>NC_060067.1:167042500-167667500 GCF_922984935.1 Meles meles | reverse complement strand
ATTGCAGAAAATTAATTGGAGTAGGCTGATGTGTGAATGGAAAATGAGCAATTAGAAGTAGCCTGTGAATCTGCTCTTTACAAAAGTTTGGCACTGGAATAAAAGAAAGAATAGAACAGTGCCTGGAGGGGATAGCCTTGTCAACAAAGAGAAAACATCACTTTCAATGACAGATGCTCTGTGTTGGGGAAGGCTGGTGGAGGAGTCAGGGGTCCAGGTCGGTCAAGGTCAAGGGTGAACAGGCACTTTCCCCACCACAGCTCCAAAGACTTGGTCTGTGTTGCTAGGAGGCTGAGCTGCAGTGGTTGAAGAGCTAAGATATCTGTGGGTGCTGCAGAGCAGTGATTTATGGGAAAATACTGAGGAGTGTCTGGGACCAAATTAGTGCTGTCCCAGTAATACCAAAGAGAAAGGTTTGAAGTAAGACATGTAGTCAAATAGAAAAGTAGATTCAAATGAGAAAACCAATAGCAGGGTGGAGTCTATTGGCAGTTTCTTGAGATAGACAGAAAGAAGTGGCATGTGGCGATGCTGAAACCAGTAGGGGTGGAAGTGGGAGGTGCAGTGTTTGGTCTGAAGCTACAAGCCTGTGTTAATTCAAAATTGGGTTTCCCCTGATACAGAGCTAGAGGTCAGGAGACCATGTTGGGCCTTTGCACACCGATCTGCTGCTCTCCCTCCTGGAGATAGACAACCATGGACACGGGAGCTCAAGCGAGCACTAGCCCTGGTTACAGACGTCAGTAGGTGACATGCTTGTTATATGGGGCCTCACGTGTATTGTGAAGGCTGTTGGACAGGGTGAACTTCCCAGATATGCCCCCATGTCCTACTTCCTTCCAAACAATGCTGCTCACGCCTAATTTTCTGTCCAAAGCCTTGTGTTGAATAATGTGGACCCTGAATCTGATAAGCAGATGGCAGGGGAAATTATCTTTCATTGACTGTTGATCACCTGCCACACAATATTCTAAGAGCTTTTTTACCCAAGTCATTTATTTCTCACACGCATTTGATGTAGATGCTATTAGGATTCCCATTTAGAAATGGGGAAATCAAGGCATAGACAGACTTGTTAGTGGGCCTGTGGTGACTCAGGAGGTAAGAGTAAACTGAGTCAGAGCATGGCCCCAGGACAGTCTGGGTTAGAGCCCCTGTTCTTAACCTCTGGGCGATAGTGCAGCAAGCCAGGCCTCCTCACTCCTTCATCATTCCAGGAAAGGCTCGTTCACCAGCTTCTGACCTGCTCCTTTCAAACTGTTCCTTAGACTGACTTACCCCAGAAAGTTGACAAGACACTCGCTGTAGCTGCAACATTTAATTGTTAACAAGACAGACCCTGAACAGCTGGAATTCCAGTCTCAGAATAGTTTTCCCAGCCTCCTTGGGATGAAGTGGGATGCCCCAGGCTGCCAGAGCAGTTCAGGGTCCATCCCCACCCCTCCCGGCCTCCTGTTTAAAGATTTGCCAGTCACCCCACAAAAGACATTGGAAACACAGATGCATTTACCTTAGTTTGACTGATTCTGATAGCCTACAAAATGTAACACAAATATAAGCCAGGCCCTCCTGATTGATCCTGGCCTAGATAGAGCAAGAGCTCATGATTTCTGGAATTTTTTTGCACCAACTTCCTTCTTTTTAGATCTTTCATACCAGCCAGGAGCCAGCAAGATGACTTGCCCCAGGGGTTATAATCTGGTTTAAAGCACAAAGGAGCCCTGGCTGTGGGGCAGATATAGGGAGGCCACCACATCCTAGTGGACGATTAAGGTGACAGGTAGCCCTGAAGTTTCTCTGCTGAGCTGGGTCTGAGGACCAGGAAGCAGAGAGCATAAAAGAGGAAGAGGCGGGCAGAAGAGAGCAGACAAACACCCACTGAGAAGGAATGCTTAGACTTACCCATTACCTTCTCCAGGCCACCCAGACCCAGTGCCCCTTTTACTGACTCCTGGCATGGCCTGTTACACACTAAGCATGGAGTGTGGGCCCACCAGGGAATCTTCCTTGCCTGACATGTGCTTATTTATTCTATTTAACATCAGGTTAATTAGGAAAACAATGCTGTAAAATTCACCCCCTTTTTTTTTGGTGAATTCTTCGTTCTGTGAGTTTGGATAAATGCATGCAGTCATATAACCACACAGTCAAGCTCTGGACATTTCCGCCAACCTTCATAACCCATGCCTCCTCCAACCCCAGCCCCTGGTGACCACTGATCTGGTCTCTGTCTCTGTCCCTCTGTCTGTCTTTCCCAGAATGTTATTTGGATTGACTGAGTCCAGTCTTCCACTTGGCACAACACTTTTGCGCTGCACCCATGCTCCTGCATGTCACAGTCGCTCTCTCACTTTCATTGCTGAGGTGTATCTATCCAGTTACACGGATGTGCCACAGTTGACTCGTTTGCTGGTTGATGGATACTGGGTTGCTTTCAGTTTGAGGCGTTTATGAATAAAGCCACCGTACCCATTCACACACAGATGTTTGTGTGAGCGTAGGTTTTTATTTCTCTCGGGTGCCTATCTAGGGTTATTTGCTGGATCATACAGTCAACGTATGTTTAACTTTATAAAAACTGATGAAATATTTTCCAAACTGACTGTGCCCTTTCCCATCCCACCGGCAAGATGTAAGGGCCTCGTTCAGACATAGCTCTCTGCGTCTTCAATATTTGGTATTGTTAGCTTTTGTTTTGTTTTGTTTGCCCCCCCCTTTTTTAAATAAAGATTTTTATTTATTTATTTGACAGAGAGAGAGAGAGATCACAAGTAGGCAGAGAGGCAGGCAGAGAGAGGTGGGGGTCGGGGAAGCAGGCTCCCTGCTGAGCTTGATGTGGGGCTCGATCCCAGGACCCTGAGATCATGACCTGAGCCGAAGGCAGAGGCTTAACCCACTGAGCCACGCAGGTGCCCCTGTTTGCCCCTTTTTAATTTTAACTATCCTAATAGGTGTATAGCAGTATCTCACTGAGCTTTCCATTTGCAATTCCCTAATGACTTATGATATTGAGCACCTTTTATGGTGTTCCTTTTTCATCTCTGTAACTTAATTGGTGAAGGGTCTGTTTAAATCTGCCCACTTCTAAAATTCAGTTTTTTGTTTTCCTGGTATTAAGTTTTGAGAGTTTTTTTATATATTCTAGATTCAAGTCTCTTATCAGATATATATTTTGTAATGCCTTCTCTACAGATACTTATTTTAATTCCATTTTTCTTTCTCTCTTCATTCTGAATACCATTCCCACTTCCCACCATTAGCCTGGCAAGGTTATAAAACACACAGAACACGTTCATATCCATTTTCAGGAGAGAAAAACTGAGGCAGAGATACTTCAAAAAACTTATTGCTCCCAAAACTATAGACAGCTGGAGTCAGGTATGAGACTTGATGACTAAGAAGGAAGTCTTGGAATGTTTTGAAGCTATCGCTCCACTTAAAGGGCTGCCAACCTAGTATTTAGAATTCCCCAGGTAGAGTCCTCAACTTACTTCAAGGAGAGGGAATCAGACATTTGTTAAATACCTATTATGTGCCAGGAAATTACTTAGGTCAGGGGCCAGCAGACCACTGTCTATGGGCCAAATCTGGGACGGACTTTCTTTCTTTCTTTCTTTCTTTCTTTCTTTCTTTCTTTCTTAACAGCTTGTAAACTTCGGAGATACAGATGAAATTTTGCAATTGATTTGATGATGGAGAAAACTACTCTGAGCCCTAGTTAAGCAAAATGCAACCCTTCCCCAAAAAAGAATCCCATTTTTCTTATTAGTAGACATGTGAAAATTATACTCAAAAGTTGCTAAAATTATAGATCTCAAGTGTTCTTACCTCTTCCACACACTGATAAGTGTGTTAATTAGCTTGATTGTGGTGATCATTTTACAATGTATACATGTATCAACACATCACTTTGTACACCTTAAATATATACAATTTTTGTTAATCATACCTCAATAAAGCTGGAATATTATCTCAATTATTATTGTTTTAATTATATATTATTAATTATTTTATATTTTGAATTTTGTCAACAACGTATTTGAGGATTTTTTTCTTTTCTTATACCCCTATACCATATTCTCAAATTGACCTCTTTGCAGAATCTAAAATATCTGGCCCTTTACAAAAGTTTGCTGCCCACTAATATAAGTAGTTATAAGTTATCTTTTCTTTAATCATTACAAATGCAGCAACCTATTTTACAGATGAAGAAGGTTAGGACATTTGGAGAAGATGAGCTGTTGAAAGTTACTCAGCTAATGACAATGGAACAAGGATGTGTTCTCATTTCAAAACCTGGTGCTCTCTGCAGAAGCAAATTCACAGCAGTGATTTAGTAGGAAATGGGGAAAAAAAAATCCAGGGGGTGGAGCAAAGGGAGAACCTGTTCCAGGTTCCTGAACCTGCTTTTGGCCAATCCATGAGGAGACTCTACATTGAGAGAAGGAACTCATCAGAATGACCTCAAGATCCTGTGGGATTTTCAAATCACCTAGGGAAATCTTCACTCTACCTAACCTGCTGAAGTATACATACATTTTAAAAAATCTTTTAATAACAATGTTTTATTCTGAAACAAAACATGTTAGGTAAAGCCTCATGGAGCTGTGAAGCATGTGGACATAAAACCAGACTCCCTGAGTGCACTTCGCAATAAACGGAGGTACCTCAGTTTATTTATTTTTTAAACAAGCTATACTGGGACTCATTCACAGGTCTTCTATAAAAACTAAATGAGTCAGTGTTCGTGACATGACGGCAGAGAGCAAAAACTATGTTAGCATATATTAAAAAAATAAAATAAATGTTCAATTAATCAGAAAAATCAAATCTCCAGAAAACAGGTCTCTTCACTTTCTGATCGATCAATTTTTTTCTGTAATAAATGGGTTCTTAAAGACAGGACAAGAAGAAGAGACACTGATAGCAATGGCATTGCCTCAACTTCCCCAAAGTGATCGTTCTCTGGTGGAGGGTGGACAGAGAAGCAGGAGGGGAATGAATGTACTCCACTATCATCTGCACAGGTACACACTCCCCAACTGTCCAGTCCAGAGCAGTGGTCCGGGTCTCCCCAAATTATAATAATTTATAGTATCATCAGTGTAGAAAAAACGCACTCCTTTGGTGACCTCTTGCCCTTTGACGTCAGGAGAGTATATCCATTTCTACATCTGCCCCCTCCAGTTTCAGAAAGACCACACCCTGTGTGTTCTGTGCTGATACCATAATTAAGATTCTTCACTACCCCACACACACACACTCTGAGTGCTCAGCGCTGTAAAGATGTGAGACAGACAGACAATCTCATAGCAATTTAGATATTTCTATCATGAGCCTTAAACACATTCTTAGTCAGGAATTCCACTTCCAAGAATAGAACTCAAAGAAATACAGACAGCTAGGGTTTGTGTAGCAGGGCGTTGGTGGGAGCTGTAGAATTTAAAAAAGAACCTAGTCTGATACCCGCTCAGACTTGCCTGGAGTCTGTGCTGGTGTCTGGAGGCCAGGGCAGTTGGGGGCGGGTCTGAGGGCCTTTGTGAGCACTGTTGGTGGACGATGGCTGCGTGTAAGGCCTCCACGGTGCTGATAGAGCCCTACCAGGCTCAAACGGCTGTCCAGCTTCCATAGGGTCAGCAGTGCAGATGCAGGATCCAATGTGGCCCAGTTCCTTCACTGTTGACAGCTTCTGTAGCCTGCAGGTGACCACTAGGACGGGTCAGCTCTGGGGCTTGGCTGCCTCAACTGCCTCAGCCTTCCTCTCCCCTTGAGGACCTGCTATATGAGAAATCATTCTAAAAGGTTAATTTCCATATGAATGTTAGGGATTATCATCTACATCTACAGGATTTTAGTCCTTTAATCTTCTTGGGTTTGATTCTCAGACGCCCTAGGGAGTCTTTAATTTTTCGTCAGAATTCAAGATAATTAATCTTTAATCACTTTAATTTAAACAAATAAATAATTGGGAAGATACGCTTTTAAGGGGGACTGTTGAAATCAAGTAGGAAACTACAGCCCATATGTTAATATTCAGAAGCACCAGGGAAATTGCTAGAATGTTCATGTATTTAATGGAAAGGGGTTAGGACATTCATTTATTTAACAAACAAGAGACTTGCATCTACAAAGATTACCTCATTGAACCTCATGGAATACAGCTAGGTAAGCTCTTATGCATTTTCAAGGCAAGGAAACAAAGGCTAATTGACTTGCCTAAGATGAGGTAGTAGAAGTGGCAGAGTTGGATTTGAACCCAGATCATGCCAATATGCTTCCTCAACATTGAAGCTAGTCACTGGGTAAACCTGGCCGTTCAGGGTGCTGTTGGTCCTTGGCTGTGCAAATGCACCAAATCACAGATAAGGACATTTAATCTGTTTTGTGATCTATGGAGTCACTTGGGAAATGGAAGAAGAATTACCGAGATGACTCATTCCATGTCAGCAGGCAAACTGTAATGGAGTTTTTATTACTATTTTATTATTTATGTATTTGTCAAAAAAAAAAATCAATGGGAAGAGCAACACAGCAGAGCCCCCTGATGGCTATTTCTTCACAGGGATTTGTTTGTGTGCCAGAAGGTGTGCTTGTGAGCATGGATGTTTGTGCATTGGTCTCTCACACTCACGTAGATATCCACGCTCTATAAGATTTTGAGTTGGAGATAATTTGCATGGAATTAAATTATATTTAAGGAATCTAGAGGCTGTATTTGTGGTCTGTGTGTGAGAGAGAGATACAGAGACTAAAGACATTGTGTGCATTATTGAGAATGTGCCTACTGAAATCACTGTTCTATAACCCCTGGCACTCTAAAACTTCTTTATCCTACCTGTAATTTCTTTTAACTGGAAAAGGAAATGTACGGTGACCTAGAACTCTCTGTAGTCCTTGGATTCCATTTGTTATAGGGACCTAGTTTTAACATTCTCCTTTAGGAAAGCACTACTTTGACTTAGCCAGGGACCTCCTTGGGCCCCATGCACCCTGCCACCAACATTCCTTCCTTTCCTCTTCTCAAGGGCGAGAAGAATAAGAGATTCTCCCCGTGCTTGGTTGTTGATGAAACTCATGAGTACCTCTCAAGGAATCACTCTGAGGCATGTGCCATGCACCTCTGGGAGAACTCAGAAGTTCTCAGATCCATGCAGCTCAAAGCTCCTTTACTGACATGATGGGTTCCTAAGTTTTTAAATATAAACTTGGACCTCAGTTTTGCTCCTATCCTAGAGAAAAAGATGGTTTTGGAGCATGGGTTGGCCTCCATAATCCATCCCTTCTCTGGAGATAGCAAGGTCTTTTCTGGGTTTCTTTGGGCTAAAATAGTGGAAATGAGTCTGGCCAAAATGGCAAAGGTTACTGCCAAACATGAAGCCTCTCATGAGAAACTTTGGGTCATAGTCTAGAAGAGCCATTTGGGTTCCTACTTCGCTGTTCTGTGTCTATATTTGAGTTGGACTTAGTAGATCTGAGTTTGTCCACTGTTATGGAGGGTATATTACATGTAGATCGGAGGCTCAAGGTGGTAATGCCAAAGGATGTAAGGCATTGTCTTTGCCCAATATTTTATGGAAGAAAACATGAAAACTTATGTGCCAAAGGTGCATATTGCATGTATA
Source organism: Meles meles (assembly GCF_922984935.1). Lineage (NCBI taxonomy): Eukaryota > Metazoa > Chordata > Mammalia > Carnivora > Mustelidae > Meles > Meles meles. The sequence goes on along the minus strand of NC_060067.1, from coordinate 167,659,878 downwards.
AAGTGGAGGGGAGACTCCAAGTTCAGGGTTCCTTCTAGCACATCTGCTTTTCCTTCCACTTCACCCACAGGTTTTTGTCTTTATCTCTTTTGAGATGATTTCTCCTCTTTCTGCTTCTTTTCCCTAGGAAATGGCCCTCTCCTGGCCCTGCGGGTTCTGCTCCCAGTTTTCTGGACCATCCAGAAAGGTCACTGCCTCTTAGCCCCAGATTCTAAATAGACATGCCAAGCCCGATGATGCTTTATGACAAGGGCCAAACAAATAAGAGCAGAACCTAGCTCTCTTGCTTTCCCTTCACCAAAAATGCATTAATAAAGTTAATTAGCACTGACCTGAAAAAAAATCTGAACAATAACCTGCTGGCATTAGGATCAAATGCAATGAAGCACAAGCAATAAAAACTCCATTACTGCTCCCCTCTGAGAGACTGTCACTGATCTTTGGGCTTACATCTCCCAGGACTCTCCCTGCCTCCTCTAAACCTCACTATGGGACTGCCAAAACACAGCCAGGTATGAAGGTGAGCTGGCCTAGGCCCCAGGTAAGACTACCTATGGTTAAGTATATGACTTCTAGAAGCCTGGGGGAAACACAAGCTTGGTTTGGGCTGTCATCAGTATCCAAAAGGGCCAAATCAAGAATGGTATAGGAGGCAGGCCATCAGAGATTGCAGCTGCTTCTCTGCCAGTCAAGGCTAGTAGTTGACAAATTCTTGGGAGCTGGAGAAGCAGGTGCTTGGTACTTTCCCCAGATATAGCAGAAACCTCACCTATGATGTCAAGAGTAATTCTAGATCGTATTCCCTGCAGGCCAAAGGTGACTAGTTTATTGGTCCCTCTTGTCAGATTTGGTTCGGAAACTGGGCAAGGATACGTATATAGTTACTGACCCCAAGGTACTGGGGATGTAAGTCGCTGACTTTCTTCCCTCCACACACCCTCCCCCCGAAACTGCCAATGATCTCATTTTGCCCTTGAATTCCTATTTCGTGCTGAACATTGAGAAGCTGAGATACAGGGACACAAATATGAGCAAGACTCAGTGTTTTTCCTCTATTGTTCCTCAGTCTAATGGGATTGTGTAAACAACCCACTGAACTTCTGTCCTTTCTTACTACTTCCCTCTGCCCTTCCTTTCCATGATCTGGTGAGATATTTGAGGGAGGGTTCCATGTTGGTATTAAGTCTGCCTTATCTCATTCTCTACCTGGATCTTTCCAAGTGAGATATTTGAGGGAGGGTTCCATGTTGGTATTAAGTCTGCCTTATCTCATTCTCTACCTGGATCTTTCCAACCCACGCTCCATTACTGAGGGCAGGACTGGGAGGAGGAATGGGGCCTCCTGGACTAAATACTTTTTCTATATACTGCATGGGGAGCCCATGTCTCTCCCTTTGCTCCTGAGGCCCTGCAATGGCCCATGGTCTCAGACAAGCATGATAGGAGCTGAAGTTACCACCTTTTGGTAAGAATAGAGGCAGCTATTCTTTTTCAGAGGTTGCCTCATATTCTAGAGGACAATTTGTTTAGGTGGAAGAGGGATGCTGGGAGTCATGAAGGAACACACACAATGAAAGTATCTCTTGTATGTGGCATTTGACATATATACATTGGTCCAAAAGTCATTGTGGGGGATATTCAGAAATGATGGGATATATAAATTTAGGAGAAGGAGAAACCCAATTCAAACTGTCCTGGGTGGGAGGAGGGAATGGGAACTTCCTAAGAACACAAATAACCCCTTAAAATGTTTTAAATGGAGACACTTGCCTGTGCATTAATACTCAATCCCATCTACCTGAAGTCTTTAAATGTGAATGCAATTCTGGAATGTTTCAAAAAAATGATAAGAGAAAGAAAGCTGCAGCCTTGTGGGAAACATACTGCCTCCTCATCTGCTCAAATTCCCAAACCTGCATCCATCTAATGTCTCAGGTCTGACCTGCTGTATTTGCAAACAGCCACCTAATGGCTTTCTTTGCTTGTGTGGCCAGAATTGTTTTCTCAAAACACAGATGGAGCACCTATTTAAGAAAACCTTGAATGCTCACCAGAAATCAAGGTCCTGCAAAATCTCCCTCCATCCTGCTTTCTGCCTTTGACACTTTGAAACCAGACTGACTGTTCCTTGGACATTCTCTTCCCTGTCGTTCCTGAGCTATTCCAGCAGCATGACTATTCTCCAGTTAGCCTGGACAAATAAGAGAAAATTCCAGTGTGCCTTGGAATTGCTTGATATGCCTCTCTCTCTTTCTGACTATAGGCTCTTAGAATCTACATATATCAATATTATGATAACACCAAACATTTGCCAAGCAGTCATTATATAACTTTGCATGTAACATTTGATTCTTTTTTAAAAAATGTTTTAATTATGTTATTGTTAGTCACCATACAGTACGTCATTAGTTTTTGATGTAGTGTTCTGTGGTTCCATGATTTAATGATTTGTTGTTTGCATATAACACCCAGTGCTCCATGCACTCAGCACCCTCCTTAATACCCATCAATGGGCTAACCTGTCCCCCCCACCCCCCTGCCCTCTAGAACCCTCAGTTTGTTTCCTGGAGTCCATAGTCTCTCATGGTTCATCTTCCCTTCTGATTTCTCTCCCTTCATTTTTCCCTTCCTTCTCCTAATGTCCTCCATGCTATTGCTTATGTTCCACATATAAGTGAAACCATATGATAATTGTCTTTCTCTGCTTGACTTATTTCACTCAGCATAATCTCCTCCAGTCCCATCCATGCTGATGCAAAAGTTGGATATTCATCCTTTCTGATGGCTGAGTAGTATTCCATTGTATATATGGACCACATCTTCTTTAACCATTCATCTGTTGAAGGGCATCTCAGCTCCTTCCATAGTTTGGCTATTGTGGCCATTGTTGCCATGAACATTGGGGTACAGATGGCCCTTCTTTTCACTACATCTGTATCTTTGGGGTAAATACCTAGTAGTGCAATTGCTAGGTCATAGGGTAGCTCTGTTTTTAGTTTTTTGAGGAAACACCACGCTGTTTTCCAAAGTTGCTTTACCACCTTACATTCCCACTAATAGTGTAAGAAGTTTCCTTTTTTTCCACAGCCTCATTTAATTCTTAGAGGTAGGTAATACTATTAGCCTTTTTTTTTTTTTTTTTTTTTTTTTTTTTTTTTTAACAGAGAAGAAGCCTGAGGGAGGAGCACACAAGCAGCATGAACAGAGCCTAGGCAGCTTGACTTCAGGGCCCTGTTTTTGGGCCCTAAGCTACTGCCGGTCTTTGGATCTGCCAATGTGCATAAGAGGTCTCCAGTCACATAACAGGCCTGGTCAATGTTTGCAGACAGAAACAGTAGGCGAATGAGAGAATAAGGGGACAGTGAAGGAGCAAACCACTCTGGAAAGTTAGGACTATGGATTGTACTGGGAATGAAGTTTCAGGGAACTGGTGTGCTTGCTCTGTCTCTCTTTTGACCAACTGGCAGAATCTGGAGGAGTTAGCATCTAGCAGGGTAGCACCAGGGGCCTAGGGAGACCCTCTCTCCCACCAAAAATGCCTCCCTCTGCTGCTTGATGGTGCCTGAAATTGTACCATTATTACAGTCTAATTCCTTCAGCTGAGGCTGCTATTCCCCTGTTAAAATGCAAATACTCCTGGGAGAGGCAAGTTATTAAACTTTATTAGTCTTTTATATCCCACGGAGAATTTATTGATCAGCTCCTTCTTTTTAGCAGTGACTGAGATAAGGGAGAAAGATGGAGACCATATAAATGCCCCAGGCTCCAGGGAATGAGGTCACCTGGAAGTCAAGTGGTGGAGGAGCAGGAATTTGGGGAGGAATAATGACAAACATTTCCCATGGTGTTCTACTGAGTAGGGCTGTAAGTACCATCAGTAGCATGGGTTTCAAGAGGACTGGCTCTGGAAGGGCCCATAGCCCTTGGCATCAGGACCAAGTTACTGGGTCAAGATGGGGTTCTCGGTCACCATAGCAGCCATCCTGGTCTCTGTCTTGTGCAAAAGAGCAGCAGCACGGGCAGCACCATAACCACTGCCAACAGCCTGTGGATTCTCCATCTCTTCCCGTGCAGTGTTCTTGGAAGCCCATCCTACCCATTCTAACCTAATGGAAAGTCCTGGGCAGCCTTCCTCTGTGTGTGTTGCTGCTTATTTGTTGTACTTTTCTGGCTCTTCTGGCCTAGAGGTGATGCCTTAGCATCCTTCTCTACTCTGTACACACACATCTCTGAAACCCTTCCTTATCATCCACCCACTGCCTATACTGTGGTTAGAAATAGATTAAGAGAGCGAGCAAGAGATCCTTCTTAAGGACACGTCAGGGTTTTGAGAACAATATTATTTTATGTGTTCTCAAAACACTTTGTTCTGCCTTCAGATTTATGGGATGGCCTTTATTACTACAATAAAATATTTAAAACAAAAATAAGAGAGGAAGCCTGAGGTTTTTGGCCTCCATTTCTCTGGAGCCAGCCCACGCAGAAATACTCCCTAACCTTTGCACACTTCCTCACCTCAGAGACCCTGGCAGCTGTGGTCTGCCACACAATCCTGATGTTCAAGAATCAGGAAAGGCTGTAGTTGGGGCTGTGTCTTTATTCAATATGTAGTGTCTGTCCAACTGGTGTAAAATAAGCTTGGATTCTACCACATGGAGTACATTTTTCTGTTCAGTGATTCACCACAGTTCAATGATTCATGTGTCTTACTTTTGAAATTGAAATAGTACACAATAACATTCTAAAGGGAAAAGAAAGTGATTGCTATACTTAGGAGTTACAGTGAGACAGAAGTCATGGTCAGGGTTGGATGGTATCTTAGAAGGACAACCTTCCTGGGGAATAGAACTGAGGGACCAGTTTTGACCCTCATAAGCTGGGTACCCTTGGTCTACTACTTGCTGAATGTCTACTATGTATGAAACAACAAGCCAGTCTGAAAGGGGAGGCAGGTAGCTTAAATGGCTTCTTCCTGCTATAAGATTCTGCAGAAGAGTTGATTTTAATCAGCACTGAACACCTTGGATGTTCAGTAAGACTAAGAATGATGGACAGGATTTTCCTCTCACTTTTCAAAGATCTAATGAATTTGCCAAATGTGAAGGTCATAAGAACCTAAAGCAGGTGGCAGGTGGTAAATCTTGCCCTTCTCATTTTGCAGCACGGGAGAGCCAGAGGTTCTGCATTCCTTATAATTCACTGAAAAGAGTCAAATAAATTTTACTTCCTCCCTAGTGGATTTTATTTTCTCACTCTGAAGGCAAATGGTTCCGACATAGGGGCTGGTGGTCAGGAAGACAGAAAAAAAACCCAGGTGGCACCCTTTCAAGTCCATTTTTTCCCAGGCTTTCCTTTCCTCCCCAGCTGCTTCCTTGTCGGAAGGCTTTAGAATCTACTTGTGCAGGCAGTGTGCTAGGCTTTAGGCCTCTAGCTTTTGTCCTTGAGAAACTTACAGCCTAAGGAGGGTGTGGTTCTGTTGGAGAATCATAGGTGATATTGGGATAGTACGGGGAGGAGCACATCAAAACTTGAATGGATTCAAGAAGCTTCTTCCTAGAGTAGCAATTGAGTTTAATCTCAAGAAGTAAATGAGTTCTGCAGGCAGACAAGATGCGGAACATGCTGTGGGCTGCTGTAATAGCAGGGACAAAGACCCTGAGATGGGAACATGGGATGTGTTTGGAGAGGTAGTTGGAATAAAGCCAGACTCATGCAGTCAAACATCAAGAAGCTGAGAACCCTGGCCAGGGATCCTCTAGAGCTGCCATTGCAAATGCAAAGTTGTGGCATGATCATCTCTCACTTCCCCCAAATGTTCCGCTGTCACCAAGCAGCTGCCAGGTACCAGATCTAGCTCTCATCTGCTCCTGTCAAATCTTAATCCTCTGTCACTTTCCTTCATGGAAGTGCCATCTTTTTACTTCAGTTGTTACCTTTCAAGAGGAGAACTCAACTCACTAATTGAATAATGATAATAATTTAATGAATAACCTTTCATGTTAACAGAATAAGCATAAAATCAAAAGAAATTAAACTGAATGGTGGACTTTCAGAATTGAGATATTTCTGAGCAGGAAATTCTCTTAAGGAGGGGGTGCTCCTCCCCATCAGCCCAAAGGTGCCAAGGGCAGGGTGCCCCCATATGTGCATCTGTGGCATATTCATTATTTTAAATAAAAGTTACTTAAGAGATAGCCTGTTCAAGAAGGACACTCAGATCCTCCTCATCCCTCTGAAAGCAGGAAATAAATCTCCCTTGTGAAATCTTCCCTCCCTGTACCAGAAGGTAAAGAGACAGCCTTATCACCAGAGATAGGAAATTTAGGGAAAGAAGTCAATATCAACAATCTTTGTTACTTTTTACTAATTTACTCTCTCAGCCCAAATTCTGCTTAGAACTCCTTACCAATTAAAGTTCCCAAAGTTAAGTTTTCTTTGATCCTGTCAGTTTCTCATAGATTTACTGTTTCTTTGTCTAAAAAGTATAAGAACTGCCTGGCTTGATAATTTCTCTGGGTCTCAATTTCCTTATTGGGTCTTTATGCACATGTAATCAAACTTTTTTTTCCCCCTCCAGCTAACTTATCTCCTATGGATTTAACTCTTAGTCTATCTGGAAGAACTTAAAGAGTAGAGGAATTTGTTTTTTTCCCTTTCCTTCAAGACCCTGAGTCATACCATATCACCTAAGAGTGCATGGAGGAAGCCGTGCTGGCACCCACCCACCAACCTGCTTCCTGTAGGACACCAGCAAACCAGTGCCTGTTCTGATCCACCATGAGGGAGGCTGATGGTCCTCAAACTGCCATCAGACTGAATCTCCATGCCTTCTGCATTTCTTTTCCATTAGACTACCTAACTCTCTTTCACATCGTTCAGCCACTATGTCTCTCTTTATCAAAGAGCTCCCATTGCTCACAGCAACCATCAGCTCAAAGAATGACACCTGGAGGGGTCAGGAAAACATATCTGCCATTCAAATGCCAGAGGATTTTTAAAGTAAAATAACAGGCAGGTTTGTGTCCAACTCTCAGAGGACTTAGAGAAAAAGTGTGTTTCAACTCTTCTGAAAAATGTGTAGTGTGCCTTGGGAAAATGGTTCGAAGTAAGAAACAAGGTGAACAACCAAAACATAGTAAGTGGACTTGGTGTGGCTCTAACTCTTGGTGTTGCACGTGTTGAGCCAGTACTGGAGTAGTCTAGGAAGACTGCCCTAGAGGAAATGTGCCTTAAACTGTGTTTAAAACAGTGTGAGCTCCTTCTCCACCCATGTGGCTTGCATTCCCGTTAATGCTGGATTGGACCTGCTCTTGCTCTCACTTTCTCAACTCTAGAGCCTTGGTTGCTGCAAAGGCTTGTCGTGCTGTGAGGGGACATGGGCTTTGGAGTTACCTAGCTTTGGATTACCTCAGGCACATTATGTGATCCTCGGAGCTCAGTCTCCTTTTCTAGAAAATGGGAATGACAAAATATTCACCTTATGTACCTCAAGTAAAGATGTCAAAAAGGCAGATGTATTTAGAAACACCATAGAAGACACTGAAAACTCTCATAGGAAGTGTTGGATTCTATCCCTGTCACTCCAACCCCACTACTAGAATGGCCCAAGACTGAGTGATCTTGTAGAGAGGCCTTTGTCCTGAGTCTGGAGATCCATCTACCAAGGCTCTGTCAGACCCTGTAGGTTCCTTGGAGACCAAGTTCTTATTGCCCTTCTGTGTTCTCACTCTCCACAGCCACCTATGGCACCCTCAGCGGCTGATGCCAGCCAAAGCCCCATCCCCCGCTCTGCCCCTCAAGACACCATGAAAATGACACCATCAATATCCGTGCAACTGGCTCAGTGACACTTGTGGTCTCCATTCCCATTTTAAGGGAATAAGCCTTCAGATGTACACCCCCCACACTCCAGGCTTTCAAAAACTCAGTTACTGTGAAACACCAAGAGAATCTGTTTTCATCATCCTCACTACATGCAATGAAACTTGCTGAAAAGTTGCTTACCAAGTACAAGTATATTATCTCTATTATTCATCACCAAAATCCTTTGAGACAAGGGTCATTAACCCCAGTTTTATAGATGAAAAATAGATACCGTGAAAGATTAAGTGACTTTCCTGAGCTCACACTGAGAACAGCAGAGCCGGGGGACTCACTCTCTGATCTGTAAGTGATACGACCATTTATTGGTTCAATGATGTGTCTGATTTGTAGTTCCAGGAAGATGCTCACTCTTGTCAAACCCACAGGTGAGGAGGTGGGCTATTCTAAACAGAAACACAGATAAACAAATGGGAAACTGTTTTACTGTCATTGTACATATAGAATATGTTCAATATTCCTTGCATATTCATCGTACCACCTGGTCACTTTCCACTGGGTCCACCTACAGATGCCTGTTAAAGAAAATGTGCCTAAATAAGGTAGAACATATCCCCCAGACACTGGGCTTTGCTTAATGTTTTAGGGTAAGAGTAGGTGTGAGGAGAGATTCTGCCACTTAAGATTGCACTAAACTGAAATTCCCTTGAAATTGGTTGTTCCAGAAGCTCTTTCAGACTCCTGGCTGCCCTTTGGCTCTGCCTCAAGCTGCCCATTTAAGAAATCACTTGATCATGCCTTGGCGTGATTGTGTTTGCCCAAGGACTGAGCTCAAAGGTCCTTTTAAATTAAAAGGTTTTTTAAAAAACACTCGGGACTAGAGTGGGAGAGCCCTGAAGGGGGTTTTAGGCTTCTCGGTGGCAGGCTACTAGTTTTACTCTTTAACTGGTGATGTGGGTCACAACCAGTGACTGGGATGGTTCCAGCTGATCTCGCAGAGAAGGTCAAAATCGAGCGTTACTCTGTGAACTGTATTACAAACACAGCATGGGGATAGGCCTATTCTGAGACAGGACACTGGTGATGTTAACTCTTTGATTGCTCAGGATTAACCTCTTATTTCCAGCCTCAACTACATCATGGCATCCTGTAATCAATTCTTCAGTTCAGAAGAAATCTTCCTGGTGCATCATCCTCAAAAAGATGAAAAAGGCTGATATCGCTTCATAATTTCTATCTGTGGAGTACAGAGTGAGACAGAATGGCAGACTCTTAACGATGTCTAGGAAGTCAGAAGAGAAACTACTGATTGATTGGATTGTTGGCACCAATTCTTCACCCTTCCTGGGAACCATACTTTTGCCATGGCCTCATGATGACACAGCATGCTTCCCTACCCCTTGACTTTAGACTCAGTCATGGGACTTGCTCTGGCCGGAGATGTTCGTAGATGTGAGGATGGCAGGACCTTAAAATGTACGTGGGTATGAGGCCTCCCTTCTTCCATTTCCTTAAGGAAGACATGCCCTACCTAGCCCACTAGTGGCAGGAGAAGGGCAAATGACATGTGGAACAGAGCCACTCAGGCCCGCCCTTACTGAAAGGGAGCCGTCCCTGTGATTCGTCACTAATATTTTGTGGTCATTTGTTTTAGCATAACTGTGACAATGACTAATATAAGGATTTATTCATGTGGTTCTGAAATCCTCTTTCCACAGGTTTCTCCCTGACTTAAGAAGTTTTTATAGACATCTGCTACATATTAGCACAATGCTAGGCCCCATGGAGACACAGGAAAAGTGGTAAGTACCCCTGCCACTGTCTACATAGGACTGAGAAAACAAACACCACAATTCAACTTGACATCTCATTATAGTTAAATCATTGTGGTCATAATAGGAAGGACCAAGTCATCTCCTAGCTGATCATGTCAGGAATTTAGATCTCTATGCACCCTTTGTGTCTTGCATGTGCGTTTGTGTGTGTGTTTGTGCATATATGCTGACTCTAAAAAGTTATATTAAATAATAATACAACTAGAATTGGCCTTAGATGCTTACACTTCCATGCACATATGTGTATACCATGCAAAATGACTATAAGGAGGGAAAGGTATTTGCTGTTGGCCACACTTTTTTATTGAAGGTCTTACACACGTTTAAAGGTGAGATATCTGAAACAAAGAGGTGCTAATCCTGGTCATGGCCATGACACGGTTGAGGGAGCTAGGGTTGATATGACTCTGAAGGCCATGATTTTTGTTCACTTTCTGGCCGCCTCTCCTCTGTCAAGAGGCCATGTGGCATGGCAGCAATGGGCCAGCTTTGGTGAGACCTGTGCATGGTGTCCATTATGTTTATGTCACTTCCTAGCTGTGTGACTTGGGACATGTTTTCCAATTTGTCTTCTGTTTTCATTTCACAACTTTAATCTCTGAGAGGTAGCGCAAGGATTAGAGATAACTTGCCTGTTGTGGGATGAATTGCATGTGCCCTCATGCCCCCAAAATTAAGTCAGTAGGGTGGGCCCTACTCCGGTGAATGGTGCTCTGATAAGACGAGGAGATTTCTACACAGACCACGGAAAGAGGACCAAGTGAGGACGCAGGGAAAAGATGGCCCTCTGCAAGTCAAAGAGCAAGGATTCAGGAGAAGGAGTCTGCTAACGCTTAGATCACAGACTACCAGTCTCCAGAATTTTGAACAAGTAAATTTTTATTGCTTAAACTACTCAGTATGTGTTCCTGTGTTTTGGCTGTACTAGCAAACTAATGCAATGTCTGAAACACCTGGCATAGAATGTACAGGATCAAGAATGATCTCTGCAAATGCAGCGAATTTACTTCCCCTGTCTTTCCCTCCCCCTGCTTCTCACTGTGGCCTTTTTTCTCTTCCTCCTTTCCTTTTTTGTCTCCCATCTTCCCTTCCTTCCATTTCACCTCCTCCCTATCCTTTGCTTCACCCAAAATACATAGACCTCCAGCTTCTCAGAATGAGGTAGGAGGCAAGGTGGTATGGAAGCAATCTAACTAGTATTTATGTTCATATAAAAGAGAAAAGGAAAACCCTGGCATTTACCTGGACTGGCCAGAGTCACAGAAGAATAACAATCAGATGAGACCCTGAGACACTAATGAGGAAGAACTCCTCTTCTAGGAGTATGAAGTTTACCTGAACTGAGTATCATGAAAGCTGTGATAGATCATAATTACCTTTTACTTAGCTAGAAAAACAAATGAACAAAAAAGTGAGTATCTTGGGAGATGGCTCTTCCTACTCCATTCCATAATTTTAGGGCTGGATTCCTGCTTTAGAAGAACCTTTTGTCCTATGGTCCATACATGGAAAGATTAAGGTGGGACCAGCAGGTGGCCCAGGAAGCCAGTGGGAGAGCTGTCTGCACCAGTCCTGTAGCTCCTCCCAGGAGTAGTTAGAATGGTCTTTGACAATCCACTTCCCTTCCAGAAAAGACACTCTCTTTGCCCAGAAAAATGAGTGTAATCAGACTGGCTGGCAAAACCATTTTGAGATTTCTTGGATGAGAGGCTCTGTGTAAACCTAGGGCACTGTTGTTTTCATACCTGGTTGGTAGGCCAGGGGAGAAGGGAAATGGGAAAGCAAAGCAAGAATGGTTCCTTGGCAGCTGGTCCCCGAGCCTCTCAATCATACCTTGACATTACAAAACTGTTCACAAACAGAACAGTCATAGACATTGGTGGGGAAGCCGAGGATGAAGCAGGCAGTCTTAGGAGAGAAGAATGTAAGCAATAAACAGGAAGTTGGAAGGTCAGATAGGAAAACATTCATATCAAGGGGGAAATATCCAGCTGAGTGTCCCTTGCTTCTCTGGTGCTCCATTTCTTCACCTTTAAAATGAACAGCTGTGGCTGTCAGTCATTTCTGGAACTCAGACTGGCAAATTTCTAGAATTCCTCCTTAGCCAATATAGAGGGAGTCCAGGTCAGAAGTTGGGAGAGGAGATGCCAAGATAAGGGTAAGAGTCAAGACTGAGGTGAAGATAAGGAAGCAGATAAGGACAGGAAAGAAGAAGGGAAGAAGGGGAAAGAGAGAGAAAGGTGAGGGAGGGGATTCTTTCTTCCCAGAATCAGATTCCAACCTGAGGTCAGCAAAGGACAGCTTTTCTCATGAGGTTTTGTTACTTTCCAGATGACTTTTTAAATTTATTTTTATTTTTTAAAGATTTTATTTATTTATTTGACAGAGAGAGATAGCCAGAGAGGGAACACAAACAGAGGGAGTGGGAGAGGAAGAAGCAGGCTCCCTGCTGAGCAGGGAGCCCAATGAGGGACTAAATTCCAAGACCCGGGATCATGACCTGAGCTGAAGGCAGATGCCCAATGACTGAGCTACCCAGGTGCCCTTTCCAAACGACTTTAAGCAGAAAGTAAGAGCAACCTTCCACATATGATGGTGCTATCACCTCCAACAGCGTGGTGGGAATTACTTTGAAAAACACATCTAAGGGACTCCTGGGTGGCTCAGTTGGTTAAGTGTCTGCCTTGGGTTCAGGTCATGATCCCAGGGTTCTGAGATTGAGCCCTGTACTGCATCGAGTTCCCTGCTCAGCGGGGAGTGTGCTTCTCCCTCCCCTCTGCCCTTCTGCCCCCATTGTGCATGCATGGGCTCTTGCTCACTCTCTCTTTCAAATAAGAAAGGAAGGAAGGAAGGAAGGAAGGAAGGGCGGAAGGAAGGAAGGAAGGAAGGAAGGAGAAAGAGAAAGGGAGAAGGGAAGGGAAGGGAAGGAAAGGAAAGGAAAGGAAAGGGAAGGGAAGTGAAGGGAAAGGAAGGGAAGGAAGAAAGACACATCTGAACTTCCTAGGTACCATGCCATCCAAGGTCTGCAGTGGCTGAGAAGCTGGCTGTGCCTCTGCGTGGGAGTGGCAAGAGCTCTTGGCCCTGATTCTTTCTTTCATTTTTTCCTGACTTAGAACAGCTTTAAAATGGGAAGAAGCCTATTGCAGTTTAGGGGCTACCTGGCATAACCTGAAACACCCTTTTCTGTCTCTTGTTCCTCAAGACGGTACTCTAAATAACTCGCTGCAGGCTTGTATAGGCTGCTGTCTGGAGAAGGCTGCCTGTGTCAGCTGCTTAATGTGCGGAATGAAGGAGTCATAAAGTCAAGTGCCTGTAACATTTAATGGGGATGATAAAGGAGGGAAAACACCCTGAGCAGAAGGCAGGCCTGTGTGTCTCATTATGGGTAAATGGCAGGAGCTCCACCTGGCACGACAGCCAGGGCACCTGCCATGTGGGCACAGGTGCGTGTGTACAAGGAGACACGTGTGTGGGCATTCATGTGTATGCATAGGAGTGTTCACACACCCACACACAGGTGTGCACACATGCCATCACAGGTGACAGCCACCAAAAGAATCACAGCTGTGGTCTTCCTGAGACTGTGCTAATCGATGAAAGGCAGTTCACAATTCTGCCTCAATTCAGGGACTTGCCACCTTCTCAGGACCAAAAAGAGCTGAGAAGAATTGTAGAATTGTTTGCTTTATTGCCCCAGAGCCCACACAAAATTTGAGTATTAACCATCAGCAACCCCAGAACCCCAAATCCCGTTCTTCTGATGGTGATCATTCCAGCAACAGTGCTGGGGAAGTTTCTGCCTGGTGGCTGCTGGCTCTGGTGCATGCCTGAACATACCTGGTCCCTGGTCCCAGTCACCCACTATTGCTCTCACTGGGGAGAGAAACCAGTCTTCTGGTGGCTCCCATTTGCCTTCTCATCAGAGAGACAAGATCTCTATTGTCTAACACATCCTATTGCTTTTGGGAGATATGGAACATGCTGTCTTGGATGAGGACAGAGAACATCACAGCATGACATTCCCTAGTCTTTGGCCTATGAAAAGCTCAGGTATGCTAGTCTTGCAGTCTGGAAAAGTTTTGACTCCACAGACCTGGGTTCCATCTGTCAGCTACAAACCTTTAACTACTCTTTCAAGGTGCCAACAATCTTCAACAAATACAATTCATGGTGGCTTGTGCTGACATGCCAATGTAGCCAATGTCTTCTTAGTGAGTGTGCAGAATACCTCAGATTCTCTTCATCTTCTCTATAGGGTTTTCTAGAAGAAAAAGTCGCTTTAGTAATTAAAGTAAATCTCGCGACCTCCAAGGCAAATATTAGAAGGATCATTTCTTTGGAGGGAGGACAGCTAGATATTCAGTTTTGCTTTAGGCAGCTGCATTTGACCTTCTTAGAATGTGTCATTGACTATGATGTGACATTACTTTGACCTCAGCTGAGGGTGGGGAGGATAGGGTCAGCACTTTCCTTTGACTAAACAGCATATGTTTGGATTAATTATGACCCAACGCATAACACTTCACAGCACAGTTGCAACTAGGCTGAAACAAGACTTTGTGAAAGGTTGTAGGAAAACAGAAGGGAAATGAAGACAAAAGGCAATACCAATTTAGAGAATTTGGTTTATAAAAGATGGCCCAATGCCCAGTTGTCAGCCCATCTCGCAGGAACCTGAGAAAGAAGAAACTGGTGCCCTAGAAGATTTTCACCTTTAAGTCTATTGTTTTTCTTTCTCCTACTACTATTCTGGATGAGGACAGCCAAAGGATATAAACCTCTTAGTTTTGAGAACTGTTTCCTCTCATCCCACATGGCCATGCAAGGCCAGCAGGAACTTCAGGGATCATGAAGTAGAGTGGTTGGCATGTCAGGATGCTCCTAGGAAGCACCTGAACAACTCATTATAAACAGATTCCTGGACCACCACTCCACTCATTTTGATTCCATGTCCTGGAAGGAATGTGTATGTCTAGCAAGCCCTTTAAGTAATGAACTGTCTTGACGTTTTAAAGATGAGGAAACAAAAGCCATAGATGGGACTTTTTCAAAGTTACATAGGTATTTAGCAAGAGAGTTAATGTCTCTCCCTCTCTTCCAAATTTGTGCCCTAACTACTAGACCTTGGGAGAACCCGGGGAGGAAAAAAGAAGACTGCGGCTTCTCTGTCTGGCTTTCTACTAAAGAACTCATCTGCAGGGTCAGGAAGAGGGATGATTCCAGATGTGCAAGAGATAGTTAGCTAACTCCCTCATTTACAAGAGTTGTGCCCATATCCTAATAACCTTTCCCACTCCAACCTACTGCAATCCCAACTACGCCTTGTTATCTTAGCACTGAGCAGAAGTTCTTGGAACCCAGAGTTTCTGGAGATAGGTAGAATGGACAGGTATAAGACCAGTATTTAAGAACCTGAATTCTGAACCCAGATCTCGTGGATCCCTCTGACTAACTAAGTGACTTGGGGCAAATCATTTCCCTTTTCTAAACCCTAGCTTTCTCTCAGAAATTCTAAGATCTCTTTCCAGGTTTATAACGCTGTTAAAAAAGCAGGGCACCAAATTTTGAGCAACATTCTAATACTAACTTTGGGGCAAATGACTGAAAAATCATGAGAAACATGAAGGTACAGTTTCTTTCCTTCATGAAAATCAAATGTCATGTCACCCTTGGAAGTCCCGATTCCCCAATCCCCCTAACTTGCTGCCTCAAAAGTTACAGTTGAGAATCACTGTAAGAATTACCAATCAACCTATCTCTAAACCAAATGCTTTGTCTCCTGTTTCATGTGCGTTAATGCACAGTGTACTACAGGGGCTTCATACATGAGAAATGAGGACAAGGGAAGCCTAGCCTCTCTCTTGGCCATTAATAGGGCTGTGGCTTGATACAAGCAAATACACACCCACAGTTTGATTTGATACAAGCAAATACACACCCACTGTCTATTCACTAGGATATGGGGCAAGGGAGAGGGTGCCTCAGACCCCTCTCTATTTTAGTAAAAGCCATCTCAGCTTTCTCCTCTGCTGTACATATGTCCTTTTTCTTCAAGCCAGCCAAGCTCATTTGTCACTGGCAATAAACTTCCAAACATAGGTAGTGCAGGTGCACAGAAAGGGTTCAGGAAAGCAGGGACCATGAGTGATGCTGTGAAAAGTCATCAGCTAACTTTCTAATTTAGAGATTCACTGGGAATGGTATTACCCTAGTACCATAGGATGTGAAATCTGGTGAGGGCTCAGAAGTCCTCTAGGGATCCCACCTTCCCACTTTCAGAAGACGAATCTGAGGCCCAAACAGGTGAGTCCCAACTCAGTGCCACACTAAAACTCATCCTGTTTTCTTCCAGACGTGTTCCCATTCCCTCTTTCTCTCTTTCTAGCCTGCCCCATCTCTCTCCTCTGTGGCCTCATGTAATCTACTCTATAGCACACGTGCTGCCAAGACATTCTTTACATGCTGCTTGTTTGTTCCTGTACATCTTATCTTGTCCCTCTGACTAGACGCAACAAGGCAGGGGGGATACATTTTGGGTATCCTCCACATATGAGACTTTATACACAGTAGGTTCTAGGCAAAGATACATTAGCTTGAAGATGGCAGTGATGATCATTGCTTAGCAAAGAAGGGAAATGCTGCAGCAAGCATGTGGAACATTGGGAGAAGTGTGCATCTGTAGCAATCTCTCTAAACAAACTTGGTATGTTCCTCCTCACCACCCGATCCCCACCAGCCACCTTGGATGTCACTCTCTCCCCTCATTCTACTGAATGAGGTGTGGTGGAAATTGTCACTGTCAAATAGGTCCAAAAGGTTATGTCTGAGAACTCTGTGGAACAATGGTTTCCCCAACTCAAGCATGATTTCTATCTCCTTGGTGTCTTTATACACAGAGACTCAAATTCCTCACTTTGCCTTGGCATTTGTCTAAATGTCCTATTTTGTTTTTCCCTTTTCTCTCTCTCCTCACTCCCCTTCAATGTTCCTCGTCTTCACACATACACACCCCAACACTTTTCCTCTTAAAAAAATCACAGATACAGGTGATGATTCATGGGGGAGGAGGATATAAATTATTTTTTTCCTAAAGGTTGTGGCTATATTTCCTCTGACTTACTCACATACTGGTATGAAGACAGCTCCCAAGCTGTGTTCACCAGGACATTGTGTTTCTTTTCTCAATCTCTAGTTTTAGTTAAGCATAAAAAAATTCAGTTCTCTTTTCCTTTAAAACAACCCCCACTCCTACTGCCATCCAGGCAGCTCAAAAGGAGATTGTAAAAGTTGGTTCTGGCCCAATGCCTGTCTGAACAAGGATACCTGTTACAAAGCTTATATGCATAAGTGGTCAAAGGCAAAGGCCAGTTGTCCCTGAGAGATGTATCTAAGCAACCTTGGTGCTAAGCAACAGATTGGAACTCAAAATGTCCTGGTCCACTCCAGTCAGAGCAGGCTGCTCAGAACTTGGCCTTGACTGGAGGAGCGGCTTGATTTCGGTGGAGGAGGAGGTAGTCGAGGAAAAGAGATTAGGAAAGATAGGGACAGGGGAACCAAAAGAGGAGCAGAAACAGGAGGAAGATAGTGAAAGTGACAATAAATAGGATTAGTCATGAGTACTAATATTTAAAGAATGCCCTGCAGTATTCTCAGAGTAAAGGGCCACACTTAAGATTTTTGGAACTTTTTTGACCTGCTATTTTTGGCTGTTGAATGCATTTCCCAGGAGGTGAAAATATTCCTTCTCAAGAACCTTTCTGACCTGGACCATCCACAGTTCAGAAATTGGTATCACCTCATTTCCTGGCTTCTGCCTATAAAACTAAGTGTACATGCAGGTGAACACTGAGGGAGCAATTTCTGAAGGGAGGTGCCAGGCATAGAAAAGTGGATGGAAGAGTATGGAAAAAAAATGAAAGAAAGAGGATAGTTCAGGTTGAATAGGGAGGCCAGATTAACAAGTTCAACCTGTTTAACCTGTGATAGGGCAGAGACATCAGCCCTTGGACCAATATGACCTCCTCCCTTTCTTTCTACTTTACTGCAAGAGTTCTAGGAAAGAGGCCAAGAACTTCCCACAAATTCCTTCTATATAAGTGAGACATTGTGGTGCTTAAGTGATCCAGCCAAGCCTGTCTTGGGTCACACAGATCAGGAAAACAGCTTGATAGCCATGTTATAATTAGGCTGGGAATGTTTCCCAGAGGGTAGAATAGCTTGAGGTATTCAGATGCCAAGCAGCACCTGGTATATAAACCTCAATCCCTGTGTCTCTTCCATTCCCTACCTCACCCCACCCACTGCTCCACATGCTTTTCTCATGCACCGTCTGTTCTAAACAAGCCTCTAACTCTCTCGCCACCTCCCTTCCATTGGCTGAGAGCAATTGAAGCATGACTGATATCATATGAGCCACTTATCAAAGGCTCCTCATACACACTAGCAGGACAATTCGTTGCTGTTTCAACAAGCGTCTGGAATAGGGTCATTAAGAGCTGTCATTCCCTTTTTCTAAACCAATTTGTCTGTATCAGTTGTTGTAGGCAGTCAGAATCTCTCAGACTCACAGAGAGGTGTCTGAACCCTGAAAACGTTTGGCATATGGCAAGCATGGCATGTGCTTATGGGCTGTGTCTCATCCTTGATTGAGATCTATCATCACCAGCCAAGCCTCCTACTCAGCAATTTACAAGTTCCAGGCTTTTGTGGTTTGCCTCCTTCCTAGGGTGATTCCCAAGCCCAGCTTTGCCTGGGAAGTACCAGGTGCATTTGGTCTGGGGTTGATGAGATGTCTCTTTTTGTTTGGCTTTTAAAAGCCAGACAAGAAGAACATTGGAAACATCAAGCCCACTGTAGTGCCAGATGAAGGTATTCTGAAACAGCTAGATGTGTGTGTGTGTGTGTGTGTGTGTGTGTGTGTGTGTGTGTGTGTGTGTGTGATAGAAACTATTAAAAGGTTGTTTTTCAGGGATTTTACTTCTCACACACACATATTCACATGCTAGCAAAGAACAGATTTTGGGGGGAAAAAACCCTACTGTGTTATCCAAAACTCATGCAAACCATCAGGTAAATTGTTTCTTTCCTTTCATTGAATCCTTATGTTTCAATTAAATGGACATTTGTTTTTGACCACACCATTACTGTACTCCCTTAATATGTTGAAGGAATTCCCCATATTCTAAGGTAAAACTGATATTATATAATGAATATTCAATTATATCTAGCCAAAAGCTATGATATAATCACTATCCTAGACTACATTTCCAGTTAAGTAGAGATGCAGGTCCTAGTTCCATCAATTAGACACACATCCTTACCAAAATTGGCTACAAAGAGAAAAAGTCTGTGTAGAATTTATATTTGGTAGAGAGTGGTGATAATAGCAGGAACAGCAGCAGCCACATTTGTGCCCAAGGGCAACTGTGGCATTTGTAACTCATGTTCAACATCTGCAGTAACCACAGAACAACCTGTGACATCTAGTGCCCAGAGGTGGCAGCAGAGATGTCTTCCTCTATTAGTTCTGTGATGTGATTGGGGCTGTGTCCCTGGTTTTGTAGCCATTGATTCTGGTTTTTGACCCTCCTGAAAATTTCATAAGCTATCCAATTTATTTTTGACAAATTATTCTTCTGTTAAACCAACCAAAGTTGGTTTATGTTGCTTGCAATTAAGAACCATGACTGATGCAAAAATTGACATGAGGAATGATCAAAGACAACAGACTATCAGGGAGATAACCTGAAATTGATTGTCTGGTCCTACTAATTTTGAGGGCAATAAATATCCAAATTCCATTGTTGAATAGAATTATGACAAAGACCTGCAGTAATGAAACTGCTTATCAAATTATCATCTGTGGTCTTTTATAATAATGTTGCCATTGAAGGTAAAAATTTGGGGAAACAAGTGGCCAATTACATAGAACAGTATAAATGATAAGATTAATCACTGTTGGGTGGGAAAGATTTTTCAAGTAGTGGTGCAAAATAAAAGAAAAAAATGGATGGATCAAGCTTGTAAATTCTATACGTAAGTCTTGGACTGAAAGCCAAGAACTTTCTGTGATTGTACTCAAAGACTCTTCTTTCTTCCATATTTAAGGTTGAGACAGTCAAAAACCAGGCTCATATTTTGATTCTGTCAGTATAAAGTATTACATCCATACTGTTCATAGTTTCATTATACTTCTCATATTTAAGCTAAGATATTTATTTATTGGGAAGGCGTAGCATTCCAAAACTTGCAGTGGGTTCTATAACAAAATTCAAACTACACTGACCCCAAGCCCTTGTCAGCATCAATTAATAGCCAAACAGCCCACTGTTTCCTTGTCTCATTGCCTTGACTGAATACCCTGTAGTTACCTCACTTTGAAGAGTTACCTTGCAAAAGGAAGCTAATTCTTCTAATAGCCCATGGCTACCTTTTCTCCTAATTTCAATACCTATCTTAAATCACTTTCACCCCAAGGAGCCATGGAGTAAGAGTATCCCTAGCAAGCTAGAACTTAGAGTAAATAAAAAGTAATGCCACAGCCCTGCACAAATCAAAAGAGGTAGAACTATAAGCAAAGTTTAGAATATACAGGATTGATGTGATAGATTGGATATTTTTTTTTCAGCAAATATTCATTATACTATCTTTCTCCTTGAGAAGGAGTATAATCACTGAATCACTACTTTTGGGTTTGGCTATATGCCTTCCTTTGGCCAGTGGAATGCATCCAGTGGGCTATGCTTGCATGATTTAGCTTAGCTCTCTGGTCCTATAATTCACCAAAAGGAGGACATGACCTGGGTAGCTGCTAGCTCAAGGCAAATGTGGAGACGTGAAACCAAACTGCAGCCTAGACCTGAAGGTCAGAGGCTACAGTCTGGAACCTAGATCTTAAAGCCTCGACACCAGCTTCACCAGCTGAATTTCAGTTAACCAATATTTTGGGGGTAATAGTTGACTAAAATGCATAGTTTTCTCTCTCAGGTCCCTAGTTAATTTCTTATTTATCTAGTGTAGAAAAAATGGTAATTCTTGGGTTTTGGATAATAGCTACAGTAGATTATTCTAAGCTCAATTCGGTGGTGACTCCAGTGGAATCTGCTGTTCCAGATGTTTCAATTTTGGAGCAAATCCTCTCAACTCAGCATATGATATGATTCTATGTATCTGGAAAATGTTTTTATTTCTATTTCCATAAAACAAAACAGAAATTGTACATTCATTTTCACCTAGCAGAGATAACAATATAGCCTTACCTTCCTCAGAATTACAGTAACTCTGGCTCAATATTTTAATCCTCAGATACCTTGCTTATCTGATCATCCCACAGACTATTCTCCTGGCCCACTACATGATTATCATGATGTCATGTATCATGATAATAGGACTTAGAGAATTAAAAGCAGTATGTAACCAAAAAAGATATATGCATGCCACAGGGAAGGAAGAAAATTCCTTGGTAATGCAGGGGACTTCCCCCTTGGTCAGGGACATGTGAAATATCCCTCCAAAGTGAACACATTGTTGTCTTTGCTTCCAGTATATTTAAGAGAAATGCACAATGCTTGGAGGGTGTCTGGGCTTTAGTGACAGCATACACATTATTTGTTTGTATTTCTCTCATTCATATATCAGCTGACAATCTTTGATCACCCCCGAGGTTATCAGCTTTGAGGTGCTGTGTAAATAGCACTGCTGCTTGGCTGTTATGATCCTGTAGATCCAAGAAGATTAAAGTGGTTTCAAAGACACATTAAGATGCTTTATAGATCCTGCAGCAAGCTTTGAGAGCACAGTCTCAAGTCTGAGACCTAGGATTTTGGAGAAACGCCATATTTCTTCAACAAAGAACTTCTTCTTTTTTTGGAAAACAGTTCTTAGCTTGATAGAGACAGACACTGGACATTGAGTAATATTGACCTGAGCTGCCCATCATAAATTGGGTGTCCATCAAACTATGTATTTTAGTATGCCCACAAGACTCAACATCAAGTAGAGGTGGCACATAGGAGATCTTGATGAAGTTGTTTCTGCATTCATTTGTAATTTTCATATATAGCTGCCTTATATTTCTGTGTTCTGATGCTCACTGTACTATCACCCTTCTCTAAACCCACACCTTTAGACTTACGGTCACTTAACCGAAGAAGAAAATTTCTAGCCATGCCTTCAAAAAAATAGTGTATAATCGGGGTGCCTGGGTGACTCAGTTTGTTGACTGTCCAACTCTAGGTTTTGGCTCAGGTCATGACCTCAGGGTTGTGGGATCAAGCTTTGCATTGGGCTCCATGCTCAGCATGTGGAGTCTGCTTGAGATTCTGTCTCTTCTTCTCCCCCTGCCCTTTCCCTGTCTAGCTGTCTCTCTCAAATAAACAAATAATCCTGAAAAAATAGTGTACTGTTGGTATCAGAGTCTTATTGGTTTTGGCTTTGACGGGCAGTGGAGAAGTGAAATTCTTTGAGTACTTGACTTCACAGCCAGGGGAATAAGAGGAATGCTAAGAGAACGCAAAGGGCATAGTGTCAAGAAGTTAATTCCTGGCCTTAACTTGCAATATTCAGGTAATACAGTGAGCCTTTATTGAACACATACTATGTGACTAGTCAGATTTTATAGGCATGGAGATAAAATGTCCTACATTTTCCTCAAAAATACTCATTGTCCTCACCACTACAGCTAAAGTTTTAGCTAATGATTCATTCATCACAGATTGTGTTGCTAAAAGTAGCATCAAATTTGGTTATGTGTAAAAAGAATGGATTTTTATTTTTTGGAGGGATATATGGTTATAGTGTTTATTGCAAGAGGAAAAAATTGTTACTCTTATTGGGAAGAGCCTTGACTCTGCAAGCCATGTATCTCATATTTGGTGAGCAGATTTGTCTTAATTTTGGGATTGGGGCACATAGTTGTTATAAATAAAGGAAATAACCAAGCTATATGATTCAAATCAATTCAACAAATATTTGAGATTAAAATTTATTCACATCATCAGTGGACTTAGAATTTTGGCTTGGAAGCAAGAATTAGTGAACATTCTTGTTAACAATTAGTGAATGAAACCATGTTGTATGTGATTCAGAGAAAAAGAGAATAGTGTAGAATATGATATACCACACATAAATAAATATATTTGTGTATGTGTATATATATATATATAAACTATTATATATGTGTATGTCTGCATGCATTCATAAACTCTTTATCTAGAAGGGATTTAAGGTGACCTCATTAATATATTCAAACGATGAAATAAAATTTAAAATATTCAAATGAAAAATGCGGGGGAAGGAAAAATCAGAATAACAAAGATAAGATGTCATAAGTAGTTGCTATACATGATACACTTTATATATTTAGTAAAGAAAGAAATAAGTTTGTCTCTAAGCTATACAGCGCCCAACTTAAGGTGGATAACAAAGAAAAATTGCTATGTTTTTTAAGGACAGATCTAAGAATAGGTTGGAAGAAGAGCAGCTAATATTTATTCAGCAACTATCCCATTTAATCTGCAAATAAATGCTATGCAAAAAGTGTTGGTTCGTATTTTCTAGAACAGGAAACTTAGTGTCCAAGATGTTTAAGATGTTTATTTTAAAATTTTCTCATCTATTAAGTATAAACCTAAGTCTCTAACTCCAAAGACCATCCTTTGTTTCTACTACTGCATGCCACTTCTAAGTCCTATCTGAGAAAGAGCCCTGGCTTAGCAAAATTAAGCAAAAATATGTCAGTGTCCAGGCAAGATTTTCTCCTCCATTTCTCCTGGTGGATCCCTTCTGATAGCAGAGATTAAATATATTCAGAAACCCCGTCAGGTTAACTTCATGCTTTAGAGCCATTTCAGCTTCCCTTGCTACCAGGAGAATTAAAGACAGATATTGCTCCAGTTACTTCTCAACAAATATGCAGCCATCTTGATGGAGGGAAAGGACAAAACTAATGGTGAACTCCTCAGGGTATTTCTACAGAAAGATCAAGGCAAGATAAAAATAATGAAAATAATAATAATAATAATGATAAATGATAGGTACTCAAAAAGAAGGATGGTAATTGTATTTTTCTCCTCTAAAGTTATCATGAGAAGAACTTCTCTCCAATTTCCTGATAATTACTGGCTTTCCTGGCAGTGAGTTACCTTACCTTATATTAATTAACTTTATTTATTGCTGTTGGCAGAATGACGATTACAGCAAATCAAGCAATTAACAGCTTTCCTATTACACTCAGAAGAGAGGTAACAAGATGCCAAACAGATTAACTTTCTGCTTTATGTTTCATTCAACATTTCTGTTTTCAGAATTTGTGCCTTTGTACTATGACTATTATCAGAATTTGGTCTGTATAGGTGGAGTTCTGAGATCTTATCTGGAGTAGACTTAGGGCTAGCAGGTGAGAGATCAAAGGGACTCAGGAGTTGCTGAACTAGTTCTTCACTCACACAATGGGGAACATGAAGTTACAGGTAGAATAGGAGATGAAGAATAATCTTTTTTTTTTTTTTTTTTTTTTTTTTTTATTTTTTTTTATTTTTTTTTTTTTTTTTAAAGATTTTATTTATTTATTTGACAGAGAGAGATCACAAGTAGATAGAGAGGCTGGCAGAGAGAGAGAGAGGGAAGCAGGCTCCCTGCCGAGCAGAGAGCCCGATGCGGGACTCGATCCCAGGACCCTGAGATCATGACCTGAGCCGAAGGCAGCGGCTTAACCCACTGAGCCACTCAGGCGCCCCATGAAGAATAATCTTGACAGGTCTTATTTGTTTTGTTTAAACTTCAACTCTTACATCATAGAAAACTATGCATGGCAGGAAGTCCTTCCTACTTTTACTGATGCAAATTGCTAATGAAAGTGGGGGTATCCATTACTTCTTTGGTTAGGTTTATGCCCAGGTATCTTATGGTTTTTGGTGCTATAGTAAATGGAATCGATTCTCTAATTTCCCGTTCTGTATTTTCATTGTTAGTGTATAAGAAAGCCACTGATTTCTGTACATTGACTTTGTATCCTGCCACGTTACTGAATTGCTGTATGAGTTCTAGTCGTTTGGGGGTGGAGTCTTTGGGGTTTTCCATATAAAGAATCATGTCATCTGCGAAGAGAGAGAGTTTGACTTCTTCCTTGCCAATTTGGATACCTTTTATTTCTCTTTGTTGTCTGATTGCCGTTGCTAGAACTTCTAATACTGTGTTGAACAAGAGTGGTGAGAGTGGGCATCCTTGTCGTGTTCCTGATCTCAACGGGAAGGCTGCAAGCTTTTTCCCATTGAGGATGATATTTGCTGTGGTCTTTCATAGATAGATTTTATGAAGTTCAGGAATGTTCCCTCTATCCCTATACTTTGAAGCGTTTTCATCAGGAACGGATGCTGGATTTTGTCAAATTTGGGGGTGGAGTCTTTGGGGTTTTCCATATAAAGAATCATGTCATCTGCGAAGAGAGAGAGTTTGACTTCTTCCTTGCCAATTTGGATACCTTTTATTTCTCTTTGTTGTCTGATTGCCGTTGCTAGAACTTCTAATACTGTGTTGAACAAGAGTGGTGAGAGTGGGCATCCTTGTCGTGTTCCTGATCTCAACGGGAAGGCTGCAAGCTTTTTCCCATTGAGGATGATATTTGCTGTGGTCTTTCATAGATAGATTTTATGAAGTTCAGGAATGTTCCCTCTATCCCTATACTTTGAAGCGTTTTCATCAGGAACGGATGCTGGATTTTGTCAAATGCTTTTTCTGCATCAATTGAGAGGACCATGTGGTTCTTCTCTCTTCTCTTATTGATGTGTTCTATCACACTGATTGATTTGTGAATGTTGAACCAACCTTGCAACCCAGGGATGAATCCCACCTGGTCATGGTGGATAATCTTTTTAATGTGCTGCTGGATCCTGTTTGCTAGGATCTTGTTGAGAATCTTTGCATCCATATTCATCAGTGATATTGGTCTGAAATTCTCCTTTTTGGTAGGGTCTTTGCCTGGTTTGGGGATCAGGGTAATGCTGGCTTCATAAAAAGAGTCTGGAAGTTTTCCTTCTGCTTCAATTTTTTGGAACAGCTTCAGGAGAATTGGTGTTATTTCTTCTTTGAAAGTTTGGTAGAATTCCCCAGGGAATCTGTCAGGTCCTGGGCTCTTGTTTTTTGGGAGGTTTTTGATCACTGCTTCAATCTCATTACTAGATATCGGTCCATTCAGGTTGTCAATTTCTTCCTGGTTCAATTTTGAGAGTTTGTAGCTTTCCAGGAATGCATCCATTTCATCTAGGTTGCTTAGCTTATTGGCATATAACTGTTGGTAATAATTTCTGATGATTGTTTCTATTTCCTTGGTGTTAGTTGTGATCTCTCCCTTTTCATTCATAATTTTATTAATTTGGGCTTTCTCTCTTTTCTTTTGGATTAGTGTGGCCAATGGTTTATCGATCTTATTAATTCTTTCAAAAAACCAGCTTCTAGTTTCATTGATATGTTCTACTGTATCTCTCGTTTCTACCTCATTGATCTCTGCTCTAATCTTGATTATTTCCCTTCTTGCATGTGGAGTTGGTTTGATTTGTTGTTGATTCTCCAGTTCTTTAAGGTGTAGAGACAGCTGGTGTATTCTGGATTTTTCAATGTTTTTGAGGGAGGCTTGGATGGCTATGTATTTCCCCCTTAGAACCGCCTTTGCTGTATCCCACAGGTTTTGGACCGAGGTGTCTTCATTCTCATTGGTTTCCATGAATTGTTTAAGTTCATCTTTGATCTCCTGGTTGATCCAAGCATTCTTAAGCAAGGTGGTCTTTAGCTTCCAGGTGTTTGAGTTCCTTCTGAACTTTTCCTTGTGATTGAGCTCCAGTTTCAAGGACCTGTACTCGAGGAACTACAGAACACTCATGAAAGAAATTGAAGAAGACACAAAAAGATGGAAGACTGTTCCATGCTCTTGGATTGGAAGAATAAACATTGTTAAAATGTCTATACTGCCTAGAGCAATCTATACTTTTAATGCCATTCCGATCAAAATTCCACCGATATTTTTCAAAGAGCTGGAGCAAATAATCCTAAAATTTGTATGGAGTCAGAAGAGAACCCGAATTGCTAAGGAAATGTTGAAAAACAAAAACAAAACTGGCGGCATCACGTTACCCGATTTCAAGCTTTACTACAAAGCTGTGATCACCAAGACAGCGTGGTACTGGCATAAAAACAGACACATAGACCAGTGGAACAGAGTGGAGAGCCCAGATATGGACCCTCAACTCTATGGTCAAATAATCTTCGACAAAACAGGAAAAAATATTCAATGGAAAAAAGACAGTCTCTTCAATAAATGGTGCTGGGAAAACTGGACAGCGATATGTAGAAGAATGAAACTCGACCATTCTCTTACACCGTTCACAAAGATAAACTCGAAATGGATAAAAGACCTCAACGTGAGACAGGAATCTATCAGAATCCTAGAGGAGAACATAGGCAGTAACCTCTTCGATATCAGCCACAGCAACTTCTTTCAAGATAAGTCTCCAAAGGCCAAGGAAACAAAAGCAAAAATGAACTTTTGGGACTTCATCAAGATCAAAAGCTTCTGCACAGCAAAGGAAACAGTCAACAAAACAAAGAGGCAACCCACGGAATGGGAGAAGATCTTTGCAAATGACAGTACAGACAAAAGGTTGATATCCAGGATCTATAAAGAACTTCTCAAACTCAACACACACAAAACAGATAATCATATCAAAAAATGGGCAGAAGATATGAACAGACACTTCTCCAACGAAGACATACAAATGGCTATCAGACACATGAAAAAATGTTCATCATCACTAGCCATCAGGGAGATTCAAATTAAAACAACATTGAGATACCACCTAACACCAGTTAGAATGGCCAAAATTAGCAAGACAGGAAACAACGTGTGCTGGAGAGGATGTGGAGAAAGGGGAACCCTCTTACACTGTTGGTGGGAATGCAAGTTAGTGCAGACACTTTGGAGAACAGTGTGGAGATTCCTGAAGAAATTAAAAATAGAGCTTCCCTATGACCCTGCAATTGCACTGCTGGGTATTTACCCCAAAGGTACAGATGTAGTGAAAAGAAGGGCCATTTGTACCCCAATGTTTATTGCAGCAATGGCTACGGTCACCAAACTGTGGAAAGAACCAAGATGCCCTTCAACGGATGAATGGATAAGGAAGATGTGGTCCATATACACAATGGAGTATTATGCCTCCATCAGAAAGGACGAATACCCAACTTTTGTAGCAACATGGACAGGACTGGAAGAAATTATGCTGAGCGAAATAAGTCAAGCAGAGAGAGTCAAGTATCATATGGTCTCACTTATTTGTGGAGCATAACAAATAACATGGAGGACATGGGGAGATGGAGAGGAGAGGGAGTTGAGGGAAACTGGAAGGGGAGATGAACCATGAGAGACTATGGACTCTGAAAAACAACCAGAGGGTTATGAAGGGGCGGCAGGAGGGGGTGGGGTGGGGTGGGAGGTTGAGGAACCAGGTGGTGGGTAATAGGGAGGGCACGTACTGCATGGAGCACTGGGTGTGATGCCAAAACAATGAACACTGTTATGCTGTAAATAAGCAAATAAAAATAAATAAATTAATTTAAAAAAAAAAAAAGAAAGTGGGGGTATCCAGAAATTTTTATTGTATTTTTTTAATATTTTATTTATTTATTTGACAGAGAGATCACAAGTAGATAGAGAGGCAGGCAGAGAGAGAGAGAGAGGGAAGCAGGCCCCCCGCCGAGCAGAGAGCCTGACGCGGGACTCGATCCCAGGACCCTGAGATCATGACCTGAGCCGAAGGCAGCGGCTTAACCCACTGAGCCACCCAGGCACTCCTTATTGTATTTTTTTAAAATTGCACAATAACCAGGTCCTGCTGGAGGTCTGCAATTATCCATCTTTATGAAAAGTCTCTCCCAACTGGATGCATCATTTTGATGGTCTTCCCCTAAGTAGGTAAGGTTCCTGGGTCACTTAATGAGGTCCTCTGCTCTCTAGAACTTTGCTTTAATGTCCATCACTTCACTTTAGAAATAGCTTGGTATTTTTAAAAAAGACCCTTTCAAGTTCCTCCTGATTTATTCAGTATCATATTTTGCCTTTCCAGCCTTCCTAGCTGTTGTTGAATAGGTCTTTATAGCCCTCAACCTTTTGATTTAACTCATTTTCAGCAAATTTGTAGGTTTTTTTCTGATTAGGGAAAAAGAACAAAAATCAGAATTCTCAGCCCACCAGGGAATGAAGTCTGAAATTAATCTGGCTCGTATGGATGCAGATACTAGTGTCTCCAGGATGAACAGTAGGTATTTGCCTGTCTACCAAACCATAGCGTTCACTGGTCCCAGAGATTTGATTTATTATGTACCGAAGAGAAATGCGGGCAGAGAAAGAGGTGGTGTAAAGGGGGATTTCTACCATTTATTAAGGCACTATGAAACACTCTCTACACACCTTCTCTCATTTAATCATAAAAACAAACCTGTAATATATTATTGTTCTTGAATTATAGATGAGGAACTGAAGCCTAGAGCAGCTATGTCCCATAAACATGATCACACAGTTTGTAAATAGTAGAGCTAGGATCAGAGCGCAGGTGTGTCTGCTTCCAAAATCTAAACTCTTCTTATGGCACCACCCTATCACTCAAGAAATTTTGTTGCAGTTCCCAAAAACGCTCAAGAATTACCTGGCCACCTCTGGGGCTAAAAATACATTATATGCTTATAAAAAATAAAAAAATAAATTAAAAAAAAAAGAATTACCAGGACATATTTTACATTGCTGTGGATCTACTCTCTGAATTCCAGAAAACCTCATTCTTGAATGCCTTGCCTTTGTCCATCTTCTTCGGTTGGGGCATCTTGTCTTAGGCAGCAACTGCTTCTTCAGAGCTTAAATCTTATCTTTGAAAAGTTTCATTTTGACCCACTTCTGCCTTGAAATGCTCTCCCTACTTATATGTAAAGACTTACTGCTCTCCCTACTTACACCAGTTCTTCTAGTGTTTCTGCAGCCCAGACCCCAAATTTCACATGGAAACTTTATGTTACTAACCTCTACATCACCTTCTGTTTTAATGCATCTCTCTGGTCCTTCTTTCCTTTCCTGGGGTGTATCCTGACTAAACCACCTGCAACAATCCCCTTGCTATCCTGCCAAGTCCCCTCCTGCTAAGGTATTTGTTTTTCTGGGGGAAGGAATTCTGCCCTGAACTTCTGTCAACACTTCCATCTGGTTATCTGTATCTTCTAAAGAACAAAGTGGCCTCTGAACTAACTCAATGTGTGACATTGATTTTGTGATCTTCTCTCTCCTTGGCCAGGTATTTATTCCTAGATCTTCTGGTACTCCATGCCAAATACATATTTGGTCATCTCCATGAACCCAGAAAAGTGGAAGCTACTGGCTCCTGAGCCCCAGTAATTTAGAGATCATCTATTGTGTTGGTAAAACATATTTCACCTCTTAAATTAAGAAAGTCGAGTCCTTGAATTTCCACCTTGGCTGATGCTGTGAACTGGATTTTCACTGTAGATGCCAGCCTTGTCTCTCCTGTGTCCATTCATTTCCTAACTTCAGACAGCATAGCTCATCTACACTCAGAGGTCTAATACCAGGACTCTCACTAATCCAACTAGAGTTCTCATTCTCACAACAAGTAATGGTTTCAGAAAGATGTAGATGAAATGCTGAACAGGTGCCCCTGATTTGAAATTTCTGCAGCCTGCACAGAATAACTTAATTGCATCTTAGAGCCTTTCACACCATTCCCAGGATAGGGATAACAGGGACTTCTTTATACTGATGGTGTCAAGTGCTTCAACCATTTAAGAAAACTATTCAGCATTATATTCTAACTTTGAAATTTTGCATACCCATGCCAGGACAATTCTACTTTTAGGCATTATGTTATTTCTTATGTCTGCTATAACTACAAAATTACCACAAACTTGGTTGTTCAAAACAACAGAAATTTATTCCCCACATTTCAAGAGACCTGAAGTCAGTAATCAGTTATTACATGGCCAAAATCAAGGTAACGGTAGGGTCTGTTCCCTTTGGAGAATCTGAGGAAGAAGAGGTTCCTTGATTTCCCAGTTTCAAGTGGATGCTGACGTTCCTTGACTTATGGTTGCCTCATTCAATCTCTTTATGATTATATTGTCTCCAACTCTTCTGTCTATGTCAAATCTCCCTCTATCCCTCTTATGAGGGGTATCCCTCTTATATCCCTCTTATGAGGACACTTGTGGTTGATTGCATTTAGGGCCCACCTAGGTAATCCACGAAAATCTCCCCATCTCAAGATTCTTAACTTAATTACACCTACGAAGACCTTTTTTCCAAAGAAAGTGAACTTTACAGATTCTAAAGATTAGGACCTAATATCTTTGGGAGCCCTTCTTTAAGCCTACTACAGGTATGTATTCAACAGATATGTATGCACATGTATACCAGGAGACATGGACAAGAATGTATATACCATATATTAATAAGCCAAGACTTAGAAAACCCAAATATCCATTAGGAGTAGAATAGATAATAAGGTATATTCATATATATCATGCAGCAATGAAAATGAACATACAGGTATATGTAATATTGTGGTTAAATATGATGAACCTCATGTTGAGTTAAAGAAATAAGATACAAAAGAATAGTGGCCTCCCCAAATTCATGTCTCCTAGAATCTGTAAATGTCACCATTTTTAAAAAAGTCTTTGAAGATGCAATTAAGTTAAAATGAGGTCATCTGGATTAGCATGAGGCCTAAATCCAAAGACTCCTTATAAGAAGGGTGTGAAGACACACTCAGAGACGATGCCACATAAAGATAGAGGCAGACCCATTTTAGCAAATGGAATCATTGCCAAAGTCATACAACTAAAAACTGGTGGAGCTAGGATTTAAAGCCAGAGCTCTATCACTCCAGAGATCATATTTCCACTGCATGGTCCTATGAGATGTTTGTGAAGAGAGTTCATTTAAGATCATTAGATGTCCTAGGAACTGAAACAATTTCCTCCCTTGAGTAACTCAACAAAGCCAGCATTAAACTGTAAAATGAATGTAAGGAAGGCCAACAAAGTTATAATGACTACTTTGATAACGTCTGAAATACCAGGTGTCCAATTCTTCACCAACAAATGATTTTGGGTGTCTTTCCTTCGCTGTTGCTCTAAGAACATTTTTTGTTTCTCAGGCAACCTGTTGTTGTATATGACAGTAAGTAAGAGAAAAATATAAATTGGAAAAAATAAGGCATGATTATTGTTTTATAACAATGATCATACCATGGATTATTACTTCTTGTACCATCATTTGTTTCTAAGAAGGTTAATTGTCCAGGCCAAGTAACAGAGAGGTGAGGATGGGAAAAATCAGGAGGTACATGGCATATGCAGATTTCAGATCAGTGTTCCATTATACTATGAATAGATACTTTTGGTTAAACTCTGTTTCCTCTTTTGTTAATGGAAACTGTCTTTTCCCACTCCATGGCTTTCCCAGCAGCCAAACTGCTATAAAGATCCAGTTGATAGTTTGTCCGTATGGCATATTGTCAGATTATTTGAATGCGTAGAATATCACATCACTGAAAAATGGAATTTCTAATTAACCTAAGAGGTAGTATGATATAAAGAAAAGAGCTTCTACTATTATATTGAATTTTTTTGCTTTTGAATTCAGCAGTTTAAAAAATTAATTCCTTCTCTCTAATTTTCATATGAAAATGTCATTCCAACCATTTTCAGCTGAGTGCTCAATTTATTTTCATAGTTTCAAAATTTCAAACATTTAAAGCTAAGAATTTCACTTTGAATGTAATTTGGGCTATATCCTATAAGTTTGATATGAAAGATTTATTTTGTTATTTTTTAATGTGTAGTCTTTAATCACATTTTCTTTCCTCTTTGAACAAAGACATATTAGAAGGTTTTTGTTTGGTTTGATTTTTAGTTTTGAATGGTTATGGATTTTTAAAAACATAAACTTATTATTATTTTATAGAATTACATCATCATTGCTAAAGAATGTTACCTACCATAATTGTTGACATTTATTGAAGTTTTTGTCTATTATATGATAACATTTTATAATGTGTCATAAGCACTGAAAAAAAGTGTTTTACATTAATTGGATAAAGAGCTTGATATCCATTATTCCTATTGAATCTTTTTGCCTTGAATTTTCTTTGGTATAATTTAAAACTATGGCCCTTGCTGTCTTTTGAGAAAATTTCCTTTGATATATGTAAATTTCTTTTCTTTAATTATTCTTACTTAATTTTGTCATAGTTTGTCTTATTTAGCTTTGTCTTCCTGAAATAACTTACTTTACTATTTTGACCAATCCCCAAGTCTTTGTCTTGAGGAACTTAACATTTAAAATATTATTTAATAATTCTGACTATTGCCATAATTAAAAATTTAGACTTACTTTTACAATCTTATCATATGGAGTTTTTCATGCTGTTTCTTTTCTTTCCTTAATGTCTTTCATTCTGTGGATTTTATTTAGCTTATTCTTTATCATGCCCATTATTTCTAGAATTACATAGTGATGATTTGTTTGATGTTTCTCAGAACCATTTTCCAGATCTGTGTATCTTTATCAAGTGAAAAATTAGCTGGCATTGTATTTGTGTACCCCTCAGGCAAAAAGTTGGGGAACATTTTTATTTATTTCCCTCTTTCCCTTTCACCTTTGCATGTTTTTGTTGATATAATTGTGTTAGTATGTCATAATATAATTTGTTAAAACTACAGCTACTTTATCATTTTCAAATTATTTAATCTTACAATAAATGCTCTCTCTTTCAAGAGACATTTTGTACCAAAATTACAATGTTAAGACTTAATTCTGTCTTTTACTGGTTGCAGGACTCATCATCATCCCTTCTATACTATAGTTTCCCACTCTTGAGCCCTGATTTTCCTTCAGCATAGTAATTAATGTATCTTCAAGTATTTTTTTGCTAGAAGTGTATCTGGTGCTAACAATATCTAGGCACTTTCACATCTACCCAGAAAATTTGAAAAACTATATAGTTATTGCATAATATACTCCCTCCCTTTAACATTCTATAAAGTTGTTCCATTATCTCCTGATTTTTGGTGTTACAGAGAAGAATTCTGAGGCCAGTGTGATCTGATTCTTCTGTAACTGTACAAATTAAAGTCATTTTGTATATAAGAAAAGGAGAATGACTCTGATCAATGGCTATTATGTGGATGTTTTTGTCCCCCAAAATGCGTATAGTGGTATCTAATGACCCATGAAGTGTTATTAGGAGGTGCTTAGGTCATGAGGGTGGAGCTCTCATGAATGGGATCAATTGTGTTAGGAAAGAGCCCATAGAGATCCCTTTCCCTTTCCACCATGTGAGGACACAGTGAGAAGGTGCTAGCTATGAACCAGACAGTGGGGCTTCAACAGAATATGACCAACTGGTGCCTTGATCTTGGACTCCCAGCATTTAGAACTATGAGAAATAAACTTGTTTTTATAAGCTACCCAGTCTGTTTCTGGTTTTGTTGTTGCTGTTGTTATAGCAGCCCAAATAGACTACAACACTGACTTAAGAAAACAAGGGATTTATCTAAATGATTATTTTACAGAATTAAAGGAAAAGCTGAAATCCAAGCTCTGGGAAGTACAGGAACCAAGGTAATCATAGGTGCTTCATGGATCTTTTTAGAGTGGTGCTACTTAGCTTGAACACTTTGAACAACTCAGTGTTTCTACCCATGTCTCCCATTCTTGGGAGAGAGAATCAGACTGGCCCCACTTGAGTCAGCTATCACTGTATCAAACAGCTCTGTCAGGATGCTGAACTCCAAAAGGCAGAGGACCCACCACTACATGCTGAGGATCAGCCCCACACAAGGGAATCATTTACAGCTGTGCAGTCAGCATGACCAGTGCCCACTCTAGAAAACTTTTCTTTTTTTCTTTTTTTCTGCATGAAATTTTAAAGGATTTTTTTCTTCATCCCTGGTGGTGGTGGTGTTGTTTTTAATTCTAAATTGGCTTAGAAACTCATTTTTTTCTTAGTTCAGAAAGATTTTCTTCTATCATTGTAGGTTACTTCTTTCTTTTAATTTTATTTATTTATTTGACAGAGATCAAAAGTAGGCAGAGAGGCAGGCAGAGAGAGAAAGAGGAGGAAGAAGGCTCCCTGCTGAGCAGAGAGTCTCCATGTGGGACTCAATCCCAGGACCCTGAGATCATGACCTGAGCCGAAGGCAGAGGCTTTAACCCACTGAGACAGCCAGGTACCCCAGGTTCGTTGTTTCTATTTCCTTTGTTCTGATTTCTTCTTCCAAAATCCTAGTTACCCAAACTTAACTTTTGTTCTTGCTTTCCACATCTGTAACCTGGTTGAATACTTTTACAGTTTTCTTTTGTATTCTGTGAGAGACTTCTAGTTGACCTCTACACTAGTGTTTCTTTGCCATCTCAATTTCTGTTTTTAAGGTCTCAAACAAGAATTTTCAGAATAAATTTCATTTTGGAATGCTTTTGCATTTTACAGAAGAGTTGCCAAGATAGTAGAGACAGTTCCCATACACACTCATCATTTTCTCACAAAGTTATTACATTACCATGGTTCATGTGTTGCACTATGAAACCAAGAGTATCTGTCTCCTATTGCTGCTGTAATGAATAGTCACAAATTTATGTTATGCCCTTGCAGTTTTGAAGGTCAGAGCCTAAAAGCAAAGTGTTGACAAGTCTGCCTTCCTTCTGGAGACTCTAGGGCAGAATGTGCTGCCTTGGCTTTTCTGGTGTCTAGACGTCGTCTGCTTTTTTTGTCTTGCAGCATCTCTCCTGCAGCTCATCCAGCTTCTGCTTCTCCTGTTTCATCTCTTTATCTGTTTGACCTTCTAGCCTCTCTTTTATGAGGATCCTTGTCTTTACATTGGTCTCAACCAGATAATCCAGGATAGCTCTTCATCTTAAAATTCTTAATTAATTATATGCAAAATCCCTTTTCCCATGTAAGGTAACGTATTCACAGATTCCAGGGATGAGGAGGCAGACATCATTGGGGAAGCATTATTCAATCTATCATAGAACATAACATTATTATTAATGGAAGTCCAGTTATTCAGGTTACATTAATTTTTTTTTAACTAATGTCCTTTTTCTGATGAAAGATCCAATCCAGGTTAACAAAATGTGTTTAGGCATCATGTTTCTCCATTGTATTCTCTGGTCTATGACAGTTTCAAAGTCTCAAAAAAGGATTTTAATTTTTTTTTCATTTTTTAAGTTTTTTTTTATAATTCTTCACTATATTGTTCCTTTCTTTCTTTTATTCCCCTACTATATCTTACAGAATCTGGTTCTTATGTTATAATTTTCTGCCTCTATTCCTTTACTACTTTATTACTTATCCCTACTCTTTTTGGAAACTGATTATTTTACATTCTAATGAAAATGGCAAACAGTTTTCTGAAATTCCTCTTTTCGTCCTATAGTATATGTTTTTGGAGTACTGTTCTTCCTCTGAGTCATCAGGAGATGTTTCCTTGACTTTTTATAGTATAGTTCTCAATATGCTGAAAATGGTCTATATCCAGTACTTGCCAACACACAGAGTATGTGAATTACACTATTTCCCAATGTATTTCCATATTACTGGTGGAAGAGTCACTTTATCAGAACAAGAAATAGAATACATGAGTCTCTGAGACATGAGGAAGACAAAAAAGACAAAAATGTTTTCCTATCTAATTCCAGGTGTTCTTTATGAGATAAATACTAACAAGTTTTTTTTCTTCTTCTTTTTTTCTTCTTGCTATAAACTCATTTGTTTTACTTGTAAATAGATACTTCCAGATTTTTGTAAATTGTAAATTTTTTTTTCTTGTTTCCTTCTACAAATTCTACAATTTCAGATTTTACATTTGGGTCTCAGTCCCCCAATTTTCATTTAATTCAAAGTAATTTATAATTTTTTTGTTTTTTTTAAATCTATAGATAATTTAGAATTATTTAGTTTAGTAAGCAAATATTTTACTAATTTTTTACCAGATACATTTTTGGAATTGAGTTTTCAATTTAATTTTATTGTGGTCAGAAACCCTATTTTGTATGACTTAAAATATTTCAGATTTACTGAGTCTTTTCTAATAGTCCAGAACATGTCTCTTTTGGTAAATGTTCTGTATGCACTTGAGAAGAATATGTATCCTGTTGTTGGATGTTATTGGGGAATGATCTATAAATGTAAATTAGGTAAGGCTGATTAATAATGTTCAAGTCTGTTACATCCTTAGTAACTTTTTTTCTTGTTTGATCAGTTATTAAGAGAGGGGTATTGAAATCTCCAAACATGAAGTACATTTGTTTCTTGGTTTTTCCTTACGTATTCAGAACTCTGTTATTAGGTGCATGAACACTAAGGATTGTTGTGTTCTTCTGATGAAGTGATCCCTTAAGCAAGTTGAAGTAACTCTCTTCATCCCCGCTATTATTCTTTTCTTTGAAATCTATGTTGTCTGAGAAAATATAGCCACTCTAGTTGCGTGTGTGTGTGTGTGTGTGTGTGTGAGTGTGTTTAGTTTAGCATGCTGTATCTTTTCTATCCTTTACTTTAACCTATTTATGCATTTACATTTCATGTGGGTCTGTTGTAGGCATCACAGTTGGTCCTTGTTTATGCTTCCTTGGTTTTTATTGAATCTGACAATCTTTACTCTTAATTGGGATTTTTAAGATTCAATGTAATATAATTATTGATTTGATTATGTCGAACTACCGCTTTACTATTTGCTTTCTATCTGCTCTTTCTTTCTTTCCTCCACCTTTTCCTGTCTTCCTTTGGGTGAAGTATTTTGTATGATTTCATGTTATCTCCTTCATTGGCTTTTTAGTTATAACTTTTTTGGTTTTATTTTAGTGATGGCTTTAGAATATATATTTTAACTTGGTCAAATTTTCAAGTGATACTATTGCTTCACATATAGTATAAGAACCATGAAATTAAGGGGAAGGCTCCTACACTGTTGGTGGAAATGCAAGTTGGTGCAGCCACTTTGAAAAACAGTGTGGAGATTCCTTAAGAAATTAAAAATAGAGCTACCCTATGACCCTGAAATTGTCATATGGTAGGTAAATGTGACTGGGCAGTTACCCCCAAAGATACAGATAGAGTGAAAAGAAGGGCCATCTGTACCCCAATGTTCATAGCAGCAAAGGCCACAATCGCCAGACTGTGGAAAGAACCAAGATGCCCTTCAACAGATGAATGGATAAAGAAGATGTGGTCCATATATACAATGGAATATTGTACCTCCATCAGAAAGGATGAATACCGAACTTTTGTATCAACATGGATGGGACTGGAGGAGATTATGCTGAGTAAAATCAGGAAAGCAGAGAGAGTTAATTATCTTATGGTTTCACTTACTTGTGGAACATAAGGGGTAGCATGGAGGACATTAGGAGAGAAAAGGCAAAAATGAAAGGGGAGAAATCGGAAGGTGACATGGACCATGAGAGACTGTGGACTCTGAGAAACAAACTGAGGGTTTTAGAGGGGAGAGGGGTGGGGGGTTAGGTGAGCCTGGTGGTGGGTATTAAGGAGAGCATGTATTGTATGGAGCACTGGGTGTAGTGCATAAACAATTAATTTTGGAACACTGAAAAGACAAAATAAAATTTAAAGAAAAAATGGCAAAAAAATAAAAAAGAACCATGTAATAGTATACTTTTATTTCTCCCTTTTAGTCTTTGTGCCATTGTCATATGTTTTACTGCTACATGTGTTGTAACAGCTATAACACATTGTTATTATTCTTACTTTAAACAGTTGATTATCTTTTAAAAATGTTTAAATGAGACAGAAGCATTTTATAATAGCCACTTAGCTACCATTTCCAATGTTCTTTATCCTTTTTGTAGATGTAGATTTCCACTTCATATCATTTTTCTTCGGCTGAAAGGGTTTTCTCTATTTCTTATAATGCAGGTCTACTATTGATTAATTTTTTCAGCTTCTGTTTTTTTGAAAACTATTTTCCTTCACTTTATTTATTTTTGTTGGTTATTGATTTCTAGGTTAATAGGTTCTAGGTTAAGAGGTTCTTTCTTTCTTTTTTTATTTCTCTCTCTCTCTCTCTCTCTCTCTCTTCCTTTCTCTGTACTCTGAAGATTTTGCTTTACTGTCTTCAGGCTTGCATTGTTTCCATTGACAAATCTACTGTCATTCTTATATTTGTTTTTCTTTATCTCTTGATTTTGTTCTCTTCTTTAAGACTTTGTATGACACTAGTTCTAAGTAATTTGATTATGCTCTGTCCTAGTGTAGCTTTTTTTCATGTTTCTTGTGCTTGCACTTTGTTGTGCTTCTGTTCCTCAAATTCAGAAAAATTTTAACAATTATTTTACCATATATATTTTTTTTTCCCTCTCCACACCTTCCTTCTTAGAACTCCTATAATACTTTAGGATATTTGACTATGTCCTTGTTTTTTTAGTCTTTTTCCCCCTCTGTGTGTTAAATTTAGATAGTTATATCACTCTTTATTCAAGTTCATCAATCTTTTCTTCTGCAATATCTAATCTGACATTAATTTCATCAGTATATTTTTATTCCAAGGAATTGTAGTTTTCATCTTCAGAATCTACTGGGATTTTATATCTTCCATGTCTCTACTTAATCTGTACAATTTTTCCCCTGGCTTCTTGAATATATGGGATACAGTTATAATAACTGTCTTAATGTTATTGCCTATTAATTATATAATTATAATAATTATATTACAGTATAATATATATTATATAATATTATATTTATTATAATTATATAATCTGTGCTTATCCTGACCTTTTTTGCTTTTTACATGGCTGGTGATATTTAATTGGATGTTGTAATTTTACCTTGTTGAGTACTAAATTTTTTTATTCCTATAAATACTCCTGTGATTTAACTGTGACAGTTAAGTTACATAGAAACAGTTTATACATATATATATATATACATATATATATATACATATATATATATATATATATACGTATATATATATATATGTATAAACTGTTCATACTTCCTATGAACATATGGGGTGCATATGTAAGTGTAATTGTGTGATTTTAGATAGAAAGACCAGGATCAAAGGATAGAAGTTACAGGAAGTTTGATTTTATCTTAATATTAATATAACCAATTTCTTGAATGGTCAACATTAGCAGGGTACCAACATTTAAAAACACTTTTTTATCCTAGTAAATATGTTCAACCATAGTCTGACAAATGCAATGTTTTGTAAAATCTCAATGGTATAGGCTGCATTTTCTTTTAATTCTGTAAAGTCCATGTTAAATTTAAATATAATCATCTCTCTCCTTTTACCCAGCTCAGGTTTGGCCTAGCTCAGGAACTTTAGTGTGATGAGTGTAGTTTTTGTTTTTGTTTTTGTTTTTAATTTCTTCTTCCTCTCTCTCCAAATTATTTGTTGTTGTTGTTGACTGGTATAGGAGACAAAATATCTTGTAGAAGGTGTTCTTAACTACATGGTTCCTAGGTTGGTCTGTTCTTCTGACACTTTTGGCATCCATGATGTGGTGATCTCCATGCAGATCATGAGCCTAGATTTCATGAGATAGCATTAAGATTCATTTTGGTCTCCTCAAAGACCATGGATTCGACTGAGAAATGCTTTCAAGTTTCCTGGGTGCAGGAGATTGTACACCCAACTCCTTCTTCAAAGGGCCCACAGGATTTGCTTCCTCTTCTAGCCTGAATGTTCTTTCATATGAAGCTCCTAAGGTGCAGAGTTCCCCTTGGAATTTTCCCCATCAGTCTCTATTCAGCTTCTTGGGTTAGACTACTCCAGCAAGCCATTTTCCTTCATTCAGGGAATGTATCTAACACCACCTCTGGGTTCATGTACACCCCAAACTGAAAATTATTTTTGTCAAGTTCCCTTCATCACCCCTGTGATCGCACCAGGGTGGACTTGCAGTGTTGTCCAGCTCGGTAAACATTTAGCTTGAGAATGACACCATGGTGACCATTCCTGCAGGCATCCTAATGACTCTACCAATTCTCTTGGAACATCCTTACTTAAATTGGTGAGTGACTGAAAATGAACTCAGGAGCACACAATTTAATTTTACATTAAACTTTTTTTCTTAACTTCTGGTTATATAGATATATATAGAAAGTTATATAGAAAGGGTTCTAGGGAGCAATGTGGAATTCGCAAGACTGCTCCTGTCACCTCTTCATTAGCATAGGAAATCGCAACTGGCCCCGATTCTTGAAGGCCCCTTTCAGAACATTCAGAACTTCTTTCCCCCAGCCTGTCACCCTCTCACTCTCTAACCCCCTCTCTTTTCTTTAGCACGGGGCTCTGGTTTGAACACGAGTACAGGGAAACATTGTTTTACATAGGGAATACGATGCAAGTTGGAAGACTTTTGTAATAGTTAGAGACGTTGCTAGGTAGACTGAACTGTCCTGAAATTCTATAGTGAAGCTCCTGATGATCAATTAAGTGTGTTATAAAGGGAATTCTTATTTGTGAAGAATATGATAAGGTAGCACCTTCAAAACCTTTTCCCATTCTAACTTTTCTAGAAATAAACGGGTTATTTGTGGGGTTTTCTCATTTGTTGGTTTTTGTTGTTGTTGTTGTTGTTGTTGTTTTGTTTTGTTTTCCTCTGTTTTTGTTTGTTTGTTTGTTTTTTGTTTTTGCTTTTGTTTTGGGGGTTTTATTAAATGGGAGGATGGGAAAAAACAATCATTAGATATGAGTCTTCTCATTCATTTAATGACCCCATAAGAATTCACTGGGCACCCCTTTGGTGCCAGGCACTATGGTAAAATACTGTGATACAGTGGTGAAAGGCCAAAGTCAAAGTCAAATGTGATGAAAATATAGAGATGCCTCCAACTCAATGAACAGCCATCTGCTTAAATTCTCTTCTGTCCCTAGGTATTTCCTAAGCAAGATGCTGTGTTACATATGCAGTTATGTGTTTTTATAAAGAATTTTATATTGAGGAAAGGCCCCTGCCCTCAAGGTATTATAATAAATTAGAGGCAAAAACTGATGCATAAAAATAGTTAAATTAATTTTAAAATTAAAGAAGGCTATACTATTATGTGCAAAGTCCCAAAGTCCCATGATTGTCAACTAGATTCGGCATAAAATGAATTTTAGGAGGCTATCAATGGAACCAGAATAATCAGAGAAAGCACAGTAGAGGATATGTGACCTAAGCATATGAAAAATCT
Source organism: Meles meles (assembly GCF_922984935.1). Taxonomy (NCBI): domain Eukaryota; kingdom Metazoa; phylum Chordata; class Mammalia; order Carnivora; family Mustelidae; genus Meles; species Meles meles. Next base: position 167,617,958 of record NC_060067.1, on the reverse strand, counting down.
CAGAATCTTCTGCCCTTCCTTCTTCAGGAAGAGCTTGAGGAGCCATAATTTCAAGAGTTCCTGAGTCTTCAGTAGGGACAACCTGTTCTCTAGATAATGAGTTATTGGGGGAAAGGTAGCATTTTCCTTCATGTTTGGATAGGACAAGCCAAACAGTTTAAAATAAGAATCTCCAAGATGGTCTGTGGGTGATGTGAACAGCAACTTAACCAACTCTGTTATTATTAGGTACAGATCATTTTAGGTGAGTGGAAGTGGCTGTTCTATAATAACGTAATCTCTGAATCATTCTCCAAGGATGGTGAGCCCTGGGTGGTGAGCTTCCAATTTCAAGTGGATGTCCCTACCCAAATATGTAAATATAGCAATATCCTAATCATGTTGACTACTGTCCCTTACTTTTTTCAGCACATGAACAAGGAGACAAAAGTGATCTTTTGTCTATGAATAGCAAAAAGCATCTGGATAATTCATTTAAGAATATTTAAAAGTAAGCAAGAATCAAATCTGCATGACTAGTGGTATTAAATGGATCTCCCTCCCCAGGCACACAATTATACATATTCTTCACCTAGTTTTATCTGAGTAGCTGAGAAAATTACCACTGTCCCCCAAAACTGACTTCCCATACCACTCAGATTCCACAGTGTCTGAAATTCTAACATTATTGACTCATTTCTTTTCTCTCTTCCTGAGTTCTTTGATAGGCTATCAGATAATCCATTCTGAACTGCTAGTGTTAAGTCAGACCTATTTTACGGGTTGTCTTGGGGAAGAAGGCATAGAAGTTATGGTAAAAACAACATGTTAAAGCCTGAGAAAAACATTAATTTACTTAGAATATACCTATTTGAGAAGCAACATACCAAGTTACCTTAAAAATAGGAAAATTCGATAGCTTACGCAGCTCACAAAGACCTCCAAGGTGCACGATTAGTACTTCTTACTTCTGAAAGACAGGGAAGAGGGAACTTGGTCCTCCAGAAACCCTTCTTCATCATGAACACTTTCCTGGGCCTTATGGATACAGAACCAACTGCTCTTTCCCTGGGCTCTTTTGCTTATGCCTTCATTTGACACTTTCTTTTCTGAATGTGTAGTCAAGTGGAGCATGTTTATGTCCATCTCCCCCACTAGACTGTAAATATTAAATATTGCAAACTCTAAAACCAGGGACCATACCATGTCATCTCTGTATCTTCTTATTACTAACAATCATTCATTCAGTTATTCCACTGTGGAGTCACTAGGACAGATGATCATTTAGTCTAATAATATTTATCCATCTTATGCTAAGCCCCAAGAATACAATTTGGCCCTGCCCTCACAGAGATTATGGAAAAGAAAGATACATTTAAAAATAAGATAATAAATATCTGGAGACTGATAAAGCAAAATAGTAGGACTTTTTTTTCTATCTAGGGTCATCAGGAAAGCTTTCATAGATATGTCCTGCAGGTTCTTGACGATGGAACAGAAATTGCACTAGAGCTCTCTATCACACAGGAAGACTCCAGTGTGGCCAAGAAAACGTTGGACCTGAGGTCTGGCTATGATCCTTTGTAAAAGTTGATCCAGAGGGTCAGCTAAGTGCGAGAGAAGCAATGAAGGCAGTTGTGAAAAAGGCAGAAAATGATACTTGGGCTGCTAATTAGTAGGGAAAGTGTAGTTTCAAATAGCCCAGTCACCGTTTATACCTGGAAGACTGGAAGATTGATTTTCTTCAAGAAAGTTTGTTTAATGGTAACAGGACTGATGAGTGGGTGAGATTTAGGCTGGATCCCATTTCTAGAGGGATAATCAAGACCCCCAAGCAAGGGGAGTGGCAGAATAGGTTCTTATAAATACTGAATAAGTGAATGAATTAGTTAATGCAAGTATGAATGAATAAAGGTAAGGATAAAGATTAAGACGGAAGATTTGTTCCACAGACTGTGATAAAATGATATGTGAAGAGAGAAATTGAAAAGAAAGTTGTATGTCTTAGACAAACTAGTTTCCAAGGGTGGATCTTAAAGATGTATATCTGGATTCAAGCAAGAAAACTTACAGGGTAAGGCAGAGGCTCGCCGCCCCCAGATTCTAGGATTAAATAAGTAACTTAATCCTACAGCCATCAGTGGGTGCAGACAAGTTTCTCATTATATTGCAGCTTCAGACAGAAATAGACTAGGACTGACCCTACAGATGACCATGTGTGGGATATTAAATGTAAGTAGCCAGGAATGAAGAGCAGACATAAGCAGTAACTGACAGTGTACTGTGCCCCAGATAAATGATTGAAGAGTGAAAATTCCATCAGTTGACTTTCTGAATATTGATGGACTGATGATAGGTTTCTCACCCCCACTGAACTGATCAACTTTCCTGAGATTTTATCAACCCAGCCCAAGTCCCCAGGAGAAGAGCCAAGATGGGAAGTTGAAAAAATTGATGATTTGAATAATTTGAGCACCAAAGAAGAGGCCATTAGGATTTCCTTGCTAGGGCTCCAATTTGATAGCTTGGTTTCCAGTATCTAAGTGTTAGAAGAAATGGCCAAAGAAGTAACTGATCCACTCACAGGCTCCATGCTTAGCATGGAGTCTGCTTGAGATTCTCTTTCTCCCTCTTGCTTTGCTCCCCGCCAACTTGTGCTTTCTCTTTTTCTAAAATAAATAAATAAAATCTTTTTTAAAATTAAAATAAGAATAAAGAAGACCCTTTAGCCTTCCATAGTGTGTGTAGCAAGTTAACACAGCCCCAATGTATGGAGTCCCTTCTGCTGACCTCTCCTCATCCACTTTCCTTTCTTCTTCACCTGCTCTGTGTCCTGGGACATGGCCTTCATTAGCAGGTCCCTTGTTTCAGATGAATTCAATTACGGTGGAAGAGGGAAAGAGGAAGTGTGCTTATTCCCCCAAATCCCTCCATTCTTTTAGGTTGGCAGTGGGTAGCTCCACCCCTGGCCTAGTGGGTCTCAGGTCCTTTCAGATACACAGCATTCTCCAGATTCCAGGAAATACTTCCCATACTTTTTCAGGCCTAATGTGACTATTAGATCTCCATGGATTTCTCTAGCTATATACTATCTGTAGAGATTTCCCTAAACCCTGCCTATACCTTTGTGAAGAGTCTTCACACTAAACGCTCTTTCAACTCCTAATGTGCCATCCATGTCCTTCTCAGACCTGCCTGGTGGCCTGAACTGTAGGTTCACTCTTTGCATTTCACTGCATTCACCCAGCCACATAGGAACCTGTACTGCCTGGTGAGCTCATCTCTCAGAAGGAGTGAGAATGTGGAGGATTTAGTGAAAATCCTTTTCCATCACCTGAAAACCAGCACACACTTTTTTGGACTCGATGGTATAACCTTCATAGTAGAATAACAATATCTAAAGCTATTATTTCATGTTTTGTAGTCACATGCTTACCAAGCCTGAATTTTCTCATTTTTAAAATTTGAATAATACCATCTGTTTCACAGACTTTACAACTCTACAAGGTAGATATTATCCCTATTATGTGAATGTGGAAATGGAGGTCAGTAATCATTCAGTTACTGAACAGAGTAAAAAAAATGCAACCTACTTCTCTTCAGTTCCAAAGCCTGGGGCCTTAGCGCCTTTCTTACCACGTTTATGTTTATGTTCTGTCTACTGTTCCAGAAAAGATGAATGACACAAAACAGACTTGTTCCAAAGAATATATTTGCTTTTCATTTCAATAGGATAGTAAGCGTTCAAAGGAAATATTCAAGCATTAGTGAGATGACCATTTCTACATTTCAAGTGCATTCTGATGGTGAACTTTTCATATAAACTGAGTTGACTTCTCAGAGGCGAACCCAGAGCTTATGGTGAGTTTTGAAGAAGGGACAACTACCATCTTGACCTAATACATTCAGAAAATTCTGCACCCCTTCCCTGCTTACAAACCAGGAAGACCTGACTGGTTACACCTTTTTGGGTTTCCATGCACACCTGGCCTTTTCTGCTGATTAATAATTGAAAAGAGATGAATAGCAAATGTCCCCTGTGGTAATTACCAAATTCTTATATAGGGAGAAGGGATCCCACTGAGAGTTTTATAAATATTGAATTCAACTCCTTGCACCTCTGAAGGATGTGGCTTGACTCCTCTTCAGCCTCTGACCACATCTCAGTCCCCATTAACCTGGTGGCTTAATAGCACAGGACAGCCAGAGTCACAGACAGCACCAACCAGCAGCAGGGACTGGGGGAGCCTGAGCCCTGGGAAATGTCTCCATCATGGTGGCTGGCACAGTGCACTGCTCCAGAGCCCCTCTCTCTAAAAATCTCCCTGCTCCTCTACAGGGGAGGTCTACAGGAAAGGGTTGAACAAGTTCTCTCTGTTTTGTTGTTGTTGTTGTTGTTGTTGTTTGGGGAGGGGTGTGTGTGTGTGTGTGTTTGTGTTGTTTTGTTTTGTTTTGTTTTTTGTGAGGGTCAACCATTCCTGTTCAAAATGGTGTTTGGACTTGGAGCTTAAGATAAATTACTCAGAGCAGCCGACTCCTTAATGTAAATAATTTAGCTTAATAAATAAGTTAAAGTCTACAGTCCCTTCAGTGTCTCTGGCAGCTCATTCATCTTCTGTCTCCTCAGCTCATCAAGCTGTGCCCTGCTGCCAGAACTTCTCTAAGGCTGATGGCCTTTTCCTGTCTTGTCACAACAAACAGCATTTTGTAAGAGAGAGTGTTTCAAGTGCTTCCTCTGCGTCTCTGCAATCACTCAGTGGAGTCATTGGAACAAGCAGCCAATTTGCTCTACGGCCCCTGCTTGCAGGGGCAGGTGGGGCACTGGGCCAGCGCAGGCCCTTCTCTGACTGGGGCAAGTCCTCCGAGCATGGATGAGGGTGGGAAACTAGGAACCAGGAGGCAAGGAGGGACCTATGGACAAACTGAAGGAAGCCTGAGAACAGATCTGAGAGAATTGTGAATCACTAAGACAACTATAGGTACTCCCTAAAAGAGAGGAGAACTACGGGTACTCACTAAAAATCAGCTTGGAGAAGTAGAGGAAGATGGGAAAGCCATCCAGCTAAGGGGAGACCACGGTCAAAGCAGTACAACTCCCAATGTTGCACTGGGGGTTGCAAACTGAAGTTTAGAGGTGACAACCTGGGGCAGTGAGAAAGAAGGAAGCTGTCTCTTGGTGAGGCCCTACTGTGTGCAAGCATGGGGTAGGTGCTCATCCACACTAGATTTCCACAATAGGGGGAGGTAGCAGGTGGATGGGTTTAATGGTGTTATCCAAGCTTCTTTTGGTTCTAGCATGCTATAATCCATTTCCTCCAAGCCTGGTGGAGACAGAAGGCCCAAGAGTACACTCATGTCCAGTAAAAAAAAAACAAAATAAATGTTTCTACTTGAAGAGTCTACAGCAGCTGTGCCATTCATTCCCCCATGAAATAACTATGTGCTTACCTCTGAGAAGGAAAGTGACTGCTGTCCCCTCAGCTGCCCTCCTTGGACCATGCAAAGGAGGGAGGAGGCAGAGGACAGTGCTGGGCTGGAAATTCACTCCTACACTGAAAAGGGCTGTTCCCAGGAGTGCAAATCGCAGCCCAGCACCACAATCCAATCAAAGTAATTGTCGCCTAAATGGCCCTTACAGAAGAGAGGCGGCAGCTAAGGGGGAAAGGGGGCGGGGTACAGCATCCTTCAAGGAAACCGGATGGCTTGAAAATGCAAGAAACAATTTCTCTAGATGGAAAATGAACACAATGAATCTGAGTGAGGCAGGAAATCTTATGAGAAAATAAGACTTTGGGAGGATTTATTGAAAGACATAATTGCAACAAGTATATTGATTTTACATAGATAAGAAAACAAATGTTGGCAGGGATTGAATTTGGTTTATTACATTTATTTCCCCACAGAGTTAATGCATTTAAAGACATGGTTTATTTTTCAAATGGAGAAACATTGTTTTCAGAGACCTTTATTAGGTTTCTGCCTGTTCCTCTGACTTCCCTTTCCAAGAAAATTGGTTTGTATGTAGGGTTGGGAGGAGAAAGACTTGGGGGTCCTTCTCCTTCTGGGAGGTTCCCTAACCAGAGGCTGCTGTGGCTTCCCAGGGAGGGAAGATCATAGTCAGTCACCTTCTACTCTGTCCTGCCTCCTGCTGGAAGGGAAGCCACTGGCACTAGGGTACAGAGAGAAAAGTCTAGACACTAGCAGATTGTGTCTCCTCATACACATCTAGAAGCTCAGACCCCAGGGACTTATAGCCAGGTCATCTGTCAGAAACCTGGAAGCAGAAATCAGGGGTCCTGGTCTCTGCCTTGGCTTCCCTTTTGAAAACCTTGCTCAAATCCTGAAGATGTATTGATGCCACAGTGGGTTTGAAGTAGCAATGATAACCCATTGTTGAAAACCTACACATTCGTCAGGTACTGTGCTCATCCTTTCCACAGTCCCATGAGGAAGGCGTAATCCCTATTTTCCAGCTGTGTGGATTGGATCTCACTGCAAAGCCTGTGAGTTTAACTTCCCCTCCCCTCCATGGGAGGACTGAGTTTTGTGCCAGTTCTTATAACAAGGTATCTATTCCTGGTTCCATGCAGTGAAAGGAACAAGGTCCCAGAGTCCCTGTAAGGATGGCCCCTTAAGCCTGGATCTGAGAAGAGGCAGGAAAGAAGGAACAGGGGCAGGAAGAATAGAGATGCCTCTCTGCTGGGACTCTGATCCTGGCACCTGAGGACCCCTCTTATTGAGACCAGTGTCTTGGGCTGGCTCACCTAATGGCTCCATGGGCTCCATCTTCTTACCACTCTGTCACTGTTCAGTCCAGCCACCCCTGGACCCGAGTTCCACCATTTGCACGAAGCTAACATCTGATAACCATTTAAGTTAGCACTTTAGGGGCATTTTAGGGTTTACAAGGTGCTGTTATGTTATTTAAACCGTAAATTGTCCTTAAATTCCTAAGGTAGAAGTTTTACAGAAGGAGAATCTGAGATTCAAGAAAGTAAAGTGCTTTCCCCAAATGTACAGTCAGTTAAAGGAAGATGCAGAACCAGGTCCCACACCTCCTGCCAAGGCCCAGCGCTTAGTGCAAATCGGACGCATCCCGAACCTCCACATGCTTCTGCTGATTCACATCTGAACTGGAAGCAGCAGCCCCAGTTCCCTGCCATGCAGGGGCACCTATAAAGTATTTCCATTCCTTCTCTGATGGCTTTGGCCATGTAAATTACTCAGAATTAATCCCGTTTGCTCCTAAATCTCCCTGCAGCTTTTCACAAGTAACTAATACTTGTCTTAATCACATCCGAGGCACAGCTTTTATGTGCCACTTGCAACAACACGTTCAATTATGATTGATTGGAATTTAAGTTCTGATTTCTCTTAGAACATAATCAGTCCTGAATGGGAAATTTTCACAGTGACAATTAAAATAATGAAAGTGAACTTTCAATGACATTCAAACAGTGTCACCTGGGAATAACTCCACAGTGCCGGCCTCCCACTGCATTCTGGGAGCTCAGTACTCAACAGGCTTTGTCTTGCACGACTGTTAATGCATTTGGTGTGATGTGAAGACTGAGGTTAACCCCTCACTGGCAGCCCTTTTAAAACCCTCTGCACATTGACTGCTACTTAATCAGGTGTTTCCCTGGGCTGATTTGTATTTACATCGAAAAGTCATGGTAATTGTGCAAATTGGTAAACAGTCACCGGATAACTTCATCAAGGGATCTCCCTGATTTGGGAATGCCTTCTAGGAAACAGGCAGAGGAAACAGACTCTTTCTAAACAGTAGATTTGGGCCCTTTGAATGCCACTGACCTGAAACATCAGCCCAGTGTGGCGGTCCCCCTCTAAGTGCTGACTTCCCAGACAGGGAAAAATATAAAAAATATACCCCACTAGGAGCCTGGTCTTCTGCAGCATCTGCTCTGCTTATAGGGGACATGTGTGGTGTGACTTTTGCCATTATTCTTATGTGAACTCTCCTGTCTGCCAAATGAAACAAAATTCCATCTAAGGAGGAGATTACATTCACATCTTAGACTCGGAGTGGTCTTTCCCAGGGTTTTCCCTCCTGACCCAGGACAACTGAACACCTCGGCTCATCAGGTCACCCTGGCATTGGAGGTCTCTGAAATCTAGTTCCATTGGATTTTATCCCAAACAAATCACATTGGCCTCTCCATCACATCTTAATCACTCACTGGGCTTTCCCACAGGTCTTCTTTTAATTCACAGTCTTGATTTAAGCAGGATGCCTTCATGCCTCTGGCTTTGCTGTATCCCAAACTGCCCATCCTTAAAGCTCAGTGAGTTGTCCTGATCATCTCCTTCACACCTTCTGTGACAACGTCAAGCTAGCCCTGTTCACTCTTCTCCCTTGCTAGTACACTATTAAGACGTCGGCAGTCTTACTGTGTTGGAACCAGAAACTACTTTGGAAATCTTGTTTATTTTTAATAAAATGTCAGTTAGACAGTGATAAAGATGGTTAGTGAGATAAAAAAACAATGGCAGAATAAGTTTTGTGGTTTTGTGGAATCCTTGAAAGCATGTTTTGAGTTCATTCTCTTCATTTCACAGCTGAAAAAATTGAAGCTCAGATATTGTTCTATTGCTTTTCAATGATTTTAGCATAGATTATGCTCTCCCAATCAAATGTAGGCAGGGATTATGTTCTACACCTTTCTATCACTGTATCAAACACAGTTCTCAGGAGGCAGGGCCAGTATCAGTCAGGAAATGAGCGTCATTCTTCACAGATTTGAGAGGAATTTAATAAAGGAACATTTACAAAGATCTGGGTATAACTTAAGGAGAAGTATAGTACCTTAGCTCTAGCAGCTCGAAAGAGGCATTTCTACTCTTGTTTCTGAAGGAGGAGAACCTTGGAAAGGCAGCTGTTAGAAGGCCATCTAATAAAAAGTGGGACTTTGGTAAAGGGGAGGGAATCTGCCAATCAGCAGAGACTTAGCAGGAAGGAGCCTGGTCACAAATATGTTGATCTTCATCTTTTCCCACCATCTGATTTCTTGCTGGTGCTTCCCACTGGCCAAACCCATGGAAAGTGAAAGGCCAAGGGATAGTGTGGCTAACAGCCCCATTCAACCAGAAATTGAGACTTTTCCTGGGATAAAGGATAGTCAGTGTTAACACTGAAACGTCCTGGTCAAACCAGGAGGGCTGGTCACTCTAGCAAGAGAGCAGCTCATAGAGGTCAGCCTTCCCAGCATGATGGAAATTGTGGAGAGTGAATTTAGTGGAGAAATCAGGAGATATACACTATGGGGGCACATGAAATACTTACAAATTTGAATAAACCATGATTTTTTTTATTGATATTTATGAGTCTGTATTTATTTCTTCCTGATTTGTAACTTCAAGATCAGGTTAGGAGATGTGATCAATGAATGATATTTACATCATATTTTGATTTTCCTAGTTTCAGCTTGTTTCCACCAGCCCATGGATAACTTTCACCCTGCTGACCATTCCAGATACCTTGGAAGACACCGCTGTCCTATATCCTTCAAACCTAGTCATACAACCACACTTCACCAAGTGCTCCATGGTAGGTATGGGGCACATACATGGAAAATAGTGTAGGAACACTACTCTTAAGAAGCTAATAGACTATAGGAGAAGACAAGTTTATGTTAGATGAGTTACCAATATCAAACTTCATAGATGATAAGTAAAGAAAATCAGTAGTTTTAGTCCTAGTTATGTAATGAGAGCCTGAGGAAGTCCTTCCAACTTGGCTCCAGTTTTCTCACTTCCAGATAAAGATCTAGAATGAGAGGGTCCTTGGACCCCCTCTGGCTCCACAGTGCTATGACTGATAGGCATTCAAGGGAGAGAGCGATCTATGTGGATATGAGGGAGTAAGCATAGCTTTCACCGCAGAAGCAAAATTAGACTTGGAATGACTAATACTCATGTTACCGTAAGTCGGTGATTACCATAGATCAAGCAGGTAGTAGTATTGGCTGGCTAATTCTCATAATAATCATTTGCAGTGGATATTGATTATCTAAATTTCACATGTAACGAAACAATGTGTTTTTCACAGTGTGACATAGTAACTCAGGTCTGTCTGATTCCAAAGCCCTTGCTCTTTCCATGAAACTACAACCCCTCCAAGAAGCTTTGTAAAAGAGGGGAATGATTTTAATTCTTGTGGAGTAAGAAGATAATAAAAATCTTCACCTTTTCCTAACCCTGAACTTTCAGATATATATCTCTATATATCTAGCTTTCCATGCACTGCACTGCAAGAATATGACCATAATTAATTGTTCATCACTCCCGCACCCCGCATGTACAGTTTTCTCAATGTGGGTTTGTAGTTCCTTCCACAGATAACTGAAATCTATTTCCCTTCCCTTTGAATATGAGCTTTTTTGTGACTTTTTTTGACCAATACAATGCAATGGAAGTGAAAATATTCCAGTTCTAGGCTTAGGCCTCAAGAGACCATGGACAATCCTGCTCTCTCCTAGAACTCCTAGAACATGTCAGCCACCATGTGAAGAAGCTAAGGCTAACCTGCTAGAAAAACCACAGGGATCCAATGCCAGCCGGTCCATCTGAGGCCATCCTCTATTAGCCATGCTTCACCCAAGCCAGACTGCAGACTCATGAATGAGCCCAACTAACACAGAAATAACTACTTAGGCCTGGCCCAAATTGGTTGTTTGTAAAATCATGCACTAAATAAAAGGCTATTTTTCTTTAAAATAGCCTTTTAAGTGATTCACTCCATAACTACTAAAGCAGTCCTCATTCTATGATTCTAAAGTGAGTGAGATGGATAAACTGGGCTCCTTCCCCTAGACCAGGTGCTGTCTGGGACTGCCAGACCCTAACTTTAATTAATTTATTTATTTATAATTTTTTAATTTTTTAGTTGAAGTATAGTTGACATATATATTATCTTTAGGTTTACAACATAATGATTCAACAAATACATACATTAAAAAATGTTTACCATAAGTGTAGTTACCACCTATCACCATGTAGTTATTATAATATTTTTTACTATATTTCCTATGCTGTGTTTTTCATCCAGGTGAATTATTTGTTTTATAACTGGAATTTGTAACTCTTAATGCTCTGAACCTATTTTGCTAGTTCCCGACCCTTTTACTCTTTGGCAGCTACAGAGTTTTCTCTGTATTTATGAGTTTGTTTCTCTTTTGTTTGTTCCTTTGTTCCTTTGTTTTGTTCTTCTAGGTTCCTCATATGAGTGAAATTATATGGTATTTGTCTTTTTCTGCCTTATTTCACTCAGCACAATGCCATGCTTTTCCACCCATGTTGTCACAAGTGGCAAGATGTCACTCTTTGTTATGGCTGAGTAATATTCCATCTTCTTTAGCCACTCATCTGCTAATGAACACATGGGCTGCTTCCATGTCTTGGCCATTGTAAGTAATGCCACAATAAACACAGTGTGCATATAGCTTTTTGAACTAGTGTTTTTATTTTCTTCTAAATATCCTTTTATTTTCTTAATTTTTCTAATTTTTTATCTAATATCTAAGGTCTAAAATTTTATTTTCTTCTAAATATCCAGAAGTGGAATTTCTGGGTGATATGCTATTTCTAATTTTACTCTTTTGAGGAGGCTCCTTACTGTTTTCCATAGTGACTGTACCAGTTTACCTTCCTACCAACAGTATATGGGGGTTCCCTTTTCTCCACATCTTTACCAGTCTTGTTATTTCTTGTCTTTTTGATATTAGCCATTCTGACCAATGTGAGGTTATATTTCATTGTGGTTTTGACTTATATCTCCCAGATAATTAGTGATATTGTACATCTTGCCATATGTCTGTTGCCTGGCCATCTGTATGTCTTCTTTGAAAAAACGTCTATTCAGGTGCTATGGCCTTTTTTTTTTTTTTTTTTTTAAATCAGATGATTTATTTTTTGGTGTTGAGTTGTAGGAGTTCTTTTTGTATTTTAGATGTTAACCCCTAATCAGACATATCATTTACAAATATCTTCTCCCATTTATCAGTTTGCTTTTTTATTTTGTTGATGGTTTCTTTTCCTGTGCAGAAGCTTTTTATTTGGATATAGTCCCAATACTTTATTTTTGTTTTTGCTTCCCTCACCCTGGGAGACATATCCAGAGAAATATTGGTAAAGCCAGTTCCGAGAGTTTCTGTTTATGTTTTCTTTTAGGAGTTTTATGGTTTCAGGCCTCAAATCCTAAGTTTTAAAGGCCACTCTCCTCATTCCAGTCTCCCCAAATCCATGGCTGAACCTCAATTAGGACCAAGTCATGGTACACATATTTGTAAAAGTCAGCCTTCCTGATCATCAGGATAGAGCTACTTTGCTATGCATAATGGGCTTCACATCAGCTGAAACTGATGACATAGTAGACACTGAAGGAACCAAATATACTAGATTGAAAATTAAACTTGGAAAGAGACTAATAGATCCCCTCACTGAGGCTGAATCTTTAGAGCAAATTTTCTAAGTCTAATATTTCTTGATATGTACTTTTTTAAAGATTTTATTCATTTATTCATGAGAGACAGAGAAAGAGGGGCAGAGGGAGAATTAGGCTCCCCGCTGAGCAGGAAACCTGATGTGGGCTCAATCCCAGGACCCTGAGATAATGACCCGAGCCAAAGGCAGATGCCTAACCAGCTGAGCCCGTCAGGCACCCTATTCTTGATGTTTAGAAATATGATCAGCTCATTAAAATATCTCTTTTTTTTTTAAGATTTTATTTATTTATTTGACAGAGAGAGATAACAAGTAGATAGAGAGAGGGAAGCAGGCTCCCTGCTGAGCAGAGAGCCGGACGCGGGACTCGATCCCAGGACCCCGAGATCATGACCTGAGCCGAAGGCAGCGGCTTAACCCACTGAGCCACCCAGGTGCCCCATAAAATATCTCTTTTTAAATTTTAAATGTCTTTATTCCTTTCAAAACTAACACAATCAAATTTAGAGTTTCTAAAATCAACAAATCTGCTACATGATAAAAAATTACAATGAAAATAAGTGATGAAAAGGAAATTAAAATCAGGACATGAAATACTCAATAGAAGCAGATCTCTAATAATCTAAATGTTGGAGTTAGCTGCTAAGGTTTTCAGAAGAACTATGATTACCATATTAGACAAAACAGACATAAAGGTGGACAGAAGGGATGAAAATATAAAATTATATGGACAATTACTAGAACCTAAAAGATAGTCCAAGTAGACATTCTAGCATCACAAAATATGCTTTCTGAAATAAAGAGCTTATTAGATGAGTTTTATAGCACAATTGGCCACATCAGAAGACAAGATTAGTGAAGTCAAGCACAGCTGATAGGAAATATACAAAGAAAAGTACAAAAAGAAAAAAGAGAATGGAGACTAATGAACTGAGCATTAAAGAGGTATGGGACATAATCACAACGTCTAACATGTATAATTAAAGTCTCAGCAAAAAAAGGAAAAAGAGAGACTTGAAAAGACAACAATTTTAAAAAATTAATAGCAAACAACTTTCCAATGCAGATGAAAGATATCAGTTCACATTTGAAAGAAGCTCAGTGAATTAGAAAAAAATAAGCAGAAAAGAATATAAGGAAAATTATAATAAGGCACATCATAGTCAAGCTGTTTTAAATCAAAACCAAAGTTATAAAAACAGTCATATTAGCTTCAGGATTGCTCACCAGAAAGTGTGCACATGCACATACACACGCACACACACACACTCACACACAAATGATAATCTTTAAAGTGCTAGGAGAAACAAATCAAAGTCTATATCCAGTGAAATCTTTTAAAAATAATCTTTTAAAAATAAAAGCAAAATGAAGACAATTTAAGGTAAACAAAAACTGCAAGAATTAGTCACTAGTTATGAGAAAAGTAATGATATTAATTGTGTATTTATCAGAAGATTTGAAGAGTGTCAGGAATGGTAAGTATTGGGAAAAGCATAAGGAGTTTTTTTTCATGTTTTCATATGGTTATTTTATTTTATATATTTTTTATTAAATTTTTTAATAAACATATAATATATTTTTATCCCCAGGGGTACAGGTCTGTGAATTGCCAGATTTACACACTTCACAGCACTCACCATAGCACATACCCTCCCCAATGTCCATAACCCCACCCCCTCTCCCAACCCCCCCTCCCCCCCAGCAACCCTCAGTTTGTTTTGTGAGATTAAGAATCACTTATGGTTTATCTCCTTCTCAATCCCATCTTGTTTCATTTATTCTTCTCCTACCCCCCTAACCCCCATATTGCATCTCCATGTCCTCATATCAGGGAGATCATATGATAGTTGTCTTTCTCCGACTGACTTATTCCGCTAAGCATAATACCCTCTAGTTCCATCCACATCGTCGCAAATGGCAAGATTTCATTTCTCTTGAGGGCTACTTAGTATTCCATTGTGTATATATACCACATCTTCTCTATCCATTCATCTGTTGATGGACATCTAGGTTCTTTCCATAGTTTGGCTACTGTGGACATTGCTGCTATAAACATTCGGGTGCACGTGCCCCTTCAGATCACTACGTTTGTATCTTTAGGGTAAATACCCAGTAATGCAATTGCTGGGTCATAGGGTTGCTCTATTTTCAACTTTTTGAGGAACCTCCACACTGTTTTCCAGAGTAGCTGCACCAGCTTGCATTCCCCTTTCTCCACATCCTCGCCAGCATCTGTCATTTCCTGACTTGTTAATTTTAGCCATTCTGACTGGTGTGAGGTGGTATTTCATTGTGGTTTTGATTTGTATTTCTCTGATGCTGAGGGATGTGGGGCACTTTTTCATGTGTCTGTTGGCCATCTGTATGTCTTCCTTGCAGAAATGTCTGTTCATGTCCTCTGCCCATTTCTTGATTGGATTATTTGTTCTTTGGGTGTTGAGTTTGCTAAGCTCTTTCTAGATTTTGGATACTAGCCCTTTATCTGATAGGTCATTTGCAAATATCTTCTTCCATTCTGTCATTTCTCTTTTGGCTTTGTTAACTGTTTCCTTTGCTGTGCAGAAGCTTTTGATCTTGATGAAATCCCAATAGTTCATTTTGCCCTTGCTTCCCTTGCCTTTGGCGATGTTCCCAGGAAGAAGTTGCTGTGGCTGATGTCAAAGAGGTTGCTGCCTGTGTTCTCCTCAAGGATTTTGATGGAT
This sequence comes from Meles meles, assembly GCF_922984935.1. Lineage (NCBI taxonomy): Eukaryota > Metazoa > Chordata > Mammalia > Carnivora > Mustelidae > Meles > Meles meles. Next base: position 167,602,812 of record NC_060067.1, on the reverse strand, counting down.
TCCTTTCTCACATTGAGGTCCTTCATCCATTTGGAGTCTATTTTCGTGTGTGGTGTAAGGAAGTGGTCCAATTTCATTTTTCTGCATGTGGCTGTCCAATTTTCCCAACACCATTTGTTGAACAGACTGTCTTTTTTCCATTGGACATTCTTCCCTACTTTGTCAAAGATTAGTTGACCATAGAGTTGAAGGGTCTGTTTCTGGGCTCTCTATTCTGTTCCATTGATCTATGTGTCTGTTTTTGTGCCAGTACCATGCTGTCTTGATGATGACAGCTTTGTAATAGAGCTTGAAGTCCGGAATTGTGATGCCACCAACTTTGGTTTTCTTATTCAATATTTCTTTGGGTATTAGAGGTCTTTTCTGATTCCATATAAATTTTAGGATTATTTGTTCCATTTCTTTTAAAAAAAATGGATGGTATTTTGATAGGGATTGCATTAAATGTGTAGATTGCTTTAGGTAGCATAGACATTTTCACAATATTTATTCTTCCAATCCAGGAGCATGGAACATTTTTCCATTTACTTGTGTCTTCCTCAATTTCTTTCATGAGTACTTTATAGTTTTCTAAGTATAGATTCTTTTCCTCTTTGGTTAGGTTTATTCCTAGATATCTTATGCTTTTGGGTGCAACTGTAAATGGGATTGACTCCTTAATTTCTCTTTCTTCTGTCTTGTTGTTGGTGTAGAGAAATGCAACTGATTTCTGTGCATTGATTTTATATCCTGACACTTTATTGAATTCCTGGACAAGTTCTAGCAGTTTTGGAGTGGAGTCTTTTGGGTTTTCCACATATAGTATTATATCATCTGCAAAGAGTGATAGTTTGACTTCTTCTTTGCCGATTTGGACGCCTTCAATTTCTTTTTGTTTTCTGATTGCTGAGGCTAGGACTTCTAGTACTATGTTGAATAGCAGTGGTGATAATGGACATCCCTGGCATGTTCCTGACCTTAGGGGAAAAGCTTTCAGTTTTTCTCCATTGAAAATGATATTTGCAGTGGCTTTTTCATAAATGGCTTTGATGATATTGAGGTATGTGCCCTCTATCCCTACACTTTGAAGAGTTTTGATCAGGAAGGGATGCTTTACTTTGTCAAATGCTTTTTCAGCATCTATTGAGAGTATCATATGGTTCTTGTTCTTTCTTTTAGTAATGTATTGTATCACACTGATTGATTTGCGGATGTTGAACCAATCTTGCAGCCCTGGAATAAATCCCACTTGGTCGTGGTGAATAATCTTTTTAATGTACAGTTGGATCCTATTGGTTAGTATTTTGGTGAGAATTTTTGCATCTGTGTTCATCAGGGATATTGGTCTGTAATTCTCTTTTTTGATGGGATCCTTGTCTGGTTTTGGGATCAAGGTAACACTGGCCTCATAAAATGAGTTTGGAAGTTTTCCTTCCATTTCTATTTTTTGGAACAGTTTCAGGAGAATAGGAATGAGTTCTTCTTTAAATGTTCGGTAGAATTCCCCTGGGAAGCCGTCTGGCCTTGGGCTTTTGTTTGTTTGGAGATTTTTGATGACTGTTTCAATCACCTTATTGGTTATAGGTCTGTTCAGGTTTTCTATTTCTTCCTGGTTCAGTTGTGGTAGTTTATACATCTCCAGGAATGCATCCATTTCTTCCAGATTGTCAAATTTGTTGCCATAGAGTTGTTCATATATGTTCTTATAATTGCTTGTATTTCCTTGGTATTGGTTGTGATCTCTCCTCTTTCATTAATAATTTTATTTATTTGGGTTCTTTCTCTTTTCTTTTTGATAAGTCTGGCCAGGGTTTTATCAATCTTATTAATTCTTTCAAAGAACCAGCTCCTAGTTTCATTGATTTGTTCTATTAATTTTTTGTTGTTGTTTCTATTTCATTGATTTCTGCTCTGATCTTTATGATTTCTCTTCTCCTGCTGGGTTTAGACTTTCTTTGTTGTTCTTTCTCTAGCTCCTTTAGGTGTAGGGTTAGGTTGTGTATTTGAGACCTTTCTTGTTTCTTGAGAAAGGCTTGTACTGCTATATATTTTCCTCACAGGACTGCCTTTGCTGTGTCCCACAGATTTTGAACAGTTGTGTTTTCATTATCATTTGTTTCCATGAATTTTTTCAATTCTTCCTTAATTTTTTGGTTGACCCATTCATTCCTTAGAAAGATGCTGTTTAGTCTCCATGTATTTGGGTTCTTTCCAAATTTCTTCCTGTGATTGAATTCTAGCTTCAGAGCATTGTGGTCTGAAAATATGCAAGGAATGATCGCAATCTTTTGATACCGGTTGAGACCTGATTTGTGACCCAGGATGTGATCTATTCTAGAGAATGTTCCATGTGCACTAGAGAAGAATGGGTATTCTGTTGCTTTGGGATGAAATGTTCTGAATATATCTGTGATGTCCATCTGGTCCAGTGTGTCATTTAAGGCCTTTATTTCCTTGTTGATCTTTTGCTTGGATGATCTGTCCATTTCAGTGATGGGAGTGTTACAGTCCCCTACTATTATTGTATCATTGTCGATGTGTTTCTTTGATTTTGTTATTAATTGGTTTATATAGTTGGCTGCACCCATGTTAGGGGCATAGATATTTAAAATTGTTAGATCTTCTTGTTGTACAGACCCTTTGAGTATAATATAGTGTCCTTCCTCATCTCTTGTTATAGTCTTTGGCTTAAAGTCTAATTGATCTGATACAAGGATTGCCACCCCAGCCTTCTTCTGATGTCCATTAGCATGGTAAATTGTTTTTCACCCCCTCACTTTAAATCTGGTGGTGTCTTCGGGTCTAAAATGAGTTTCTTGTAGGCAGCATATTTATGGTTGTTTTTTTTTTTAATCCATTCTGATACCCTGTCTTTTGATTGGGGCATTTAGCCCATTAATATTCAGGGTAACTATTGAGAGATATGAGTCTAGTGCCATTGTATTGCCTGTAAGGTGACTGTTACTGTATATTGTCTCTGTTCCTTTCTGATCTACTACTTTTAGGCTCTCTCTTTGCTTAGAGGACCCCTTTCAATATTTCCTGTAGAGCTGGTTTGGTGTTTGCAAATTCTTTCAGTTTTTGTTTGTCCTGGAAGCTTTTGATCTCTCCTTCTATTTTCAATGATAGCCTAGCTGGATAGAGTATTCTTGGCTACATGTTTTTCTCGTTGAGTGCTCTGAATATATCATGCCAGCTCTTTCTGGCCTGCCAGGTCTCTGTGGATAAGTCTGCCGCCAATCTAATATTTTTACCATTGTATGTTACAGACTTCTTTTCTCGGGCTGCTTTCAGGATTTTCTCTTTGTCACTAAGACTTTTTACTTTTTTTTTTTTTTTAATTTTACTATTAGGTGACGGGGTGTGGACCTATTCTTGTTGACTTTGAGGGGGGTTCTCTGCATCTCCTGGATTTTGATGCTTGTTCCCTTTGCCATATTAGGGAAATTCTCTCCAATAATTCTCTCCAATATATCTTCTGCTCCCCTCTCTCTTTCTTCTTCTTCTGGAATCCCAATTATTCTAATGTTGTGTCATCTTATGGTGTCACTTATCTCTCAAATTCTCTCCTCGTGGTCCAGTATTTGTTTGTCTCTCTCTTTCTTCTGCCTCTTTTATCCTAGCAGTAAGAGCCTCCATTTTTTATTGCACCTCATTAATAGCTTTTTTGATTTCAACTTGGTTAGATTTTAGTTCTTTTATTTCTCCAGAAAGGGCTTTTATCTCTCCAGAGAGGGTTTCTCTAATATCTTCCATGCCTTTTTTGAGCCTGGCTAGAACCTTGAGAATCAACATTCTGAACTCTAGATCTGACGTATCACCAATGTCCATATTGATTAGGTCCCTAGCCTTTGGCAATGCCTCTTGTTCTTTTTTTTGTGGTGAGTTTTCTGCCTTGTCATTTTGTCCAGATAAGAATATATTAAGGAGCAAATAAAATACTAAAAGGGTGTCAAGGACCCCAGGAAAATGTGCTTTAACCAAATCAGAAGAGACCCCTAATCAGGGGGGAGAGAAAGGGGATAAAAAGAAATGCAGAAAAAATTAAAAAAAAAAACTCAAATTTAAAAAAATATAAAAAAGAACAAAATATATATATTAGACTGGTGACTAGAACAGGGTCACCCTTTTAATTTGGGGAGTATTTTGGTCTCTTAGAAGAACTACCTCCCCAAATTTTAAAGAATGAAAAACATATATAAGGGTAAACACAATGAAGGGATGGAATATGCCTATAAAGATGAAATTTTTTTTTTAATTTCTAAAAAAGGAGTTTATAAAGTAAATTGGTTGGGAGAATAAAAAAAAAGAAAGTGGAGAGATTTTGCTCAGGCTGGAGACTAGAACAAGCCTGGAGCTAGATTTAGGGTGTATTTTGATCTATTAGAAGTTGTACCCCAAATTTTTTAGAAGAAAAAACCCTATGTGCGTACAAAAAATAAAATTAGATACAATGAAGGATAAAATATGATTATAATAATGGAGGTTCAAAAAAGATTATTATTTTCTTTTATGAAAGGCATTGTTAAGATAAACTAGTCAAAAAACATTAAAAGAGGAAAGGGTAAAAGTTAAAAAAATGTAGAAAAAGAAAAAAAATTAAATTAAAAAAAATTAAATTAACTGCAAGACTAAGGAATCATGGGGAGAAAGCCATGAATTCCATGCTTTGCTTTCTCCTCCTCTGGAATTCCACTGTTCTCCTTGGTAAGTGAAGCTAGTCTTGGCTGGGTTTCTGGTTGATCTTCTGGGGGAGGGGCCTGTTGTAGTGATTCTCAAGTGTCTTTGCCCGAGGCAGAATTGCACAGCCCTTACCAGGGGCCGGGCTAAGTAATCCGCTTGGGTTCGCTTTCGGGAGCTTTTGTTCCCTGAACAGTTTCCATAGAGTTCCGGAGGATGGGAATGAAAATGGCGACCTTCTAGCCTCCGATCCAGAGGAGCAGAGAGCTCAGGGCCCCACTCCTCAGTGTGCCCTCAGAGAAAAGCACTCAATCATTCTGTCTCCCTGGTCTCTGGCTGTGCTCCGAGCTCACCCAGCCTGCGACCAGTTCAAGATAACCCTGAGCTGAGAGCTCACTCCTCAGCTCTGTCTCTGTAGTCGCTTCCCCACTCTAATACCTGCGAGCTCTGTGACACTCAGACACTCCCGATCCTTCTGTGACCCTGTGGGACCTGGGGCCACACTGACCCCGCGTGGGCTTCACCCTGGTTTAGCCTCTGGAGCGATGTCCCTCAGTGGAACAGACTTTTAAAAATCCCGATTTTGTGCTCCGTTGCTCTGCCGCTTGCCAGAAGCCGGCCCCTCCCCCCGTAGTCTATCTTCCCGTTGCTTTGGACTCACTTCTCTGGCGTCCTACCTTTCAGAAAGTGGTCGATTTTCTGTTTCTAGAATTGTTGCTGTTCTTCTCTTTGGTCTCCTGTTGGACTTAGGAGTTTTTTGTTTCTTTGTTGTTGTTTTTGTTTTTTTTTTTTTTAACTTTTCCCTATTTGATTTTAGTATTTTTTTATTTGCTTTTATTGAAGTATAGCTGACACAGAATGTTACATTAGTTTCAGGTGTACAACATAGTGACTCCACAACTCTATCCTTAACACTATTCTTTTTTAAAATTTTTATTTAAATTCAATTTTGTTTTATGTAATTATGCATAATTATATATAGTTTATATAACTTTATAACTATATATAGTGTAATATTAGTTTCACAGGTAGAATTTGGTGATTCTTCCATTGCATATAACACCCAGTGCTCATTAGATCAAGTGCCCTCCTTTATGCCCATCACCCAGTTACCCCGTCCTCTTAACCCACTCCCCTCCAGCAGCCCTTAGTTTGTTTTCTACAGCTAAGAGTCTCTTACAGTTTGCCTCCCTCTCTGTTTTTATCTTATTTTATTTTCCTTTCCTTCCCCTTTGTTCATCTTTTTGTTTCTTAAATTCCACATATGAGTGAAATCATATAGTATTTGTCTTTGCCAGACTTGTTTTGCTATTTTTTGAAAGATTTGATTTTTAAAGCAAAAACAACAGAATTATATTCCACAGTACATAACATGTAGTAGTAAAATATTTAACAAAATCACAAAGTAAAGGATAGAGGCATAAAAAGTATACTGTTGCAAATTTCTTACACTATATGTGCTCAATATAATATCAGTGCATGGTAAACTGTGAGAAGCTAAAGGTATATACTGTATTTCCTGGAGCAATTACTTAAAAATACACACACACACACACACACGTATATGTGTGTGTGTTTATATATATATATATATGTTATAAATATATATTTAAAATTAAATATATATGTAAGATAAGCTTGAACGGATCAAGTTCTTTCATTAAAATGCACAAGTTGGGGCACCTCAGTGGCTCAGTCAGTTAAGTGACTACTTTGGGTCAGGTCATGATCCCAGTCAGGGCCCTGGGATTGAGCCTTTGCATCAGGTTCCTTGCTCAGCTTCTCCCTCTCCCTTTGCTGCTCCCCTTGCCTATGCTCTCCTGCACGCTTTCTCTTTCTCTCTCTGTTAAATAAATAAATAAAATCTTTAAAAAAGGTAAAATAAAATGCAGAAGATCTCAGACTGATTTTTTAAATTGGTCAACTATAGGGGCACCTGGGTGGCTCAGTGGGTTAAAGCCTCTGCCTTCAGCTCAGGTCATGATCCCAGGGTCCTGGGATCGAGCCCCACATCAGGCTCTCTGCTTAGTGGGGAGCCTGCTTCCCCTCCTTCTCTCTCTGCCTGCCTCTCTGCCTACTTGTAACCTCTGTCTGTCAAATAAATAAAAATATTTTTAAAAAAATTGGTCAACTATATGATGTTAACAAAAAGATGTACTTTAAATATGAAGATACAGATAGGCCACAAACAAAGAAATGAAGATGAAGGGGAGGATAAACTGTGAAAACACTAAACATAAGAAAGTTGATGCAGCAATATTGTCAAAGATGTCTTCAAAACAATGGGCTTTACCAAAGATAAAGAGGGACATTACGTAATGGTAATAGAAGTGACTGATCAAGGAGACCTAGGGACTCTAAATGTTTATACACCTAATAACAAAACTTCAAAAAACATGGAAAATAAGCAAGATAACTAAATGGAAAAATAGCCCACAACCTTAGCTGAAGACATTGAACACTCATTTAGAGTCAAAGTAGCATCACCTGGGTGGCTCAGTTGTAGTTATAGTGTCCAACTCTTGATTTCAACTCAGGTCATGACTTGGGGTCATGAGATCAAGCTCCATGTCAGGCTCTGCTTGAGCTTCTTCTCTCTCTCTCCCTCAGCCCCTGCTCATGTGTGCGCTCTCTCTCTCTCTTTTTCTTTCTCTAAAAATAATTAAGTAAATCTTTAAAAAAAAGAAAAAAGAAATTGTTAAAGTAAAAAAAAATTAGTAAGGATAGAAGAGATTTGAATAAAACTATCAACCAACTTGACCTGATATATAGAACGTTACACTCAATAATAGTAGAATGTACATTCTTTTCAAATGCACATGAATATTTACTAAGGTATACTATGCTGGGGCACAAAACAAGCCCCAATACTCATATACAGTAGGTATATTTTCTGATCAAAACCATTACATTAAAAAATCACACACAAACATCTAGAAAATCCACAGATATTTGGAAGTTTAGCAATATAATTTAATAAAGCCACAGGGGAAATTAGAAAATATTTTGAACTATGGGAAGGAATCATATGGCATAATGGACAGAATAATGAACTCTCAAAGAAGTCCATGTTCCAATTCCTGACACTTGTAAATATACTGCATTACATGTTAAATAGGACTTTGCAGATATGATTAAGAATCATTCAGTAGGGAGATTGTCCTAAATTATATACATGGCCCCAATGTAGTTACATAGGTTCATATAAGAGGTAGGGGGCTCAGAAGAGAGAAGATATGTAAGAGAAGAAGCTAAAATCATGGTCGAGGGAAGATGGTACACTGTTGGCTTTTAAAATGGATGAAGAGGTTGCAAGTCAAGGACTGTAGGTCAGGAACAGGGTCAGGAAAAGACCAGGAAACTAATTCTTCCCTAGAACTTTCAGGATGAGTGCTGGGCTGCCAGCACCTTGATTTTAGCCCACTGAAACTAATTTTGTAATTCTGATGTCCAGAATTGCAACATAACACATCTGCATTGTCTTAAGCCAATAAATATGTGGTAATGTGTTACACCAGCAACAGAAAACGAATACACAGAAAATTATAAAATATTTGGACTGAACAATAATATTAACGTGGAATGAGATTAAAGTACTGCTAATGTTAGGGTCCGTGATCAAAGGAACAAGAACCAACACAAAGCGAAAGTCAAGCAAAGCTTTATTTCGTGCCAAGCATCGAAAATCAAACCAACCAGTCGGGGCCATCTCTTACAAAGAGACGATGACGACCAGGACACCAACCCCGATTACTTCCTTTACCCGACAACTCCCCCTACCCTACCATTCCCCTATGATACCCCCACAATTCCCCCAACCTGATGACTCCCCCATGATTCCCCCTACCCAATGATTCCCCCTACCCGACGATTCCCACTACCCGACGACTCCCGCTACCCCATGGCTCCCCTACCTGACAACAACACTCCTGGCGACACTGCTCCCCGACCGAGGCTGCTTCCCAATGATGATACTCTGGCAGCACTGCTCCCCGGCGAGGCCACTCCCCGGCTGGCGAGGCCACTCCCCCGCTGGCGAGGCAGCTCCCCCACTGGCGAAGCCGCTCCCGATGACTACTATTCCCCTATGACGCTGCTCCCAATGATCCTGACGATCCCAATGCTCCTGACGCTCCCGACACTGCTGTTCCAGAAGATCCCGAAGATCCCAACACTCCGACGCTATCACTCCTACACTACCTGCCTCACAGACTAACTTTTATAGGGGTGGTTAAGCCCGGCCCACACACAGGTGGCCAATGAGACTGGAAAAGTGCACAGTCACGCTCGGTCAGCAATACGGGTGGCCAATTGAATTCTAATCCACCATAGCAAATATATGTGCACCCCACTGATTGGATGTCTCCATCCGGCTGGCCCGCCCCTACATCTGGGGCCTGTAAGCAAGTTCCTCCGGGAGGGGCAGGGTCAATCCAAGCCCACAACAAAAGGGCTCCCTCTGGCCAACCAGGTCCCTACGCTAAGAAGCAAATTTATACCTTAAAATATTTATACTAGAAAATGACAAAAGTCTGTAACTACTTATATAAGCTTTCATTTTTTTTTAAGAGAGGGAGAGAAGGGGGGAGGGTGAGAGAGAATCTTAAGCAGGCTCCAGGCCCAGCATGGAGCCCAATATGGGGCTCTCTCACAACCCTGAGATCATGACCCAAGCCAAAATCAAGAGTCAGACACTTAACCAAGTGAGCCATGCAGCTTTCCCTATAAGCTTTTATTTTAATAAACCAGAAAAGAAGAGCAAATTAAACCAAAATATGTAAAAATAAAACTATAAAGATTAAGGTAAATTATAAAGACTGAAAATGAATGATATAGTAGATGGACAAAACAGAACAAAAAAACAGGAAGTCCCAAAATTAGTTCTGTGAATAAGATTAAGAAATTTTTAAATCTCTAAGAACATATATCTATAGAGAAAAAAAATAAAAGAGAGAAAACAACAATAAAATAAGGCTTTGGGGTCGCCTGGGTGGCACAGTGGGTTAAAGCCTCTGCCTTCAGCTCAGGTCATGATCTCAGGGTCCTGGAATCAAGCCCCACATTGGGCTTTCTGCTCGGCTGGGAGCCTGCTTCCTCCTCTCTCTCTGCCTGCCTCTCTGCCTACTTGTGATCTCTGTCTGTCAAATAAATAAATAAAATCTTTAAAAAAAATAATAAGGCTTTGAAAAGAGAATTATCAGAAGAGAGCCTGCAGATATGCAAATAAAGGAACATTATGTACTCTAAAAAAAACTTAATAACAAAGATGAAATGGAGAAGCTTCTTTAAAAACACACTTTACCAAAACTGACAGGAAAGCCAAAAAAAAAAAAAAAGGAAAAATAAAGTGACCTGGATAGCCCTATATTTATTAGAAAATTTGAACTCATAATTTAAAACTTCCCCACAATGAAAACCTCAGACCCAGCTGCCTCTTCTTCGAAATTCTATTACATGTTTCACAAAGAAAATCTATATTATACAAACAAATGCATTCACAATAGAGGAGGAAACATTCTTAGTTCATTTTATGAGGTCAACATAACCCTAATATCAAACCTGATGAAGGCCTTACAGAAAGGAAAATTAGATTAAAGCCCAATATCACTCATAGACATAGGTGAAAGTGTAGGGGAGAGAATGCTTTACCTCTATCCCTCTTAGATTTTTATCTGGGACTCTGTAACAAAATAACAGATTAACAAGAGAAAAATAAACATATTATTGTGCTAAATGCACATCGTGGGGAGAAACCTAAATGAAAAGTTACTCAAAGCAGCAGCTGAGAATTCTGGGTTATATAGCATCTTCAACAAAAAGCAATAAGTTATAGAGAAATTATAGGACAAGGGAAAGTAGTTTGAGGTCCAAGGCCTCCAAACTGTAGGAAGCTAAATAAATGGGAGGGAAAGAATGGAGTACCGTTTGTTTGCAGATTTCTTGGTGTCATCTCTGAGCTGATAAGAGTCTGTCCCAGTAAAAGGAGATTTTATATTTTGCCTTAAGCAGAAAAGGGAGGGCTTTTTCTACATTTCCTGCTTCTTAATTGCCTTCAATTTTTATGAAATTTTTATGGTATACTGAAATTTTTATGAAAATAATTTTTATGTCAAAGAGACATATATTGGGGTGACATATTCTAGTTTTCTTCAAAAGCAAGGTTCTTAACAATTGTTAGCAAATCAAATACAGCAATTCATAAAAAGTATGGTGTGTCATGATAAAGTGAGGTTTATCCCAAGAATATAAGGTGTTTTTAAGATTTGAAAATTAATCAGTATAATCACATTTTTTTAAATATCTTTTTTTTTAGATTTTATTTATTTATTTGACAGAGAGAGATCACAAGTAGATAGAGAGGCAGGTAGAGAGAGAGAGAGGGAAGCAGGCTCCCTGCTGAGCAGAGAGCCCGATGCGGGACTCAATCCCAGGACCCCGAGATCATGACCTGAGCCGAAGGCAGTGGCTTAACCCACTGAGCCACCCAGGCGCCCCAGTATAATCACATTTTTAATGAAATAAAGAAGGAGGTTCATAAGATCATTTCAAGAGAGCAAAAAAGCATATAAAAGTAAAGCAGTAATTCATGAGTAATAAATAAGTAAAAGGGAACTTCCTTAGTCTGATAAAGTGGATATATGGCAAACCTACAGCTATCATCATTTTTAATGGAGAAATATTAAAAGTGTTCAGGATCAGAATCAGACACAAGGCATGGATGTTCACTCATCGCTTTTATTCAACATCATACTAGAGGTTCTACCCAATGTATTGGACAAGAAAAAAAAAAGCAAACTTGAGAATTGTTGAAAAAGTAAAAGTATTTATAAATGATAATTATGTATATAGGAAATCCAAAATAATATCCAAACAAAACAATATAAAAATAAAAACTACTAGATCTAAAGAGTGAATTTAGCAAGATCTGAGAATGCTAGATCAATATATAAGTATTAATTGTTTTTATAAATTAGCAAACAGCAATGGATAAAGAATAAAAATTAAAAGCCATTTCACCTATAATAGCATTAAAAACATAGGACTCCTGAAAAAGACTATAACAAAGGACATCAAAAACAACAAAACAGGGACACCTGGGTGGCTCAGTTGGTTAAGCGGCTGCCTTCAGCTCAGGTCATGATCCCAGCGTCGGGATCGAGTCCCACATCAGGCTCCTTGCTCGGCAGGGAGCCTGCTTCTCCCTTGCCTCTGCCTGCCACTCTGTCTGCCTGTGCTCGCTCTCTCGCGCTTTCTCTCTCTCTGACAAATAAATAAATAAAATCTTTAAAACAAAACAATAACAACAAAAACACCCCTATAAGGAAAACAGCAGAATATTGCTGAAATAAATTAAATAGGAGAAATAAATGGACAGATATACCAAACTCACGAGTTGGAAGATATACCATCACAAAAAAAATGTCAGTTCTCTCCAAACTGATCTGTAAATTAAATGCAACATTAAGCAAAATTCCAGCAAGTGTATTTTGTAGAAACAGTCTGATAGTAAAATGTAAATAGAAATGCAAAGTGATAGCCAAACATTCATGAAGAAGCCTACAGATGGAGAATGAACACTATCTGATTTTAAGGATGACTGATAAGCTATAGTAATCACTACGTGCTAGTGTGTCACAATGCTGACATATGGGTAGGCAAATTAATCAGTAAGACAGAAATAGACCCATGCCTGAGGGATCAAATAAGTCTTAACAAAAGTTAAGACTTCTGTTAATTGTGTTTCCCAATGCAATTTAATTGGAAAATAAAAAAATAATTAAATGATACTAGGTCAACTCGATAATTGTAAAATAAAAAAAAAAAATTGGCCTATGTCTCACATTGTACCAAAAAAACCCACAAACAAACAAAAACAGTGTGAGATAGATTATGGATTATAGATGTAGCTGCAGAAGTAAGTATACTTCTAAGTATACTAAGTATACTTAGTATACTAAGTAGACAAAAGCATAGAATGCTTTGTGGTGGTAAATAAAGATTTCTTAGGTATAATGATAAAAGCTCTAACCACAAGAAAAAAATGAAACAATAAACTAAATTTTATCAAATTAAAATTTTTCCCTCATCAAAATAGACAATTTCATTTTAATGAAATTTCATTTTTAAATGAAAAGCCACAGACAAGGTGAAAGCAGTGTAATGTATAAGCATTTTATATTATATAAAAAGACCCCTGTAAATAAATGATAAAAAGACAAAAGGATAATAAAAATAGACAAAAGATACGGAAAAAACATTAAGAAAAGAACATATCATTAGTCAATAAATACATGAAAAGATGATCAACATTTTTAATAGGGAAATGAAATTAAAATCAAAATGAGATTTCACTATATATTTGCTAACATGGCTAAAATTAATAGTTTCAAATGATGAGGAAGATGCCAGGCAACACACTGTCTGTGTGGGTGTAAAATGATACTACCACTGTGGAAAATTATTTAGGAATTTATTGTGATTCAACAATTCTACTCCTAGTTATTTACCAAAAATAAATGAAAAAAAAAAAAAATACATGCACTGATGGGGTTTGGGGCAAGCTGCCCTCAAATATGCCACTTTAGCACATTGACTATTTTGAATTAAAGCCACTTGAGAAACAGCCAATGCCAAAAGAAGCTCCAACCTTCCTTTGTTCTCCTGAAAGCAGAAAATAAATTTCCTATGTGAAAGATACCCTCCCTGTATCATGAGGTAGAGACATACTTATCACAAAAGATAGAATTCAGGGCCAAGACTGCTGTGTAAACAAACCTTGTTACTTCTTCAATTTACAACCCCAAATCCCAACCTCACTAATCTTGTCAGTTCCTAACGAATTTGTTATTTCTTTGTATAAAGGGTATAAAGTCTGCCTGCTTTGGTTACTTCTCTGAGACTCATATTTCTGTGAGCTCCCATACATATGAGCTAAATTTATTTTTCTCCTGTTAATCTATTTCATGTTCATTTAATTCTTAGGTCAGCCAGAAGAATCTTGAAGGGTAGAGAAGAATTTTTCCCTTTCCAACAACATAAAAAGACTTGGATTAAGAACATTTATTTTAAGTATTATTCATAATAACCAAAGTTTGGAAATCACCCAAATGTCCATAAAAGATGAAGGCATAATTAAATTGTAATATATGAGTATATATCCTACAATAGGATACAACTCAGCAATTAAAAATGGGCTAATAATATATACCATAATATAAATAAATCTTAAAAGCTTCATATTGAATGAAAGAAGTCAGCCACAAACAGTACCTATGTACCATTTATATGAAGTTCAAGAACAAACAAGACTAGTCTATGTAAGTTAGAGTAATTGTGTCTTCTTGGGGTTGGTACACAAGGAGATAGGCTAGAAAGAGAAATATGGGATTTTAGGGTGATGGCAGTGCTCTATATCTGGATTAGAGTATTGGTTCAAAATTCATCAGACTGTATATTTAAGATCTGTACACTTTACTGTGTATAATTATACCTTAAAACTAAAAGTGCTAACAAAACAAAACAAAAACCCACAGATCTTACCCCTGAACTTTCTCTCAGGGTAAAAAACTTCCCGAACTTAATTTATATCTTCCTTCAATTCTTCCCAGAATATCATTAACTAAGAACACTAATGCCAATCCCAATTGGCATTACAATACAGTGATAAAGCCAGGATTTTTGGCTATCCGGGATGGGAGGCCAAGCAGATCTATAGGTCTGTGAAGTTACCTCAAGGGTCCAGTGATGTCCCAATATCCAGTGACTTGATATCCTAGATGTATACCCAGGGGCTGGAGTCTAATGATAGATTGTTGAAGCCATTAATCAGTCTAATTTACCGATTCAGAAAGGATCTCAGGAGTAGATCCACATAGAAAAATCCCATTTAGACTCTGTCTTCAAGCAGAGAAAGCGTGTGTATTACCCAAGGTTTGACAGTGAAGACATAGGCACTAGGGAAGTTTAAGAACAGGGATCGGGGCTCCAGGCAGGGGGTTGTTGAGTATAGGATCCCAGTAAGGAGGCTTGACCATGATGAAGCAAGGATGCAAACCAGAAGTCAGAAAACTCTGATGTAGTACTAGAAAGAGCCCAAGTCACAGGGAAATTGAAGTGTTTAAGGCAGGTTGGAACCACCACTAACAGTGATTTAATTTATTTGCTATAAAGACTTGGCTAAGTCTGCAGATAAAAATAACCAGTCACTACTACCCTATTAGGGTTAGGAGGGATGCAAGTCAGCACTGGCATGGCCCCAGAGCACTAGGCTATGAGCTCACAAGAGTACTTCTTTTCATGCATCCATGCCCACGTAAAGTAAAGGTGTAAAATCCCCTCACAAGTCTGTAGGCAATGCTCAAACTCTCACTGTTAATTATACAGTATTGCACACATGTTTCCAAATGAAATTCCGGTGCATTAGTGCTGGCCCAGAACAGACCAGCCAGATATCCACTGTATTAGCGTTATCACTGTGCCCCCATTTTGCCTACAAGGAATTATAAGGGAGATATATCTGGAAGGCAGGCCTAATTATGAAGCACCTGAAAGCACTGGACACTTCTCAGGAGGGCACACCAATGAAGATTTGAGGAAGGAGATCCAGGCAGAGAAATCTATCGTTTTTACCACAGGACTGTGGTTTGAAATCCTGTTGAACATACTCTGTGTGACCAACACTGCAAGGTCGGCACTAATTCCCAACTGAGACTGAGTGTGTGAAGATGGTAAAGGGAGGCCCATTCCTGGGGTCTCATAACCCTCCCCACCCCTACCACTAATGCCACTCAAATCAAGCACCCCAGGCTCCCTCCTGACCTCTGCACCCACCCTCCCAGCTCTACAGCTGTCCTTCCTATTTCTGACCTCAGGGTCCTAGTCTGTAATTAGTAATTCACAGCAAGGTGATTATGAGTGATAAAAAATTAATGGCAATCCAAAGTGTTAATGATTATTCAAATCAACTAACCACCAGCAATATACTAGCTAATTTACTTGCAATCCGTCAGACTTAAGCCTAAAGGAATAGAGTGGTGGGCATTTCAGGCTGGCTGTGTAGACATTATGCACCAATAGCTCAGTTCCATTGACCAAGCACCAAGCATATGACTGTCTAATACATGACTATGTCCCCATGGTGTGTGCAAGGAGAATGCCTTATACGCCTCAAAAACACTCTCAGTGAAATCCTGACTTGCGGTTTTTATTTTCTGGAATTTCAATGATAACAGCAAACATATATTTCATGAGCTCTAAAGGTTGCCAGACACAGGTAAGTGCTAGGGATGCTGAGTTGGTGAATAAGGCATTTGCCCTGCCTTCTATCAGATCACTGCCATACAATTTCTACTTATTCCTGATGTGTGCATCCTCACTTAAGTAGAAGTGTGGCACGTACTTAATCCATGGGACTTAATTATATGCGTACATATGTGAGATATAGGATCAGAAGAAATGATCTTCTTGTTACTCAAAGTAAGCAAACAGAAATGGCCACATCCCTGCCCTCTTACAGGTTGCATATTTGCTAGTGGAGAAGGAGGACATTATTATCATATCCAAATACAAATATATGAACTTGGATAAGAGCTTTGGAGGAGGGAAGACTGAGTGGCTTAGTTGGTTAAGCGTCCACCTTCGGCTCAAGTCGTGATCCCAGGGTCCCAGAATAAAGTCCTGCATCAAGCTCCTTGCTCAGTGGGGAGCCTACTTCTCCCTCTGCCTGCTGCTCCCTGTGCTTGTGCTCGCTCTCTCTCCCTCTGACAAAGAAATAAAATCTTTAATAAAAAAAAAAAAGAGCTTTCGAGGAAAAGTACATATTCCTAAGAGGAACCTGCTTGAACCAGGTGGTTTGGGAAGGATTCCCTGAGTCAGACATTTGGTTTGAGATGAGAAGGGAGAGAAAAGAGAGGGTCAGAGGATGAGGTAGATCTACAGGAAAGGAGTGGGGAAAACCAAGCTTGAGACAGGGGAAGAATGGCACGTATGAGGAATCAAAGGAAGACCTGTGTGCCAAGTAGAGAGAAAGGGAAATGCAGCTGAGGTGAGTTTGGACAAGCAGGCAGGACCCGATGCTGCTGGGCTACTCTGGGTCATGTGAAGGAATTGTCCTCTAGCCTAGCATGGATGGAAAACTCCTGGAGGGTTTTAATTAAGCAAGGGAGCAACAAGATTGAACACTGTAAGTTTAGGTTAATTATTTCCTTTCTGAGCCTTGAACTTTTGTAAATTAAGTATCTTTTGGGCTATTTTTTGGTTCTTTTAACTCTAATATGCTATGATTCTGTAGCCCACAGACACACTCTCCTTTGGTAGTTATTAGCACCAGTCACAGACACCTTCAATTCTCCCTCTGGGCATATTGTAAGATTTCATTTTTCCTGGATCCTTATGGTTAGGTGTGGCCAATGTCATGCGCAAAAGGGACCTGTGAAAATTCTAGGTGAAAATGTCCATCAGTATGTGATTTCCAAGCTCCAAGCTGGCCACAGTAGCTGGCAATGTTTAAAATATTGGAATACTTGGGTACTATCAGACAATACTTTCAGACTAACCAAGGGACAAGAAAAGTGATTAGCCAACTAACTACATCTTCGTTGTTTGAAGCCACTGAGACTTAAGGGTTGTCTGCGGGCACAGCACTGCCTGATACAACTCCAAATTCACCAACACATAGCATCAAGGACATTCAAGTCCGTTGTTCGGTGCCCCGTACACAGAGGAGAAACAAGAAGTGTTTTAAAACATCGCAACTGCTGAGCTGATGTTTTCTGAGTTGTTCACTCTGTGCCTTTGTTTATCCCATCTCTGAAATGGAACTGGTCTCACTCTGGACGTGCAAGAGCCGGAGGCTAATCAGAGGATGACAAAGCGCTTGACGTTTGTGCGGAGCTCTCCAGATGTTGAATGACGGAGCGGGGCTGGCACAGGCTCTTGGTCCTGGCAAGAGCACGCATGGAGAGCTGCTGCCAATCCCTCCCTCCAGCCGTTCTCCACCATCCAGTGAAAAATCTGGGCTTCGGAGGAAACTGTTCGGGCTTTCATGCTGCAGTGATGAGAGCAACTGTAATTAAGTCCTTACAGATTCCACCTTGTTTCTTCAGCCTCTCAGGAATGAACTGACATTTCTGCCATCTGAGTCAGGGTAGGAGGAGAAGCAGCAGTAATTTCCCTATTTATCTTTGCCCTGTTCAACTCTGAGCCATCTTTGATGGCTCACATCTTTGATGGCTCACACACACCTCACACATACCACACTCACACACTAGACATGTGCACACTCTCACACACACCACACTTACACACCAAGCATATCACACACTCGGCCCACCTGTACCCACTGACACAAACCCACCCAGCATACTCATGCCACACTTTCACTCACACACACACACACACCATACAACACACGATACTCATAACATAACATACACGATACTCATTACACACAATCAGGCCACACTCACACAAGTACTGTGCACACTCATGCCACATACACACATGTCACACACTTACACCACACTCATACGTACCACATTTACATTCACAAAAAGCATACCCTCTCACAACATACTCTAACACATACATGCTGCACACATTCTCTCTCTCCCCCACACACTCACACACACCATACTCTCTCTCTCTCACACTCACATACCCCCCCCATACCTACACACAACAGCATTAAAATTGCCATCAAAGGGCAGAAAGAGCCCAGAAATCACTCATTTCTGGACCTTGGGCAGAAGCAGAGCCATAGTGGGGGTGAGGTGATGAGCCTCCTGCTTTGGCTGAGGGTAAGTATTCTGCTGTTACATGCTGAAGTTTTGAAAGACAGACTCACATGCACACAGCACTGCATAACACATGCATCTTCCTCTACACCATGTAATGCAGAAGACCTGGGATTTGGATGTGTGAATCCTGAGTCTGAGACTTGCCTCACTAAGTAACTCTGGTCTTAGACAAGTTATTTAAAATTTCTAAGCTTCAGATTCTGCTTCCATTAAATGGTACTGAGGGCTAAATGGGGAAAAAAAGTTTTAAGAAACATATTTGCAAGCTCATGAAGCTCCATGCAATTGCCTTTTCTCTTTATGGATATCACCACTACCATAAAGGCAAACACGTGATCTGCCCTTGGACTCCTCTAGCCCTGTGACCCCTTTCTCTCCTCAGGTCTTTTTTTTTTTTTTTTTTTTTTTTTAAAAAAAAAAAACACTGTATGGTCATCCTGCTGCCCACTTTAGCCTGATTTTCCTTAAGGGAAAATGATCCTGATCTACAACCCGGAACTTCCTGTCCCCAGACTGGTTAAGGGAATTCCCAGGTTGTCCTTGACTGAGGCAGAGGATACCAGCAAGATCTCAAGAGGGAAAAAGCAAACAAGTGTTTCGTCCTAGCTTCTGGCTCCAAATAGTATCAGGTGACCCTGGGTATGGAATGTCCAGTGCCTGGAGAGGGAGGGTGGAAGGCAGATGGACGCCTCATTTTCCCAGTTGAGAGGCCTTCTGCATCCTGGCCCCTCCCCTCCCTCCCCTGGGCCCAGCCCACCCCCTGCCCCCAATATTTACTTCCAGGCCACAGAAATCACATCACACTCTCATGACAACTTCAAGAAGGAAAAGTTGTTAACAGGCCTCAAAAAAGAGAAGGAAAGTGTTCTGCAGTCTCCATGCAAGCCTGAGTAATAGAAGCATTTGCCGTATGCATACACAACCACTTTTTCACAAGCACCCTTTTAGAGCTCTGCATGGGACATTTGTGACACTCAGGGTCTGTGGAAATGATGCGGAAGTCCAATGTTTTGGACTCCCCTGCCCACAAGGGTCTACCCTTCAATTCCAAGATATACCTCCCACTACCCTTGCTGCTGACACCAGTTGTCTTCCTTTATAAGGCAGGGGTTATGAGTTAATGAGTTAATAAGAGCAGTTAGTAAACTAGTCTGGGCTCTACTTCCCTAACCCACAAGATGAAGAGGGTGGGCTAGGTGATGTTCTCCCAAGCAGGACATCATTACCTGGTAGATCTCAGGGGAATAAGGAGCCACCTGGAATTTTGTGCAATATTTTCCATGTTTATTTTTCCATTTAAAGTAGGGGAAGTGAGAGTCCATGGCCTCATCAAGTCAATTCCTTGGGAAGTCTCAGCATTTGAGGAAGATCCATACCAGAGGAATGGGATGTGGTATAGGAGGCTGGTCAGTGATTAAGGCAGCTGGAGCACTAATTTAACCCTGACTCGCACCCTAGTAGCTCAACAACGGACACTCTAAGCAGAGTCTGCTTCAAGGGAGAACCAATAGTTGCAAGCAAGGAATACAGCTGGGACACAGGGCAGCAGAGACCCAGGAAGACAAGAGAGCTACTTCTATCCCAGGCATCTGTAATATCAATACCTAGTATCTCCCGACACTTTGGTGGAAACAATGCTATAGGTATATAATGCCATTCCTTCTTCCTGGGCACTTGGGTAGACTACATTTTCCAGGCTCCTTTGAAGGTAGGTTGGGTCTATTATCTAGTCAATGGGATGTGGGCAAATTAATATGAGGCATTCCTGGGCCTGGCCCTTACACATATATTCTTTATTTTTTAGTGACCACAGTTAAATGTGAAGTGATGTCAAGTAAAAATAAACCTTTATTAGATTAAGCCATTAATATATGAATGTATACTTGTCACTATTGACAGACCTAGACTTTTCTACCTAATGCAAGTCTTCAGCCCTCAGGTATAAGACAGTGACACTCTCCTTCTAAATCTTACTAACTAGTAAATATGAAGTACTTAATATCCAGCCAGGGTGAGGCCTTGCTGGTCTCATGACTGGCCAGTTTGGACATGACAAGGACTGATGAGTTGCCCACAACTCCTATCTATGTCTGCCTCAGAATGTGGTTGCATACTTAGTTAAACAATATTTAGGAATGAGGACATTCTCTGATGTATTTCCATAGCAGAAGAGGAAGATGGCACCTCCAAGGGATTGCTCTAGAACACTGATTGAGAGAGCAGATTCTACAGCTAAGTGGCCTGAGTTTGTACCCTAGTTTCAACATTTACTAGCTGTGTGATCTTGGTGAGTTGCTTAACTTTACTATTTCTCATTTTCCTTACCTTCACTTCATGATGTTATTGTATCAGAGATTTTTGTGTAGCAAACTGCCTCAAAACTCAATAGCTTAAAGTGTGTAAGTATTTATTATTGTTCATAAGTCTAGAGGTAGAGCTGGTCTTATTCATGCTTCTGGGGTCAGGAAAGCTGAGCTTGGATGAGTTTCTCACACATGTTTTGGGATAGCTGATGGTAGGCTTGTCTAGTGGCCCCAGCTGGAACAACTGGGTTGGACGCTTATTCTAGATGGTCGAGGCTTATTTACACAGCAAAGAAAAGGTTCCAAGAGACAGATGTATAGAAGGCTCAGAATTAGCATAGCATCACTTCTACCACACTATTCTGGTCAAAGAAATTAATAAACTCCAAGAAGTGGGCAAATAGACTCAACCTTTTTTTTGGAGAAAAGTCATATTGCAAAGTGTGAGGATATGAGTCCATTAGCAGGATTTATCAAAGTCCTCAATCTCCATAGTCATTGTGAGGATTAAATGTATTATTGCATGTAAAATGCTTAGGATAATATTTGGTGTATAGTATATTCTAAATGTTTAATACACATGCACAAGGGTTATCTCAACTGCCTTTTTCTCTGTAAACTCTTCACTGAGAGAAATAGTTGAACACTTATTATGCATGTATAATTAACTTATTTGAGGTTCACAACCATCCTGAGACATAGATTTTAAAATTCTTTATTTTATAAGTGATTAAACTAAGGCTTAGATAAGTTGCCCAAATTACCAGCTTGTCAGTGACAGAACCAGGGATCAAGCTGAATTTATGCTCTTAATCATGAAATAAATAGCCTCCACAGGCTTAAAAATCATTTCGCTTCTTACCTACATAGGAAAAGCGCTATCCCAAATTTCAGAGCAACTTAAGATCAGCTGCTACTGCTTTCCTCTCCCACAGCAGGGCATTTCAGTAATTGAGGGCTAAGCCCTCCAACCTCCAACGTCAGGGACGTGGGTCCGTGGCTGGTTTGGGCATGGGCTTAGAGCTCTGTGCATGATCTTCAACCTGTGGTATCCATGTCAGCCCATGCCTCAGCTTTCCTTCTTGTCTGCCCTGGCTGCTCACAGTAGGATCGGCTGGTGCCTCCAGCTCAAGGATAGACCCTTTCTAGGATAGTGCAGGAGTACATAAGGGATGTTAGCCCGGTCTTCTGTGAGGTGTTGAAAGCAAATCTTGTTGTCTAAACACATCAGCCTCGTTTAAGTAAGACTGTGCCATGTTTGCCTAAGTTGTTTCATTTGCAACATTTCTTCTTACTATTATCATGGCTACCTCTTGTCTTATTTCTAATTCCTAATGAGAACTGGGGACCTGCCCTAGAGTCCCCAGCCTTGCCTAAACTCTTGCTATTGGATTCTGCTTCCCTTATCCCCAGGATGCATTTCTTCTCAAGGGCTAATTGCAAGTAGATGAGAAAAATACTGAAGCCACGAACAGACCCAGCAGAAACTGGTGTTGTGATCAGCTAGCAAAATCTGCCACAAGAACAGGAGTTATGGAAACAACATGAGTTACTGTTATTGCTGTCCTAGACCTAGAACAATGATGCCATCACCTGCTGGGGTTCTGAAATTGCATTGCCAAATTTCTTGCTTGAGTTCTCTGGCCTTTGAATGCATCAAAATATTCATCTGTCCCACATCCCATAGGATTCAGCCCCAGATGTTGGGTTAATTTCTCTTGCTTCTTAGCTTGTTTTGTTCCTCAAAGGTGCAAATTAGTCCCAGACAAAAGACATCTGAGAACTGAAGCCTATCGAGTTATGACCAAACCCAAGGTCTTTGATAACTTAATTATAATGTTTGATGGCCTCAGGGATTGTCCTTGTTCTCTCTCTAATTCTAATAATCTTCTCACTGGTGATGATAAGGATTGAAACCAAAGATAATGGTTTTGTTTTTGTTTTTGTTTTTATTTTTTTCCTCTTGCAGAGGAAGAAAAAGAAGAGAATCAAAAAGCAACATGAAGAATTATTGAGGACCCTCCCTCCTAGGTTTGCCTCTTCCTAGGACACTTATGACTATCTGGATATAAGCAGTAAAGGAGAACACACCAGAGTACAGGGGCTTCCTTAGGCAGCATAGATATGAATTTCGGCATTTCCAAGTATCAGCTGTGTGACTGTGGAAAACCTACTTAAATCTTCCTTTCCTCAAGTTTCTTAGGGATAATAACAGCTCCTACCACAAAGGTAGTTATGAGGATTAAATGAAAACACTAATGTAAAACACTCAGAATACTGGTTGGAATATAATTGAAACTCAATAATTCATTTAGTACATGTCAGATACGGTGCTGGGGATAATACATTATCTCATGTCATCTGAGACTTTAAGATGGGCTCTGAGAAGCCCAGTTTAACCATGAGAAATGTGAGGCACAGAGAGGTTAAATATATTGTTGAAGGTGACACAGACAAAAAATGACAGAGCCAGGATTCAAACCATATAAATGCTTCATTCCAGGAGCGTGTGGGACAGCTCTCTCAATTCAGAGGAAGTAGACTGGTAAAGGTTAAATAAAACTGGGAGATAGACCAGAGATATAACACCACTAGCTATTTGGTCTTAGGCACATCATTTTCCCTCTCTGGATCTTGCAGCTGTTGGCTGTGAAATGAAAATGTTCTAGGTCTGAGAGTGGTAGAACAACTCTGGCCCTCCTAGCACTCAGCAGGACCTCTCCAGCAGTGCACCTCTTCCTAGCAACAGCCACTAAATGGCCAGTGTGGTACTTGGTTCTCTCCCTCAGCTAGAGGTTCTCTCCCCATGAGCTACAGGGAGAACTTTTGCCCCACAGAAAAGAAGATGTAGCAGCTGGGAGAGGCTGCTCCTTGACTACCTAAATTTCCTCTCTAGTTCTCCAGCCGAGACAGAAGCGTCTCTCATATCAACTCCAGAGTCTGGAATGTTTAGCAAATAAGGAGGCACTCCACTAATGTTTAGGGGATTTGGTTAAAATAAATATTACATGGAAATGCAATGATATGGTACAATATGCCTGCCTAATTAGCAGAAACAGAGCAAAGCAAGGGAGTGTTTGCTCTGGAAAAGATTGTTTCACACTCAGATCAGAGTCCCAGGGTCGGCCT
This sequence comes from Meles meles, assembly GCF_922984935.1. Lineage (NCBI taxonomy): Eukaryota > Metazoa > Chordata > Mammalia > Carnivora > Mustelidae > Meles > Meles meles. The sequence goes on along the minus strand of NC_060067.1, from coordinate 167,578,925 downwards.
GAGCCCTGTCCTCCATCCTCCTCTGGCAGAAGTCTGTGTGATGCCTTCCTTCTGAACCCAACTTTCAGAAACCTGGGATCTCTATCTTCCCCACAGAAAAGGAATTTATCAAAATGTTCACAGCATCCCGAATTGAGAAATCAGCTGCCCAGAATTCATGATCAATATGTTGTCTCTAGGTGATAAAGAGTTTCCTTGGTATGTTTTCCTCTTGTTCCCTTCATGGTTCAGAGCTCCCAGAGATCGGGGTAGGCTGAGCCGTCGGGTGCTCTGATCCCAAGACTTCATCCTCGGAGCCTCGCAGCCCACTAGGATGCACGGTGCCCAGCACAGCCTATGATACAGCCCCTACTCACCAGTCATTCAGCCCACTGGCAGGGGAGACTGAACAAATAAGAGATCTCACCTCTGCAGGACTTGGATGTGGGGTGGGCAAGCCATCTTATTTGTCTCAGTTCATTCCAAGCTGGTATCGAGCACAGATGCTAGTGTAAGTTAGTTCCCTGTTACATTAAAATTCACCCTCTCAGCTCATGCTTTGGAGGACATGTACTGCTGAGATGCCACACTGCTTTGTTCATTTGTTTCCTCATAATTTTCCCCAGCATGGGGCTGTCTTCTCGCTGGGGGCATAATCTGCCACTCACTCATCTTCTTCCCACACCTGCAGGTCTCCCCACTCCACCCTCCCCCATTCCGAGTCAATCTCTGTGCCTTTAATGTCCACATTGATGATTGCCCTGACCACCCCCCCGCCCAGGGACCCTTTTATCTGGCAACTTCTGGGGGTGCTGAAAAGCCCGAGAGTGGGGCTGCTTCTGGCGTTTACTAGCAGCCACCCAACCTCAGTGCCCAAATGTTTGACTGTTGACATGTAGATGACAGAAGATCTTTGGTCACATTATGGTTCTGGACGCCTCCCCTACCACTCACCTTCCCATGACTGAGTGCTTATAACTCCTGGGCCTGTGGTCAACCAAATGAGCCAGAGAGATGCTAGAAGGGTTGAGGGTAGAAGACAGAGTTGCAAAGCCAGCCATGGACTGATATCTGGCATGTCATTAACTGCACCAATTCTAGACAGAATGGGGACTGCAAGGTTGTCCTAGCTGTGCTGTGCATGCATGTATGTGTGTGTGCATGCACGCACATTGGAAGGAGGTTGATTTTCGTGGTGCTAGATCCTGAACTACAGGTCAAATGCTAAAAAAGAAACTAAGGATTATTATGTTGGTCAGTTATCTCCTAAAATTCAGTAGTTTACAACAGCCATGTCTTATTTTTCCTTCCACCGCTGTTGTTTTCCTGGGGGTTGGCTGATGGAGTCTGGGTTCTGCTCCATGTGTCTGCCATTCTCCTTCAATCAGTTTGCTAGTGAGTGCATGTTCTCATGGTGAAAGCAGAGGCACAAGAGATCAAGTAGAAAAATGCAAAGTCCACAGTGAGGCCATGATGAGGGTGTGGATGCAGGGAGGGGTGAAGAATTAGAGACAACAATTCAATGTACCACACTTATACGTATTACATTTGCCCATTTCCCCTGTATCCAAACCAAGAGAGATAAAACTACCTACCCCTCCTAGATTTTAGCTTTCTCTCCAGAATCCTCCTTTTTGATTTGTCTATAGGAGAGGGCGCACCAGGAACCTTGAATTAAAGCAACACATGTCCATGGAGATGTCTGTGCCCCTTGGTCAAGGATGTTCAGTGTCTGGGCTCACAGACTTCCCTAATGCGGTTGGCAGGGCACCTGGAAAATGCACCTGGAAAATGGGCAAGGTGATGGGTGATAGATTCTAGTCCCTGCTTGCCCCATCTAGCAACACCACTGTAGGCAAGTAATTTTAGTTCATTTAAATCTTTGGCCCTGGGAGTGGAGGATAAGAAAATCTCAATTTTCTCAATGGTCTCAGCCTCGCGGCTAAGAATTTAGCATTCCACCTCTTCCCTGTGTCTTCCTGTCTTGATTGTCAATACCACTTTGCATTGCTTGTGCTGGAAATCTCTGTAGTCTTCGTGCATTGTGTGTGTGTGTGTGTGTGTGTGTGTGTGTGTGTGTGTGTTGGGAAGTTGATATTTGCCCATATTTTTGGCTATCCAAAGCAGGAACGGGACTGCTCTGGAAGTGGTCTTCCCAGGAAGTGGCCTGGCAATGGGGCTGATGGTGCATCCAGTGTCCAGTGTGGCAGGGTAACCTGCTGCGTCCACTGGGTGATGATGGCAGTAGAGGACTGAATTTGTGGCCTAGTTTTGGCTGTGGTGTGGCTTCTTAATTCTTTTTGTTCCAGGCAATTTTCTGAACATGGTTCTTATCGTATTCCTGAAAATCAGTTATATTCCCAACATCCCGTGAATAAATTCTTTCCCTGGCTAGTGTCAGTTTCAGCAGCTTGAAACCAAGAACCCCGAGGAATTTGACTTCTGTTCTGCTGTCTAATATCCCCTTTAAGAATGTAAGACTGCAAAGGAGAGAGTTTGAGGCCCGTACCTCTTCTCTTAGGAACTGCCTCAGGAGCAGAGATAGTATGGCCAGCTGCCTCTGTTACTTGATCACTTGAGCATGAATACTTAAAATTTTGGTTGGGAGTAACTTCTCTGAGTTTCCTGTGCCAAGTAAAACTCTCCAGTTGGATTCTTTTCCAAATGACTGAGGGTTCCCTAAGGAAGAGTCAACTTGCAACTGCTATGTGCCCCTTTTAGTCAAAGAAGCCATTAAAACATCTATGATTGATCTGAAGGGGACACTTGGGCTGCCCCCAGCAATAGTGATCACCTACCCACTGTTACCCTGACATGAGACTGCCCTCCCTGAAGGAACACTGCTTAGGTCACAAATGGTGTTATGAGAGAAGGAGCTTTCCAAAGGCTATATGCCATTATGAGAGTGTGAGTTCATCAGGTCCCTCATCCCTATCTTAGTCCTACCTGTAAAGACTACACCAGTGGAGAGAAGACCTTTGGTCTTGCTCTGGATCCTGGTAAGGGAGGAAGGTAGGGTCTAGGAGAAGTTAGGAAGGACTCAGAGGTTACCCGCAAGGCAGCTTTGGGTATATGCAACGAGCAGCCACTTCCCTGAAGTCTTCCCATCCCAAAATGAGAACCTCCCATCTCCATTTCAGAACTCTGCAGCAGGAGGTATTTGCCAGCCCATTTTCCAGTGCAGTGTTTTAAAACGGGTGAGATTAGCTCTTGGAGTGTGACAATTCATTGTGCAGGACTACCCTCTGCAATGTAAAACATTTAACAACCTTGATCTCAGCCCACTCAATGACAGTAGCTCGCCAGTTGTTGTGTCAACCAAGAATTCCTAAACCATTTCTACATGCCCACCAGGGGTGGTACCACACGGGTTGAGAGCCAGTGAGTTTAGGAATTAAAGGAACATTTGGCCAAATGCAAATAGTGCATTGAGTGTCCTGAGGTTTTGTTAACTATTAATACTAAATCGCAATTGAGACTGTTAGACTCTCTGTACCGGAAAAACAAGATCCTTTGCTCTAATGAGGCATTGAAAAGGTTAGTTTTGATAGGAATGCTTGAGGATAAAATTCTCAGACCAGAACCTACTCAGTGGATAGACTTTAGTGGGGATGAAAGGTGAGAGGACACAGATAAAAGGCCTGATTACCCAGGATCTGTGGGTGCCATGGAGTGAGGTAGAAGTCCCAGATGGGGAGACAGAGGGGAAAGACAATCTCACACAAGATAGCCCCCTTTCCTGTTTTCAACAAACTCCTTGCAAAGCCTCCCTTGGTGATTGATATATATGCAAAGACTACAGAACAACAAACACGTTTTGGCCATCAAAGCCTCATATCTAGAGGTATGTCCAGGAGCTGCCATGGTGGTCAGAAGAGTATAGTCAAAACTTCGATGACAAAAATCCAGACTAGGCAAGTCTGCTGTGTGATTGAATGTCCAATTCCCAAATACCTTCAGCAAAACAGGAGGTTCAGTTTGCAAAAGTGCTGTCATAGATGCAATGATTGTGTCCCCCACCAATTCATATGTTGAAACTTAATCCCCATTATGATGGTATTTAGAGGTGGGGTCTTTGGAAAATGTTTTGTGTTCAGGTTTTAATTTATAATGGCAACTAACTGATGAAACCGAAAAGTCAATACCACTGAGAGAAATGATTAATGTTACTCACAGTTCCCCTAGAAACAAGAGTCAGGCTCACCATGCAGGGCCACAGGCATCCAGAAGCAGAAGCAAGAGCAAGGGAAAGGTTTAGACCACTCTCCTTACTGGGTTTTCCATGGGAAGTAACTACCTTAGGATTAGTTTAAACAATTTTGATGGGCTTTGGGGTATAGAGGTGGTTCCTAGTTACCTGTCTTCTGGCTCTGAGATGATTAAAGCAGAGGAATATTGCCTCTTGGGATGTTCAGGACAAATAAAGAAATTACGGTTCTGGATTAGTTGTTGGTATATCAAAGGCATGCTCCCAGTTGAGTCCTTTGCTCTCTCTAAAATATTGGTTAGCCCCACTGAGGATAGGGAAGGCTTCCCTAAAAGACAACAAAGGTTATTTAAGATGTCAAAACATCATAATATATAGAAAATTTAAAAAAAATTAAAAAAATATTAATACAGGAGGTGATTAAGTCACAAGGGCAAAACCTTAATGAATGGGATTAGTGTCCTTATAACAAAGGCCCCAGAGAACTCCCTTGCCCTTTCTGCCACAGGATGACACAGAGAGAAGATGCCTTCTGCAAACCAGGGAATGGGCTCTCACCAGACTGAATCTGCGAGTGTGCTGGACTTCCTAGCTTCCAGAACCGTGAAAACTAAATTTCTTTTGTTTATAAGCACCCGGTCTATGTGATTCTGTTATAGCAGCCTGAAAAGGCTAAGACCACTGCCCTCTGTGGGCTGGAGCAAATCTAGACCCTCAGCATACCCAGATGGAGAAGACAAAGCTGATGTCTTCATGTGTCTTCCTCTCTAGTGGGCGTAGCAGGTATGTAAACAAAGCATTAACTACATTGTGATAAATTTAAGATTATGCATAAATCAGAGAGAAAAGGGGGAAGAGATACCAGGACAGCCTTTATAGAAAAGTTTTGAATGAGAGATACATTTTGAAGTCAAGCAGGACTGGATAATCCAGGCAAAAAATATGGCATACAAAAATACGTAATGCATAAAATTATGTGTGTGTGGAGGGGAGGGGAAGTGGTCCTAGAGGGGAATGAGTTGTTTGGAAACTACAGTTGGGTTTTGTTTTTTTGTGTGTGGGTTTTGTTTTTGTTTTTGTTTTTTTGTTTGTTTATCATTGTGTTAGTCAGCTCTGGCTGCCATAACAAAATACCAGACTACACAGCTTAAAAAACAGAAGTTTACTTTCTCATAGTTCTGGAGGCTGGAAGTCAGTTTCTGGTGAAGACTCTCTTCCTGGCCTTCAGGCAGTTATTCTTTTGTTGTTGTTGTTTTCATCAGACAGTTACTTCCTAGCTAAGTCCTTACCTAGTCTTTCCTCTGAGTATACATGATGAGAGAGAGAGAGGGAGCTCTCTGGTGTCTCGTCTTATAAGGACACTAATCGTTACTAATTCTATCAGGTCAGGGCTCTACCCTTATGACCTCACTTAACCTTAATTATTTCCTTACTTCAAATACAGCCACAAGTGGGGAGTTAGGGCTTCAGCATATGCATTTGGGGTAGAGGATACAAACGTGCAGTCTCTAACAATCATTAACATGTTTGTCTTTATCACTTAGCCCAGACTGGTCTGGCCTATATCACTTGGTATCTGTTGATACTCTACTTACTCCAGGAAAGCTCCCCTGTAAGGCAGTGAGACAGGCTTTTCCTCTCCTTTCTCTGCCCCTAGCCTGATACCTCCCTTCCTCATACAATTCACAGTGTCACAGATGGTGGCCCATGCAGATCAGACAGTCACTTTATGGAAACGATGGAAAGGCCATTGTCATTTTCACTAGGAATGTTGCTACTTGAGTCCGAGTAAGTAGGTAGCTGAGAAATCCATGTGTTTCCATACACGTTCTCCTCATGTCTTAGCCCACTCACCTGTGGTCTAGCGTGACAGTGGTGACTGGAAGTCTTGGGATTGATTACTATTTCATTCCTGGTAGTTGTTCCACCAGAAAGCCAGCTGGATGTGTCGAACTCCATGTTGGCCAAAACTCAAACCACACTCACTCTTGAATTCAGACCCAGAAAGAAGTAATTTGAGTTGTGAGGCCCTGTGGTGTGGAGGGAGGGCCAGGAGTGGGATTTGAACTCCAGTTAGCATTACCATCCCTTGCCTACTCTGTGACTTTGGGCAAATCGCTGGATCACCCCCCCCCCCCCAAGGCTCTTCTGCCCTGAGATAATAAAATAGGGAAACTGAAACCTTTCTCATTGCTTTGTCTGTAATCAAACACGACGAGGCATGTGAAAGCACTTTGTCAGGTGTAAAGCTCAGTCTCAGAGTGTATCACGGAGACCAAGAAGGAAGGGGAAGTCGCCCTGGAAATGCCTGCCGTCCCAAATGAAGGCAGCCCGTTAGCACAGCCTTGTTTGTGCCACAGGGGAGGCCTCTGGAAGCACTTCATTCCTAATTACCCTTAGAGAATGAATGACTACAATGGTAAATGTTATTAGAATAATTTGCTGTTCATCAAGAACAAGGGACAATTAGAATAATTCCCTGTTAGTATTTACCTGTCCCCTAGCCATCGATGCTCCCCCCACCTTTGACTCCCAGAGCTCCCATTACCAGAACAGGAGCCTCCTCTCCAGCACCAGGCTGCATCCAGCAGGGTGATTAGGCAAAGGAAGTTATTGGCTATGTAATTAACTATGTAATTAACTCAGAGTGTTGAATACGATCAGCGCCTAATCTAATAGAAACGTGTAATTAAATTGCGTCTTTAATCCCTGGGAAGATCTCTGGATTTGGGTGTGGGAGTCAGCCTGGCAGGCACCCCCCAGGTCTCCATGATCTTCAATTAGACAATTAATTGACATTCAAGTTACCTTTCGCATTCAAACCTAATTGAATTTTTCCCTGCTCCCCATGAGGTAGAATGTGTTTGTAAAGATGCTTTCTCCATTCACTGCCTAGAGAACCCACAGCAAAGCGGTCATCACCTGTCTTCCACTGCTGCTTACTTAGGTATTAGACACCAGCACGTGGCCCCTTTAAGAGACTGAGTGGCACTTTGCTTTTCCCTTGCTATCTTTGTATCTCAACAGCGGTAACTGGCTGGAGAACAGCTTAATCCATGACTAATGAATTTTCCCTCTTTATTGCCTGCAGTCAGGCAGTTGTCACCAACACCTCCATTTTACCTTCCAGCGCTCCTTTCACTGTCCCTGAAGCAGATGCATCCTTCCTAAATTCCCTCCACACCCACCCCCCCGTGCCCCACCCCAGCACCTCCTGAACACTGCTCTGTCCTGCACTTACCTCCCTCCTCAGACTGAGCTCCAGGAGAGCTAACAGCAGCTGTGATCTGTCCATCGAGGCTCCAGAATCTACAAAGACAACACTCACAATGGTGGAACCCTAACAGCCTCCCCAGGCCTGGCTTTCCCCTGGGGCACAGAGAGCAAGGAACTGGGAGGTGAGATGGAAGCATGCGGAGAGACATGGAGACCCAGAATAAAATGGACAGAAAGAGGATGGGTAACAGAATGACAACTGGAGAAGAGGAGGGAGAGAAGGGGAAGGAGGGATGGATGAAATCGGCTGCGGAGAAGGGGAGGTAGAAAGAGAAAAGAAAGGCCTGTAACAAAAGCAAAGGCCCAGAGAGCAAGAGACAAGGGAAGGGAACCAGAGTGGAGAAGATGAGAGAGAGGCCTGCATTTAATAGAGCTGTCCTCAAGGACACAGAGCCAGCGAGCAAGCAAGCCAGCGCCAGCCATTCCGGAAGGATCTTGTGAAAGGCTTGAATATCAAACAGAGGCTCCAGCTGAAGCAGAAGCCTCCAATCACACTGTACACCTGATAGCCTAATCTGAAATGAGAATCTCGGGGGACGTGTAGCCATTCTTAAAACACCTTCTTCTTTTTCTCCCTTTTTTTAAAGCAAAAAAATAAAACTTTCCCCACCCGCTCTAGCTTCGGAAGTTTAACAAAAGTGCATCCATTCAGAGACATCACTTATCTCCAGTGGCAATCAGCTTAAATATGTCCCATTAACAAGCCGCCCGCTACTGTACATCAGCGCGTGTTGTACCAACAGAGTCGAGTGTGGGTAACACACTAGTAATTACTCGTCTGTTTAAAGAAACTTCAGTTCCTGGAGAAGGGAGAGGGAAAGCGAGAGCCAGGGAGAGAGAGCATGTATGGCAGAGGGAGCCTGCACCCTGAGCTGCAGGTGAACTCTGATAGGGACGGGGATCCTGGGGAGACCCGGGCCCTGGATCAGGTCTGGGGCAATGCTCTGAGGCATGGCTGGAAGGGCATTTTCTCAGCATTGCCAAGAACTGGCAACTTGGAAGGAGTGTGAAGAGGAGTCTGTTCTCACTCAATGATAGGGTCAGATTGGGTGATGTGAGGACAGAGGTCAAGTTCTCAGGGACTACTGACCCCAAACATCTCCCCTCTTTACCTGTATTGCTGAGAATTCCAACATTATTTACTGATCTTCTGATCATGCATTGACCTTTTTCTTATAATCATTTTAAAAATGTTACATTTGCCAGGGATATTTAAGTATGAAATCGTCTGTGTGTGTGTCAGATCTTCGGCACAGACACTGTTTCTGCTTTCTTCCTATACTGCCTAACCCAGGGCTGGGGGAGTGGTGAATCCTCAATGCACGTTTGATGAGTGGAAAGGTAGACCCACAAAGGTCAGTGAGGCATTGGTTTCAGGATCTTCCTCTTGTAAGACAGAGATAAGCTATCTGAGTCCTTTATCTCATTTGATTGCTATTAAAATGCCTTGAGAAAGAGGTTCAAGTTGTAAAGAGATTTGCCCAAGGTCACAGATGTAGTGAGAGGTAGAGTTGTCCTTCAACCTCCCTGCAGACCACGTCCACTGAGCCTGATACCCCATGCAAAAGGGCCAGCAGTAGAATCAGAAAATAGAGCTCGTTGGTGCCTTCTGCTTCTCAATCAGTTCCGTGTTACTGGGTGACCTGGATGTTTCTGCTGTTGCCTTCCTGCTCTGTAAAATCTGAAGCCATTCCCTGTTTTGGGCTCGAGCTTTGGACCACCAATACTATCAAAGGGAGAGAGCATGAAGTACAGGGGGGGTGTCCTTACTGTCTGCTCCCTTCTCCCTGGTAATAAAGCCCTTCATTCAGTAGGTGGCATTGTGGTGCATGCACTGAGCTTAAGGAATGAGGAAAAAATGCCCCTCTCCTCCATTCTAGTGCTTTCTTTCACTAAAAAGTAGGAGACCTAGGGCAGGTCTTTGAACCCCTGGGTGCTTTCAGCTTCCTTATGTGTGAAACAGAGATGTTAATATCCGCCTTTCCAACACTGCAAGATGATTCTTCGAAGGATCAAATAGTGCAGTGCGCGTGGTAATGCTTTTGAGCACACAGCTTTTCGTTTCATATTTCTAGGCATATTCGTATCCATTAGGTTTAAAGACTAAAACTAAGGATGGAATGCCACTATAGGCATAGAGGAAGGACTCTCTGTGTCTTGGCAGACTGTTTACAGTTTATCCTTAAGGATAACTGTTCATTTGTTTTAAGGAAAAGGATTGGCTTTCAATAAAAACACTCATGACTTTCAGGACATAAAATGTGCTTTGGATGTTACAAGTTTGTTTGAATTTCACTCCGGGGAGCCCAGCTCAGTAAACACTTTCATGTGTAGGCAGCACCCTTAATCAAGCCAGTGAATCTTAACCTAACCTTCACAATAAAAGTATAAATAGAACCCTGATTAAATAATTGTTATTTTCCTGCTGAGAATCTCAGTTGGGATTCTGTCTTTACAGTAATATGTTATGCAAATGCTATATACAGCCTGTATATATCTCCTTCGCAGCAAACTGCCTCTTTGACTGCACGACACAGGGCTGGGAATCAGAGACTCGGGTTCTAGTCATTGTTCTGCCAGTTACTCACTGTATGACCTTGAGAAAGTCACTTAATCTTCCAGAGCCTCAAAGACTTTGCTTTGTACAAAGGAGATCAAGGGCTCACACTCATTTATTGGCCCCTCCCCAACCATGGAGTCCATGTTTTCAAAAACATCTACTAATCTGCATTTATTACATGATAATTAATTCATTTCCCCAAGTCTAAAAATCAAAGGCATTTGTAACTGGTAGCCAGAGATTCTGATCATACTTATATAATCGGAATTAACACACTGAGCTGAGATAATTCCAACTAAAAGCAAAGAAATGTGACACTTTAGTTTGTCATGTAGCCTCATGATGGATAGATGGAGGAAATGCATTAGGCTTTTTGAAATATTAACAATAACTTACCAGGTTCAATCCCTACTTGTACCCAACCTCAAAGGTCGGTGTAAACAGGTTGGGGAATCACGGACATGCCCACTCACTCTGAGTTCCTCTCGGGCTCTCAGAGTCTAGGATGACTCAATGTGGGAATTTAAGAAGGTATACAGCCAACAAGTTGTCCCCAACCTCATGGACCTTACATTCTAGTGAAGGGGGAGATGGACAAAAAATAAATATGTAAAACAAAATTATAAGTAAATTATAAGGTATATTAAAAGGTGATAAGGGCTTCAGAAAAAAATAAGATGGGGAGGGGGGCAAGGATTGGTAGGGCAAAGATGCAATTGATAGGGTAATATCTGAGCAGAGTCTTGAAGGAAGTGACAAAGCAAGCCATGAATGTTTAAAAGGGAAAAAGTATTTCAGACTGAGGTAGTGTTAGGTGCAAAAGCCCTGAGGTGGAAACATGTTTACCATGCTCCAAGACTCCTAAGAAGGTCAGAGAGGCTGGAGCAGAGTAAACCACCTGGGTGGCCAGGAATGAGCCCAGAAAGGTAAGGGAGCAGCTCGTGTAGGATCTATTGGTCACTGTGAGGACTTTGGCTTTTACTCTGAGTGAGATAGGAGCCATGGAGGTTTGGGTGCTTGGCTGTCATGGAGTGATGTGATCTGACTAAAGGTTTAAAGGGATCAGCTGTTTATAATGAATTGAAAATGGACTGTGGAGGGACAAGGGTGAAAAGAGGGAGACCAGGTTAGAAGGCTCCTGCTGTGGGCAGTCCAGAGATGACAGTGACTTGAACATCGTTGATAATGCGGGAGGTGATAAGAGGGGCCCATTTCTGAAGGGGCTCAGGACTTGCTGATGGATTGGATGTGAGGGATGGGAGAAAAAGGGGAAGTCAGCATTTTGGAGTTGATGACCTATTGATATATACTCTGTACTCTAATAGGGTTACTGCCTTTATATATACAATAATATATTGTAAGCATATAATGTAGAACTTTGTAGAAGATCCCATGACTTATGACTTTACATATATTCCCCTGGATCTCCAGGAGAATCACTTAAATAAAATAATGTGTGAGAATATATGAGGCAGTGTGAATTCTGTGGACAACTGATGTGCTATGTTATACCTTACTTTGCAAAAAGTGGTCGGAAAAGCCCATGCAAGTGGCCCACCACCTCTAGACAGACTGTGCTAGTTTAAGATGGGGGAGGGGGTTCCTGATTTTCATTCCCCTTAGGATCGCTTTGACTCCACAAATCCTGAATGTGCATGGAAAGTGAAATGACCCTGAGAGCCTTCTGAGGAAACAAGGTTTAGGGAAACTAGCCCCCTTGTTTGCAAGGGAAAGACATAAATGGTTCTCAGCTCCCTACTGAGCAGAGAGAAGAAATAGACTGAAACTAAAGTGTAGCTCAACCACCATAAAGTCTTCTTGGAACATGACAGGATGTCAGTCAGTGAAAGATGAGGTCAGACTCATCTTTACAAAGAGGGATCTACAGAACCCTGGGTCCAAGGACTGCCAGCAGGTGTTGTCTGAATAAATTGTATGGTGCTCATACAAGTTTGTGAAAAAACTGGATTGACCAAGATTACTTGGTTTTCCTTATTTTTGAGAGTCTTTAATATGCTAATGCTAAGGTTTCTAATAGAATTAGTTTAGTATGAAGAATTTGCTAAATATTTGGGATCAGGGAACCCTGTTCATCCCCTTGAGTAATACCTCATTTTGAGAAATGCTGATCTAGATCCTAAGAACAGTCCTAGGATGAAAATGTAGTAATAATCATTAAAAGCAGGAACATTTTCTATGCAGAATAGATTGTTTGCTATTCCTGCCCGGAGGTAGATTAATAGATGAGATAGTGTTACTCTGAGACACCAATTTAATGGTTCTTTTCATTTAGATTAAGTCCAACTAATTTTTGAGCTCTAACTATATGCCAGACCCAGAGGTCTGGTGTAGATAGAATTTGCATCTCCACAAAGTCCTCAGAGTTCCATGCAGGGGCAAACAACACAGGAACACTTAATTTGCCATGCAACTTGTAAATGCTATCTTGATTGAATGTACAAAGGAGCTAACAGATGCAAGTTTAGAGAACGAATACAGCAGAGCAGGTGGAAATGTGGTGGATCTTGGAACCAGCCTCCATGGGTTTGAATTTTACCTTGCCCGCTATAGTTTTGTGACTTCTGGGTAGTCGGTATAACTATGCCAAGCCTATAATGTAAATTAAATATCACTATAATGCAGGGTTGCTTGAGAGGGTTAAAGGACATAAATCTATATGCAAACTGGCCTATAGTAGGTAATTAATAAATGGTGTCTATTTATTTCTATTAATAGCAATAATAAATGAACAGAGCAATGCCAACAATATTTCGATCTGGACATTATGGTAAAAATGATTTTAGAAAACTTATTAAAAGGAATTGACATCTAATTGCTTCAAGAATAAAATATATGAAGCGAGATCAGAGACATTCAGAAGACAACCAAAGGAGACTCAGGTGGAAGTTACAGCATGACAACGGTGGGTCAGATTACGAAGACAGATGCATACCAAGCCTAGAAGTTGAGACAGGCTGATGCATGCACTGGAGTCCACTGGTGGTTCTTAAAGAAGTGGCATGATCAAGGTACATGAAGATGCACCAGGACCACCTTCTCTTGCTGAGGAACAGATGATACCAGTTCATACGCTTTGATCATTTGAGAGTCAATGGTGTCTTAGTGCTCCATGTATGGTCCACTAAGATTTAAATTGAGAAAGCAGCCCACATTTGGTGACTCTGGGCCCAGATCCACCGCACCTGCCTCCCAAACCTTAGAATAAGTGCTTTCATATTGTGTTGTCTGGAATTTTAAAGCAGTGAAGTCATTAATTCAGGAGTTCCGCATTAAGTTGATTCTTGTTTCTTATCATTTTAAAATACTTTATTCTAGATCAAAACTGCAATAAACACACACACACACATGGGCAAGCACACACTCATATAGACTATTCAAATGTTCGGTATGCCAAATGAAAATACACAGGAGCGCACCAACATGTACGATGGGGCTACTACATTAGCATGGCTTTATGCAGATCTCAGAATAAAGCTTCTTACACTGTCTTCTGCATTTGAATTCTTAGAGTTAAATCAGTGATTAGCACAGTTGTAGCTCAATACCATTTGTGCTTTTTAAATTTAATTTAATTTAATTTAATTTTACTCTATTTTATTTTAATTCAGACCTGCATATATTTGTTCAGGTAAAATTGTATGGTCAAGAACCTTACTACTTATTCACTGATATTAGGATTTTCCTGACACTGTACAACCAACACAAAATATAGAAGTTGCATCCTGAGATGCACGTGACTGCACGTGTCATCCGTAATCCTGGTTTAAAATTTTAGTGTTCATTGAACTTTCACACTGGGTTGAATTATAAAAATTTAAGTTCATAAATAAGTATCTGTAACAAAATATCATTCTCCGTTTTGTGTGTTGTGATTCCATATGAAATTGTCCTTGGGAAGAAAGGAAATTTTTTGCTGAAAAATAAAAATTAACAAAATTATTTTCCTGACCGTTCTTCTTCTCTAGTATCTGTGACTAAAAGTGATACCTTATAAAAACACAGGAAGGGGAATCTGATGACAGCAGAGCCTGTGTGTAACAACATAGACTCCACAAACAGAGTGAGGAGGTAAAAGGGCAGATGACTTCCCCCTGGAATCCCTACACTTTCTCATAACGGTTTGCTCTCAGTGTATTGAAGGATAGAATTTAATGGCTCTTATTGCATTAAAACTTATGACTCCATATTTTACTGGTGACTCTAGCTAGTCAAGGGAAGAGGAAACTGTATCTAGTTCTTTATTTAACACACACACACACACACACACACACACACACGCACACACGCAACTGCACATTGAATAGGCTTTTACATGATAACCCCACATTTAAAGTCCCACACAGAGGCAGGCCCAGTTGTCTCGTGCATGCACCATCGTGTCGGAAGTAAATACTATTGCACCAAGCTGTTTACTCCTGGAAAGTGATATTTACAGGTCTCAGTAGGTGAAGCTTTCTTCCTGGCTTTGTGGTGCTTTATGCAGCTGGGATAAATGAGAGTGGATTTCTAGGCTCCAGCCAAATGGTATTTATGACAAAGCTAATACACAATGCAGCAGAGATTTTTCAAGCACAATCTCTATCCCAGAGCAAAAGCAAATTTTCAGCAAAGCTGAAAACAAAACAAAACAAAAAAAAATACTGAGTTACTCCTCCCATTCTACAGATGAAAAAGAGAATTTACTGCATATATCAGTAATGGCTGCTTGTTTGAAATGGCATCGTGAGTGGAAAGAGAAACTTTTTAGTGAGACAAACACCCAATCAGTTTTCAGTTCTGCACTCTCTAGTCATTGCATTTAAATAAGTTATCAACTCCACTGAGCCTTAGTTGGTTTGTCTGTGAAATGGGATTGAAACACAGGTCATTGATAACTGGACAGAAAAGATGAAATGAGGTCACAACTATTAAGTTCTCTACGCAGAGCCCAGGGCAGAGGTAGAACAAGAAGAATACATGCTCTCTCCTGATAACCTCCCCTTGCCCATATTTCCAGGCTGAATATCTGGACAGTGTGCAGAGTTGCTTGTGAGGGATTAACGGATATGAATTACCATGTAAGCTGGTCTGCAACAGGTACGTCATGAATGGGGGCTAATACAATTCTACTAATGGAAATAATACATGAACAAAGCAACGTTGATGTAATTTTTTACCATCTTGTACAGAACTGGGAAGGTCACAACCATAATGTAAAATATCTCCTTTTTTTTTTCTTTTTTTTTTTCACTAGTTAGGCAGCTCCTTGCTAAAAGTGACATATGACATATTTGGACAGAACATGGCTGAGTCTCAAACCCCCTCCTCACAGTGGGTCTCTGTGTCCCAACTCTGTAGAGAACGTGGGGTCTGAACCGACCCTTGAAGGAGGGGAAGAGTGGGAGGAATGGAAAGAAAGGAGAATGCATTTCAGATGGAAGACCCAGCAGGGGCGAGTCCTGGAGATGAGAATGAGACAGATATGTGAGGAGCGCATGGGGCAGCTTCTGGCTTTTTATTAGAGCACAAGGGCAGTATCCAGCAGCAGAGGACACAAGGCACGTCCCAGCATGTGGAGGGCCCTGAGAGCCAGCTGAGGTATGGGGCTTTATTTTACAGCAGCAGGGACCCACTGCAGATTCCTGAGCATGGAAGCGTCAAGATGGAGAAGACAGATTAGTGCACAAGTGGAGGGAAAGGATTCTGGATGGACTGGAAGACAAGGAGATTGAAACCAAAGAGACCAGTTAATGAGTAAATTGCATTTCAGAAAAACAGCAGTGAGGGCATGCATCAGGGCATCACAGTTACCTGTAAGAAGGAACAAAAGAAATAGATGCTGGGAGGAAGGCGGTGAGAGTTTCCAACAGCCCAGTGCAGCCTCTGAGGGCCCTGCTGAAATGAGGTGATGTGACTCGCTGGACCAGGAGAGAGACACAGAGGGCAGGGGACTTGGAGGTGTCTGCCATCAGAATTGCGATCAATTGGTTTATGCAAATGTTTAATTTCCTCCCTGTCTCCTAAAAAGGGAAGACTTATAATTTGCACAATAGTGTTATTAATATCTAGAGCTTGGGAAAACAAAAGCGATGTTTAAACTTCAGACTTTTAAATCTTCCAATTTGCACTGCTCTCTGCCTTGCTAAATTCACCGCACTGGAGCCCGTTTGATGTTCAGCAAGCCTCTCTCCACACTCTCTCCCTCTTGATAAAACATTAAATCAGTGGATTTCCCACCCCCCTCCCTCCCTTTTCTCTCTAAAGATGAGTTTCTCTCTAAAGATGGTAACTGAAATTCTGTTTAAATATGTAGAGTTCTGAAGGGAGCGATGGCTGCAGGAGTGATATTTCAAATCGTTAGACTTTGTGTCTTTAGGCTATAAAGTAGACGCCTATTAAAGTCCATAATTCAAAATACTTCCACTGTGCAGCTGTGGGCAGAGACTGAGGGCAGGTTAACTGGAGGGTGGGGGGCGGTTAGATCAGGCTCTACCTGTGACTGCAATGGCCACTCTAGTCAAACTTTAAATGAAGCATCAAAGAAGACATAAGACGCACATCTGTTTGTCTTTAATTTACCCAAACCATCCCTCTCAGTCCCTAGCCCCGTGCTGGTGCTATTGGGATGTGAGTGTGGTGTCCAGGAGCTGGGAGTGTGTAGGAGACATGTACAGATGTGAACATGACATGGTAACTACCTTTGGGGAAAAATAGTCTAGTTCAGTGTTTCTCACACTTTCTCTCCATTGCCAACTCCTACCTCCTATCTGTGGAGTCTTCTGAGACTTTCCCCCCTAACTTCCCCCCACCATGACATTTTAATACCATGGAATACTATATATTATTTTTATGTGCTATATGTATATTTGTACTTCATCCATTAAAAAAAAAAGAGTAATCTCTCCCTCCTCAGCTAATTTTCTCTCCCTTGGGGGACATACTGTCTGTGTTGAGAAGGCATGTTCTAGTTGGAATAGAAACATTTATGCGTCTCCATTACTTGCTGTAGTGGCAGTAACTACAGAGAGAAAAATAAGCTCAGAGAGTGGGAAGTGGGCCTTAGGAAAGTATGACTACTTCTTTACCCCAGAACTTGTGTTTTCTCATTCAGTACTTTTACCAAATACCCACTTTTTACCAAATTATATTTGCAGATATAATGAAAGTAAGGATATAGAGATGAGATCATCCTGAATTATTAGAGTTGGCCTTAAATCCAATGACAAGTGTTCTTATAAGAGAGCTGTAGAGGGAGCACCTGGGTGGCTCAGTTGTTTAAGCATCTGATTCTTGATTTCCTCTCAGATCATGATCTCAGGGCTGTGAAACTGAGTCCCACATGGGCTCTGCGCTGCTCATGGAACCTGTTTAAGATTCTCTCCCTCCCTCTCCCTCTGTCCCTCCCCCCCATGCTCTCCCTTTCTCTCTCTTTAAAATAATTGAATAAATTTCAAAAAAAAAGAGAGAGAGAGAGATGCAGAGGACAGACACAGACACAGAGAAGAGGTCATGTGAAGACAGAAGCAGAGATTGGAGCAAACCTGCCGCACACCAAGAAATGCTTGAGGCTACCAGAAAATGGGATGCTCCCCTAGAGCCTCTGGAAGGAGCCTGCACCTGCCAGAGTTTACATTTCAGACTTCCAGTCTCCAGAACTGTAGAGAAGAACATAAGAGAGAATGGCCAACTTTGCCTCAGAGAGTATGAGAAAGCCTCTAGAGCAGATGCCTTCTGAGCTGGATCTAATAATTAGGAGGCTAGTGGGCGGAGAAAAGGAAGTCTATCTAGCAGAATAATAGCACATGGAAATAGGTAGGGAGCAAAGACGACATGGCTGCGTTCTCCAGGTTCCTTGCTTGAGTTCATCTTTCCTACCTCTGTATTTGAAAGACCTGTAGAGCTTATTGCTGGGCCCTTTTCAGTCTTTGTTCATTCTGTCCTTCTCCTGCAAGGGAGCGCATCCTTTCCCCCAAATATCTTCTACCTGCAAATCACTTCCAAAGGTCTATCTTCAGAGCAGAGCAGATCTCTCCTCCTCAATGCAGACTCATATCCATCTGCTATATCACATCCCCATTTGCCTTCTCCTAGGTGTTGTCATAGACATCTACACAGTCAACTCTTTATTCCCAGCACTGTTCCTCTCAAGGTCCTCTCGTTCCTGTGCCACCAACAGTAATCATCTCCATCCAGCCGACCATTCAACAGGAATCTTTAGAGCCCTCATGGATCCTTCCATTTCCTCAGTGTCCCCTCCAATCCTTTCCCACCAGTTCTCCCCCAAATACGCCTAGCACATTGGTCCTCTTACCTCTGTCAGAAAAGTCATAACCTAGTAGCCAAGAGCAGAGCTTCAGAACTGCCTCATTTCAAGTCCTGACCTCACCTCTATCCTTGCCTCAGTTTCTCATCTGGAAAATGGGATAAAATAGCACCTTCTTCATGGGGTCACTGTGAGGATTAAATAAATTAATCCACATGAAGGATTTAGGACACTAACAATAAGTGTTAGTTATCTTTACCATCACTGCCAAAACTTCTGTTCAAGTTCCTGTAATCTCCCACTTGCACTATTATAGGTTGCTCCTCCCTGGGCCCCCTGACTGTCTCCACTCTCTCTAAAAATTCTTCACAAAGAAACTCCCATAGTTCTCATGACACATAGAATGAGCCAACCTCCTGACCATATTCCACAGACTTTGCATGAGGCCGTATCCCCTCAATCTTGTCTCAGGTAATGTCCCTCTCACTTAATCTAGGGCCGTGCTATCCAGTATGGTAACTAACCACTGGTCATTCATGACCACTGAGTGCTCGAAATGTGTCTAGTTACAATTGAGATTTTATTTTTACTTTTAAATGTGGCTATAAGAAATTACATATATTATATTGGATTATATAAAGTGTATTTTATTTTACTTGTTTATTTTTATTTTTTTTAACATGGCTATAGAAATTTCACAGTCACATATGTGGCTCACTTTACCTTGCTATTGAAGAGTGCTGCTTTACATCCTTATTCTAATTCCTGGAACACTCCAAGCCATCCCCAACCTCAATCCTGACACTTGGGGTTTCCTCTGCCTTGAATGACCTCATCCTGCTCTTTAAGTGGCTGGTCCTCCTCATCCTTCAGCTTCAATGTCACTTTCTCATAGAGGCCTCTTCTGACAGCTCACCTCTGTTCATTTCCTTCTTAACACTGTTTCTTTCTTCTCTCACTAGAAGAACTTAGATTTTTCTCTCTAGAAAGCAAGCCCTGTGATCCAGGAACCATTTGTCCCATTCACCGACATATCCCTGGTAATATACACGAAGGTGCTTAGGCACAGTCCATCTTTAATACACACTAGTGGAGTAAAGGAAGCAATGCAGAGATTGATCCTTAAAGAAGGTGCTGCTTCTAAGAGAGTAAATCTAAAAGTTCTTATCGCAAAATAATGTAGCTATGTGTGGTGATGAACGTTAACTAGACTCATTGTGGTTTCCATTTTGCAATATATGCAAATAAATATCGAATCATTACACTGTACATCTGAGACTAATATAATGCTATATGTCAATTATATATCAATAATTTAAAAAGAAGGCATTGCTTGTTATTTATAAGGTTCTCTGAGCCCTGTGGGGACCAAGAGATAGTGAAAGGGGCATTGTAGATATCTGCTCCACTGGAGATAGAAGTGGGCATGAAGTATATTCTAAACTCCAGAAGGCAGAAAAACGCTGGAATGCCATACAGCAGGAACTGGAATCTAACTATGACTGCTTATGGCCTCAACAGCTCTCCTAAAGGGCCAGGACTTGGGTTAAGGGCAAATTTATTTGTAGTTCAAGTACTCTGCACATCTCTAGGTGAGATTTAAAGGATGCTGGAACTGAGTCTCAGCATAAAGCAAACCCCCACACAGTGCCTGAGAATATTTAGAACAGCTAATACTTAGCAGGTGTCAGAGATTACGCTAAGCATGTTCTATAGGTTATCTTATTAAATCCTCATAATCATCTATTAAAGTAACTTTTAGCACTATATCCATTTTATAATAAACAAAATCAGACAAGGCAATAATTCATTCTAGGTCACATTTTTAGTGAATGATGGATCCAGGATTAGGGCCCAGACCCTCTGCATCCAAAGTCTGAGCTCTTTACCACCACAGTGGGAGGCTACAGAGAACAGGCCAGCACACCTGCCTGAGTTCTCCCTCCTGCTTTGCCATTGCCTGGGCAAGGGTCAGCTCAGACTCCAACTGTTCTTGCTCAGTCCCACGCCAGAAGTGCTTAACCCTTCAACGTTTCCTGGCAGTATTATTTCTATATAGGAATAAGTACCTAGTTAATCTACCGTGCTTTGACTCGCTTCCTGTCCTCATCCTGCAATCAGTCATCAAGTCAGATCTATTGTTTTTATATACAAAACGCTCTGCAACCTGACCCCTCCTCTCCACCTCTTCTCTCACTCCCTGGATCAAGTTCCCATCATCTGCTGCTTGGAGGAGTCCCACAGGCTCACGGCTGGCCTCATGTCCAGTCTCTCCTACGGGGTCCTTCCTTCAACTGCTGGCAGTGATCCAGTCTAAGATGTAAATCTAGTTGTATCACTCTCTCTACTCCCCAGCCCTTAAACGTTTTTAGTAACTTCCCATCATTCATAAAATAAAGCACAGGTTCCTTGGCTGAGTGTATAATTGCCTTCACAACCTTCCCCAGCCTCCGGGTGGTAGGCACACTTCTAGGGTGGCCGTAGCTCATATTCATTCCTTTGTAACCTTGTTCCTGACCTGCTTCTAACCTCACCTGCTTCTAATAAAATATGGCAAAAGTGATGGGATGTTACGTCTGAGATTAGAAAAAGATCTTGATTTTCACCTTGCTGGCACTACCTTGCTTTCTTGCCCTCTCATTTTGCTCACTCTGATGAAGGCAGCTGCCCTATGGAGAGGCACACATGCCAGGGAGCTGAGGGAAGTCTCTGGCCAATAGCCAGTGAGGAGCTGAACCCTGCCAACAGCCATATGAGTGCGTCTGGAAGTGCATCATCTGAAGTGTATCCTTGAGGTGACTGACTGTAGTGCTGGCCGACACCTTGACTGCTGCCATGGAGACAAGGTTCAGAGCCAGGGGCACCCGCCAAGGTACACTGGGATTTCTGACCCAGAGAAACTGTGAGATAATAAACGTTTGCTGCTTCAAGATAAGTTTTAGAATAATTTATTAAGCAGCAATAACTAATACACTAGGTTTTAGCCACTTCTACTTAGATGTGCAATATTCTTATTACAGTGAACTTCTAACTAGTCCCTAACACCTTATGTACCTTCATACCCAGACTTTTATATAAATCATTTTTTTTTCTGCTCTTATTACTATTCTTTCTTTTCTGTCTGGTAAACACATGCTTCTTCATCAAAACCCATCTGTGATAGCACAGCTGTTCAGATGCCTTTCCCAGTTCCCCAACTAGCCACTCCTCCTCTATACCCCCTGGAGACATCCTGGGTGTACTTTGTGTGAGCGCTTAATGTTTTGGTGGTTCTACATGGGTGAAGGGTGCTCCTTCTCTCCACCTTCCCCATCCTTTGCTCCCTTCACACACACTCTTCCCTCAGCTGGATCCAGAATTTTCAAATGGAAGCAGCTCTGTTTCCATTCTCTATCTTCTCCAACACCTAGCATGGGATCATGCACATATCTTCAATGTATGTTTTCAGCTGTAGCAAAATTTAAAAATTGACATTAGATGAAACTATTAGATGAAACGGTTTCTTCATATGTAAACTAACAATAATAAATAACAGTTAACATAGTAACAGTAATAACAAAATAATTTGGTGATAACAATAGTAACGGTCTATTATTACTACTATAACAATAATAATAATAATAATAATAATAAATCCATGAGCCAGGCTCTGCACTAAATGTTTTCACATCCACTCTTTCTAAACCGGAAGGCACCCTATAAGGTAATTAAATTGTATGTGCTTCCTACAGGCTCAGGGAGGGTAAACAATGTATAAAAACCTCAGAACTAATGGCAAAGCTGGAATTCAGTCCCAGATTTGCTTGATTGCCCAGTTGGCTCTCTTTCTCCTGCAATCTTTAACTGAAGCATCTTTGAGAATAAATTGTTCAGGATAATGCGGCGAGCCCCTTGGAATGGGAATGGCAGGCTCCTTCAGATTCTGAGGATGGTGAAGCAAGGATCCTCAAAATGCTATGTGGGAGAAGGGGAAAAAAGGCAAAGAGGCTCCTCCCCCCAAGCGAAACAGTGAAGAATGACTAGAAGAAAGAAGATCAGTAACCACAGGTGGTGATAAGAACTGTAGTGAAGGCAGGTGAAGGCAAATCTGTTCTGAAAATGTTCTCTCAGGACCTGAAGCTGAGCAGCAGATCCAGTTAGCGGACGGATACGTGCATATGCAGGTTTAAAACAAAGCTAGAAAGGATTGCATTGGGTTTTAGAAATTTTTATAAGCTTTCAAGTCTGTGGACACCAACACAGAAGTTCTGGATGGAAGGTTGATCTGAGTGTTGCTGCACACATTGGAAAACATGAAGCCCTCTTTATCTCATGCAACTAGTGCATGTCAACAAGGCGAGAGAGTCCTGCCGCTCGGTACTTTCAGACATGCGAATGTTTTTCCACAATTTCTTTTGGGAAAACCTTTGTCTGCTACCTTCTGTCACCTAACTCAACGGCATCTCAACCTGGGGATGGTGGTAGACCAAGACAATTTTCAAGGGAGAGAACTTTTATTGCACCGTATTAGAGCAATTGTGATATTAGTAACAGGTTAATCCATCAGCGCCTTCAATCCAAACTGTCAGATGCAGGAACTAGGGCCTGGCCCAAGGGAAAAGTGTGTTTTCCCTTCAGGTGGCAAGGTACTTTTGCATCTATTTTAAGATGATATTTCAAGTTACTAAACAGGATTGAGGGAACCATTTTTGCTGTTCCGCTTTAAGGCTTTAAGTCTCTTTTCCTTTTTCAAAATTATCTGGTTTCCCTTATCTCTCTCCCCTTCCCCTTCTAGCTGTGCTATTGAAAGGCAAATTTCCTGGAGGGGTTGGGGAGATGGGTGTTAAGAATTAGCATATCAAACATACCCAATAAACCGAATGGAAATTAGCAGAATCCCGACTCTGACATCTAGTTGCTGCACTAAATTGAGGTTAATGTGACCCTGTCTTTTCTGTTTTAAACAAAAATAGGGAAATAGAGGAAGTTCCATTCTATGTCCCTCAGGGCCTATCAGCATTCCTCCCCTGTAGTGAAAATGAAAACAACAAAAGAAAAGGAGAAAAAAGATCCCAAACATGTTAGTGGAATATATATGTATATTCCCTGATATATAACTTAATAAAAGTTTATGGACCCAGGATAAGGAAGCCACACTGAACAGATGCACTGGGACTGAAATATGGTCCAATTAAGTCTGTAACAGGGTGAGCTTTACTTTGAACATTCTCCAAGTTGAAATGAAAGCTTCACAGAACAGATAAATCAGGCAACATAAAATAAAAACGCTGATCTGGCACCGCTCCCAAAAGGAGGGAAGGAGGGGCTTGAGGGCTGGAAGGGGAGGGGAGGCCCAAGGGGTGGGGGAAGTGATCCAGTCTGGCTTCCCTATTGGAGGCTCCAACAGTCGCTTTCCCTGTGACAGTAAATAAGCCACAGCTATTTAAGCCTTTCCAATTAATGCCTTTGGAGGCAGCTTTTCATCTGCTGAGGGAATGGCAGGGATTGCCTGGTGCAATTAAGCTGTTTGCTGGCAGTGCCTTCGAAAGTGCTTTGCCTTTGGCCATTGAGTCATCTGTGGTTTATGCCCAACCTTCTTGCGGAGGGAGGAGTTTGGTCTGAGAAAATAGACAGCCCTCCTTCACTGCATCACCCACCCCAGTTTAGCCCAGCTCAGCCAAATCTCTGGAAGCCTAGATGCCTCACGGGGGCTTACAGGACAATGGGTAGAATTCCTTCTGGCCGTTCTCCCTGCTCTCTTCACCCCATCCTCTTCATCCCCATCCTCATCATTTTCTTCTATTCTACAAGGTTGGTTTCCCCGCAGAAAATGACCAGTGTGGAATATAAATCCGAGTTTGGGATTGTCAGATGTGGGTTTGAATCTCTGGTCGTGGGCAAATTCCGCTCTAAGATTTTCACTGCTGTTGGAATGCCTACTTCACACTGTTGCTGGGTGAAGGTTCAGTGACATAGTACATGTAAGTGGTATTGCACAGGGCCAGGCACATAGCAGAGCTCAAGCTGTGTTCGTTTCTTGCCTCACCCTCCTTCCCTTATGGGGTGGAAACTAAACCCACTGTATTTACTGTTGGGGTTCAGCAAACCTGTCTGGATTTTTATATCTTTCATAGTGTACAATGATTTCCTTACTGAACGTATTTTTGAGCTTCTGTGAAGCAGTATATCTGAGTTGATGTCTTTGTCTCCATCCATAACTAGCCAACCTTAGGCTACTTTTGAATCCCTTGAAACCTCATTTTGCTCTTCTGGGAAATGGCAACAATAATAGTAGCAATGATCGTATTTTCCACACAGGACTTTTGTGACATTCTGGCATGATCGTGCATGGAAGGACCAGGTATACAGGCGCTCAGTTAGAGCTGCTCTGGTTATTTTCTTTCTGCAGGGGCACTCAGAGCCTCACACCAGTTTAATCCATTTTCCTAGGTAACAGAGGGCATCTCATAGAGCAAGAGCTCCCCAGCTGATCTTCAGCTGTTCCCAAGTTCCTGTTGTCCTCTGACGGAGAGCAGAACTCGAGGGAGGGGTCTGAGTGTGCTGCATGTTTCTCTCTTCCAGAGCCTAGCTGATCTGGGCACATCTGGGCATAATGAATCTTTCCTAAACTGAAGAAATCCTTTGTGGGGCACATTTGAGAAGGTCAATATTCCATAGACACTAGAGGAAGCATTTTGTTAAGCAAGTGTTAAGCAAATAGCCTCTGTCTCTGGGCCATCAGGTGCCTCCTCTCCTTTCCCTTTCCTGACTTCTTTCCTAAGTCAGAAATTCATCCCTTGTTCCCTTCATCTGTCTCTGGACTCAGGGAAAAGATCACTGGTACTTGGTACTCTTTCCCAAGGGTTCTTACATTCAGTCTGAACTCCTCTGGGCAGTGAAAGGTTTTGCTCTCTAACAGCAGAATTCTGCCTTCATTGATATTCCCTGACCTCTAAGAAAGATGTTGGGAATTCACTATAACCCATATTGGAAGAGGATTTGACCTAAGGACCCTACTGTAGTCCATGGAGGCTGTGATTCCAGTCTGCCTTCTCTGATTTTGTGACTAAGCTCCCTAGTGGTTAGGTGTCAGATGGAAGGTTAAGATTTGGGATGGGAAAAGCTGGCTTTGGGACTAGAGCTGTAGGGTCTCATCAGAGTTCTTCCGAAATTCTTGTTTACAGAATTGTTGCTATTTGGGTGGTGGTACAAATGGATGGAGGTACAGAGTGACAGAATAGACCCAGCTCAGGGCCCTTGGGCCCTTCCTCTCCCCTCCCTGAGGCCCTCAGGGAAGCCCCTAGAACTTCCAGAATCTCAGGGGAAAGCCGCTCACATCCTACCCAGCTCCGTGGTGACTATGACAGAGGATGTACATTTGAGCATTAGATGCCCACCCTCATAGTGTGATTTGCAGATGAGGCAGGGAAATCCATACTGGATCCCCAGAGCCTGTCACACAGCCTGAATATCCAGGCTCTAAATGTATTCCTTCAGGTCTTCTAGGCCCTTCTTTACTAGTTAACAAGTAAGGTCCCTGGGAGTAGGCTAATCTTACACCTATGTCTGGATGTTCTTTAGAAGGGCTTGTGTACTCAAAACAAAACAAAACTGGACTCAGGTTGTAAGGAGAAAGAGTCCACAAGGAAAGAATGGGTAAGACAGAAAGTAAAGGAGACCCCCCCACACACACACCCAGTCTATAGCCTTCTTCAGGAACTATCTTATGGAGAAGAGATTGCAAGCAGAAGGGATGAGAATTTCCTAGCGTCTACTCTATGCCCATTTATCTCATTTACAACAACCCTACAAGACAGATACTACCTGTCTCCTAACCTAATACAATAGAATGTAAGCCCCATGAGGGGAGAGGATTTACTTTATTTAGTGCTATATTCCCAGCATCTAAAACAGCCTTTCACTCCTTAATAAATATTTGTGGAATGAATAAGAACTATTATAACCCTAAAATGGAAAAAAAAAAAAAAAAAGAACTATTATAACCCTATTTTACTGATGGGTAAACTGAGTTCCAGAAATCATCAGTGATTGTTATGGGTCGCATAGCTGGTAGATGATACAGGCTGGATTAAACTAGGTCTCCCTGACCCTGGAGCTCATGTTTTTCCACATGCATTTGGTCATGACTCTGCCCCTATACATGCTTACCATAGAGCAGGGTCCCAGGTGCCTCCCTTGCAGTTCCAATGCTGCCACGGTTGAGTTTGGAGTATTAGCTTGGTAAAGCAAAACGGGCTCTACACTGAGATCAAGGGGAGCAACATTCCAATGTCTTGCACAGACCTTGGGGGGTGTCTCCACATGAGCTGGGTCACGGTTTCGCCACCTTCGAAAAGGGATTCGCCAGCTGTCTCACAGGGAGGGTATGAGAAGCAGTTGAGCCTAAGTGTGGGAATGCAACTCAAAAAGCCATAATGAAATATACACATGAGCAGGAAAGTTGTTCAGCACAAAAGCCTACAGCTTCCCCAGTAAAGAGAGATTTACAGAAAGGGAGAGAAAGGTGAATTGCTGTCATCATGCTCTGACTGTGGTAATCGGCCTAGTTATTTGCTGCTTCATTCCGAGCCTCCCACCTCCCCACTTCTCCAAGAAAAGGAGATTATTTTTAATTACAGTTTTACAGTGGATTAATGAATCTCCACAATAAGTTAATGAGCAGGACACGGCACCAGGAGACAAAACGTTTGATTACTTTCAGAGAGTTTCTTAAGCTTCATTATTTCCAGGCCATCCCTGCAGAGTCACTGTGGCCTGAGTGAAGGGAACCAGAAAAATACCAGGATTTCTGGGACATTACATTTATGATACCTGGGGCCCTGTTGCATGAAAGCCTGCTGGGAAGGGTCCTGGCTATTCTCCAAGAGGAGAAATTTTTCTGCTGTAACCTAGTAGCCCAAAGTCCCCTTAATAATTGCCATAGTGCAGAAAGGAATGTTCCTGCTTCTCTATGCCCTCCACCACCATTTTTCTTTCGATTCCTATCACCACACACCTGGATTCTTGCAACAACTCCTAACTGGTGCCCCAGTACAACTTCCCATAATATCCTTCAGTGGTTCTATGGTCTGAAACATTAGATCCTCACTCCTTGGTTCATTATGAGCCAAACTTCGTCTCCCTGTCCTGATAAACCACACAGCCATTAAGTGTTGTTTCTTCTAACTGGAGTGTCTTTCCTTCTCTTTTTGGCCCTTCAGATCAAATGAGCTGGGAAGCTTTGCCTGACTCTCTGCAGCAGCTTGGGGTTTCTGCAACAGTTCTGAAGCACCATCCACATATGTCTGTCTCTGCCCACTGTTCACACTCTTACATGTCTGCTTTCCTGGCCAGACTGACAAGTTCCTGAGGGAAGTCACAAGACTTATGTGTTCACCTTTGTATCCCTAGCCTGGCATATCTGGTACAGATATACAGAAGATTATCAGTTAATGTGGGTTTAAATAAATTTAAGAATGGGTTAATGATTAAATAAGTCAATTATTGCAGAAGCTCTCTTGATTTAAAGTGAAACTCCATCATTCTCTCATTCACATGCCATTCCTGGATTTGGGTCTGTTGTAGTTCTCAAGATAGACTACATTCTGCACAATAATAAACATTCCCAAATTTTCAGTGGCTTGACAGAATAAAAGTCCTTTTCTTAATCTTGCCATGTGCCCAGAGTGGGCTAGTAGGGGTCTACTCCACACAGTAACTCAAGGATCCAGACTGGCAGGAGAGTTACCACGTGGTAGCTACCCAATCTGGAATGAAGAATGAAGAGAGAGACCAGAGAGTTGCACAAGACTTTTCGTTGCCTCAGCCTGGAAGTGATAAAGACTCACATTTCACTGGCCAGAGATAGTCACAGGCCCCACCTAACTGCACAGTGGCTACAAAATGCCAGGAGCCAAAAAAACATTTCATGAATCCTACCCTCTCTGCTACACTCAACTTAATTAAGTCTCCTCGCTTCTCTGGGTTCAAAGAATGCTATGTCTGACTTTATCACTAAATGGATAAATAAATGGGGAGAGAGACTACCCCTGACTCTCAGATCCATGTTTTAGTTAATTCTAAAACTTGACCAGTGTCCAGATGTTCCTGGCTCTTGTAGATGTGTTTTAATGTCTGTCTGTACTTAGTTCCTGAATCTGTCTCCTGGCCTACCAATCATAACTCATTTCATCTGTAGCTCATCCTCTGGTCCCTAATGGCTTCAAGGCAAGACATTTCTTTACTCCCCGACATCTTTATCTCCCTACTTTGTTCTCTTTAAGATGTGTGTGGCCATCTCTCTTGAAATTAGTCTTCCACAGCATTCTTTCTCTCTGTCTCTTATTTTTATGTATATTGACCCTCATGGGAGGAAATTCTATGGTAAGAGTTGAAAGCTCCACATGAAGAACATTTGGAAGAGTATAGATTGTTTTGAGCTAATGCTTCATGTTGCTCTGAACATATACTGCCACTCCATGCCTATAATATACCCATTCAAATTGGCTTGGGATTTTCAAGTACAACTGCCATTGTGGTCAAGGAAGGAAGGGGGAAAAAGGAGAGAAACTGTTTATCTAGTGTTTTATCCCCAGTAGAATAAAATGTGGCATTTACACAGAGTAAGTCTGTAATTCTGTACTGCTAGCATTCTGGTTATCCAAGCAGAGAAAAGAACCAGGACCTTGGAGGCCTTGGAAAGATGCATACCATATGTGGTTCCCAAGATTTGGAGGTTTATTTTTAGAAGAAAGACATTGTGGGTTGTCATATCTGTTTGACTCAAGAAAGATCCTGGAGAAAAAAATGCTGTCTCAATCAGAATGGAAGATGTTTGTGTCTATACAGATTTGTTTTGAGCGTAATTAATAAACCAATGCATTTTTATTAGAGTTATAATCTGTGTTCAACATTAGAGAGGCAGAAGCACGTATGATGTGTTCACTGTGCTCCAGCAGCTTCTGTGTGGATTAAAGCAGAGAATCCAGCACAGGCTGCTGAGCGGTAACTCAAAATTCACACCGGATGTACCCCTCACTGTTTGTGAGCAACTGGGAGGGACCACTATGAGCTGAGAAGACCAGGGAAGGCTAATGAAAGGGGCAGATCAGAGGAATGACAGAAAAGCAAAAGGCCACACCAAAGCTGCATGCAGACAGGACGAACAGGATAGCGATTGTGTGGTGGTGGACTTGTACGAGGTGTTAGGTGGTTGTGAAATAACTGGTCAGCTAAGGGAATAGCAAAGGACTGAACGCAGAGCTCGTAAGCCAATTGAAAGTAATATCTTCCTTCTCAGAGCCCTAAAAACTCCTGTCTTTAATGAACATGACTTTCTCCTTCACTTGAGTTCTTTGAATTTGAGACTCATCCTCATTTGTAAAGTTCAAGCACTCTGAGGAACATTCTGTTATCTCTCTTTTCCTCCCAATGGATAAGCATACTCTCTCATATTTAGAAGACATGCAACATATACTGAGTTGAATTGAACTACATTGAATTAGGTTGAGTTGAGTTCATCTGGGCTGCGGCTAGATTTGAGAGCCTTATGGCCGGCCCGTCTAATGAGGGAAGGTGTCGGTCTATAATTTTTAACATCATTGGACTTCACTTTGAAAATGATGGGCTGCTAGTGATGCAATGTATGCAAATGTTAGTGTACACCTTACTGAAGTGGGGAGAGTCGGGAGACTTAGAGGCCCAGCATGAACTTCCTGCAATTGCTCAGGAGCCAGCCTGGTGTGGTACAAAGAATGTATGTTCACATGCTTGCAGGAGCCCGGCAGTTTCCTGAGACATGAGAAGGTAACTGGGCATGTTTTTATGGTCAACATGTGAGACTAGACTTTACCTACAAAAAAAAAACAAAAACAAAACAAACAAACAAACAAAAAAAACCCCAGCTCTGTCTGTTTTTCTGGACACATGAGGCCCTCTCAATATATCTTGCCGTTTGTCCTAATTTCAATAGAATCATAAATACAAAGAAGTATGACTTTTTTAAGAAGAGAAATAGTAGTCTGAGTGTCATAATAAGTGGTAGCTAACTCTCAGTCTCAGTGCCAGGGATACCATGAGGAGTGGTGGGCACTAGGACAGACTGGAGTTTACATTCTGAACTATAGCAGGCAGCTGCTGTTTAGGCACCATTGGTTGCTAACAAGCAGGAATACAAGCCTGTGATCACTAGGTCTTCTTTTTGAAAAGAAAGTTAAAATATTGGCTCAAATGTATTTGAAACACTGTGGGTGCTAAGGAAGGTACCGGTACTGATCCCCACTCTGAAGCCTCTTTTTGGGTATAAAAAGTTTAATGAGCTTACTTAGGGTCATTGGGTCCCAACTCTCACCTTGAGCAAGCTCATTAATCTTTGTGAGCCCCGAACTTCTAATATAAAAAATGTAGATAATACCTCTCTTCTAGTAGGGTGCTGAGGATTAAATGAGATAATATGTGGAAAAGCTCTTTGCAAACTCTAGGTACTATTA
Organism: Meles meles; assembly: GCF_922984935.1. NCBI lineage: Eukaryota > Metazoa > Chordata > Mammalia > Carnivora > Mustelidae > Meles > Meles meles. The sequence goes on along the minus strand of NC_060067.1, from coordinate 167,548,173 downwards.
AGAAACAAACAAATAAACACCTACTTTATTTCTTAAAGTTGGGGGTTAAGGATATAAGAATGCAAGGTTTTAGGTATAGAGATAGATTAGCAAGAGGGATATGTGGGTTCAACCTAGGGGCAGTTGTGGGGACTGGGGCATTGGTGATAGTGTTCCAGGAAATTACTTGGTCACGGAAAACATCAAAAACCTGGGCATCAAAAGTATCTTTGGCCTTGGTTCTCTAAGGCATTGCCGGCTATAATCAGTGGTCTATGTAAAAAAAGGTATCTCTATGAGCAAGTGTATATGATTTTTTGATGAACACAACTCTTCTCAGATGTTTGTTGAGTTCAGAACCCTGGAAAGGAGTAGTGTTCCACATGTCAAGCTGAACTAGTAGAAAACAACAGTGAAACCAAGAGGTAAAGATGATAAACACAGGCAGATCTTAGTCTCCCACCTCTAGAGAGTCCTGACATCTGTCCTATCTTTAAAGCTCAGCTTGCATTTGGTCTCAGTTTGATAAGCTCTCACTGAAAGCCCTTTTTCATGTCCTCAGCTTTCACAGTGGTTGGCTGGCTGAGCCACGGGAAATTATCTGACAAAAAGACAGGAGTCAATGTTGAACAGATTTGGCTGGGATGTCCTTCTCAGTGTTAACCCTCTTCCAACATTTGCATCTAAATAAAGCAATTTATTCTGCAACTTCACAGAGGGGCCAATCATTCAGGTTAACACAATTAAGGGTTAAACTGTTTGTTTATTTTTCCAAACCCTGTCTCTATGTGTGTATGGTTATAAAAGTTTTCCAGTGGAAGCCTTACCTATATTCAGACATGTTAATGGTGTGTATGGTTAAGCAGTTCCAAACAAAGGGGACAAAATTTCTCAGTGGGAGTGGGGGATTATTATGAGGAGAGGATGGTGACTGTCCTTTCAGTGGGATCCACAGAATCACCATGCCCCATGCCAGGCAGACGGTACAGAAAGAACTCCCTTACTGAAAACCCTATACAACACTGGGGCATAAGGTTTTGTACCTGTATACTGAATTATATATTTTGAAGGGTAACAAGGAAGACTGCTTACTCTCAGTCTCACCACTGAGCACCATAGATATTGCATCATGAAGACTATTTGTGGTTTGTCTGAAATTCAAATTTAACTTGTAATCTTGTATTTTTATGTGCTAAATCTGGCAACTCTACTATGACATTTTTATTGTTGGGGTACAGAAAGTGCCTCATAGAAACAGTATTTTCAAGAGGCCCCTGGAGACTTTGCTGCTGGGAGTTAGGTAGTAAGGCAAGAAGTTCATGGTGAGGACCAGTGAAATGTAAACAGAGAGAATAATGCCACTAGTCCTACAGGCTTGTGAAGTCTGAGAAACTTAGGTCTTACAAACAAGTTGAAAAATAGTAGTGACTGCCTTTAAGACGGTTCTCGAATTACTTTGTTTCTATTAAAGTATAATTATATAAAGTAAGATTCACTCTTTATAATATAGTCATACAAACATTCATTTCTATTGTGTCCTGTTGCAGTCATATGGTCATCTTAATATATACAGAAAAAGCATTTGACTGAATTTAACATGTGCACATCATAAATCTCTTACTAAAGCTAAAATAGAAGAAATCTTCTTTAATATGATAATGAATAGTCTAATACAAATATATAGCAAACATCTTAATAGTGAAATATTGAAAATATGAACAAATGATCCCAAATATCACTGCTTCTATTCAACACTATTTCAGGGAATTTTAGCCAGTGCAATAAATAAATAAATATAAATAAATAAATTATATTAAATATAATATAAATAAATTATATTATAATTATATTATAATAAATATAAATAAATAAATAAATAAAATATATAAAGACTGGGAAAATATAATCATTGTACTTCATGGATGATATATAGTAAATTAAAATATCAAAAATAATTTACAGAAACAATATTTGAATTAAAAAAATGATATTAGACCTTATGCAGATTACTGAATAAAGTTATATAAAAATAAATTGTCATAAGACAGCAACAATAGTTTTTCATAAATTAAGAAATATATATGATATGGAAATATTTACAAATCATGCATCCAATAAAGGACTTGTATCTAGTTTATATAAAGAACACTTACAACTCAATAGTGAGAAAAACAATCTAATGAAAACCAGGGAATTACAAAAGAAGATATATGAATGGCAAATAAAGAGATGAAAAATTGCTCAAAATCTTTGTCACCAGGGAAGTGAAAATTAAAATCATAATCAGATACCCACTGGAATGGCTGTAGTTCGAAAGTGGTTTGTACCAAGTGTAGGTGAGGATGTGAAGCACTAGGAACTCTCTTACGCTGCTAGTAAGAATGTTAAATGGTACAAACAGTCTGCAAAACAATTTGATAGATTCTTAAAGAATTAAACAGATACCTATCATTAGGTCCTACCTATTCCACAACTAGGTTCTTAGCCAAGAGAAATAAAAACATATGCATGTGAATATTTATAGCAGCTTTATTTATAACAGATTCAAAATAGAAATAGCTCAAATGTCCACCCACAAACAAGTGGTTTTAAAAAATTATAGTATACCCATACATTGGAAGTTTACTAAGTAATAAAAACGAATGAACTCTTAATATACTCAACTTAACCCTGTAACCTGCAAAAAGGACAAACTCTGGTAAAAGTCATATAAGAGAACACTGCATAGAAATGGAAATGAATAAACTATTGCTATAGGCAACAATATGGAAAACTTACAAACATAATATTGAACAAAGTAAGAAACCCAGTTGTAAAATAATAAGTACTCTAAGTTTTCATGTATATAAAGCTAAGAAAAGTAAAACTAATTTACTGTGGTACACCTTCAGGATGCTCTACTTCAGGATCACTTTGGGGGAAGGACTTAGTGACTGAAAATGGGTGTGAAGTAGCTTCTGGGTTACTGGGAATATTCTATGTCTTGATATGGGTTGTCAAAATTTATCAATTTATACTTATGATTTATTTATTTTACTCTATGTTTACTATGCTTCACTAGAATAGTTTCCTTTTGAACTTTTTAGACTTTTAAACAGCTCTTCATTACTGATCTTTGAGATGGACATACTATTCCTTTCTCTTGCTTTCTCTTTCCTTGTATATAAATTATATATTTATTTGATGTATAAAATAAATAAATATGTGTACGTATAAAATAAATATAAATCAATATGTAATATATATAATTAAATTAATGTACTCATGCAAAATCCCACTATTATTATAGGTTCACTCTTTGCTTTTTCATCTTGACTCTGACGTATGTTTTAAGTCATCTTTGTTATCTCACTCTGCTGTTCTGATTTTCTTTCAATACTGTGTTCTCCTGTCTCCGTAAAGATATTGTCACTCCAACCATCCACACAAAATTTGAGTTGGGAAATATGGCATGCCATGTACATAATAGATATAGAATAAATCTTCAATTACTGACTTTTGGAAATAATTTCTGAATTTACATATCACATTAATAATGTGGTACATTAGACAATACTTATGTAAATGACTATGTCCCTCCACAGACTTTTGAAGTCTTATCAGATGTTTATCTCAACCCAGCAGTTAAAAGCCATAACTGCTTGCAGATATTTTCTAAAATCAGAAGATCTCAGGGTCAGCACAAAGCCCTGATCCCTCAAGACTAAGTGGATTTATAGTCAGTTCTCTTAGGATTCAGGGACCAGGAGATGCATAAAACAATGGTTAAGATCAGACTTTTGTGGCCAGAATGACCTTGATTTAATCCTGCCTTTCCACTTCCTAGCTACATGATCTTGGGCAAGTTACTTAATTCTGTTAAGCTTCAATTTCAATCTTTGAAATTGAGATAATGATTGTTATCTCACAGGATTATTATGAGAATTAAATGAGATCATGTGTTCAGGACAGAGCACAGCAAGTATTAAACACTGGAAAACTCACAGCATTGTAGCTATCATTCTTCCAAATTATTTATTTGGGGGAATAAATGCTCAGGAATGCACTGACATTTATGCTTTTATACATTCAGGACACACATCCTCCCACTCCAATACCCATCTTTGTTATTTGGCCAAAACCACATATATGAGTCAAAGACATTTTGAGATGAACTAAAGGTAGGGAAGTTCTGCCAATAGTGATAGGATCCTCTGGGGGAGGGGAGTAGGGAAAGCAATGTGAACAAACTGAGTTTAATTTAAAGGGATGAATTGTACATCAAAGAAACGTGATAAGGTAGCCCTCTGGATTATATAAGATTCTGATATATATATATATACATATATATATATGTGTGTGTGTGTGTATATATATAAACACACACACACATACACACACACATAATATATACACACATAATATATGTGTACATACACATATGTATATATACATATACATTGTTGCATATATACATATATATGCATATATACACACACACATATACAAACACACAGACATGTGTATCCCAGTGCATGCCACAGCCTTCATCAGATTCTTGGTGACTGGACCCCATTTGTCTCTGTTTGCTTGCTTTTTTAGTGGGGTGGACTGGGAATTTGGTTACTTAAATTAAGTGACTCATTAAAACTGGAATATCAAGAAACTTGCCATGAAAATATTTGAAAATTTGGGCTCTGGTACAGCTATTTAGTAAAATTTAGTCATACTTTGAAGGTTTATTAGACAATTGCAGACATAAATAAAAATATGTTGAGATATATACTCTTGGGCCATAAGTAATGGGCCACTAGTTGCCTTGGTGATATTTTGTAACTGCTAATTGCCACATGGACAAAAAGATGTTAGCACTGGTGAAATAGTAGTGGGTGACAGTTGAGGCAATGTGTATGAATTTCAATGTATTTTGGAGTAACAGAGAAACTGACATGGGAGAGTATTAGAAACAGAAACAGAAACTCAAAACTATCAACATTCACAATTATCTCTAAACTATGGGAGAAGTCTGAAGTAAACACCATCTAAGATTCACATTTATTGGGGCACCTGGGTGGCTTAGTCATTAAGTGTCTGCCTTCAGCTCAGGTCATGAGCCCAGGATCCTGGGGTCGAGCCCGGCTGGCATTGAGTCCGGCATTGGGCTCCCTGCTCAGTGGGAAGCCTGTTTCTCCCTCTCCCATTCCCCCTGCTCCTGTTCTCTCTCTCTGTCAAAGAAATAAAATTTTTAAAAAAAATTCACATTTACCCAGATGATGGATAGAAAGAAAATGAACATTATAACCATGATAGATTTGGGCCACTGAATATCTTTAGAAGTTGAACAAACACCATAAACTTTTGTTTTCTTTAGTTATGCTCTAGTGGCAAATCTTTCCTTGTAGCTTTTTTTTTTTTTAATATTTTATTTATTTATTTGGCAGAGAGAGAGGTCACAAGTAGGCAGAGAGGCAGGCAGAGAGAGAGGGAGAAACAGGCTCCCCACTGAGCAGAGAGCCCGATGCGGGGCTCGATCCCAGGACCCTGAGATCATGACCTGAGCCAAAGGCAGAGGCTTAAACCACTGAGCCACCCAGGCGCCCCTTTCCTTGTAGCTTTAATTGCAATTAATTACTCCTTTCTCTGAATTTCTGAAACATGCGTCTTATTCCACTTTTAAGCACACATTTTATGCTAACTTTTATAATACACAGTTGTTTTTACAATTTCGTCTCCTAAAGAACCCAGATTGTGGCAAAAAACTGGAATTCCTAGTTTACCATGTCCCTTTGCTGTGAATTGCATGAGGTACTTTACCTTAGGTGTTGCAACTTAAAGCCTGGATACAGTTGACATGTAGAGTTTTGTTTGGCCTTCATGATATTAAAAAAAGAAATCAAATGTCTTTAGGCTCTTTAGGTGGGGCATGCTTTTTCCAGGGGCATGTGCTCTTCAGATTCCTATTTTTTTATTATCTTAAACCCAGCCCACTTCACACATTTGTATTATTTGCATAGCCCCTGCAGGCTTGGGATTTGCGATTGTAACTGTAAACTAAAATTTAGCTATGAAGCAAAGCAAATACTTGCATCTTAATGTTAGCAAAAGAGGTAAGAAGTTTAGTCTGGGGACTGAGAGGAAATAGCTTCGGCCTTGGATGAAAAGACTAGAAAGAAATGAAAGGAAACAATAATCAAACGCTGAGAAGAACACTCAGGAAGAAATAGATAGTGCAAATGAAGTAAAAGTTACTAGTTGGTGAAGGAGAAGATCCTTAAGATGCATGTGAAGGCAATGAAAGACAGACTGCAGGAACAGCTGAGGTCTGGTGTGAGGCAGCAGACACCTTCCTCATTAGAAGAAGGCATTTAAAGGGAATGTACGGAAGCACATACCTGAATGTCACTTCTGCACTCTGGACCTATATAGCTTAAAGGATTTTTAGACCATCAGGTTGTAGTTTATATAGAAAAATGAAAATCACAGCAGTGTATTGATCTAACATTCCCTTTTCTGATATTTTGGAAGCTCTCATGTTATCTGGTTGCCATGTTGTTAGAAAGTCCCTGTGATGGTGAAAACCTGGTAATGATTGTCGACAGGCCCAGCTTCACCATCGGCATGAAGCTCTCAAAGATATATAGCTTTCTAATTTATTTTTGCAAAGATGACATTTACCGATCACTAAAATGCATACATTTAAACCATAGCCACTTTGGTGGTTAGAGGAGGATATGGTTCATTCTAATCAAGAGTGAATATAAATCCATGATAGCCTTCCCCTAAAGGATACGTATCTCTTCTTGCCTTAAGCCAACACTGATAAAAATGAAAACATATTCAAAATTGGTCCTGCCATATGTTTATCTTTCTATTAAACCACACACACTTTCTATTAAACCTACACACATAACTAGCATAAGAGAGGAAGAGAATGGGAGAAACCGAATTTGGCACCAGCATGGTTGAGCCATCTGATAAGCCCCTCTGTGGAACGTAGTATGAAAAGCATCCCATTGAGACCATTGGGACCAGCAGAGTGATGACAGGCAAAATTACTCAAGAGAACAGGTTGCAATCACAGTTAAGAACCTAACTTTCCTTGTACCTAGTAACCTTAAATTTCTTCTGTGGAGCTTCAGCGATGATCCCACATTCATGAGGAGATATATGTGTCTTCACGAAAGATACCAAATCAGTCAAGGATGTAATGAGATGATGGAGCAGGAATGTTGGAGGACTAAAGGACAGAGAGCTCCTGGATATTGAGAAAGAGGACCAAAACTCTGTGGCTCAGGGGATGAAAGTAGTGGGTACATAGGCAGAGGGTTGTTAGTGACTCCTCTCAGCATTATGGGTGTGGACACCTGCCAGCCTCCTGCCCTGTAACTTGGGTTCCCAGTTGGCTGATAGGTGGGGACCATAGCTATAGAAGCTGGTTCTTCCTTAGAGAAAATGAAGGAATCATATGGAAAGAGAAGGCAGAAGAGGGATTAGGAACAAATAAGAAGAAGATTCCGAGGTTGAAAATGTGGAGGAGGGCTGTGGAGTCCCGCGCAGACAGTCTTGTGTGTAAGGTTTTACATGTTCACTCAGGGAAAGGCTTAGCTTATCAGCAGTCATTAAGTAAGGTGATTAGATCTGTAGACTAACCCCCAAGATCTCTCTGTGTCTCTAGAAAGTTTTTTCTCTGTATATCATTGGGACAGGTGTAAGATGGTATTATCTGTTAATCAATTTGCTTGTTTGTTTCCAGATTTCTTGTCCTATATCTCAGAAGTTCCCATTAAAGTATCTCAAGCAATGCTCTATAGAACTAACTTTTTTGGGATATTCTAGAAAGGTTACATAGATATAGGTGATACAGATGAAAGCAGTATGAATTCTTCCTGGACCACTTTCACTTCTGGGGCTTTAGGGAGAGAAGGAAACATGGGCCTCTCTTTGGCTCCTTCCCAATTTCATGCATTACAGTTCCTTTTTTAAAAGAGGACAGGTGAATCCTTCCTGGTCCACCAGCCTGCTTCGTTCAGTGTTTCACAAACACTTATTGGCAACCAACCATATGCTAAATGCTGTGTGAAGTGCTTAAGAGAGTGAAGGAGTTTCTCTCAACAGTTGCCTTGATTTCTTCTTTTATGAATTCACCTCAGATCCCTTTCTGAAAAATCAGCCTTCCAGTTTACTGTTTTTCTCTCTAATACGTCACCTTCACTAACTTATTTTTAACCCTTTTATCGTTGGGAGGATTTGTGTATCCATAACTACAGAGATTGCAAAGTCAACAGGCTCATCTAATCTCTTCCCGTCCAATATAATACTTCTTAGGCATTCAAGAAACAAAGAAATCATTGATTAGGAAGGGGGTTTGGATGTCATGTGCACCTTGCTCAATACCTAACACTTTTCTTCTCTATATATAGCTATAATAATTACAATAGCTACCATATATTCTGTGGTTATTATGCCACCAGCAAAACGCTTTATGGATATTTCCCTGGCAGAATTCTTTCAACACTTTAAGGTGGGTAATTTTATCTCCAATTTTATCTCCACCAGATTAGGAGACTAGTTTTAAGACCATTCTGTTGGTACATAGTGGATTCAGGGTTTGGTTTTGTTTTAAGATTTTTATTTATTTTTGAAGATGGCGGAGAAGTAGCAGCCTGAGACTACATCAGGTAGCAGGAGATCAGCTCGATAGCTTATCTAAACATTGCAAACACCTACAAATCCAACGGGAGAGCGAAGAGAAGAAGAACAGCAACTCTAGAAACAGAAAATCAACCACTTTCTGAAAGGTAGGACTGGCAGAGAAGTGAATCTAAAACGACGGGAAGATAGACCGCGGGGGGAGGGGCCGGCTCCCGGCAAGCGGCGGAGCAACGGAGCACAAAATCAGGACTTTTAAAAGTCTGTTCCACTGAGGGACATTGCTCCAGGGGCTAAACCAGGGTGAAGCCCACGCGGGGTCAGCGTGGCCCCAGGCCCCGCAGGATCACAGAAGGATCGGGGGTGTCGGAGTGTCGGAGAGCTCGCAGGTATTAGAACGGAGAAGCCGGCTGCAGAGACAGAGCCGAGGACTGAACTCTCAGCTCGGGGTTACCTTGAACTGGTCGCGGGCTGGGTGAGCTCGGAGCGCGGCTAGAGGCTGGGGATACGGGAGTGATTGGGTGCTGTCCTCTGGGGGCGCACTGAGGAGTGGGGCCCCAGGCTCTCGGCTCCTCCGGGCCGGAGACTGGGAGGCCGCCATTTTCATTCCCGTCCTCCGGAACTCTACGGAAAGCGTTCAGGGAACAGAAGCTCCCAAAAGCGAACCCGAGCCGATTACTTAGTCCGGCCGCCGGTAAGGGCGGTGCAATCCCGCCTCGGGCAAAGACGCTTGAGAGTCACTACAACAGGCCCCTCCCCCAGAAGATCAACAAAATATCCAGCCAGGACGAAGTTCATCTATCAAGGAGAAAGCAGATTCAATTCCTAAGACAGCAGAGCAATTCCAGAGGAGGAGAAAGCAAAGCACGGAACTCATGGCTTTCTCCCCATGATTCTTTAGTCTTGCGGCTACTTCAATTTTTTTTTCTTTTTTCAATTTTTTTTTCTTTTTTCTTTTTTCTTCTTCTGCTAAATTTTTTAAAACTTTTACCCTTTTCTTTTTTAACATTTTTTGACTAGTTCATCTAAATATATATATTTTTTCTTTCTTTTTTATATTTTTTTATTTGTTTTATTTTTTAAATTTTTTTCTTTCTTTTTTTTTTCTTTTTTTTTCAGAAGCTGTTTTTATCCCCTTTCTCCCCCCCACAATTAGGGGTCTCTTCTGATTTGGTTACAGCACATTTTTCCGGGGTCTTTGCCACCCTTTTAGTAGTTTATTTGCTCCTTCATATCCTCTTATCTGGACAAAATGACAAGGCGGAAAAAATCACCACAAGCAAAAGAACAAGAGACAGTACCGAAGGCTAGGGACCTAATCAACACAGACATGAGTAATATGTCAGATCAAGAGTTCAGAATGACGATTCTGAACATTCTAGCCGGGCTCGAAAAAGGCATGGAAGATATTAGAGAAACCCTCTCTGGAGATATTAAAGCCCTTTCTGGAGAAATTAAAGAACTAAAATCTAACCAAGTTGAAATCAAAAAAGCTATTAATGAGGTGCAATCAAAAATGGAGGCTCTCACTGCTAGGATCAATGAGGCAGAAGAAAGAATTAGTGATATAGAAGACCAAATGACAGAGAATAAGGAAGCCGAGCAAAAGAGGGACAAACAGCTACTGGACCATGAGGGGAGAATTCGAGAGATAAGTGACACCATAAGACGAAACAACATTAGAATAATTGGGATTCCAGAAGAAGAAGAAACAGAGAGGGGAGCAGAAGGTCTAGTGGAGAGAATCATTGGAGAGAATTTCCCTAATATGGCAAAGGGAACAAGCATCAAAATCCAGGAGATGCAGAGAACCCCCCTCAAAGTCAACAAGAATAGGTCCACACCCCGTCACCTAATAGTAAAATTTACAAGTCTTAGTGACAAAGAGAAAATCCTGAAAGCAGCCCGAGAAAAGAAGTCTGTAACATACAATGGTAAAAATATTAGATTGGCGGCAGACTTATCCACAGAGACCTGGCAGGCCAGAAAGAGCTGGCATGATATATTCAGAGCACTCAACGAGAAAAACATGCAGCCAAGAATACTCTATCCAGCTAGGCTATCATTGAAAATAGAAGGAGAGATCAAAAGCTTCCAGGGCAAACAAAAACTGAAAGAATTTGCAAACACCAAACCAGCTCTACAGGAAATATTGAAAGGGGTCCTCTAAGCAAAGAGAGAGCCTAAAAGTAGTAGATCAGAAAGGAACAGAGACAATATACAGTAACAGTCACCTTACAGGCTACTAATGGCACTAAATTCATATCTCTCAATAGTTACCCTGAATGTTAATGGGCTAAATGCCCCAATCAAAAGACACAGGGTATCAGAATGGATAAAAAAACAAAACCCATCAGTATGTTGCCTACAAGAAACTCATTTTAGACGCGAAGACACCTCCAGATTTAAAGTGAGGGGGTGAAAAACAATTTACCATGCTAATGGGCATCAGAAGAAAGCTGGGGTGGCAATCCTTATATCAGATCAATTAGATTTTAAGCCAAAGACTATAATAAGAGATGAGGAAGGACACTATATCCTACTCAAAGGGTCTGTCCAACAAGAAGATCTAACAATTTTAAATATCTATGCCCCTAACGTGGGAGCAGCCAACTATATCAACCAATTAATAACAAAATCAAAGAAACACATCAATAATAATACAATAATAGTAGAGGACTTGAACACTCCCCTCACTGAAATGGACAGATCATCCAAGCAAAAGATCAACAAGGAAATAAAGGCCTTAAATGACACACTGGACCAGATGGACATCACAGATATATTCAGAACATTTCATCCCAAAGCAACAGAATACACATTCTTCTCTAGTGCACATGGAACCTTCTCCAGAATAGATCACATCCTGGGTCACAAATCAGGTCTCAACCGGTATCAAAAGATTAGGATTATTCCCTGCATATTTTCAGACCACAATGCTCTGAAGCTAGAACTCAATCACAAGACGAAAGCTGGAAAGAACCCAAATACATGGAGACTAAACAGCATCCTTCTAAAGAATGAATGGGTCAACCAGGAAATTAAAGAAGAATTGAAAAAATTCATGGAAACAAATGATAATGAAAACACAACAGTTCAAAATCTGTGGGACACAGCAAAGGCAGTCCTGAGAGGAAAATATATAGCGGTACAAGCCTTTCTCAAGAAACAAGAAAGGTCTCAAGTACACAACCTAACCCTACACGTAAAGGAGCTGGAGAAAGAACAAGAAAGAAACCCTAAACCCAGCAGGAGAAGAGAAATCATAAAGATCAGAGCAGAAATCAATGAAATAGAAACCAAAAAAACAATAGAAAAAAATCAATGAAACTAGGAGCTGGTTCTTTGAAAGCATCAATAAGATTGATAAACCCCTGGCCAGACTCATCAAAAAGAAAAGAGAAAGGACCCAAAGCAATAAAATGATGAATGAAAGAGGAGAGATCACAACTAACACCAAAGAAATACAGACAATTATAAGAACATACTATGAGCAACTCTACGCCAACAAATTTGACAATCTGGAAGGAATGGATGCATTCCTAGAGACATATAAACTACCACAACTGAACCAGGAAGAAATAGAAAACCTGAACAGGCCCATAACCAGTAAGGAGATTGAAACAGTCATCAAAAATCTCCAAACAAACAAAAGCCCAGGGCCAGACGGCTTCCCAGGGGAATTCTACCAAACATTTAAAGAAGAACTCATTCCTATTCTCTTGAAACTGTTCCAAAAAATAGAAATGGAAGGAAAACTTCCAAACTCATTTTATGAGGCCAGCATCACCTTGATCCCAAAACCAGACAAGGATCCCACCAAAAAAGAGAACTACAGACCAATATCCTTGATGAACACAGACGCAAAAATTCTCGCCAAAATACTAGCCAATAGGATTCAACAGTACATTAAAAGGATTATTCACCACGATCAAGTGGGATTTATTCCAGGGCTGCAGGGTTGGTTCAACATCCGCAAATCAATCAATGTGATAGAACACATTAATAAAAGAAAGAACAAGAACCATAGGATACTCTCAATAGATGCTGAAAAAGCATTTGACAAAGTACAGCATCACTTCCTGATCAAAACTCTTCAAAGTGTGGGGATAGAGGGCACATACCTCAATATTATCAAAGCCATCTATGAAAACCCCACCGCAAATATCATTCTCAATGGAGAAAAACTGAAAGCTTTTCCGTTAAGGTCAGGAACACGGCAGGGATGTCCATTATCACCACTGCTATTCAACGTAGTACTAGAAGTCCTAGCCTCAGCAATCAGACAACAAAAAGAAATTAAAGGCATCCAAATCGGTAAAGAAGAAGTCAAACTATCACTCTTCGCAGATGATATGATACTATATGTGGAAAACCCAAAAGACTCCACTCCAAAACTGCTAGAACTTGTCCAGGAATTCAGTAAAGTGTCAGGATATAAAATCAATGCACAGAAATCAGTTGCATTTCTGTACACCAACAACAAGACTGAAGAAAGAGAAATTAAGGAGTCAATCCCATTTACAATTGTACCCAAAACTATAAGATACCTAGGAATAAACCTAACCAAAGAGACTAAGAATCTATACACAGAAAATTATAAAGTACTCATGAAAGAAATTGAGGAAGACACAAAAAAATGGAAAAATGTTCCATGCTCCTGGATTGGAAGAATAAATATTGTGAAAATGTCTATGCTACCTAAAGCAATCTACACATTTAATGGAATCCCTATCAAAATACCATCCATTTTTTTCAAAGAAATGGAACAAATAATCCTCAAATTTATATGGAACCAGAAAAGACCTCGAATAGCCAAAGGAATATTGAAGAACAAAGCCAAAGTTGGTGGCATCACAATTCCAGACTTCAAGCTCTATTACAAAGCTGTCATCATCAAGACAGCATGGTACTGGCACAAAAACAGATACATAGATCAGTGGAACAGAATAGAGAGCCCAGAAATCGACCCTCAACTCTATGGTCAACTAATCTTCGACAAAGCAGGAAAGAATGTCCAATGGAAAAAAGACAGCCTCTTCAATAAATGGTGCTGGGAAAATTGGACAGCCACATGCAGAAAAATGAAATTGGACCACTTCCTTACACCACACACGAAAATAGACTCCAAATGGATGAAGGACCTCAATGTGAGAAAGGAATCCATCAAAATCCTTGAGGAGAATGCAGGCAGCAACCTCTTCGACCTCAGCCGTAGCAACATCTTCCTAGGAACAACGGCAAAGGCAAGGGAAGCAAGGGCAAAAATGAACTATTGGGATTTCATCAAGATCAAAAGCTTTTGCACAGCAAAGGAAACAGTTAACAAAACCAAAAGACAACTGACAGAATGGGAGAAGATATTTGCAAACGACATATCAGATAAAGGGCTAGTATCCAAAATCTATAAGGAACTTAGCAAACTCAACACCCAAAGAACAAACAATCCAATCAAGAAATGGGCAGAGGACATGAACAGACATTTCTGCAAAGAAGACATCCAGATGGCCAACAGACACATGAAAAAGTGCTCCACGTCACTCGGCATCAGGGAAATACAAATCAAAACCACAATGAGATATCACCTCACACCAGTCAGAATGGCTAAAATTAACAAGTCAGGAAATGACAGATGCTGGCGAGGATGTGGAGAAAGGGGAACCCTCCTCCACTGTTGGTGGGAATGCAAGCTGGTGCAACCACTCTGGAAAACAGCATGGAGGTTCCTCAAAATGTTGAAAATAGAACTACCCTATGATCCAGCAATTGCACTACTGGGTATTTACCCTAAAGATACAAACATAGTGATCCGAAGGGGCACGTGTACCCGAATGTTTATAGCAGCAATGTCTACAATAGCCAGACTATGGAAAGAACCTAGATGTCCATCAACAGATGAATGGATAAAGAAGATGTGGTATATATACACAATGGAATACTATGCAGCCATCAAAAGAAATGAAATCATGCCATTTGCGACGACGTGGATGGAACTAGAGCGTATCATGCTTAGTGAAATAAGTCAATCGGAGAAAGACAACTATCATATGATCTCCCTGATATGAGGACATGGAGAAGCAACATGGGGGGGTAGGGGGATAGGAGAAGAATAAATGAAACAAGATGGGATTGGGAGGGAGACAAACCATAAATGACTCTTAATCTCACAAAACAAACTGGGGGTTGCTGGGGGGAGGTGGGATTGGGAGAGGGGGAGCAGGCTATGGACATTGGGGAGGGGAGGCGAACCATAAGAGACTATGGACTCTGAAAAACAACCTGAGGGTTTTGAAGGGTCAGGGGTGGGAGGTTGGGGCAACCTGAGGGTTTTGAAGGGTCAGGGGTGGGAGGTTGGGGGAACAGGTGGTGGGTAATGGGGAGGGCACGTTTTGCATGGAGCACGGGGTGTTGTGCAAAAAGAATGAATAATGTTACACTGAAAAAATAAATAAAATGAAGATTTTTATTTATTTTTGTGAGAGAGTGAGAGCGCTGGCATGAGTGGGGGGTGGGGTGCAGAGGGAGAACCAGGATCCTGGGATCATAACCTGAGCCAGAGTCAGACCCTTAACTGACTGAGCCATCCAGGTGCCCTGGATTCAGGTTTTTAATATTCGCTCTTCTGAGTATAAAGTTTTGGCACTTTCAATTTACCACACTACACAGAAAATGCAGAGTAGTTACTGTGATTATATACATATATAAAATTACAATACCACAGAAATAGACTCTTGCAAATATTTTTAGATAACATGGTACTAATAACTGCAGGTACTTAAGAAAGTGATTTTGTTCCTTTTGGGGGCCCCAGTCATGGTAGACTCCCTGCAGCCTTATGAGCAAATGATGATTTTTATCTGGTTTGAAAACTGGTCTGGCTGGCATGAGATGCCTGTTACCTCAGGTTAATCATCTCCTTTCTCTTCACCTGTTTCATTGCCTGCAAAACTGGGAGGTGAAATGAGCTAGTTGATCCTGAATTCTCCTCTGGTGAAGCTCTGATGGAGCCTCTGTCCCTGGAGCCTCTCAAGTTCAGGGCTTAACTTATGACCAACCGTGAAGACAACAGTGGACAAACCCTGGTCTGGGAATCAGTCTGGATTCCATCTTGACTGTGTGACCTTGCTCCAGTCACCCTCAATTCTGGGCAGCAGCTCCCTCATGGGTCAAGTGAGAGGAGTGGAGACGACTAGGTAGCTTCTCAGGGCCTTCTAACACTGACGCTCTCACCTTACTCTCCCACAGATAGTAGACATAGGTGCTTCCTCATACTCCCCCAGTACTTTTAGTCAGTTTCTCAAGCCAAGGGCCAGGTGCCCACTATAAGGCTATCTGATTGTTCCTGCTTCACTTAAACCATTAACCTCATGATAGCATTCTGGGTGGGGGGAGGGCGTCAGGTTATAACAAGGACATAAAAATTATGAGCTAGATTTGTCATTGACTTCATGGCCTTTAACAACACTGGCTGTTTCCTTAAGCAGATGGGAAGTAATCTTATGGCTGAAGCTTAGGGAAAGAAATTGTCTGGAAGGCCTTGTGCACAGAAGAAAAGAGCCGGCAAAGCCTGCCCCAGCAGGTAATAGGCTGGCATGATAATAAAGTATGGTGGCAAAATGAAACATTAAAACACCCAATAAAAGCCTAAGTGCTTGATCATCATCCCTAATGAAAATATATGATTGCCTAATAAAATGCTCCATGCGGCCTCTGGCCATGGATCTGCATTTATTAACACCTGTTACCACTGCCATCTTCTTCCCGGGAAGGGTGACCTTCTATCCCAGATGGCCCATGGCCTAGAGAATACAGTGTGGGGAAATTTTTGGCTTGTGGGTCCCAGGAGAACCCAGCTGACATGGGGCCCAGCAACAGCTGCCTGACTTCTATTTGTGTTTCCTTGGGAAATAAAGGGACAAGGGCAGTGGCTGGTAAGTCAAAGCAAAAAACCAGAGGTACAATCTGTCTCCTATGTGCCTTGCTGATTAGGGATCTGCCAGCTGGATTATGAACACAAGGGGCAAACCTGGGGCTGTTGCAGGATATTTCAGGAAGCTAAATAGGATTCTTACTGGACATGAAGGAGAAAAAAAACCTGAATTATTTTGTCCCTTCCTATCTCTTCCATTTTAATAAGTATTTTATCCATGTTCAAAACAGAGTCACCAAGATCAACTGAAATAGGAAATTCCTGAGTAATTTGAAGACGGACCTTTGGAATCAAGCCTCACATTAAAACGCATAGACTAACTGCATTCACACAGTATTTTATCATTACCAAACTCTGAGACTTGATAACAATCAGCTGTCAATTCCAGCCTGTGTATAATCCCATTTGATCCTAAAATAAGCCTTGTGAAGTTGGCAATATAATTGCTCTGAAACTTACAGATGAGATTTAGAGCAGTCAGTTAAATTATTGAAGGTCTCATAGTTTATAGATGTTAGAGCTGGACCCCAAACAATGCTCTCAAATCCCTTAATCTGGTTCCCTGGCATCATGAAGTGGAATGGGCCCACTATATCCAAGGCCTCCTTCTCCCAGAGGATGGCTACCCCATTCAAGCTCAAAGCCACATCAAATACTAATACAGAAATAACAGTACTTGTGTGGTGGGGAGGGGGGTCCTAAGAGAACCTGGAGTCTCCACATAGAGGAAGAGGAGGAAACTACACCTGTGAGCAAGACCTCTGGCTCCAAAAGAGCTCCTGGGTTCTCCCACTGTCCGAACCGTCATGTATACATAGACACCACTTCGAGTCTTGGAAAGTTTTTGACTGTGTTTCCAAACTGGGCTTTCCTTTTACCTTCTACCTTTTTACTACGGATTAAAATTCTCTCAGGTTTTCTTTTGCCCCAACCCTCTATATGCCTGCTTTGCAATTATAGAAAGGTTTAGTTGGTAGTAATGCGGGGCAACAATATTCAGGTGTACTTTAAAGGAGAAAAAAGTGTACATCTATTTCACAACTGAAATTTATCAGAACTGTTCATATATCATTTCATTTAATTGTCAGACAACACTCCAAGGTAAATATTATTGCCATTATTTTATACACCCAGAATTTGAATCAGGTACGAGCTAAGAAATGTGCTTAGTTCACTCAATGGAATACAGTGGGATAGACTTTCATGCTCAGGGTCTGTCCTGGGCTCTTCCCATTATATCATACCAGCTCCCAGTGAGAGCCCCTCCTTGCATCTCCTTGTCTCTGTCAGAAAGACCCCTGAAACTTAAACCCTATTATCTAGCTTACAATGGGTTTCTTCTCATAACTTGCCTCCCAGTGAAGGCACTTTATTACTGGCTATATTCTCAAATACATTTTTCCTTTACAGCCACTACAATTTTCACAAGCAGAGGGGCGTTGTTAACTCGAGTTTTCCTCGCTGGACTTGACGTTGGCTGATTGCATTTTGCTGACATGCACTCCTCCTGCTGTGTTGCCAAGATAGTCCCCTATCATTTCTGCATCCCAAGCTGGCAGAGTGTGTGGCTTTGCAGCATCTTTTCTTTCCACTCCAGAAAGAAGAGGGTAGAGCTACTTTATGGATGAAAATAAGAACTCATATAATGAGAAATTCAGATTATTGCTTTCCTACGAGGGAGAGAAGAAACACTTACCAACACGATTCTTCTTCCCATCCTCCCTCCCTCCATCTTGTCTTTCCCATCTCTCTCTTTATATGTTTATTGAATATATATTATTTGGAAAGCGTGCTTCTGGAAACATGATAGAAAAGCGTATAAATATTGAAAGATTTGTAACTGGTGCTCCAAACGTCCATTTTATGGGTTTAGATATGGTATCACTGGGCAGAATGGAGTGACTAAAACCTTCTCTGTAGCTTACTGAAAATTTCTGCATTTGATTGGCCAATAACCCAATAGGTCCTTTAGAATGGAAGACACAGGTTACTCAGGGCTTGTTGGGAGGAAATGGCCCCTCAGCATGGGGCCAAATGAAGAGAAGCCATGATGGAGGTAAGGGCTAGGATGCTGGAGTAAGGAAGCATTTTGGGAAGAGGACTTAGAGAATTCTGGGGAATGTTGAGCATAACAGTTAAAATGAGTGATAATAGAAAAGTACATGGTTTCAAAAGCAAAAGCACCCATTTTCTTATAGTTTTTTTTTAATAGTTAAAAAATGAATTTATTTATTAGAGAGAGTGAGCGAGTACCCAAGCAGGGGGAGGGGTAGGCAGAGGGAGAGGGAGAAGCAGACTCCCTGCTGAGCAGGGACCCTGATGTAGGACTAGATCCCAGGACCTGAGCTGAAGACAGATGCTTAACTGACTGAGCCACCCAAGCATCTCAACTTACAGTTTTTTAATAGAACTACCCCAACTAAATCTAATGCTGATATCTGCAACTAGGAAAATATCAGACCTCATGACTGTGAGATAATAGAGAATACATATAGATTTCACTCATATGTGAAATTTAATAAACAAAACAGATGAACATGGAGTGGGAGAAGAGGGACAAACCATAAAATAGACTCATAACCATAGAGAACAAACTGATGGTTACCAGAGCGGAAGGGAGTAGAGGATGGGCTAAATGGGTTAAATGGGGATTAGGGAGGGCACTTGTTGGGATAAATACTGGGTGTTATATATAAGTGATGAATGACTAAGTTCCACTCCTGAAACTAATATTATACATATGCTAACTGGAATTTAAAGAAAATTTGAAACAACTATATATATATATATAGATCTCTGCCCTGATTCCTGACTCAGAGCTCCTAAAACCCTTGTGATGTTCTAAGTAATAAAAACACTAGATGCATCTTTTGCTCTAATATTTGGTCTTTGACCCTAGTTCTCAACACAGAGTCCCTAAGTCCTTTGAATTTCCTGACAGAGTGTCTTTTGTTCTAATGCGATGACTTTTGGTAGACTCCTGGATGGGGGCTGGTCACCAGAGAAACCAAGCCATAATTAGAAGCTTGGAATTTTCAGTTCTACCTATCATTCTCCAGAGTGGGGGGAGGGGCTGGAAATGGAGCTAATGTTCAATCATGTTTACATGAGGAAGCCTCCGTAAAAATCTCAAAAGTATAGGGTTCTGAGAACTTACAGGTTAGTCAGCACATGGAGGAGCTGAGGAACAGTGGTACACTGGAGAGGTCATGGAAGCTCTTTGTCCCTTCCCACATACCTTATCCTATGTGTCTCTCCCATCTGAACACTCATCTGCATCCTTTATCAGAGTCTTTTATAATAAACTGGTAAGCAGTAAGTAAGCTGTTTTCCTGAGTTCTGGGAGCTGCTCTGGAAAATTAATCAAACCCAAGGAGGTGGTCATAGAAATCTTCATTGTATAGTGAATCCATCAGAAGTACAGGTGACAGCCTAGACTTGGGATTGGCATTTAAGGTGGAGGAAGCCTTGTGAGTCAGAGCCCTTAACCTGTGGGATCTGATATGTCTCCAGGTAGATAGTATCAGAACTGAGTTAAGTTGTAGGATGCCTAGCTAGGATGCCCAGAAATCTGTGTCACAGAAAATTTCTTATTGTGGGGAAAGCCCATGTAGCTGGTGCCAGAAATGTTGTAAGTGTGACAGTCTGTGAGATCAAAGGAGGAACCCAGGAAAATGACTGAGTTTTTCCCAACTCAGTGACCCATGATGGAGTACAGGATATGCTTGCAGAAGAAGATTATACATAGTGGGTGGCTGTGAGGAGAGAACCCCAGATTTGCTTTTTCACCAAGCTGTTTAACTTTTAGCAAGTGATAGACTTTTTAAGAATTGGTTTCTTCATCTGAAAATTGGGGAAGAATATTACCAACTCTAGGTGATTATTAAAAGTATTAAATAAAAAAAAACGTATTAAATGAGAGACTGTATTTATTTAAAACATGATGAATCTAGTAATTATCAAGATCGCTATGCAGGTTTTTCCCCCCTCTTTTATCGAGATCATATTATGGCATTTATAAAATCTGCAGGGCTTTTGTTTCTTTTCTTGTTCTCTGAAGCTGTCTCCATTTTGTAACTCACCTTATTCCCTGGGTGGTGGGGGGAGATAGGGCAGGAAATAAGTGGAAGGGGTTGTGATGAAAAGTTTTGAGAGTGAGTAGTGAATAATTGATGTTTAATGGTAAGAGATACAAAGACACAGAAACATGTGGTCCTAGAGAAGTAATGTGGTTTAAAGACAATCTCGGAGTACTTCAGTCCTTTGTGCTTAGGTCTGGGATCCAATTCCCAGAGAATCAGAAACAAGTTCTCAGGATCCAGACATCATTCTGATCCTACTAATGGTTCAAAAGGTGCTAGCAGTCACAGGATGCAGAGAAGACACGTGGTCACCCTTGTGAATCAGGTGGTTTTGGCAAGGGAGTGGTACTTCTAAGGTAATAAATAGGCAGTGACAGGAGGCAGTGGTATGCTTAAGATGGGTAGCCAGAAAAGGCTGCTCTAGACAGGGATAGGCTGGGAGAACTCCTTTTAGGCCTTCATTCATCAACAAACATTTATTTGGCACCCACTATCTGAGTCATCCATTTAAACATGTTGCTGCTTTTGTGCAAACTTTATCCTTTCTGTCTCAGCTGAGAACTAGAGCACAGAGGCTGAGAAAAAAGGGAAAGAAACAGGGAGTTGGCACAAGGCTAACTGCATGCATGCTGGGGATTTTTAGAGGAAAATTCATTCGACCCACACTTATTGAGACCTGTTCTGGCTGGACACCATGATAA
Source organism: Meles meles (assembly GCF_922984935.1). Taxonomy (NCBI): domain Eukaryota; kingdom Metazoa; phylum Chordata; class Mammalia; order Carnivora; family Mustelidae; genus Meles; species Meles meles. Next base: position 167,526,853 of record NC_060067.1, on the reverse strand, counting down.
GCACTGTAAGAAAAACAAAGATGAATAAAACATATTCTCTGACCTTGAGGATCTCACAGTCTAGTGAGTGAGACAAACAAATAAGGAAATAAGAATAACACAAAGTAATACATTTTGAAATAGAGTGGTAAGGAATGTGCTCCAAGAGGAATCATAACTAGCAGGCAATAAGTGGGAGTCTGAGACTCTGTCTGGTGCTTTGGCAATGGAGAGCCAGGACCAGAGAGCAATGTGTGAGCTGGAAGGAGATCTTGAGCCTGGCCGGGAGGGCTGCAAATGCAAGCAGTGGAACAGGGGTTCAGGGATCACTGAGCAAAGCACTAGGCTTTTATGTAGATTTTTTATGTCTCATTTTGTTTTCTGTGTGAGGGTCAGTCACTTAAACATACTGTTTCAAATCACAAACCCCAGAAAGATCAAACAACTTAGAACCATTCAGCCAGAAACTGCCAGAACAGAAATGACAACCATCAGGGTCCTTCAGTCCGCTTCTCAGAGCATTCTGTCTTTCAAAGGCAGAAGGACTTGAGTTATAAACTCACCAGCCTTTATTTATCTAATAGGTCTTCCTGTGTCAAATATTTGTGCTAAATCTTAATAACTGTCGACTGGTGTTACTAATAATAACAGCTAAACAAAATTCCTACACAATGCAAGTTGTTACATTGTTCCTCTTAACTAAACCTCGAGCCATCCTGCAGCAACTGGGAGGTCAATTGATATGTGGCGATTTGGGTAGATGGGAGGAAATTTTATGTCCTCGCGTTGAGGGAACTATCTGGAAGCAGAGGAAACACCAGAATGAGAAAGAGCGCAAGAGCATTCCTGGCATGGCAGACAGAGTCCACACAGATCTTGGCCCACTGATACCAACTGCTTTCCCTCTTAGCTTTAGAATTGGCTCTTTGGGTAGGGCAGTTGTGTTTCCTTCTTAGGAAACAAAGCATGTTTCTACAGGTACAACTTCTTACTTTAATCTCCCTGACAACTCCGTGCAAACCAGCACTTCTTAAATGAGGTTTCAATCATACTCCTTAGGCAAAAGAATTTGATCTAAGATTTCAGTAGCAAGGAAAGTGCAATTATCCAGAATTAACACTTGGGAAATATGCAGCCTTCCTCACAGACACCTTTTCCTAACTTGTCTAGATAATGCTTCCATACTGTTTCTAGTAATTTTGACATAAGAAAATATAGAGCCCTGGATAATCCAAACAATTGGCCCAAATCCTTTTTTACAGAAAGAAAAGATTATCTGTAAAGTTCTATTGCAATGCCTGGGTGGCTCAGTTGGTTAAGTATCTGACTCTTGATTTCAGCTCAGGTCATGATCTCAGTCAGGGTCCTAAGATCAAGTCTTGCATCAGGCTCTGTAAACAGGGAGTCTGCTTGAGATTTTCTTCCCTCTGTGCCTCCCTCTGCTTTCTCTCTCAAAATAAATAAATAAATCTTTAAAAAAATAAAAGAAAAAAGAAATAAAGTTCTATCTCAGATCCTGACAGAAAGCTCTGCTAACAATTGGTGCTAATAAATGCTGAGTCACTAAGACAGCATTGCTTCCCTATCAAAGTCTAAAAGAATAAGTCTTTCTTACTCAAATGAGGTGCCCTAAACTGCTGTTTTATTCATATGGGACCATTTTAGCAATAAATCTTACTGAACTTCTACTAAGTTTAAGAAACAATGATGTATGTTAACAGATTAATAAGAAAGAGATCCTTGTTTTTTAGGAGCTTCTAAGCTGCTTGGAAAAACTATACTTAGAAATATGAAAAGTTAGTAAATTTAATATCTAAATTAAATAATAAAATAAGTTAATCATGTAAAAATTAAAAGGTAGTGAAATCTATGAAGAAAGTATCGGGGGGGGACTTGATTGAGATTTTATTCATTTTTTTAAATTTAATTTTATTTTATCTAAATTCAATGAGGTAACATAGTTTCAGGGATAGAATTATTAGTTTCAGGGATAGAATTTCGTGATTCATCAGTTGCGTATAACACCCAGTACTCATTCCATCAAGTGCCTTCCTTAGTCTCCATCACCCAGTTACCCTATTCTCCACCCACTCCCCTCCAGCAACCTGTTTCCTATGATTAGGAGTGTCTTATGGCTTGTCTCCCTCTCTGATTTCATCCTGTTTTATTTTTTCCTCCATTCTGCTATGATCCTTTGTTTTGTTTCTTAAATTTTTCATATCAGTGAGATCGTATTATAATTGTCTTTCTTTGACTGACTTGATTCACTTAGCATAACACCTTCTAGTTCCATCCACATCATTGCAAATGTTAAGATTTCATTTTTGATGACTGATATCGTTCATATAATATATATAATATATATTTATATATAAATCTTAACACATATATATGTTAAGATGTTATGATTTTATATGTATACATGTATATGTTGCACACATGTATGTTACACATATATGTTACATATAACATATACGTAACACATATATGTTAAGATTTCATTTTTGATGACTGATATCCAGTCATATATATACACACACATATACATACATATACATATATACACACATATATAACATACATACACATATATAATATATATATATACATATATACACATATAACATATATTAATATATTAACATATTAACATACATATTAACACACACACACACACACACACACACATATATATATATATACCACAGCTTCTTTTGGATTGAGATTTTAAATACTGGGAGATGTAGTGGTCATTTAGAACGTGACAGCCGAGCAGACACTTGTAAGAAGTGGCATGTTGTCCATGTAGATGTGGCAGACAGCATTCCAGTTAGAAAGGACAGCCAGTGAGAAGACTTAAGGGAGACTCTGAAAGGAGACTAGGAAGACTGGATGGAGCCAGGGAACAGTAATAGGACAAGAGGTCCAAAATGAAACTGGAAGCCAGTTCACAAAGGAACCTGTACACAACTATAAAAACTTTGGCTTTTGCTCTGTGTGAAGTGGTAAACCATTGTAAAGTTTAAGAAAAAAAAAAAGAAAGAAAAAAAAAGGCATGATTTTCTTAGGTTCTGAAAAGTTTAATCTGGCTGTTGTGTTGGGAAAGACTTCTGGGAGTCAAAGAGTGAAATAACGGGGCCTGTTTAGAGGTATAGCAGTGATCCAGGGAAAAGACCATGGTGGCAGCAGACCAGAGCTACCAATGGAGGTGAGAAATGGATATGGTCAAATAATGGACGTATTTTGAAGATAGCATGTCATAGGACTTGTGAGTGCAATGGGTAGCTTCATGATGTATAATCTGAGAAGACTTCACAGAAGAGATTGAATCTTGGCTGGATCTTTAATAAAGTATGATTAAGACTGGTAAAAAGAAACAGGGAAGGAACACAAAGTACTGGAAAAGGCACAGCAGCAAAAAGTGCAATCAACTTTTAGAAGATAGTAGGTTGATTACTCTGGGTGGATTTCAAGTTTTAGGAAGAACAGTAATTCAAGACTGGTACATGGAAAGGGCAAAACACATGGCTTTAGGGATCCCTGTTGGATGAGCTTTGGTCCCTAAGTGATCTTGGCTTATTTAATTGTCCAAATCCAAAAAATCTCAGAAATGGAACAGCAGGCCAATATTGCTCCCCCAAAATTGTTTTCTGCTACAGCATTGCTGACAAAGGTTGGGTTAGCCTCTTCCTGAGTACCTCCAATGGCTACTTTCTTAGTTCAGAATAGCCTCTTCATCTAGTGGGGAGATTTTTTGCTTGTTTTTAGAATATTTCTCAGTATTGAACTGAATCTGTCTTTATGTAACCGTTAGCTGTTGGCTGTAGTTAATTTTTAGTCACTAGTCACTAGCTCATTTATGCAAGAGACATTTAGTGTCTACTAATACAACATAAGGAAGAGAATTAACATTACTTGAATTTCTTCTTGGGATCACTGTGAAGACTATTTCATGTTAATTATCTTAGTTAATAATCATAGTAATCCTATGATAGAACAGATCTTTAAATTACTCATAATGGAGGGTTTATATATGAATGTGTATGGAGGGACTTGGTAAAGGACACAAAGATCTTCTTATTTGGGGGTTACAGCTTTCTGGAAGAAGAGCAAATAATTCCACATTTTCTTCTTCCTTCTTTTGTTTCATTCACCTCTTGTGTGTTTCTGAGGGGATGAGCATTAAGACAGACCCACGGACATAGGGCATAAGAAATCTGCTCACAAGTAATTCTGATCTAGACCTTTGAGGGGAAGAATAGGTGTGTGGGTACTCATGAGATATGTGTACATCTCTGTCTAGCTTCTACCAAGTTACAGAGTAGAGAGATATTTGGGCAGCTCAGAGCGGTCTCAAGAATAAAACAGAGTGACTACGCAGGATAAGACAAAAATACAGTGATTTGAGGCCATGTCAAATCTAGCAGCAGATTCCATTGCTTGCCTTACACAGGGGATGGCCACAGCTAGAGAAGTTCAGGAAAAGTCTCTGGGTCAAAGTTTGTGAGTGGAAGAGGCAGGAGGAATGCAGTTCGGAGAACCACTCCAAGAACTTCCATGGTTCTCCAGGGACTGCACTAGGGACTGCTGGGGACCCAAGATGGAGGAGCTAGAACTAGAAACTGTCCTCTTCTCACTCCCAGACTGGCGGAAGGTGCTTGGAACTAAAATAAGCCAAGGCATAAAGATTCATAGAAGCATGAATGCTGTGGGAGATCAGGGAGGCAAGAATACTTCTGGCTACATTGTCCAGAGGCTTGGAAGGAAGACGAGATTTTTGATAAATGGAAATGGTCAGGGTGAAGAGAAGATGGATGGCTAAAGATGCAAAGAGAAGAGACTACAGGTGGTATAAACAAATAGCTCCATTTGACTCATGCACAGAGCTCACAAAGGGAAGTCATTTGAACAAAGGTAGTCAATTGTTGCAAGGGCCAGATCACAAAGGATCATGAATGACTTGCTGGAATTGATTCCATGGTTAATCAAGAATTCTTGAAGGTGTCGAAGAGTGAGTAATCTGTGTGCATCAATTCTAGTCTCTGTGGCCAAAAGAATAACTATCATTCTTCTGTATAGAATAACCCCTAAAACATTTAAGAGAAACGGTCTGTTCCTCTTATGTCTTACCTCAAGTCTAAGCAGCTCTATTAAAAAAAAAACCAAAAAACTCTTACCTTTAAGACATGATTCCAACCTCCTTAGTGTCGTGGTCACTCTCCCTTGAACACTCCATAGATTATTCATAAGCAACTAACAGTTATTAAAATCTTATAATATTTCAGGCAGTGTGATGAAAATTTTAAATGGGTTATCTTATGAAACATCATAATTGCCCTATAATGGAGATGTTATTTTATCCTCACTTGACAGATAGGTAACCTGAGGTTTAGAGAGGTTGAGTAAGTTGCCCACGGCTACTGGGTATCAGATATAGAATCCAAACTGAGGCTTTCTGCTTGCAGAACCCAAGCTCTTAAACACTACACTACCTACCCAAACCCCATTCTCAATTAAAAAGAGAGAGAGGGAGAGAGAGAGAGAGAGAGAGACCTTCTAGAATTTGGGTCTAGACTCAGCACTAATCCATTTCCTTTCCTGGACCTCAGTTTCCTCACCATCAAATAAGGGGTTGACCAGAACCCCCTTAAGGTCTAGTTCTGATATACCATGATTTTATTTGTTTGTATAAGTAATTGCATTCTAATACAGCTATGGTTGCAATAATTGCATTCATTGAACAAATACTACACAAGAAAGACAGAGGAGGAAACTGTAAATCTTACCTATGCTTAGGATCACCCTGGGAAGATCCCATTTATCTTTCAACACCTTATTTTACACAAATCAAGATAGTGAATATATCTTATAAGACAATGTATATCATGTGTTTAAAATATACTTTAAATTAGATATTATCTTGGTCCCCATAGGATTTTTCTTTCATAATAGTAATTAATAATAATAATAATAATAAAGGAGGAGGAGGAGGAGAAGAGAAAGAAGGAAGAAGAAGAAGGAGGAGGAGGAGGAGAATGAGAAGGAGAAGGAGAAGAAGAAGGAAGGGAAGAAGAAAGAGAAGGAGAAGAAGAAATTTGTAACTGGTAAGATGGGAAGAGAATTATATTTCTGACTGATACAGAGGAAGAGAAATCCAATAACCTCTTTTACTTTTTTGCACTAAAAGCTTGGGTTAAAATGATTGAGTACCACATTATAAGTATAAATGAGTTTGGAAATATGAAACAATAATCCCAGCCATGCTGAAAGCAATAGGGTGTTCAGACTGGCTATGACCACTTGGGACAGGAAGGCGCCTCTAGAGATGTTCTGGCTCACTCAGCTCAACCTCTGTCATCAGCCAGGCTGAGAGGGCAGTTTGAAAAAGTGAGGCAGGATTGCAAGATCCCTGCAGCAGTGTGGTTTCTCATATTCTGGCCTTGTCCAGTCCAGTCTCCCTCTAACGTGACCACCTTGATTTACTGGGCAATGTAGCAGTTTAATAAGTGCCATGTCTAACCATCCTCTGGGCTTGGTCCTTGCCTTCATCAAACAATAACAGGTCTCCTGGTCTCCTGCAACAACGGAGTTGGATTCTCTGTTTCTCTGTCCTGGCTTCTCTCAGATAGACCTGCCCCCTTGTTGCCTAACTGACACATGACTCTTTCCACCACAGGTTATCAGCACAGGCGTCTCTGTGTTTAACATCCTGTATAAAATAAGGATTTGAGTTGGGCTTATTTCTGTGTTCAATATATCTGATCCTACTCACTAGATGGAGGCAAGAGGGGCCAAAGTGGGAACAGTTTCATAGGAAAGAAAGCTTCTTACCTGAGACTGAAGTGTGCTTAGATTAGAAGAGGAATCCTGAAAGTTGTGCCTCACAAATAGTGCTGAGATCAGAGATGGGAAACTTATCTCAGATTGAATCATCTATGTTTCAAGGACAGATGGAGAATGGGAGCCAAGGCCTGGAGTCAAACAAAGACGCCAGAGAAGTAAGAGGTAAAAGAAGCAACAGTGAGCGACTTAGAGGTAGTATGGATGAATCTGGAAGCAGAGGACCACTGCTTGCCGCTACTGGCAGGCACTTTCAGCTGGGGCCTTGGGCATAGGCTCATTCATCTTTGATGGGCCTCTAATTCATTGGCTGAAATCTAGGATTCTGAGTCAAAAACTGAATTTGCATCCCAGCTCTACTAATTTCTACCTATGCTGTGATTATTCCAGAATTTCTACACCAAAGTGCCCATGAGGAGCATGGTTGGAATGAGGGCTTGGAAGCTTGTCTTGAAACTGCCTTGGCTTGGTATTACAAGTAAAACTGAAAGAAATTAAGTGTCTATATCTAAGGATGCCTGAGGGTGGGATGATGGTGCAATATTGGTCTGCTATTGTCATAATAATGATACATAACCAACAACTACAGAATCCTAATGTCATATAGCATTAAGTTTTCATTTCTATGCTCTCTGGTATGCAGGTAGGTAGGGGTAGCTCTGCTTCAGGCTATAGATCTGCTGGTCACAGTTCTTCTACGTCATCCTTGACTAAGTCTGGCTCTAAGCAAGGGACTGGATTGATATTTGCTCTGTGTGTCTTACAACTTCTTTGAACTAGTGGCTACCTGAGACATATTCTACTTATGGGAAAATTCAAGAAGACAAGAGAGTGACCCCAACCACACAAGCACATTTCAAGCTTTTCCTTAAGCCACACCCACTGGCACATTGTCCAAAGCAAGCCCCCTGGCAAAGCCAAAAGACAAATCATGGGGGAGTTCATTCCTCCCACTCTGGTGCCATGGAATGGGGCTGAGGGTAGAATGCAGATACCAGAAGTAAAAACTTGAGACAAACCCAGCTTTTGGTAGAGTTGCCATGTACACATTTCTTAAAGTTCATAACTTAAAATTTCTCCCCTATTAATTTAAGCTGATTTAACTCAGAAGAGCACAGAAGGCAACTGTGTAGACTCTGGAGCCAGAGACACTGGGTTCAAATCTCAGTTCCAGCTCTGACTAGTTGTGTACCCCTGGGTAAATAACCATTATGTGCCTTCATTTCCTTGTTTGTAAAATGGGAATATGGTATTCAATAATGACAGTACTTCTTTTTGTTTATGTTCCGTTAGCCAGCATATACTACATCATTAGTTCTGTTATACACCCAGTGCTCCTCACAACACGTGCCCTCCTTAATACCCATCACCCGGTTACCCCATCCCCCACCACCTCTCTTCTGTAACCCTTAGTTTGTTTCTCAGAGTCCAGAGTCTCTCATGGTTTGTCTCCGTCTCTGATTTCTTCCCATTCAGTTTTCCCTCCCTTAGGGGACTAAGGTCCTTCATGCTGTTCCTTATGTTCCACCTGTGAGTGAAACCACAGGATAATTGTCTTTCACAGGACTATTGAGACACTAAATGGGTAAATATCCTAAAGAACCAAGAATACCAACGAGCACAGAGCTTGGTGGATGTGGATGGTAAATATCTCTAGGCAGCCTTCCCAGCTACCCTCTGGACCTCCACTTCAAACACACTTTCTTCCTTCCTGTCCTTTTCTCTGACTTTGTTTCTACCCCATCCAGTTAAATCCTTGCTCTTTAGTCTTAAATTACTCATCCCTGACTATCTCTTTTCCACACTCACTGCCACTTCCAGAACACATTCCTGGTGAGTACTTCCCAAATCTGCATTTCTTTAACATCTCTTTTAGGCCTCCTTTAAGGCTTGGCAAGGCTTAAGGGCTTATATGATGTGGGGTCCAGTGGTAAGCAAGAGGCAGGAAATGATTCCCAGAAAGAAGGCAAAGTAGAAAAAGTCTGGAAGTTCAAAGATAATGTGGGGATTATGAAGAAAATGATAGATTATGAGATAAAGAGAGATAATGAGAACTCTGTGAACCACTATGGATCCTACAGTGAGAAAGGTGTTAGGGTCAGATGCTGGGTGAGACCTGGAACTCCATGAGCTATGCATGTCCACAAACCTCATTCTTGCACTTGCTGATCTTTGTTTTCATGATCCTTACCTCTGTGTTTTCCAGTTTCACCAACAAGTTTTTAAATTGGGATCTACACTTTGTGTTTCATGACTGCTGCTGCCCCAGGAAACCATAACCCCCCAAAAGCCAGGTGTTCATCTTATTTGTGCATGTAGTTTCACTCCCTCCCTTTCTCCCACCTGACCACCCCCATACCCACCACAAAGCTTTGTGTACAGTAGGAGCTGAATTAAATCTTGTACCAATTAAATACAGTACCAATCTGAGAAAAAGTCACTAATAGGATTACTGTCAGGGTGATTCAGAAAGAAAGCCTCTTTCTCCACTTCCTAGAATACTTTGAATATCAACAGTCACAGAACAAGTGCACACATACATATCCCCATGCTGAAACACACACTACACACATGTACACACACATACAAGGACACATTTAGAATTTAATCACCCTATTTATCCTTTGGGTAACCAACATTTGTGGGAAAGAAAATGTGAAAAAGAATGATTGAAGAAAAAAAATTCTCATTTTAAACATTGCAGCTAATTCCATTAATTATGTTGTGATGCAATTAAGCATTTCATTTCAGAGCTATTAAAGCTTAAATTATTTATTAATAATTACAGATCATTATCTGATAGTGTTCATTCTGCAGAACAGGTGATGAATAATTTATCAGCTTTGACATGGTTCTCTCCTCACAGCCATCTTTAGATGGTGTCTATATTTGTGCATGTCAGCTTGCCAATGTATGTGCCTGTTTGTGTGAACCTACTGTTTTTTCTATTCATACAGAATCTTCCTGAAATCTGAATGTCATTTAAAACTTCTAACTTTTATAGTTTAATAATACAGATTGTAGGTGATATAGAAATAATGCTAATGTTGTATAGATAAATAGATGCATTTTCTTCAAGGACTTCAGCTCTAAGAGTAAATTAGAATTACATGTATTCATTACAGAAGCTTTTTCTTACTTCTCTCTCCTCCATTTCAGGATCTATTATTATTATTATTATTATTATTATTATTATAACTGTATACATCATTACTGTATATAGTCACAAGCACAAATTAATACTTTTGTTTCTATAATGTTTAAAGATTGTTTTTAATCAAAACTAAAGCAAAATATTAAAATTTAAAAGTATAAGAGAATTTCATGATGAAGCAATGAGCAATGATTTGCAAGTGAATACTGATATTATAAAGAGATAAAAACCAAAGTCTGATTGTTATTGAACCCAACCAATCAATTTTAACATCATCTGATCTAGTTGACCCTCATATTGTATCTGGGAAGAATTATGGTATCATCAATTACATGCAATGGGATATTACTCAAGACATATATACCAAAAACACATCTACACAAAAGTGACTTAATCACACGCCATCTATATAGACCTAAGTGTACAATGATCATCTTAGGAGTTTAAATTAGAAGACATTTCTTCACTTAAAAAATAATTTTTGAAGATCTAAGTTATGCCAACACTGTGCTGGATACTGGACACAGAGCAGTAGCCAGGATGAGGTGATAGGCTTTAGTGGATTCAAAACAATTTCTAATAGCTTTATAACATGCTTTTTCCCAATTGATCTTCCTTCATTTCTCTACCTTGTGGTGAATGAAATGCCCTAGGAATCAGACAAGCTTTTCAATTCTAAACAAAATAGATTTTTGGTATAAAAAAATCAATCAATTTACCACGGCATGTTCTCTGACTCAGTTCTGCATAGATCTGTTAGTTCTTCAAGGCAGAAGGTCTCCAATGCTGCCAATGTATTGTATATAGATTCAGGTACTTAAGGAAGTGTGGGTTTGCACACATTCTTCCAGAACCTGGACAGGGACAGAAAAGAAACTTGTATTTTCTAAGCAATTATAACTTTTTCTCAAACTCTAGCGGCCACAGAATTTTTACTTCCCATATCAGACGAGGTCCTGCCTATCCTGTGATGCTCTCTGTCCTGCTACAGGACTGTCTCCAGAGATAATTTTTTATTGTAGTAAAATATAAGTGACATATTTACCATTTTAACTATTCATAATCGTGCAATTCAGTGGCATTAAATACATCCAAAGTGTTGTGTAACCATCACCACTGTCTCTATTCAGAAAATTTTCATGATCCCCAACAAAAACTGTACTCAATAACCATAGTGCCCAATTGTCTTCTTCCCCATTTCCAGATAACCCTATTCTACTTTCTGTCACTAAAAATGTGCTTGTCTTGTATACTCCTTCTAAGTGGAATTAACAATATTTGTCCTTCTGTGTCCGGCTCATTTTGCTAAGCATATTTTCAATGGTCATCCATGTTGTAGCATATATCAAAATGTCATTCCTTTCTTAAAGTCTGGATAACATTTTATTATGTGCTTGTATCACATTGTATTTATCTATCTATTTCTACTTTCTGGCTATGTAAATAATGTTGCTAAGCACATTGGTGTAAAAATATCTGTTTGAGTCCCTACTTTCAAGTCTTCTGTATATACACCTAGAAGTAGAACTGCTGGCTTATATGGTGATTCTGTTTGACTTTTTGAGAAAATGTAAAACTGTTTTCCATAGAGTTTGCACCATTTCACATTCCCACCAGGAATGCACAAGGGTTCCACTTTCTCCACATCCTGTTATTAAAAGCATAAGTATTTATAAATGTTATATCACCTTACTATACTTAACATTTTGTTAATATAAAACACCTTTCTTTATTTTTTGTAAATAAATTTGTTTTATTTAAAGTCTATTTTATCTGTTAGAGTATAGCCATCCCAGCTGTCTTTTGGTTACTATTTGCATAGATTTTTTTTTCTATTCTTTCACTTTCAATATATTTGTGTCTTTGGATCTAAACTGAATCTCTAATAGATATATTTTTTAAAAAATCCATTCTGTCAATCTTTTCTTTTGCTTATAGAGTTTAATCCATTTACATTTAAAGTAATTATTGACAAGGAGTGACTTACTTCTGATATTTTGCTATTTGTTTTATATAAACTTTAAAGCTTTTTTTTTTTTTTTTTTTTGGTCCCTTATTTTCTCTATACCAGCTTCTGTATTTATTTATTTATTTATTTATTTTTTTCTGTATTTAGTTGATTTTTTTGTAGCAAAATATTTTAATTCTTTTCTCATTTTCTTTTGTGTACAATCTATAGACATTTTCTTTGCAGTTACCATAGAGATTACATACCATAGAGTTACATTTAACAGTATAAAGTTATAACTATCTAATTTGAATTTATAGGAATTTAATTTTAATAGCTTACAAACACGTTGCTCCTATGCAACTTTATCCTCTGGCTCTTCTTTTTTCTGATATTATAGATTGCATCTTTATATATTGTCTGCCCAATAACACATATTAATAATATTTTTATGCATTTGTCTCTTAAGTCATGTAGAGAATTAAAGGTGGAGTTACAAGCCAAAATTACAATAATATAAACTTTCATAATTACCTATATATTTACTTTTACCAGGGAGCTTTACTTCTTCATGTGGCTTAAAGTTATTGCCTAGTTTTTTTGTTTGTTTGTTTGTTTGTTTTATTTCAACCTGAAGGACTTTTTTAGAGGACAGGTTAAGAATTTATATACTCCCTCATCTTTTCTTTTTTTTTTTTTTTAATTTGAAGATCTCTTAATTTCCCTTTCATTTTTGAAGAACAATTTTGTCAGATACAGAATTCAGTTACTTTGTTTGTTTGTTTTAGCACTTAGAATATGCCAGCTTGCTGATTTCTGGATTGAAAGGTTTCTGATGAGAAATTAACTGATAATCTTATTAAAGAGCCCTTATAATGAACTTCTGTGTTGCTGCTTTTAAGAGTACTTGTTTTTGACTTTGACAGTTTGTCTTGGTATTGATCATTTTGAATGTATTCTACCTAGTATCATTAAGCTTCTCAAATGTGGGAAATTTTCAGCCATTATTTCTTCAAATAGTCTTTCTACCCCTTTCTCTCTTCTTCTGGGATTCTCATAATGCATATTTCCACAGATCCCTTTGGCTCTTTTCATTTTTCTTTACTCATTCTCTTCCTATTCAGCAGACTCAATAATTTCAGTTGTTCCCTCTTCAAGTTTGCTGATTCTTTATTCTACTTGATATTGTGGAATAGTTACTGAGCCACTCCAATATATTTTTCTTTTCCATTATTGTACATTTCAGCCCCAGATTTTATTTTTGGTTCCTTTTTATAATTTCCATATTTTTATTGATATTCACATTTTCTTTGCACATGGTTTTCCTGTCTTTGTCTAAACCTTTCTTTAGCTTTTTGAGCATCTTTAAGACAGTTGTTTAAAAATCTTTGTCTGGTAAGTCCAACATCTGGGCTTCCTCAGGTACATTTTCTGTCCATTTTTGCATTTCTTTAAATGGGTCATACTTGACCATTTCTTTGTATACCTAGTAAATTTTTTGTTGAAAACAGGATATTTGAATCTTATAATGTGGTAACTCTGAAAGTTAGACTCTGGTTTTTGTTACTGTTGTTACATTTTGTTTGTTTTGTTTTTGTTTTGATTGTTATAGGGTATCTCTGTATCAGTGATTAGCCTGAACTGAAATACTATAGTCTTCTCAGGTCTTTCCTGAGACTATGTCTTTCCTTGGGCATGGAGAGTGGCTTTCTAAATTCCCCCATATACATAGATTTAAAAAAAAAAAAATTCTTCCCATTCATGAGTATATGAAATAAGTATAGTTCATTGAAATCCCCTGGAAGCTGCTTAGTCCAAGGGGGTTAAAATAAAGGCAGGCAGCCTATATGTCTGCATTTCAGCAATCAGAAACAGCCATCCATAATCAGAAAATAGGACCCATATATGGAGGATGATATCCTCATTGGCCACCTTGACTCCTGTGAGCCACATGAGGAATGCAGATTTTTGTGCCTACAGTTGCCTGCACTGGGGCTGAAGGTGGGGGGATAGGTTGCCACTGCAGAGCTAACAGCTAAAGCAGTAATATTAATCCTAATTTATCAGCCAAGCTTTCCCATGGAAGCTGTAAGCATTTAAATAGACTTCATAGTTCCAAAATAGTTACTTTAGACAGTTTTGTCAGTTGTTGTTTAGGTGGGAGATGGATTACTGGTGATTCCTACTCTACCATCCTCCCAACTCTTACTCATCTGAAATATATACCTATATATTTCAGAGTATATATCTATATATTATATTATATATTTAATATATATTATATATAATAATAAAGAAATACAAATATATAATATATTATATATAAATACATGATACATATATATATATATAAATGTATATCTATATAAATACATATTTCAGAAAGAAAAAGACCAGAGAGATACAGGAAATCTAGGCAATCTCAAGGAGTTGCTTCTACACTGGGACTATTCCCTCAAGAGATTCTCTCTCTCAAGGACTGCAAGTAGCAGAGGCTTCTTTAGACATCTGCACCCCCAGTGCCTTGGGTATACCAAACCAACTGAACCAAGGAGAAAGGGGCAGGCCACATTCTGACAATGTACGTATAATTATTTTATGCTTTTTTTCTTAGATACCTCAGAATCACAAGAAGTTCAAATAAACAAGTAAATAAACAAATACCTGTGTATATAGCATCCAATGTAAGAAAAACAATTTACAAATTACAACTGAAGTTTCCCATGTGTTCATCCCAGATCATATTCCTTTTCTTTTTCCAACCAGAAGTATCCCTTTTTGGAACAATGTGTTTAACTTTCCCATGCACATCCTTTTGCATGTATATATGTATCCTAAAAATATGTAATATTAGCTTTCATAATTCAAAATTCTGTACCAATGTTATGATGATGCATGGCTCTTTCAGAAATGTGCTTTTTTATGGTGATTTTTATCCATATATCTACGGTTCTACATCACTAGGCAAGAAAAATTTTTGAAAGCATTGGGTAGGAGATTGCCATATCTAAAATGTGAATTTTAGAAAATTAATCTGGAAAAGGGCAGTTTTGGGACAATTATTCCATTGCTATCTATGATTTTTTTTTGTTTTGTTTTTAAAGATTTTTTATTTATTTATTTGACAGACAGAGATCACAAGTAGGCAGAGAGGCAGGCAGAGAGAGAGAGGAAGGGAAGCAGGCTCCCCACTGAGCAGAGAGCACGATGAGGGGCTCGATCCCAGAACCCTGCGATCATGACCTGAGCCGAAGGCAGTGGCTTAACCCACTGAGCCACCCAGGCGCCCCCTATGATTTTTTAATAGGCTTTTATTTTCTTCTCTTAATACACAACATTAGTTATTTCCAAGGATCATACTTTAGACTCTTCACACACTAATAATTTTAGAGCTTGAAGGGATTATTTAAATTCAACAAAATCTTAGAAAAGTGAAATGTTTTTCCTTTGAACCAGATGGACACAGTTCTCCTGGCTACTTACCATCTTGGGCTTGTCCTTTTCCATCCTGCTATTTCTGAGTTGTGCAATCCAAGATAATGCATCTCCATAGAATTGAAAAAGATGAAGGAAGAAATGGAAAGTTAGTGCACAGCATTTTATGTTCAGAATTCAAAGAAGGACAGGAAAACTGTTGATAGCCTAGATTGGAGGTCAGCAAGCTTTTTTTATGTAAAGAACTAGATAACACTGGTTTAAGTTTTGTGGGCCATCATCTATTTTGCAGCTGCTTAATGCTGACAGTGTGGAAAGCAGCCAAAAACAATACATTAACAAGTGTGCATGGCTGTGTTTTAACAAAAGTTTATTTACAAAAATAAGTGGCAAGATTTGGCCTCCTGGCTATCATTTCCTTATCACTAGCCTATGAATATGAATTCCAGAGTGAAACTGAGAGACAGGAGTTGAAAATTTCCTAACGAATGTGAACTGGTTCTCATCCTCTTTGCACTCTGGTGTCTGGTGCTCATTGAAATGACTAGTAAGATTAGCCTTCTTCATACGAACTATGTGGGGATTCATTATGAATGAAAGGCACCTAAATTCCTTGACAACTATAACACCCAAAATTTAGTTTCCTTCTTCTCAAATTATTTATTCTGGTTCACTAGAATTTTTACTAAATTGTCAGCTACATGTAACCCAATTTTCTTATCAGTACACCTAAAGGAGCCATTTTACTTCTGAACATTATACAAATTAAGAATTACTTTCAATAGCATAAATATATATCATGTTAATCTCCCTAGGGCCACATCAATTGAAAGTACAATCAGGGGAAATTGGTCACAATGAATGTATTCTCTGGTTTATAGTGTTTTTAGCAAAAGAGCTGTAAAAACAGCCCTATAAATGTTGCCTTCTGTATTTAGGAGAGTCTGGACTAATCTAAAAGCTACCCCTGAGTAGCTATTGTAACCTTCCATTTGGTTACTGGGTCACCTCTTGTTTTGTTTTCTCACTCACTTGTGCTGATATAGCCTTTTGCTTTATTGAAGCCTTTCTGTCCCTCTCCCAATGAAAGCTTGACTCAAGACTGTATGGGGCAAATTGGAAAGATAGTATAAGTGGCACAAAAATCTTGAAACCTTCACCTCAAACTCCTAAGCAAGTTTTCTGAACCTTGCCATGATAAGAAAACCCTAAGATCTGTCCAGGATCACAGTAGAAGATGACATACAGAACTAATATATTCAAACAAGAGAAGAAAGAGAACCCATGAAGGATATCACAGTGCCTCCAGGATGGGCCACCATGCCTTAAATTTAAGGGGCAAGGGTAGAAATGTATTTCTGGGTCCTGGAGAGGGTAGTTCTGCAGACAGTGTTGCCAGTCAACAGTTCTGATTTTCCAGAGAGGATGCTACCAACCCATGACAGCACAACTAGAAGAGAGCTGGAGGATGTCCCTGCTACACCTTCCCATCCCCTCTGAAAAAGCCTGGGACAAGAGAGAAAGTTGTTGCAGTTTATATAGGTCAGCTTTCTAGACTACAGGGCTGGGAAGATAAAGGCAGAGACTAGATCTGGAGCAGCAAACAGAAATGTCCAGTTCATCTGTCTATCTTTTCCCAAAGAATGAGTTCTTTTCTTGTCTTTTATACACTCTGAAAGGTTAAGAATTGTCTTTTGCTTTCTGCTTTTAGGACTAAATGCTAAAGAATAACTATTGGTCGTTTACTTTCTGTTTCCATGAAAAGATTCATTAAAAATACATTTCGGAACAGTGGTAACAAGTGGATTCTGAAGCCGGACTGCCTCTGCTCAAATCCATATTCTACAGCTTTCTAGATGGATACTTAAGCAAGTTATTTAAAGATTTTGTGCCTCAGTTTCCTCATTTACAAAGTGAGGATAATAATAGTACTCAACATGAGGTCAATGATCATACATAAATCATCAGCTTGGGAAAGTGCCTGGCACATAGTAGGGATTGTATACACAGTCTACTTTAAGTAGGCTGTAGCTAATACCACAGATGGCTATTTAGACATTCATGCTTTAGTAATACACTTTGGGTTTGGCTCTGGGATTTTTACTATGTGTACCATACACTACAAGTAATATGTAGGTATCATGACTATGATCTTCTGGTTTTAATTCTAGTACTTTCTGACTTGAAATTTTTGCAGATACTACCAGAGAAACTAATGAAATGGTCTCCAGTCTAATCTTGCCTGAGTCCTTTCCTTTGCTTCACTTCTCAGCCTTGGTTCATGCCTTGTGCTAATTCATACCTTCCTTGTATTGGGACTGCTTATAGAGAATTCTGTTTTCCATCACCAGTTGCACAAGGACCAAACTCAGTCATACATATGAAGTTTAAAAATATGCCCAAAGATCTATATATTCCAATTCCAATCAGCCACTATACAGATCTGCAGAAAGCTGATGTGTAAAGAAATTCATTCCACCTCAATCTGAGTTCTCTGAGATGTTCTGCTTCAGCTTCCTGTTATCAACACCAGAGAGTAACTATTTTTTCTCACCTTGAAGTGCTTAAAGCGATGCATTAGTTTTCTACTGCTCAGTAACAAATTACCCCAAAATGTAGTGACTTAAAACAATAAACATGTATTATTTGACAGTTTCTGAGGATCAGAAATCCAGGCATAACTTGGCTGGATGCTATTTCTCTGGGTTTTTCACAACCTTGCAATCAAGGTATTGGCTAGGGCTGTGGTCATATTGAGACTTGCTAGGAGAGGATGCCCATCCACAAGGATGCCCATGGGTATTGGCAGGTCTCAGATATCCACCCAAAGATATCAGTTCCTGGTCAAAGGGCCTCTCCATAGGGCAACTCACAAGATGGCATTTGTGTTCTCTCAGAGCAAGTAAGCAAATGAGCTAGAGGGTGTGCCCAACATGAAAAAGAGTCTTTTTTGTAACCTAATTGCAGAAATGACATGTGTTACCTCTGTTTCATTCTATTTCTTTGAAGCAAGTTACTAAGTCCAACCCATTCTCAGGGACAGGTCTTACTTAAGGCATGAACACCAACAGATGGGGATCACTGGAAACCATTTTAGAGACTGCCCACCACAAGTGGCATAAAGTTTTATATAGAGTTCCATGGCTTTTGGTGGGAGAAGAACTCCTTCCAAGTGAGCTCTACTAGAAAGAGTACCTTACTATTGAAAAATAATTTCTCCATGGTTACCTACTATTTTGTATTTAGCAATGCCACCTGAAGTGGAATACCTCTGTCTGGGGTTCTGTTTAACCTTTCCATGTTCTCTTATACGTGGGGGAAAACTATCAGTGTTGGTTTTTATCAGTACTGAATATATCAACTACTACTACCACTTTAGTTATCACTTCTGGACATGACTCAAAATCCTCCACTGTCTTCAGATCTTACCATTCATGAGGTCCTGTCATAACTTCAAAGTGGCAAGTCCCCAAACGAACTCTTCAACCCTGCATTTTCCTTATCCTTAATCACTTCTATTACCATTTCCTGATTCATTCCAGTTGGGATCTTGGAAGTGATGGTCACACTGTTTTGTTTTTCCCCTGCTAAAAAGTTGTCAAGAAATACTGACTTGGGAAGCAGAGTAGGCTGGTAGAAATCATATGAGCTTTAGTAACTGGCAAGATTGGATTGAAATCCTGGATCCATCCATTATTTACTTCAACATTTAAGTGTGGGAGGGAGGAGTTGGATAAGGAACATAGTGAAAGAAACAGTTGGCAAAGCTTTGAATATCAATGTTTATAATTTATTTATGTAATAGAAAATCATTAAAATATTTTTGAGGAAAGATGTGAAATTAAAAAATAACCTCTGGCACAATTTCTTTCTTTCCATCCTTTCTCCTTTATTTCCTTTCTTGCTTCCTTCCTCCCTTCCTCCTTAACTTCTTTCCTTCCTCTTTTCCTTCCTTCCTCCCTCCTACTCTCCCTTTGTTCCTTCCCTACTTCCCTCCTTCTTTGCTTTCTTCCTTCTCCTTTTCACTAACCTTTCTGCCTTCCCACCTTTCTCCTTTTTTTCCCTTTCTTCCTATTTGGGAAATGGAAAGAGTAAAGGAAGCTCTCCTTGATTGATCTCCTGAAAAGAAATAGTTCCCTCTTCAGGGTCACCACAGCACTGCTTGTTCCTCTGCCTGAGCACTCAAACCACCTTCAGGATGGATATAGACAGGCTCACATTATCTCACCATAGATTTGGGTCCCTCAAGGGGAATAGAGAGCTCTGTTACTAAATGTTTTTGCATTTCCTATGCAAGGCATTATACAATGATAGATGCTCTATGAATGACTGCTAAATCAGTTGATTAAGGAAAGAAAAAGGGGAGGAAAAATCCACAGGCACTTTGAATTTCTGAAGGTTAGTGTAGTAGGCAGCCTTTAAGATGACCCCATGATCACCTCCTGGCACGGACACCCCTGTGTAAGCCTGAACCTGGTGTCTGCCTTCTATTGAATAGAATACAAGAACACAAGAAAAGTGATGGGATGTCACATCTGACATAGTGACAGAACCACTGCAGTGTCTTTCTTGGAGATGCTCTCTTGCCCTCTCCCAGATTGTTCACCTTAAGGAGAAGCCCCCAGGAAAGGTACCAAGGACTGCCACTTGCCCATGACCACATGACGAAACTTAGAAGCAGATTCGCAGCACTTAGTCAGGCGTAGATGAGCCTGAAGCCTCTGCCAACAGCTTCACTGCAACTACAGCATTTTATTGACCCAGAGGCACCCAACTAAGCCACACTGGATCCCTGACCCATGGAAACTTCAAAACAACAAATGTTTAAATTCCTAAATTTAGGGATAATTTATTACACCGCAACAAATAATACATCCAGCAAAATGAATTTACCTACCTTAACTACCACTTTGTTTCCACTGAGAATTCTCTTACCCTCAACCTCTACATGCTCTAAGTATTTAAGTGGGCCTTGGGGAAAAGAGTTGTGGATGGATGGAGAGGGGAGAGGACTTCACGATGGACCCAGGCAGCGTCCCAGCGGCCCAAGGAGCCAGTCGGTACAGAAAAAGAGTTGGCTTTAGTAGCTGGTTGCAAAAGGTAACAGCAACTCAATCAGACCACAAACTCCTCATAGCCCCAATCACCAAGGCTGGCTGATGGCTGGGAATTTTGTAGATATCATAGAGGCTGAGTCTTTTGTGACTCCTGTCCTAAGCAAGTATTGTAAGTGGAAAGTTTGGTGAGAGCTACTTAATGCCACCTCACCCTGAAGGACAGCTTATTGGCTGTTCTTTCCTCGCATTAATGTCCTTCTTTAACCTGTATGTTTGCGCCACTAGTGACAGGTGCCATGTCTGTATCATTGTCAGGCAAGGCATGGGTGCCCTGAATTGAGTGCCAGAGAGAGCAAACTGTGCATGTTGGTAATACAGAATGCTCATGTCTTCATCTGTCCTAGCTATTTAGTAGAGGCTGGCCCTCCAGGTGACCCATCCCGAGGGGTGGCAGATGTACATGCCAACTCCAAGCTCCCTGGTGAGGCTGTCACTCCCTTGGGAAACAGCTCTCTCCATTAGCTAATGAAAGTGCCAGAGGGAGATAAACACCCGTTAGGCAGGCTCTCTGGGGCACTGACCTTTCCTTGCAGAAGCTGCTTCAGGCTGGCAAGCCTACGAGGAGGAGGAGGGAACTAAGGGAAAGGCCTGGCTTGTGCAGAGAGGGCCCCATGATGACATGCCTTTGTAACTTGGCAAACAGAATTTGATGCGGTTTGAATTTGCAAACTAATGATAAGAAATAATTGCTAAATAACTCAATAACTGACAGGAAATTACCCTTGTTTCCCTATAACAATGCAGCAAGACGCTTCAATTAGGGCTACTGTAGATTAAAAAAAAATGTTTGTTTACATGATTCATTTTCAACAATGACAATAGATGGGAGAGATAGGAAGATTGGGGAGAGGAGGGGTGTGAAGGGTTTAACATCCTTTCTGCTTGCAGATGTCTGTTGAGGCAGCAGAGAAAGGCAAAGCTGAGCTTCTGGCTGGGTCTCTCTGTTCAGCTTGTGTAGGGGGAAGAGGCATAGAAGACATGAGCTGGGAGGATAACTTCTGATCAGACTGCTTGATGAGAGTAAGTGCAGGTCAGTTGGAAACCCAAGAAAGCAACCTCCTGACTTCCATGTCATCCTACCTCCAGCTAAGTTGCTTTGAATGTGGGGCCCAGAGTCAGTGGGAAGGGACCACTGGCACTGGGTCACCAGCAGTTACCTGGAGCTGAACTCCAGCTACCTGGAGTTACCTATTCATTCTCAACATTTGCCTCATCCTTCTTATTCCTGCATTTTTTCCAGATTCAAGTTCCCTGTTCCCCAGAACCGAATTTTGGGTTTGTGTTTCATTTCCAAGGACTTAGACTTAACTGGGAAAGGTTTACAATTTTTGCTTTTCTAAGAATATTTGCAATTTGAAATACAGTTTTTAAAAGCCAAAAGTCTTCTTGAAGTGAAAACAATAATCCTGCTATGATGTGATTACTAATAGTTGTAGAGAGATGATTTAGTGCAATGGTCCTGGCAAGATTCCCCTTAAAGGTGCATTCTGGGTCATTGGCTTCTCTGCCCCACTCGACTAAAGAAAAGTAGTGAATCAGGGGCTGGAGAAGAAGAGGCAGAACTGCAGAACTCGCTGTAAAAGACACCTGTCTGAATCTGTTCAACATCTCTGAGCCTGAGACTCCTTTCTGTTATGGCAGAAAAGACACGGGACTAGAAGGGAACAGACATGAAATCAGACGCCAGCTCTCCTACCTATTGGCTGTGTGACCTGTGGCACAGCAAGCAACCACTAAGTACTTCTGTTTCCACTTCTGTAAAATGAGGGTAACCATGGCAAAGATCCAGGGGGATCTAATGTTTGTGACCGTGCCAGCACTGTGCCTAACGCATGGTCAGGGAGCTCTCATTAAATTACAGAAACTCACTCGCCAGACATGGCTATTGTGACCTCAAGTTCCCTAGAATCTTCAGGCCCCAAGTCACCACTGTAGCAGCATAAGGTCTTCAGGGCTAGAAGGACAAGGGTTTGAATCTCAGCTCAGCCTCAGCAACTGAACATCCAAAAACGTGCCCTTGTATGCTAGTCAATTCTCTTTGGGCAAAATTATCTACATAAATCAGATTTTCCCCAAAGTCTCTACAGATGAGTTACCCTAATATTTGAAGAACAGAGAGAAATGGGGAGTCAGGTAGGGAATAGGGTAAATTTATGCTCAGAATCACCCTCTAGTGCTGTGAACCACTGGATGGCAGGAGGCCCCCTTGACTGCCTGGTTTAGGGGTATCTCTCACAGGCCCAGAGGCTCCAAGGAGTTGATAGCCAGAAAACTTTTAGCAATTGTCATCTTAAATGCATTTGGGTTTCCTGGGTGATCCAAAGCACAATTTTCCCCCTTATAAATAAACCCAGGGAACCTAGCTGAGCCTGCATTCACAACTCCTCCTTACTTAGAGAAGCGAATCAGCATTGCAATTTATTGTTTCTTATTGCAGGAGTTTTCAGAGCAGAAAGTTGAACTTTATGTGCACATTCACATTCTATTGAGATTCAATCCACTTTCCTTTCCCACCTTCTTCTCCTTCCACTCCTCTCCCCTCCTCCACCGTCCCCCACACCAGAGAGGCAAAATCTGTTGGAGAGGGGGCTTGGTTTTCCTGCTTTGGAACCCAATTACAGTTGGCTGTTGCGAAATTAACGTTCACAGCCATGAAATTATGCTATAGACGCTTTATAGAAATCACTCAATCAAACAGAGTGAAACCTTTTTTATATGGTAATCATTTCCCACCATCAAATTTCATAGGAAAGAGCAGTTTGATTGAACCACCTAGTTAAACTGTGTATGAAATTAGTCATTCTCACCATAAACAGTGTTCTGCTGCCTTCACAGACAAAAGCTAACAGAATCAAGGTAGTAATTGGTTAGGAAACGACAGGTCCTAATTCTGCCTGAATTGTGTTCCTGCTCTTTTTTACCTTCAAACTGGAAATCTTAGAGTTATGTGCTTCATAGTGCGGGTATTTATCCTAAGGTGGTCCCACAGAGTGGCAAAGCCAGGGCAAAAACCTAGTTTAACTAGCAATTAACTAGCAATGTGACTGCGAGTAAGTGGCGTCCTGTCTGCGCAAAGTCAAGAATTGGATGTCATCTCTTCTTGGCCTCAAGCATTGTTGTTTGGTGGAATCTGTTTCCACTAATTCTGCTACATGGAAAGGTCCACTCTATAGAAGCAGTGAAATGAGGTGACTTCCTTGGGCCAAAAATAAGGAACGGAAGAAAGTAAAGGGACAATGTTGAAATCAGCTCCTTCCTAATAATACCATGCTATGTGTTAATAGAGGGAAAAGTAAAAAATAAGGTCTCAAAAGGGAGAGATCTCTAATTTTCTTTTACTGAACAAACAGTGAGCCATTTGAGATGTATGCTATTAGTACCTCCTTTCCCTTTCAAGTAAGAGTTGTGATATTCACTAGTTTATCAACACCAGCATTCCCTTCCCTCTTTTGCTGAATTTCCTGAGTTCCTCTCTACCCCACCTGAGTACCACAAAGCCCCATCCACCCTGCTGACCACAAAGCTGTTCTTGCGAGGGTATGGGATTGTACTCATGCATGCATAAATACCTGTAATTTTGGTCTGTTAAGAATCTAGGCATAACAGTTCCTGACTGTGAACTCTCTTTTCCTTCCAGCAGAGTTGTTAGATTATGACAAAATCTTATAAATTCTGATCAAGGGGTCTTAGTGGGGATTCCAAGTGCTTTGGTAGTGACAGACTTCATTTTTTCCTGTAGTGTTTAACATTTTATAAATCAGTTTCACATATATTATCTCATTAAATGTTCTTAACTAATCCCTTGAGTTACCTACTCTCCCTATCCCCAACACACAGGTAAGAAAATGAAGACTCAAAGAGATGAGCCTTCAGGTTTGTTGAATCACTCTGCTAGACAAATAGTAATGACAGAATGAGGACTCAGAGAATGGCAGAGGCAAACTGAGGACACTGTTAATTTTGGCAAAGAGCTTAAAACACCAAAATCGCAATAATAAAAAGCAGGACCTAGGTCAGTTGGGGGCTGGGCTGGTCCCTGATGGTTTCATTCACATATCTGGGGTCTCAGCTGGACCCCCATCTCTTTATGGTCTTTCTTTGTAGGTCTATCATCCTGCAGGGGGACTAGCCTCGACTTCTTCAGAGCATAGTGGTCTCTGATTCCAGGAGTATTAAGGTCGAAGCTACAGGGCCCCATGATCTTGGCTCTGGAGCTGATACAATATCACCTCCCCCATATTCTATGAGCCAAGTGAGTCGCAAGGGCAACCTAGATTCAGGGATGGGGAAATAAACTCTACTTTTCGATGGGAGGAGCTGCAATGTAATGTGGTAATGTCGTAGTTTTCAGTCCACTACAAATTGTCACCAGGAGGTAGAATTTGGACACATTTATACATGCACATGCTGAACCTGCATAGACCTGGGTCTCTTGAGTAGGCAGGTGAGCATGGATAGCATAGGAAGAAATTCTCTGGGCTTGTTTAAAACACAATGCAAGGCTACTGAGATATTCCAAGTTATTGGAAAGAGCTCTGGATTAGGATGTGTGACACCAAGGATGTTGCTCCATGTCTATTGTAAACCAGTTGAATGAGCCTGGCAGGTGCATTAGCCTTTTCAGTTTTAGCCTAGTCTTCTGTGATGAGAGTTTGATGAATGACCTAATCTTCTCTGAGGAGGTTGTTATGATCAAGTGAAATAGACAGGCAATCCATAGAGGGACTAAAGTTCCTTCAAAAATTCAGCACTGCAAGGTGCTGGGAAAGGAGAAGAGGATGAGGCTTAGTGAGGAAGCCAAGGCAGGAGTAATTAAGAATCATTCCCATGACTTGCTTATGAGATCTTTGCCCTACCCATGTATGTACCCAGCTAGATACTTCTTTCCCCTTAAATTCCCAATACCCACAAATCACATGGCACTTCCTTTTTTTAAAAATTTATATTCAATTAGCCAACATGTAGTACATCATTAGTTTCAGATATAGTGTTCAATGATTCATCAGTTGTATATAACACCCAGTGTTTCACATGCCCTTCTTAATGTCCATCACTCAGTTACCCCATCCATCCACCCACCTCCCCTTCCACAACCCTCAGTTTGTTTCCCAGAGTCAAGAGTTTCTTATGGTTTGTCTTCCTCTCTGACTTGTTCCCATTCAGTTCCCCCCATACCCATATGGTCCTCTGTACTATTCCTTATGTTCCACATATGACTGAAACCATATGATAATTGTCTTTCTCTGGCTGACTTATTTCACTGAGAATAATCCCCTCCTGTTCTATCCATGCCAGTGTAAATGGTAGGTATTCATCCTTTCTGATGGCTAAGTAATATTCTATTGCAAATAAAAACCACATCTTCTCGGACACCTGGGCGGCCAGTCAGTTAAGTGTCTGCCTTCAGCTCAGGTCATGATCCCTATGTCCTGGGACTGAGTCTTGCATCGGGTTCCTTGTTCAGCAGAGAGCCTGCTCCTCAGCTCTTTTCACAGTATGACTATTGTAGACATTGCTGTTATGAACATTGGGTTCAGAGGACATCTCAGCTCCTTTCACAATTTGACTATTGAGGACATTGCTGCTATGAACATTGGGTTGCAGGTGCCCCTTCCTTTCACTACATCTATATCTTTGGAATAAATACCCAGTAGTGCAATTTCTGGGTCGTAGGGTAGCTCTATTTTTAACTTCTTAAGGAACCTCCATAATGTCTTCTGGAGTGGCTGCACCAGCTTGCATTCCCACCAACAGTTTAGGAGGGTTCCAATGGCACTTAAGTACTGCTCAAGACTGACAAAAATGGTGTCATAGTTTTGGAGTCAGACAGGCCTTGGTTAGCATGCTAGGTCACCACTTACTAGCCATGGATCTTGATATTTACCTTCCGTGAGCATCAGTTTTTTCCTTCTTGTGGTAAATGGAGTCTGTCTCATGGAATTACCCAAGGTTTGTCAGATGCTTTAGCAATGGCTGACACATAGTGGGTGTTCCATGAATGCTGATTCTTTGATCCCATAGGCTTCCTGGGGGATTTGATCTTCAGAGGAATGTAGCCATGGTGATGTAGGGAGAGACCTCCAACATGGCCAGAGTGGAAAATGACCTAATTAAGGACATTTGGTGGCAAACAATACTCATTTGTTCACTATTGCATTTAGCCTAGTACTGGCATGATGTTGGCACCCAATAAATATTTGTAGAAAGAACAAAACCCAGAGCTTTGGTCTCTTGTACTGTGTTCTTTCTCACACCTGTCTGTCTAATCTATTTCTCTCTCATGGGTCTTTCATACCTAAGACACGAGTATCATGTCTGTTTCCCTCCTGTTGTAAGAAGGAACATGATGGTTTGTTCCATAACGAAACTGGCTGTGAACTTTCCCATTTTACAGGAAAGAGTGCACAAGCTGAATGGCCTGGCCTTGCTTCTCTCTGTGTTCCTAAACAACCACACAACTTTGGGCAAATCACCTTACTCTGCTGCTTAGTCTTTTCACCTGTGTGTTCAGAAAACATACCAATAAAGTTCCTTTCAGATTTAGTATTCCTTGAATCTACAATAAAACTATACATTATTGTCTTCAAAGGATGTGAGAGGAGGCAGTGAGGGCAGAATTGCAGTGGTCATCCCAGAGTGGCTGCCATCACAGGCTTCTGCTTAGAAGCCATGAGATTTCTCTAGACAGTTGAGTTCAGCCTTCTCTTGGGAGCTCTGACCTTCTGTCATGCCAGCCCCAGCTGGCCAGCTTCCAGCAGGGGGCTATACCTAAACACTCTTCGTTCCCACCTGGTCAAACAGTCAAGGGCCTCTGAGATCACTTTCCCTTTTGGAAAAGCATCCATAAGTCTGACAATGCTGTTCCCAGATTGGTTCCAATTTCCCAGAGCTGTCACAGTGGATTCTGCCTTTTTGAGAGTGTGTTAGCATGGGGGTTGTCACTGTTCCATGGGAGTCTCCTGGGAATTATTATTTGGGGCTTCGTGGCATTTCTGGCTCCTCAGGTGAGGACATGGGCATCAGAATAATGGGACTAAGAGAGTAATGGGAGGTGGGTGTGGGGATTACAGCTGAGAGTCTAATGGACTGGAGATTCAGGAGGGTAGGGATACCAGTCCTAGAAAGCATTGCCTTGTTGGAACAGTGACGACAATTTTTTTCTTTGTTATCCCAAGGAATCATGATTTCCAGATTCACAAACCCCTTGCACACTCCCTTCCCAATGGCATGGAAGCAAACTAACAGCTTGCAAGGAAGTTGTTCTGAGTAGGGGGTATGGAATGGGGCTGTGGCAGAGTCCAGGCAGCTATGGCTATTGTAGCCTCTTCTCTGACTAGGAGGTTGTGCTCTGGTCCAGATGTGTTTCCCCAGCACTGAGGAGCAGAGTAGCACCTGCTGTCAATGCTCTCAAAACATCATGCCCGTAGTGGTTGCAGATGCTGCTTCTAATGGGAGATGGATAGAGAGGTTGAAGCCCTCCAAAAAAAAAAAAAAAATGCTTCTTCTATGGTGCCTTGACAACAAAGCCTTGAGGATGAGAAGGTTGAAATGGGATTTCCCAAAGGCTTTCCTAGTGAGGACTAGAGTCTGACAGGGAAACTACAGTGAAAGTGCTCTGGAGATGGTGAATAAGCTCTGTATTTCTTTAGGCCCTTGTGCTTAATTTCAGGTCAGGTTCATGAGAGGTCCCTGATAAAATCTTAGAGGAATGAGAGGAATGATTGGCAATGTGACCAAGGGAAAGTCCACTGGGGTTTGCCTCATAAGTGCTGGCAGCCCTGCTCCTCCTTAGCATTCCTGTAGTTAGAATTTTCTTTCTTTCTTTATGAGTGTCCATTCTTTTTTCATCCTAAATGCCCTAGAATGGAAGTTCAACCCACTTTCTGTCTTGGAATGAGCCCTTTTACAGTGGTTGAACCTTTATAACAAGGGCATGGCTCACTATTTAGCTCTACCTGCTTCCCTGATTTTCTTATCACCCAACTTCAGCCACTCCCATCTTCAAACAAACTCCTCCAGCAACAGCATCCACTGGCCCCCATATTAGCTTTGGCCCAGAGCATTCAAAATCCTAACAAAAGAATTTCTAGGAGATTGCTGAAAGGAACTTACACACATGTATCACAGAGACATGGACAAGAACAGTCAGAGTGCCACTATTCACAAAAGCAAAAACGTGGAGATAAATCAAATGTTCATCTATGGGAGAGTGGATGAATATGGTATCCATTCAATGCAATATTCTATAGCAGCGACACATAACGATATAAATGAATCTCAATAATTTAATATTAGTAGAAAAAATAAGTCCCAAGCAATCACACACAGCTGAAACCAAAACAAAACAACACACACACACACACACACACACACACATACACACACACACACCAAAAACAAAACAAAAAAGAAGCCATATATGGGCCAAGCATAAGAGTGTGCCGTGAACTAAGATTGATTAATCCAATGCTATATCCCTGAGGTCCACTAGGGGAAAAATACCTCCAGATTGGAGTATGAGTCTTAAAACTTCTCCAAGAAAATGATTGCTGGCTGGGCCTTAGGCATCTTCCTTTCAACTCTCATGCTGATAGAAGGACAAAGGCATAGCACAAGACTCCTTACAACCCTGTGCAAAGGTCAAAGTCATTACCTCTTATATTAGTTGCCTTTTGCTGTTGCACAAATTGACACAAATTTAGTAGTTTAACACAACACAAGTTCATCACACAGTTTTGCAGGTCATTAGTCTGAAAAGCGTCTCACTGGGCTGAAATGTACAGGCCAGCAGAATTGCATTCTTTTCTGGAGGCTCTTAGAGGAGAATCCTCTTCTTTGCCTTTTCCAGTTTCTGGAGGTTGCCCATTCCTTGGCTCCTAGATACTTCCTCTATCTTCAAAACTAGCATGGGAACTTGAGTCCTTCTCATATCACAGCACTTTCACACTCTCTTCTGTCTCCCACTTCCACTTTTAAGAACCCCTGTGACATTGGGTGCACCTGTAATTCAGGATAATAGCCCCATCTCAAGACCTTAAACTTAATTATACCTGCAAAATCCCTTTTGTCATGTAAGCTAGCATAGTCTGGAGCAGGTTCTGGGTCTTAAACACAGGCATGTGGGAGGAGCATTATTCTGCCTATCATACCGCAGTGGGGACTCATTTGCTCAGCTCATTTATATTAACTGTTCCCTGTCCGCTCTCCTCCACTCCAGTTGTTTTGGAACCATCTACTTCAAGAATTCAAGGAAAGAGGAATTAATAGACTGGGAAAGCCAAAGTGGGATACATTAAGGGCTTGACTCCGTTTCAGAAATCACCAGCCTCTGAGTGAAGTCAGGCTGAATCAGTCTCTAACTCATTTCATTGAGCAAGATATTGGAAGCCTGGGTTATAGTAGCTGGGTGCACAAAGGCATGCAGTCTTGCTTTGGATGTAAGAAACCCTGACAATGTGAATTTAAGAGGAGAATCAAGAAATTCGAACTATTTTATATAGATGTAATATTGGAGCTGGCAAGCCATGTATTGGAGCTAGATCAATGGGCAGAATCGATAGCTTCTAGCCAAGAACTGGCAGGGATTTGTTTTTTCCCATCATCCTTTGCTTAGTAAGATTCTTCTTGGAACCCATTCTGGGGTTGTGCTCAGGGGGAGCACAACCAATCCAACATAGGGACCTAGAAGAAGTATAGTAAATAAGTGGAAAATAAAGGAGTTTCCAAGATATATAGAAAATATGAAAAGGCTTAAAAAACAGAATGCTTAGTATAAAGGAAAATTAAACATTGGGAAGCAACATAATCATGTCTTCAAGCTTTATCACAGAAGTCACCTGGACAAGCCAGTTCCTGTCTTTGGACCTTTCAACTAAATCTTGAGGTATTTACACAGGTCATTTCTCTCTCTCTCTCTCTCTCTCTCTGTGTGTGTGTGTGTGTGTGTGTGTGTGCTTTAGCTCTGCTGCACCATGACTATAGTATTCTTGTTATAAAGCACATTAAGCCATTTTCTGTTGCCTTCTGCTTAATATCAGACTTTGTCTTCTCCTGTTAAACCAGCTTCACTTCTGCGGATGCCCCCTGCCTGGGCTGGGGCTTCTCAGGATGCCATTTTGGTCATTATGGCACAATGATGGAGTCGGCTCATGTGGGGTCAGAGAGTTCTCTTCTCAGTTCCACTTGGTTCACACTGGTAGCTAGATATCTGCTACTGTGGGACTATTTACACCACAGGAATGGACAAACACTACAAATCAGGGTCTCCCCATTTCCCCTCTCCCACCCCTGCCAGAGCTAATTTTACCAGTACCCACCAACTAGATAGCATTACTTCTGCTGGTTCCACTGCTGGGAAGCAGGACAGCAGTGTTAGGAGTACAGGCCGTGGGGTATACCGCCCAGCTTTCAAATCTAGATTTGCCATTTACTGGGCCACCCTGGACCTCAGGTAATAATGCTTCATATTTAACGAGAATACTGCCAGGATCAAAGGAGATTAATACACAAAAAGACTTCACCCGTAACCTGGCACATAGTAATCCCTTAATAAGCATGCTATTATTTTTCTATTGTTATCAGTGTTACCTAGTAGGAATTTTATAAAAAGTACTCTGGGTGGGATCTGGTGAATGAGGGAAAACACCTGTTTCTTTTACATCATTTTCTTTTTCTCTGACTAGACTTATCTGTTCCACATTCTTGCATAGTAAGGGGGGGTGGGAATCAACGCATAACTTTTGTGTGCCAATACTTTTAAAGAGTTTTCAGTCAGCCCTTGATTCAGTATTTGGTATTTCTCCCTTCTTCAGTCACCAAGATTCAGACCACAGTCTCTGGTGAGCTTGATTAGGAAGTAACCTTAAGGAGAGATCATGTTGTTCTCAGAATCACCCCTTCGCTCCAAATGCTAAGGTTTTCTCCCTAGATTAGACTTATCTGTTCCACATTCTCTTCACTTATGGTAAGTTCTTTCCCTAAAGCCTCACCAGTCCTTCCAGAAAACAGAAGCTAATAAGACTGCTCTCTCAAGATCCACACAGTTAGTTCATGGAATGTACTCAAAGAACCTGACAGGAGCCCTGGGAGTCCAAGTTAATAAGTCAGTAAAGGGATATCTGTTATCATGAGGTGTACGTTGTCGAGGGGTACTCCAACCTCGCTGAGAATTAAGCAAGAGAAAATCAGATCAAACTGTATCTTAATTGTCTGAAGTTCTACACAAAAAAGCACCATCTCCAAATGAAACATGTAAAATGGGAACCCTTGAGGGAAACAGGTTAAATATTTTCAAAGGTAAGTTTAAAGTCAGAAAAAAAAAATCTTGCTTTTCAAGATAGTGATGTTAGGGAATGGCAAATACGTGGCATGCATGTTTAATCCTCCCATGGGTGCTCGTGGTAGACACACCTAATTGATCACAACCCTCTTTCTCTGAGCTCATAAGCAGCCTCAAAATGCTTCTCAATGCAACACTCTAGGCAGCCATTATCAATCAATCAGAGTGGCATGTGATATTAAAATATATTTCCATCCTGAGTTTAGATGAAACAGGGGAATGGATGAGATGCTATTATAAGGTCCTTTCTAATCCTAGAATTCCATAACATTCAATGAAAACATCAATATGAAATTGGATCCTCAAGCCTCTATTGCCAAATCTGTATAAATATCACAATTAATTTGTGAAACATACTTGTAATACCTACTAAAGATAGTCCATCCAACCTATTAGAATTTTTCATTTCCTATGTATATCATGTATCTTCAGACCATTTGCCACATATTTTCTCTCAAGAAATATTGGTAGTGGTGGTGGTGGTGATGGTAATTATCACAATTACTACTACTTTTAATAATAATAATAAAGTAACCCAATAAGACTAAGAGTAA
Organism: Meles meles; assembly: GCF_922984935.1. Classification (NCBI taxonomy): domain Eukaryota; kingdom Metazoa; phylum Chordata; class Mammalia; order Carnivora; family Mustelidae; genus Meles; species Meles meles. The sequence continues at coordinate 167,494,488 of NC_060067.1, read as the reverse complement.
TTATTAGCTAGCTTGATAAAGCATAACATGCCTGTCCTCCCTCTTCCTGACCTTGCTGAAACACCAAGACCACTGCTGGTGTGTGGAAGGAACTCAGTGAGTATTTTCTCCACATCTTTTCTTCTGATCTTCATTAACATTTTCAAATATTTCAGCTCTTCAGAGGTGTCAGTCAGGATGGGAAGTACCAATTTTTAAGCAGATGTCTATCAATTCAGCTCTGAGAAAAGGATGCTGGTCCTCATTACCAACAAGTAAACAAACATAAAGAAGCACCAGTGATTCTCTATATTTCTGCTGACCCATTTTTAAATTTTTTTTAAGATTTTATTTATTTATTTGACAGACAGAGATCACAAGTAGGCAGAGAAGCAGGCAGAGAGAGAGAGGAGAAAGCAGGCTCCCCACTGAGCAGAGAGCCTGATGCGGGGCTCGGTCCCAGGGTCCTGGGATCATGATCTGAGCCAAAAGCAGAGGCTTTAACCCACTGAGCCACCCAGGCGCCCCTCTGCTGACCCACTTTTACGAGGTACTTTCTTCACTCTGCTGGACTTGTAACTCACGATCTTTTTGAGATTTAGAAGCAAAGGAGCTTCTTGATTTTGCACATGGCAAACTAAAATCCAAGGTAAGAAAGTGACTGCCCGGGGTTGCCAGGAAGGTGGAGTCAGGGCACAACTCTAACTCAGATCTCCTGGCTGCCATGGAGCTTGAACTTCAGACCATCTCTTTCTGCATTACATTGCTGCTAGCAAGTTAGACGCTGTCTGCTTTTAATTTGACATGGTAGACATTCTCATTAAATCAGATCTGGCTTTCAATTACAGATTGAGTTCATTTGTTTTGAAAAGGTCAGTGTGTGTTAGCACTACGTTTGCAGGCTGTGTAGGTCAGGATACATTCACTGTAGAATACATCCACAACTGTACATGACTGTGTACACATCTGTATTTGCATTCTCTCCCACACGTGAATACCCAGCACAGCACACACTTGTTAACCTAATTTATTTATAAACATAACCTGCCAAATTTTGAGATGATGGATGATTTGGGGCTTTAATAAATCCAACATTGAATGAGCCCAAGAAATTGTCTAGTGTCAGCTTTTCACTAAATGCAATTAGTCATGTGGAAATATTACAGATATAAAAAATAATCTTCAGCTGAATTTCATAAATTTGGTAGAGTACACAGAATAGAGGCAAGCTGCTTATTTGGAAAGAGAAAAAAGAAAGAAGGTGGAGAGAGAGAGAAAGAGTGCACGGGGGGGGAAGAAGAAGAAGGAGGAGGAGGAAGACGAGGGGCGGGAGGAAGAGGTGAGAAAGAAATATTGACAAGAAAGACAGAAAGAAAATCCCATTGCCCTTGGGATTGCATTAAAGTTATTCTTTCCCGTATGTATGGCAGAAGCAGTGGTGCTCTTCTCACAATTCTTGCCTAGCATATATTTGGTAATGCAGATGGAATAACAGCCCCTCATTTTGGTACCCTCTCTGCCTTGCTTTCACACTTCTTCATTTCCCCAGCAGTCATCGGAAAGGGACCCAGACAACTTCCTCCAAAAGGGAAAGCAAGTAGTGAATATAGTTGACCCCAAATCTCTTTCTTCCTTCCATCAGTAAACTGCATACACTACTAGAAATTACCCTGCTATTCTCAGATTTTTCCTGCTCCCCATGTCTTCTTCTTCCCCAATATTACCCACCCTCCAGAGCTTTGGTTGAAGGTCCCGAACAGAGACAGTCCTGGGGGAAATGATTCCATTGATGAATGATTTGTCCCCTGTGCAGGTCCCTTTCTCATGAATTTAACTGTGAGCTTCCTAAAGACAGGAGCCATGCCTTATACATTCCTGGGTCACCAGTGCCTGGCTCAGTCTTGGCACACAATTGCAACACAATGAATGTTTGTTGAATGGATAAGTTATTTTGGCTTTCCTTATCTCATCTGAGAGAAGATTCCTTGGGATCTTATATTTAGCCAGATTCACTAGGATCTTCTAAATAAGTTCTTATAGTGGTCTATGTCACCCTGCCAGAAAGAGCTGTATTTTTGAAGAGGAAATAGAAAGAGGGCAACTTAGCTCAGAATCTTTATTCTCTAAATAGCAGAGTTATCTAAATTTTGGTGGAGCATTTTCTGGAGATCATTGAAGTTGACCTCCGATGTTGCCTTACCTAAGCTAAGGTAATTAGCTGTGCATTGATTGTTTCCTGCAAAGATGCCTATGACAGAGCATGACAGAGTGTCAGGCACATGGATTCAGCTGCTCTAGCCTTTACTCATTCTGTGGGCAAGGGCACCTTAAGTTACTTAACTTCCTGCACCTCAGTTTCCTAATCTGTAAAAGGGGATGGTAATACTTACATTATATGGTTGCTGGTGAAAATTAACTGGACTAACAGATGTAAAGTGATTTGAACAGGGCCTGGAACATAGTAACTACAGATGGTCCTTGACTCACAATGGTTCGATTTACTAGTTTTCCCACTTTACTATGGTGTCAAAGCAATATGCATTCAGTAGAAACTGTACTTTGATTTTGAATTTGGATCTTTTCCCAGGCTAGTGATATGCAGTATGATATTCTTGTGAGATGCTGAGCTGTGGCAGCCACAGCTCCCAAACACGTCATCATGAGTGTGAACAACTATACACTGACAGCCATTCTGCACCCATACAACCATTCTGTTTTTCATTTTCCACACAGTATTCAATAAATTACATGAGATTTTCAACATTTTATTGTAAAAGAGGATTTGTGTTGCATGATTTTACCCAACTGTAGGATAATGTAAGTGTTCTGACCACGTTTAGGCAACCGAGGCTAAGCTCCGATGTTCAATAGGTTAGGTGTTTTTTCAGTTTGCGATTTGTTCAACTTACAGTGATGTTATCTGGTCGTAACCCCATCATAAGTCAAGGAAGATGTGTATTGTGTAAGAATCAGCTGTTATTTTTCTATACCTCATTCTAAAAGAGTGTGAAAAGGGAATAGTACACAACTTTCACATGTCCCATTTGCATGATACTGAGCATAACATAGCAAGTGCTCTATCTGAAATAGGGGATTCATTCAGTGGATTAGGGAGACTATGCCATTCATGTTTTTAAATCTAGCACTGGAAATTAGTATAATGGGACAGAACTTGCCAGGAACATTCTCATCAGGGGAAAGATTGTCCTCAAGAAGGAAACAGAAAGATGTCTGTGCAGTCCCTTCAATTCTGAGTTATTGGACATGAGGGTGAAAATCCCGAGAGCAATAAACAGAAATTGGTGCATAAACTGTGATTTGAGGAGCAAGTCCTGCAGTGAAGTTGGGGCTGGCTTTTAAACTTAATTATGCACATGTTTTTCTGGCACAGTTTATTGGATCATATGGTGTAAACCATAAACAAACACTAAAAACCTGGCTGGGTTGATGGCTACAAGCTACAAAATGGTCTTCAAAGATCAAATATTTATTCCAAAATCCCAGGAGCCAACCTCTCTGCATTAAAGTCAAAAGCAAGTGATCCATTCTTCCTCAACAGTAGCTTATGAATCTTCTCCCTGATTGGAATATGCACAGACAAATTACTGTCTCCCCTCGTGCCACTCAGCATGGAGGAGCCAATTTGGGTGACACACACCAAATGGATAATCTAAAGGATTAGTAGCTTGCATTGGTGGTGAATTATCTCTGCAGAGCTTGACATAAATCAACCTCGTGATGCACTATTCAGGGAATGTAAAAGCCTGGGCTCCCCAAATAGTTTTCTGGATTCCCTCTTGGCAGGGCCTCATTAGGACTGGGACATCCAAAACACTCGGCAGGGTGGCTTCTGAGGGTGGCTAATGAAAAAAAGAATGAAGATATTTCCTCTGCTGCCTGCTACAAACAGTTTCAAGATTAGCTGCTAAACCCAGGTCTCCTCTTCATTTTCCAGGGTAAAGAGGCTCTGCTCTGCTCCCCACCCCCACTGTAAAGCTGCTGCCTCCTTGTTAATTTCCATTCCCTTTAGGAGCAGAAATGCAAGCTGGTAGCACCAGGTTTTCTGTGGGTTCTGGGTTGCTCCTTAGAAGATGGGGTTTTTTGGTTGTTCTTGTTTTTTGGTTTGCCTTGTTTTTATGGCACAATTCACAAGCCAGCTCAAAGTTCATAACGTAGCTGGTACCTTGGCCTGTGTGTTTTTATAATAGTTCTCTATGTATGCACATGCACATATTGAAGGGTAAGTATAAATATCTAGGTGTTATGGCCCACTGAGGGAAGTCACCCTCCTGTCGGGAGCTTGGGCTACCCATGGTGACTGTGTGGCCCTGCTCATCTTCCACGGCCCACAAGTCCAGTCCAACCTACCAGATAATAAAAGTTTGCTAGAGATACATAGATTCAAGCCAAATCAGGGACAGCTAAGATAAATAACAAGCACTCCTCGGAAGATTCTGCCAATATACCGAGGTTTTGAGCATCTCGTCTGCGATGGCCGTGAAGCCCATGCGGGCCTGCAGTGTACGCTGACTGCGGGGACACTGAGGAAAAGCCTGTGGTTCCCACTGCTTTTCAGACCACCATTTCCCGTCTCCCAATTCTGGCGTGTTTTGCCTACGCCAGTATGATTCTGTGTACTCTAAATAGATATGGACAGTTGAGGTCCTAGTGGCCACACAACAAAGACAGATTTAGTTTATCCCACCTATTGCTTTGTTTCGTTTAAAGAGCTAGTATTTCAATTAAAAAAAATAACAGATACTCTGTTTCTCAGGAAAAAAAAAATCAGAAGATAGCTCATTGCCCCTTTGGAATACTCCTGCTGCGTGCTTAGTTGAGCATGCTTTCTTCAGGGCACCAGAGTCCCCACAGTTTCCTACTACCCCCCAACCAGTAAAGCCCAGCCCTTTCCACACCTTAGCCCCTGTCCGGCCACTTAGACATGTAAGTGTGCGGTCCCTGACTATTTCGATAACTTCCATGCTGTGGCTAGAGTGGGGCCACCCTGTCTGAGGAGAGCACCAGCTCCAAAGGCCTATGTCCTTAGGTCCACTTTTGTCAGAGCAGAGCTCCTGTTCCCAGGAGTTATTGACTCTCTAGTCGTTGATGAGGCTCAGGGACACTGCTTCAGCTCTCATTCTTCTGTGACCAGGACTCGTCAAGAAAGACCTGGGACCTCAGTTGTTAGTGGCCATAGTTGAGGCCTCCTTGACTTTCACAATTCCTCTGTATCAGGCAACAAGAACTAACTGCATAATACCCAAACCCAGGAGCCAGGGCAAGAGGATGGAGGATAAAATATCTACTCTGGGGCCCTCCCCCAGAGAGATCCAGAAAGTGTTGGTTCACCCTGACAGAGGAGGTTCTACATGGGCTCACTGGGCATCCGGATACAAGAATGCCTCTGTGGGAGATAGAGATACCTCTGAGTATGTTGGAATGTGGGGAATGCTAAGGACTTCTGATGCCAGCGTGGGGCGCTGGTGAAGAACCTGGCTGGTACATTAGTTTGCTATGGATGGCTGCTGGCTCTTTTTCAAAACACTGACTGTGGTCTTTGGGGTCTTTTGTGACCCTATAACTGATACCACACTTTGTTGTATTCTCCTAACACACAAGATACAATTGCAGCCTTTTCTCAATTCTTGAACTTCCGAGACTTGGTTACCTTAGATGTAAATGTTCTTTATCCCCTTCTCTATGTGGTTATGACACTATTCTGTAAAACATCCCCATGGACGTGCCAGGTTTAACCCACACACTGGTGCCTATTCACTCCTGCCCCTGCCCATTTGCAGATGAGGCTTTGTATCTCTGTGCATTGTCAAGCTGCCCCATAATGGACAAAAGCCCTGCGTGTATAAACTGGTTTTGGAGAGCATTAGTCAAGGCTCCTCGGGTTCTTATCTACCACTGACACTAAGGGGGTAATGGGCGGTGGAGTTTAAGAATATGATTCTAATAAGATATACTTGGCATGAAGCCTCCTCCTACTGATGGCACAGGCTAACAGTCCTCCCCCAAACACACCTTTCAGAGGGGGAGTGGTACTTTCCTTCATTGCCACCTCCTCATGCTTTCTGCCACCACCTGTATCTTGAAAGTTTGTCAGTACTTGAAGGATTTGGGCGTGTTCAGGAAGTCCACTGGAATACCAGCTCGTAGCTCAAGGACAGGAGGAGGTGCACCTTAACTGGTTATGACAGTCCTGCAAGATATCCAGGGAGGAGTTACTGAGGACTGTCAGGCCGACTCTTGTCTCCTGCAGGGGACAGGACTCCTTGAGATGATGGTGCCCTGTGCACTTTGGGCTCTAGCCCATCCCTTTGGCTCTTCTCCTCTTATAAAGCCCAGTTCACAGGGACTCTGTGCTCTGGATAAGACTTTGGAGAATTTGAGTGTGTGGTGGAAGGTATGATGGATTCTGAGCAGAAGCTAACCATATCTATCAACTGGCATTCTCAGAAATCAAATAAGCCAAGTTTTGAGGTACACTTTGCACCCAAGTGAGAGTGTGTTGGAGTTCTCCATTAAGTAGCCTTGAGAAAATCTCATCCTGCTCCATGCAGAGGAATGGTGTCAGTTACCACTCGCTTCTCATCACTGTGTTCACACCACTCAGGTCACTTCTCCAGAGTCACTTCTCCAACCTGTACTTTAAGACACCTGACTTTTATCTTCTCTGTTATTTCCATAGTAGATTTCAACACAGACTACCCGGACGGGGCCAGCACTCCTAGGCTCCCATTCACTTGAGATGAGGGGTTAAGGTGAAAAGAATGTTTGTTTTCCAGTTCAGCCTTGGTTATTCTGTTGGAAGAATCTGTCCTTGTTGCCTAAGCCCTGTCTTAACAGGTGCTCTTCCCTTCCTCCTTGATATTCTTTTCTTACTCAAAGCCACTACAAGCCTCTTTGTTAGTGTCTTCTGAGCCCCTGCCCACTGTCTGGCTGAGGTGCTAACAGAGTGAAGAAAGGCCCTGGTAGCAGGCCGCAGACAGAAGCAGCCACTACATCAGGGGGGTAGATAACCCACAAGTTGGGTAGCAAGCCAGTGAATAAATACACATTGATTATGTTCATTTAGCTACCAGTATAACTGCCTATGGGGAGGATGGACTAGTGGAAAAAAAAATTGATGAGCTGGTTAATGTGGCTTATTGGCGAGACAATTTTAATGTCATGCGGCTTTAAGAGTCTTGTTTAAAAAAATTAATGTGGAGATTGCATTTTAATGGGTCTGAGTCCATAAGCAGCGGGTTGCAAATATGTGTCTCCAGGGGCAGTTCCTGCATTAGGCTCTTTGCTCTGAGATCCTCTGGGGTGGAAGAGGGTAACATATCATGTTGGTTATTTGTTAAATGTCAAGGGTGTTGGGCAGGGTGCAGAAAATGCAGTCAGGTATGGTGTATGGGCTGTTGTGTGGTGGCTCCCAGCTGCTGAGCAGGTGACAGTAATGGGATGGCCTAGGGCTGGTTGCTGGACTGGATGGAGATAAGGGTTGATGAATGAGATGGTCACCAAGTGGGACTTAATACTGAATTTGATGAAAAGGGGAAAGAAAACCATAATGGACTTGGAAGACACTTGGAAGAGCTTAGATGGCATCCAGAGAAAAAGAGAGGGGACAGGGGGAAGAAAAGGAAGAGAGGAAGAAGAAGGAAGAAGAAGGAAGAGCAAGGAAGAGGAAATCAGCTAGTCCTGCTACTAAAATACACTCTGTCCTGTATGTCATTTTTCACCACGTCTTACCAATATATTTAACTCTAAGCTTTATAAAAGTCCTTCAAGAAATCTTTATTGGACCCTCTGCAACTCACAAGCATTTCTCATACTAACTGCCTCATTGGATGATATTTTATGTATCACTGTAACAGTAATTTACTCTCGTGTTATCTATTTTTTTTTCAAATATTTTACAAGCTCCTTGAGGGCAGGTTTTGTCATCCACCTGTCTCTGCATGCCCCATAGTTCCTAGCACAATGTTGGAACACAGAAGGTGCGAAGTCAATGATTATGACCAGCACCTGATTTGAAATTGAAGTCTCATGCACGTTGGTTCCTCCCTTCCTATTGTCTACTCTCTAAAATTCTCCCTCTCCTTGATTTCCAGATTCCAGTCCTAAAAAGAGTCAGTGGGAAGGGCCCTCTCCTGCCATCTCTTTTATAATCTCAAACAAGCACGCTTATAGTCATAGGCTTGTCCTCACAAGCCTGGGAACTCTCTTCCCACACAACTGGAGTTCCTGACAGTCCCTAAAATGCCACTGCACAAGTTCTCCATTATGAAGGAAGAGAAGCCCTACGAGGCTCTCTTTTCTGGCTTCCTTGTTTCTGAGCTTGTCCTTAAATATGTAGCTCTCTTCCTACATGACTCCTTCAAATGATCAATTAGATAGGCTCTGGGTGCTCAAGGTACAACTGCTCATTTGGGCAAACCCCTTTGGCTCCTTGTGTGGTAGCACTTCAAGAACAAATGATCCTCACCCTTATACCGGGTTCTGTTTCTCAGTATCCTGCTTGTTGAAGAGGGAGACGAACAAGACTTGTTATTAAACTACTCGCCTGAGCAAGAGAAACCAAGCTGCATTCTCATGAGATCACCCTACCTTTACACAGGGCACTAAGGTATGAAATGTTGGTAAACAAATTTTCGTATTGCTATCATTTAGGAAATCCATGTATTCCCAGAAATATGGAAAACAGTCAATTTCCTTTTTACCTTCAATTTCCCCCTTCCCTGAGTATTTCTTAAACTCTCAGTTCCTTTACACTTGGCTTAAAAGCAATCCCTTTCAGCCCTATAGAGCTTTTAACTTTTCAAAGCATTTTCATACCTTTAATCTCATTTGATCCTTGGAGTATCCCTGTGAGGTAGGTAGGGCAAGCATTATTAAACCTATTTGAATAATGAGCAAAAGAGGGCCAGGAAGATGAAGTGTCTTGCTCCTTGTCTCCTGAGAAGGGACCTTGTTTTCTGACTCCTGGGTTAGTACTTTTTTTTTTTCTTTAATTCCAGGGACCTAAGTGATTTGGCCAGCCTCTTTTCAAGCTCCCGTGTATCCTGCCTCCAGCAGGAGAAAGAGGAGAAGGGAGGGTTATGTAGGCATGGAGGTATGGGGGAGGTGCAGAAGGAAGAAGGTCCACAAGGGGAAAATGCTTACATGGCTTTGATATCGATAGCCACTCATTAGAAAAGGAGAGGTCAGGGCACTTGCCGATAATGATGCTTGCATTATGGTGCTTAATGGAAATGGTACAGTACTGCCTCATCAAAAGCTAATCTGCCGGAGAGACACCCAGGCCCAGCACAGCAAGAATGAAATTCCCACTGGGGCCAGCTCCTGGAACTGAATCCAAAGCCATTAGCATCAGGAGGCCCAGGCCATGCATCCAGCCTATCCTGCTGAGTCAGACAGTGTAACGACTTCAGCCATTAGTGGGGCCAGGTGGTGACTACAGAAGTAGCCCTGGAGACTAGATGCTTGGTAGATTCATCCATGCTAGCAAGGATGTTGAGATGCTGCAAATAGGGGCTATAGAAAAAGGAAGAGAGGACCCTCTTCGCCCCCATTTCCATGGAGGTCTTGGCTTAAATCCTCTGCCTGTTCTCTGAAGCGCAGGTGAGCACATTTTTCCTTGCCAAATTCCACTGTAAGCATAACTATGCTCAGGTCTCCCCTACAGCACCAGGAAGATCTGTCTTCCTCTTGCCTGTCTAGCTTTCTTTGAGTTCAGGGTGGGTGGGTTGGTCCCTAGACCTCACACATCCACCAATGGCATCATCTCTGGTAGCTGTGACTGAGGTAGAACAGGAAGGCTGCTGTGGTACCACTGGGCTGTGGCCCTAAGAACACATGGGAGTCTGGATGCTTAGGAGCTAAACCAGTTTCTGTATTAGCTACTGTGTAATGTTGGCCAAGGCTCTGCCTTTCCATGCTTACTAGTCTCTCTGACAATGGGGGTGTCCATAGATGATCATCGGGTGGCTATGAGGCCTTGATTCCATTTGGGAAAAGTGGGGTTGAGGGGTGATGTATCAAAGTAAGAAGAACTTTAAAGGCAAAACATCGCTCTTCTATAGATGACAGGACTTCATTTTTTCCTTAAGGCAGCATTGCCAATCAGTGTCCCGGGAGACATGGTACATTAGATTTTCTCTCAGGGTCTTGCTACTTCAGACAAAGCACAGGCTCCAGTCATTAAAGTGTTTGGAGATGGAGAAGACGTCACTTAAGACCTCTGCATTAACGTGCTTTCTGGCTCCCGCAGTCCAGGGTACCTCAGAGACCACTGCTTCCCAGGTGACCTATTACTTCTCTTCCTTTTGTCTTGCCCCTCTCATGGTAACAGGTTCTCCTTGACATATGGCTGCTATAGTATTAAAGCCCAGTGCTCCAGACCCCTCAGTTGTCATCACTAACAGCATTCTTTCCAAAGGCCTATCCCTCTCTCATCCATATATCCTGAGGGTTCACAGTGAGTAAGGGTTGGAAACCCTTGACAAGCAGGTTTTATAGAAGAAAGAAATAAAGTCCAGAGAGAATAAGGTGCATTTAGAGCCAGTTAGGGGTAGATTATGGAATAGAACCTCACTTTTCCAAAGTCAGGATCTTCTCATATTAGAACAAAGTGATGATGGAAAAGAAATGATCATAGCACCTCCCCATCCAGCTAAATCTCTAAACCAACGCTATATCATAAAATACCCTTCAGAAGATACCTATCACCTTATATATGTAATCCACTTACTTTCCCTACAGGATCTAGATCTATGCTGAACCGTATGGTGGTCACTGGTTATCAAGTGGTTATTCAATTAAAATTGAATAATTAAATTAAATTAAAGATTAAATTCTTCAGTTGCACTAATCACATTTCAAATGCTCCATAGCTACATGGGGCTAGTGGTCATCATGTTGAACAATGCAGATATAGGACATTCCCATCATTGAGAAAAATTCCATCAGATAGTGCTTCTGGAGAGCTGAAGATTATTTCTTTTATTTTTCAGAGGGAGAACTAAAGCCTAGAGAAGGGAAAGGACAGTAAGTGGTCTCAATCCTGCAGTCAAGGATTGCAAGGAGGATCCACCTGTTGTTTTAATGAATCCCAAGCCTTTGCCAATAAAAAACAATGATTGTTTTCCATTTGATGGTCCCTGGAAGTGGAGGTGCCCAAATTTCTGTATAGGTGGCCTACAGAAAACAACCTGATTGAGAAGTTCTTGATACAATGTTTTCATATTTGTTTATATAAGATCAGGAAAATATTGCCCATTCATATCAAAGATTGAGGGAGAATAGATGGAGATATGAAGGTTTGACTACAGCCACCCTCCATAACAATTCTTTTTTTTTTTTTTTTTAGATTTTATTTATTTGACAGAGAGAGATCATAAGTAGGCAGAGAGATGGGGGGGAAGCAGGCCCCCTGCTGAGCTGAGAGGCCTTCCCTGCTGAGCTGAGAGGCCGATGCAGGGCTCTATCCCAGGACCCTGAGAACATGACCCGAGCTGAAGGCAAAGGCTTAACCCATTGAGCCACGCAGGCGCCCTTCATGCCACCGTATAAACTGTGTTTCCACTTCATTTTTATCAAGTAAAGAGAAAGTTGTAGAGGATTGTCCCATTCCCCCAAAAAAGCAAGCTAACAAACAAAGACTTTGCTTAACATACTTGAATCTTACTTTGTTTGTCCAATTTTGACCACAGTGGTGACAGGAAATACATGCTATTCCTTTATTAACAGAAATATAGAATTTAAAGGAGGGAAGTAAAAACCAAAGTCTATAATGAGTGGTCAACACTCCTTCTGTGTTGTTCTATGAGGGTTCCTTCTAGGACTAGAGGTAAATAGATACACATTATAAACCATACTGAGGGGTAGAACAAGAAAATAGGAATGTTTAACTTAGAGATAAGAGGGCTCAGGTAGAATATGTGTATTCTTATCTAAATCTGAAATGTTGTTGATTGGATAAAATTGTAACTGCTGTGTTTTTTCCCAATGGATAGAGCTTCCGTTTATTTTCAGCTTTGTTATTATTACTTTATATTAAAGTCTCATTTTCCTTAAAATAGCATTTGAAAAATTTCACTGGAACTACATGCTAAAGACAGGTTGACTTCAGAAATGAGATGACATCTGACAAAGATGCTGCAAAAAGAGTCATAGTACTGACTAGGCAAGGGTAAGGCTACTCTTTTTATTAGTCAGGATAAGTTTTGTTGTTTCCTCTTATTTTATTTATCTGCCTTACAGATTTTAAAGGTGTGAGGAAGTTTCAGGGAAGAAACAAATAAAGGGGAGTCCATCATGCTGCCTTTGGGAACAAGCACAGGGGAGAAGGAGAGCTCTGATTTGAGGCTGAGCTGAACACAGTGCAGCAAGCCCTCTGCTCAGAGGCTCCATCACTCCCCATATCTGCCTCAGAGCTGGGGATGGCCTGGCTACTCCCAAACTCACTTCTCATTCTGGAAGCAACAGCCTGGATCTAGACACTATCTGAGATAAATAAACTGTTGGAGTGGTACAGAAGTCTCAGAGTTCAATTTCTTTCTAAGTCTTTGTTCAGCTTTTCGCAAAAGTAATGAAATCAAGAAAGAGATGGGAATGATTCAATATCTCCAATCCTACCCTGCCTTAGTGAGAACAGCTTCTTTCCCTGGTCCTACAGCTAGACAGGAACTTGTGGAGAAGTTTTCCTACCCTCCAGGATTTCTACTTGCTTCGGTCCCCCAGAACACATAGAAGGGTTCTATCAACACAGCCATTTATGTAGAACCAAATCTTTCATTATTGAGGACATATGGATCATCATAATCATCATTGTCATCATCATCATCATCGTCATCATCGTCATCATCGTCATAGTTCAACAGGTCCACTGGCTCTAGAATATGCTTTCAAATAGTCTTTCACAGAGCCACTGAGGGGTTGAAAGAAATATGATCAAGGAAATCTCACAGCTGCACCTCCCCACCCCAAATCAGAGATTTTAAAAGATTCCAAGGAAGCAGTGTTAAAAATAGCATAAGAGTCTTGAACCAATAATCCTTCTTTCTGAACAGTCTTCCAAATCACTGCAGGATCAGACATTAATACACAGTTCTATCTGGTTACACAGAAGAGGGTAGTCACTCAACAGTACTCCATGCCAGGTCAAGTTATATTTTGTGTTAATGTTGGTTTCCAGCTCCCTCTCACTCACCCCTCTATGAGAGTCTTCAGGCCTTTCCCCACTGTTTTTAGGCATTCCATCACCTTGGCATGGGTTACCTTGCTTCATGGAATCTTTGCCCTTGTAAGGAACCTCAGAGGTTAGGCCACACAGAATCACTTCCAACCAGCTTCTATTGACAATTCACCTATGGCAAGTTCCTAGGAACTATGGGCTGACAAGGGTTTTGAAATGTTATCCCTCCTTGGAATGAATAAGTACCCCGGAAAACTATAAAGCCACTCAAAGGAATGAAGAAGTGAATATTTTGGAGCAGAGTGGAATGCTTAAAAATCTTTGACTTCCACCCAGTACATGACCATTTGCGATATCCTCTTAAATATCAACCAATAATTAGAGAGTGTAATGACTATGTTTATGGATTGGTTCTTGCTCTGATCTCATAAGGCCAATTGGCACATGGAACACTTACAGTAGATTGCACCTGCAACAGAGTTTCCTTCTTCCAGTCAGTTTTGGCCAAAGACAATGAGATTTCCTGAAATTGTATGTAACTAAATTATATATAAACTGAATGCAGTGTAAGATTATCCCACCATGTAACACAATCTCTAGCAGAAGTTTAAAGCTACTGTATTATTCTCCAATTTAGCAAAGAGGTGGAGTCTCTACACAGTATGGTTAGAAATCTGAAACTCAAACCCCTCTACAACAGAATTTTTAAACCTAAATCTACCTTCACAACCTGGAAAGCCATTTTGAAGATTATCTAAGATGACCCCCAAATTGATCCTCTAAATTGTGTTTTTCAGGAAATATATATCCCCACTGCCTTTTATGCCATGTATTCAAGTGAATATCTTTCTTCCTCAGTTTCAGTTTCACTGAGAAAGACAATTCTGTGTTCACCAAGTTCCCTTTCATTTTCTTCCTGGAAACACAGTTAGGCTTATAGCCCATCTTTCCTGTGATTGAGTTCTGTTCTATGAAATGTGGGCTGATGTCGTGACTATAACTTCCAAGCCTAGCCCCTACACAGCTACTACTCTCCCTTCACCTCAATTGCTAACTGGATATGAGCATCCAGCCAGGGACTCTGAGACCCCAGAAGATGGAAAAGTCACAAATTGCAAAGATTATGTTTGCTAGATTACTGCTGAGTCAATCAGGAGAATAGCTTGACCGGAGATACCAGCAATGGACCACTTCATAAAACAGAACTATAATTTCATAGTGTTAAGTCACAGAAATTTGGAACTGTTTGTTACAGCAGTTAGCCTGCCTGAATACATCATTTCACTGAAGCTACCAACTTTTATCTAAAAAGACTGCAGTTTACATAAAATGCTAGGAATCAGAAGACTCATACTTATGAAATACAATTTTGCTGTAATATATTGGAAGTGCAAGGATAGGAGCTGAAGGATCTTCTAGTCATACACACTCTAGTTGGTTGAACTGACCAGAGTTCAAACCCTGACAGGAACACCGGTCAGATTGGTTTCCAGGCCAGTTTGATTCAGGAAGGGTTTTATCCAGGTAACTTCTGGTGGGGTTATCAAGGTTATCAGAAATGGAGATACCTGTCCATATGTCCAAGACCATAGTCAGGAGGTCAAGTCTGAGGGCCAAAGAGAACCAGCAAGGAGAAGTGAACAGCATGACTAAGCAGTTCTTGTCAGGAATATCCAGAGCAGAGTGAACTGGAGCCAGAAACGAGTTGAGGTAGATAGTTCAAAGCTGAGGCTCTGAGTGGCAGTTGTGTGCTGGAGATTTATGATGCTGGTTTTGTTTGGGACCAGCGAACCTAGTGATTTCAAGGCAAAATAGTTAATGAGCCATTCAAGAAATAATCCTAGTTAAATTTTAATCATGCTATGAGACTTATTTTTGGGATAATTTTTAAAATCAAAAATACCTTAACATAAAATGTATATCTTTTAGGCAGAGAAATACATCATCCATTGACTGATTTGCCATATATAAAAAATGTATTTGAAAGAAGGTATTGTAAGAATTCCAGGAAGGTTCTATGAAGCAAAATTGCTGAAGAGAGTGAAGAGCTCTGGGCCTGAATACTCACTGGAGTACTGTAATATAAACTCAGGCCAACCACCCAGGTTTGCTTTAGTTTTCTCTTCTTTAAGACTAGAGGGTTCTCCCTGGGGACAAACTGAAAGTCCTTTCCAACTCTAAATTTCTCTGTGGTATTACCTTTCATAAGCATGTATGTGTGACAAGATAGAGGAGAAACAAAATATGTCTTCCTCACTGCTTGTTAGCTCTGGGCACAGATTGTCACTCATTAGGGAGTGGCCTGAGCCGGTGTCCGGACAGCCCAGCCCCACTACATATTGGGGACTCACAGAGCCGCTGTCTCAGAAAATCTCTCCTGAAGTTCATGTGGCAGAAAGAACGATCAGAGACTTTTGAGATGGACACAAATGTTTCCCTCCTCAGCTGTTTTAGTCTTCGACAAGCCCTTTAGCGTCGCTGAGCCTCAAGTTCCATTCTATGAAATGGGAAATAATAGTGAAGCTCTCTGGGAGCTGGGACCAACACAAGTCACTTCCGTTGTTTGATTCTCCTGATTTATTAAACAAATGAAGAAATGCCTAAACAAACTTAGCAACAATCAGAACACATTTTAAGTGTTTACATTGAATAAACTAACATCTTAAATATGTATACGCATTCGGGGGTAACATCATTTGGCAACACTGAGGCCCTTTGTAGAAGTTAAAGCCTGGTCGAGAGGCCCACCTCCCCTTCAAACCCCTACCCACTCATTCCATCCTCTGCCACATAGCTTTCTTGTGGGAAAGAATTCAATGAGAAAATGGTTGTCAACTGTCTGGAATGACATAGAAAGCTAGCACTCAATAAATGGTAGTTATTATACCCAGGGTGATTGTATAGACGAATCTGAAACTCAGCAAGACCTTGCAGACAACTCAACGTCTCCCGGGAGTGTGCAGTGTAGACTGAGGGTCTGCCTGGGACAGGCATCTCCTTGGGTCTCCATCATATTTTCCAGCTAATCCTCTGGCAGCTGTAAAATGTCCTTAAACTCGGCTCCTCTCAACCAGACTCCCAGCTCCTTGGCTGTGGATCCAGCCAGCATCAGGAGGGCCACTCGAGTCTTCATGCAAGTACACAGAGGATCCCTCCTGCTCCTTGGCATTTATTTACTGCAGATTATTTATTGTGGAAATATGAGATGGATGGTTAGGGAAGGAGAGAACAAACAAACTTACCTTCCTCGCCTGCCTGAATGTGTTTGAGTTCCTACTTGTATGCGCTGAAATGTCTATAATTTACTTTTCAGTTTTGCAATGTTTATGGCTTTTATGTCATTTGAAGGTTATTTATAACAATTATATAAGGAAGCAAAGTGCCATAAACTGAAGTAATTTACTGTAAAATATCTGAAATGCTAAAATACCAAACGGTGCATTACTGTAGTGCTGGTACTGCTCTTGGAAAAAAAGAAAAAGGGGGAAATCATCTAAAAATATAGCCTCTACCCCATCAGCTGGTCTATTACATTCATCTTGCAGAGATTTATAAACTCAGGAGCAACTGGCGAGTATTAATTTAATTGCTTTAGGGAGGGGCTAAGAATAGAGAGAACATGGCTCTTTGGTACAGCACTCATGAACTCAGATGGGCTATTTTGAAGCAAAAAGATGCAAAGACAACCAGGCACAGTGCCCATCAAATCAGCCATGACCTCTGCTCCTTCTTCTAAATTTTGATGTCTTGAGTCCAGATGACATTGTAGAGCTGGTAAAGGCTGCAGGGGGAGAATTAGGAAGCAATGAGTCTGAGTCTGGCTTGTTAGTTTCAGAATGCCAATCAAGTAATTTGAGAGGTTGATCATTGAGGGATTAAGGTCTGACAGATATCTACCCTAGGAGAGACAAGACCCTCCCAACCAGGGACAGGCCTTCAAGCTTTGCAAGAACCATATAAAACAAAGTTTTTCTCACCCATCCTTTTATTTACTGATTCAACAAGTGTTGAAAACCTGCTAGGGTCAGGTGCTGGAAATGCCATGGTGGGCAAGGAGCCGCAGCCCTCAGGGAATTTAGAAGTTTGGTGATATATTCCCCACAAAGTTGATGATTCCACAGAGTCCAGCCTGAGCGTGGGACAAGTTAGCTTACTGAAGCACCCGAGGAGACAACTGTACTGCAGAAATATGGAAAGTGTTTCCTCTAGGAAATGCCAGGGTGGCTTGCTCTTGGAGTAGGTTGCTGGGGCTCAGAACTGGTAAGTAGGGATCACTTCACACTCAGCTGCCCCTTTCCTTCGCTTCAGTGTGGAAAGGAAACAGTTTTTGCTAGGTCTGTTCACGCAGTGCTCTGCTGAAAGTAAAACTGCCTGTGGTCATTCATCAACCTCAACTAGCCACAAAGAGACTAATGAATTTCAGGTCCATCACTTCTGTGTGAACTCTAGGGACCACTTCTCAGTCATAAACCCCTTGCCAGAGCTCTGGAGTGGTAGAGATATAGATATTTTCTCAGTTAGTGAAACAGGAGGCTAATAAAGAGGTATGATATACAGGTTATTTAGAATCTTGTCTACTAAGTAGGATTTAGTGGCTGATAAGAAAGATAGCTTTCTGCCCCTAGATCTTCCCCTTCCGGTACACACCAATATCCTTCAAAACCACAGCACCTAAAAATCCTTCATTATCTCCCTCCTCCTTATCAGGCCTTTATTTATTTACTTATTTATTTTTATTATGATATATTAGTCACCATACAGTACTTCATTAGCTTTGATGTAGTGTTCCATGATTCATTGTTTACATATAATGCCCAGTGCTCATTGCAATACGTGCCCTCCTTGATACCCATCACCTATCAGGCCTTCTGTGTTTTGTTTGTGTGTTTAAAAAAGTGAAAATATAACAAGTGTTCAGCTTGATGAATTATCACAAAGTTAATGTGCCCATTTAAGCACCACTTACGTCAAGAGGTAAAACATTCTCAGGGCCCCAGAAACTCCATTCTGATCCCTAC
Source organism: Meles meles (assembly GCF_922984935.1). Classification (NCBI taxonomy): domain Eukaryota; kingdom Metazoa; phylum Chordata; class Mammalia; order Carnivora; family Mustelidae; genus Meles; species Meles meles. Next base: position 167,476,296 of record NC_060067.1, on the reverse strand, counting down.
TAATCATTACACCACCTCATTCCCAAAGATCATCACTATCATCCTATCAATACAGTATATAACCTTTTGTTTGGCTTCACTGCTTTAATATTATGTTTGAAATTTCATCGTTCTTGGTTGTGATGGTAGTTCGTTCATTTTGTTGCTGTATATTACTCTGGTTTAAGATCATACCACAATGTATTAATTTTTATTGATGGATTTTAGGATTATTTCCAGTTTGTGTTTATGAGGAATAATGCTGCTATAAACATTTTGTACATACCTTTTGGTGTACCTATATACACATTTCTGGCAAGTATAAAACTAGAAACGGAATGGTTGAATCATAAGGTATATGCATTTTCAGCATCATTACCTACTACCAAACAGTATGTTTTCCAAAGTGGATTGCACCAATTTACATTTTCCTCAACACTGGATGAGAGTTCTGGTTGTTTCAAATCCTCATCAAACCTTGAACTTGCCAATCTTTTGTATGTTAACATTACAGTGAGTGTGTACTTGTATCTCCTTCTATTTATTGTTGTTGATTTTATGTACCTGTGGAAATACAATTTATGTAAACTGTGTATCCATTCTAAATATATGAACTGATGAATTTTGACAAATACATACTTCTGAGTAACCACCATCCTAACCAAGATCAAAAACGTTTAAACACCTTAGAAAGTTGTGTCCTTCCGCAGTCAATCTTTGCTCCCTGCCACCTAGCTAGCCACCTGAAGACAACCACTGATCTGATTTCTATCACCATAGGTTAGTTTTGCTGTTTCAGAGCTTCGTATATATGGGCTTATTATAGTATGTATGCTTTTGTGTCTATTTATTTGACTCAGCGTCGTAGTTTTACATTCATCCACATTGTGGCTCCTCTGTGTTGTGTATCAGTAGTGCGCTCCTTTTTATTACAGGGATGTATTCCATTGGCAATGCTTTACAATTTACTTATTCATTCACCCATTGGCAGACATTTGGTTATTTCTCATTTGGGGCTATTGTGAATAAAGCTGCTATAAACATTTGTGTTCAAGTCCTTTTGTGATCATATGTTTCCATCTCGGATAAATATCTAAGAGTAGAATTTCTGGGTTACAGATGAAGGGTATGTTTAACTTTACTAAAAAAAAAATGAAAACAATCCCAAGATGTGTGTGTCATTTTGCACTTTATCATCAAGGTATGGGAGTCCCAGTGGCTCCACATCCCCACCAGAATTTAATCTTAGACGTTCTGGCAAATGTAAAGAGCCATCTCCTTATTTTTTACTTTGCATTTTCCGGATACCTAATTGGGCTGAGTTGTTTTTTTAAAAATATTTTTATTGTCCATTTGGATATCTTGTTTAATGAAGTACCTGTTATATCTTTTCCCATTTTTTAAATTTTGAGTTGTGTATCATTTAACTTACTGAATTTTAGGAGTTATTTATACACACCTTGGATACTAGCCCTTTTTGGTTATATCACAAATATTTTCTATAGGACTTTTTTTTAAAAGACAAAGTCCACTGGACTAGAGAACATGCTTAGTCACTTCCATGTAAAATCAATTCTGTTCTTAGTGGAGGAATTAGACTGCAGGGTTTATTGAGCTATGAAGAAAATAGGAGTAGGAAGGGGTAGAACTGGCTAGAACAATAGGTTTTGGGAAAAGAAAAAGAGCAAATAGGATGTTGCAATAGAAAAGGCTTTGGAAACAGGCATGACAAAATGTTTAAACTCATATGCACTTGTAGTGACTGCCTATGCTGTGAGGGATTATGGCTGAATTTGGATTTGATGGGAATTCGTGTTGTGACTGATAATGAGATCTGTCACTGGCCTTATAGTGATGAGGTGTCATTTGCCAAATCTGGTATGGAACTCAGAATTTCAGAACTCTAAGAAAACTGGGAACCATCTATCTGTGTCCCTCTTTTTTTTTTAAGATTTTATTTATTTATATGATAGAGCTCACAAGTAGGCAGAGAGGCAGGCAGAGAGAGAGAAGGAAGCAGGCTCCCTGCTGAGGAGAGAGCCTGATGTGGGGCTCAATCCCAGGACCCTGGGATCATGACCTGAGCCAAAGGCAGAGGCTTTAACCCACTGAACCACCCAGGCACCCCTATCTCTGTTCCTCTTACTTTGCAAATGATGAATTTAAAATCCAGAGCAAAATGAGTTGCCAAATGTCACATCATTAGGTCTATAAAGACTTATATGATCTATTTTGGGTCTGAGAAATGAGCAAATACATGTGCTTAGCACCCTGATAGATGATTTGTGGTATTTATCAGAGAATGCAATATATAGTCCTATCCTCAAGGAATTTTCTGGTGGACCCGGCAATGAAACATCCCCACAGAATGATTTGAGAACAATGGAAGGGGCTTCCTTATCAACTTGGAGTGCAGAGTTTTCATTCAGTCCAGAAAGCTGAGACAGTGACTAGCTTTGATGGTCTTGGGAAAACATGGCAGGACTTCTTACCAGGGTCTCTGCTTATAAAAGGGTCATCAGAGTCAACTATATTACTTCTTTCCAGAGGTCAAGATATTTTGTATTTTCCTGTTGGTTAGTCAAGTTCTTGAAGTCCTGCACTAGATGTGGATTGGTAGGCAACTCACCAAGTGTGGTGCCTGATGAACACTCGTCCATCGGTGGATGGATTCAACTTATTGAGAATGGTGGTTGGGAAAAGAAAGAATGCTAGGCTTCAACACTACTTCCAAGGACTATTAGCCTAGGAGACTCCATCCCAGAACTTCCAAGAGACAAGGATCTGCTGAGGCAGGTCATTTTCAAGGGGCATCAATGCCAGAGGTGAGCACTCAATGTAAATGTCGCACAAAGCTACCAGGTTTGCAAGAAAAGCAAATACTGTTTCTGAATAATAAGCAATAAAAATGAGTATTTGTACACTAACTCATTTTTATTAATGATCATAATAATAGATGCTGCTTATGGAGCAAATTCTGTTTTAGGAAGAGTTTTAGATACTTCCTAGTTAACAAAGTGCATTCACCAGTCTTTTCCTTTTCATCACACAAACACCCTATGACTTAGGCAGAATAAATAATGTTTTTATATAATAGATAAGAAAATACAGGCAAAGTTTTTCTTGTATAAAAGGCATGGGAAAAATGCGTGGAATTTGAAGGCAGATGAGCCTATATTTAAATATTAGTAAGTACTTAGTTTTTTCAGAATTGATTTCATTTATACTCATAGCTGACCTGAGAAATAAGTACTGCTATTTCTAGATCACAGATGAGAAAACTGGTGTTCTAAGCCTTAAGAATCTATAACAGCAAGTTTATAGCAAGGCTTGATCTACACCAGATCTATAACTGCCAGGGAGCCTGCCCTCCTGATCTCTTTATCGTTATCATTATCATTAATCATCACCACCATTTTGATAGTTTTCATCCATATTCTTTCAGTGCATGGACTTTTCATACCTGTGATCCAGCTAGGTATACAGTTTCATACAGGAGAGACAGTGTGGGGTTAGGCCTGTAGGTATCCATTATGGGCTCTCAACCCAGACACAGACTAGAGAGATATTCCTGAATACAAGGGAACAAGGCAGCTCTGTTGTGGACTAGCCCTGCCTATCACTCTTCTCTTTGAGAGTTTCTTCCCTAATATGAAATGGAAGTGGTTCACTTGCCAAAGGGGTTGGAATAGAGAAAATGAGGCAGGAACAATACCTCTTGTGTGTTGGCCCCTGCTGGATATAAAGATGGGCTAAACACCTTCTCTGCCCTGGACGAGAGAAAGCTTCTGGTTGCCAAACGCTGAGGCCGACATCCTGCCGACCTTGCAAGAGCAAGTTACTCAGATCTCACCCTGTGCACTCCTTGCTGGATCACGCTTCCCTTCGCTCTCTGCGTCTCTCTTCTCTTCACTCCCAGCAACCATCAACAGTCTGTTTCTCATTCTCTTGGAGCCTTGTGCCTGTTGGGCCAGCCCCATACATTTGTTGGTTCCAAGGCATTTCTGACCAGTGGTTACATGTGAGGGCGCTGTGGTACAGTAGAGGCTGCATGGGGCTGGGGAGCCAGGCAAGAATGGGTTGTACCTCCCAGTCTCATCAACAGCATGACTTTCGACAAGGTCCGTGGCCTCACTAAGTCTTTGTTTCCTCATCCATTATCATAATAGTAACGGGATAATAATTTCTAAGTCTCACTGTATTAAGGCACTTTGTAGATGCTAAAGCTCTCTAGCTACATGCAGAATATTGTTCTTGCACAAGATGGCATTTGCAAAGATGAGCCTAGAGCTGACTCAGCATCTATAGCCAGCCAGGGGCACCAGCACCACTGACAAAGTTAAGATAAAGAGCTGGCTCTGGGGCAGCCTCTGAGAAAGCAGCACATGGTGGTGATATCCATTCTTAAAGGTAGAAAGTGGCATTCCACTAAGAATTTTAGATCTTGGGATGTTAAGATTCAGTATCTGGTGGAAGAAAAGGCCCCCCAAGAAGTGAAATCACTAGAGCTTTATTAGGTCTCTTTTTCTGAATCATTGTTGAGAAGATGAGAGAAAAGCATAGCTGTCTGGTAGTTGCACGGGGTGTGGGCTTGGAGGCTGAAGGGCTTGGTGCAAACAGTCTGTCTGATTGAAGGACCCTGATGTGAAGAGCACCTCAGAGAGACCACATTCCAGTCCTGGTGCTTATAAGATACACAGCCATGTCACTGTGGGCAAATTACATTACCTATGTAAGACTGGTTTTTCATCTGTAAAACAGGGGTAACAAGACCAACCTACCAGGTTGTTGCAGGGAATTAAATGGGAAAAGATAGAAAAACTTTTTTGTGCCTGCTCAATGTGCAGACCACCACTGTCTGGAGCACAGTGGTAGGGGAGGGTAGAGGAAATGAGAATTATGACATTACCTTAGAGAACCCAGAGCCTGGCTTCCTGGCCACCCCGTCCTTGTTCTCTAAGAATTCTCACACTTCTCTAAGCAGACCCTACCAGGCAGATGCCTATTTCTGTGAAGTTAGTTCACCTCCCCAATCTCTCTCCCTGAGCTGTTCCCAGCCTGTCATGACTATCACGTGCCTCTCTTTAAGGGGGTATCTCTTAGGAAAGCCTCACCCCAATATCATCAGGAAGCTGACACCAAGGAAAGTGTGGTCTCAGGAGATGGGCTCTGAGCCCCAGCTCTGCCACTCAGCAGCCCTGGCACAGAGGGTGAGAGCCCCCTTGTCATCTCCACATCTCAATTTCTTCATTGTCATACAAGGGGTTGATTAGATAATGTTTCAGGGTCTTTCCAACATTAAAACTCTCTGCCTTCTTAAAGGCCAAGTGAAACAAAACCAAACCCCTGGAATAGATAAATTCATCAAAATGAAAAACTCTTCCTCAGTTAAAAGACATAGGCCCTGGAGGAAACGCAGGTAGTGCTGACACAGCTCTTGCTGGCAGAGGCAATCTCTCTATCAACTACCTCTCCATCTCCACCCCAGCTCTACTGCTGACCTTGCTATACTTGTCCAAATGGTGCCCAGGCATCCGCATGGAGACTGGCTTAGGAGGGGTCCCAAGCGGAAGGGGCACCTGTTGGTTACATTACTGAGCTGGCAGCAATGCAAGGGAATTTGAGCCCTGACCTCCCCCACTGTGGGCCTTGATGGCCTTTGCCAGTGGAGGGGTAAACTTAGTTCACCTGTGAGATGCACATGTGTAGGGAAGGAGCCTTGGAATGACTTTGGAGAGGGCTCAGGTGGCAACCACTTCCATCACTTCCTTGCTGCATTATTTTGAGCAAGTTACTTAATTCTTTCTAGAACCTCAGTTTCCTCAGTACTAAAATGGGGCTAAAAACTGTTGGTGGGAATGCAAACAGGTGTAGCTCCTGTGGAAAATAGTATGGAGGTTCCTGGAAAAGTTAAAAATAGAACTACCCTACTATCCGGCAATTGCACTACTAGGTATTTACCTGAAGAATGTAAAAATACTAACCCAAAGAGATACATGCACTCCAATGTTTATAACAGCATTATCTACAATAGCCAAATTACAGACACACCCTAAGTGTCCATCGGCTGATGAATGGATAAAGAAGATGTGGTGTATATACAATGGACTATTACTCAGCCATAAAAAGCATGAAATCTTGCCATTTGCAACAACATGGATAGATCTAGAAAGTATAGTGCTAAGTAAGAGAAATAAGTCTTTCAGAGAAAGACTTATGCCCTATGATCTCACTCATATGTGGAATTTAAGAAACAAAACCAACAAGCAAAGAAAAAGAAGAGAGAACCAAGAAACAGACTCTTAAGTATAGAGAACAGACTGTGGTTACCAGAGAGGAGGTGGGTAGGGGGATGGGAGAGATAGGTGATGGGGATTAAGGAGTGCCCTTGCTGTGAGGAGCACTGGGTTATGTATGGAATTGTTGGATTGCTATACTGTATATCTAAAACTAATGTTATACTGTATGTTAACTAAGTGGGGCTTAAATAAAACCTTAAGAATAGTAAAATGGGGCTTATTGCTCTACCTTCCTCAAAGGCAGTTTTGCATGTTAGATTTTAAAAATATACTTGAAATTCCTCAGGGGTATCAGGTCTCATTACTGGCATCACATCAGTATTTAATGATTTGACCTGCCTTTCCTTCACCCCTCTTCCTCTGATGCTGCTACCTGGATGCTGGTATTGGTTCTGGAGACTGCTTGGCAGCAGCCGAAAAAGAACTGGAGATGCCTGAGCCCTGGGCTGCCTGGGGAGAAGCTGAGCTAGAAACCTTGAGAGCAACGCTGAATAAGCAATGCCACTCACATCCTAGGCCAGCTCAGCACCGTCCTCAGGGCAGCTGGACCTGGTCATGTGGATCCTTTCTCTTGTGCTGCCCAGCAGGAAAAGCCTGTTGTTGTCAGGACAGCTCAGGAAACCTGGGAGGGAAAGATAAAGCCTTCCCTGGAGGTACCATTTCTCCCCTCCCCCGCCCTTCCTGCCCCCAGCACTGGGGCACCCATCCCTCCGTGGACGGGAGCTGGCTCCTCCCCTAGGGATAGGGCTTTATTAGATAACCAGAGAATCTTTGCTCTTCCAATTCCATGTCCTCTGCCCGACTTTTGCCAAAGCATTTGTACCTTGGCATGCTAATCAGCCCACCAGTGGATGAATGCCCAGTTGCTTTGGAAGCTCTTAGAAGCCGGGGAGTCATGGCTACTGTGCTGAGGCACACTCCCTGCTGCACCCTGAGGTCAAGTGGACCAGCATTTCATCAGAACCTGCTCCTGCCCAGTGCCGGACATTTTGGTGGCCCTTGGACTGAGGAATAGGGGACTACAGCCCAGCCTGGACAAGGGCCTTGGAGGAACCACCAGGATATCCCTAGTCGCTGCTGCTTCCTGCTTGACAGTGTTAGGCAGCCAAGTTATTTTCCATCTGAGAGAGTTCATTTCAGACAGGTGTTCAGGATCGTCTCTAAATAAACTGAGTGCATTCAAAGTCATTAAGAAAATTGACCTTTTAATTCCTCTTGTAGTCAAGAGAGCAGGCACACACAGCAGGCTGAGGAACTGTCAGCCCCTCCCCCCAGCTCCACAAGCTTGCAATGCTTCTAATGCTGGCGGTGCTCTGGACCCAGCCCTGGAGGGCGTTCAAGGCCTGGGGAGCCAGGCAGGGGCCACAGCTCTCAGACCAGATGGGTATTACTAGGAGACTCCAGGGTCGCCGGTTCCCTTTCCTGAGGGTCCCACGTGGCCCAGGCTCTTCCTCCATCACAGAGGTGGTTCTTGGTCACGGGGGGGACATCAGTGACCCTCTCCCCGTGACCGCTGCAACTGCTCGACTGGGCCATGGGACACAGGCCCCACACTGACAGGGCAATCCTTTCCTTTCGTGAATACATCACCACTTTCAGTCCTGCAGGCACACCAAGCCTCAGACCTGAAGGCCGACACAGGCTTGGAAGGATGTGTCCGTTTCGCTGAGGGTGTGCAGCGAAGGCGCTGAGGGCCACGGGTCCACCTCACAGACCACCTCCGTCAGCCTCCCCGGTGCAAGACTCTCTCTTTGTGACACAGAGCCCTGCGCTTGCTTTCTGTGTGGCCCAGGGAAAGTCACTCTTCCATCACTACCTATGAAATAAAGAGCTTGGACTAGATATTCTCAGAGGGACCTTTTTGCTCTGACAGTTAATGATTCAATGATTTTACGTTTTCCATTTTTCATGTTCCAGAGTGTGAACCGCAAAGCAAATGAACCAAGTGCCAATAGTCCTAGAAGCTCAAAACTCTATCTTTTCTTGCAAAAAAAAAAAAAATGTTTTTGCTGGTCAAGCCTTCTCAAAAAAAAGTAGATAAATTTTCCTTGCACTCACTTCATGACAGGATGACTGTTTTTCTGGAGGACTCCAGGCCTGGGAGCCAGTGTGCTCGCTGACCCATGCTTTACTTGGGGTAGACAGCTATCTTTATTTTGAGTTACTGAGTCATTTTACCACTGTTTTTCCTAGTTTGCTGGGTGGGTCTCTGATCTGCCAGGAAGTGTCCCTTGTATGAGTGTCTCTGCAAGAACAAAGCCAAGGAACACTGTGTGGCCTCACCGTAACATCAGCTCTGCTCACTGGCCCATTGGCGTCCGTCTCGGCAAGGAGCCAGACCTGAGAGGCTGGTCAGGAGGTGGTTGTTCTCTGTTCAAGGTACTGAAGAAAGGCAGAGAAGATCTCCTCTCCACATTACCCTGGAGATGTCACACAAACAGGAACCACCACACTGAATGGAGTAGCATGATCAAGGTTGGAGGCAGCCCCTGGAAAAGTTGCCTATGCCTGCCTGTCTCCCAGTGGTACTGGTGATGTGTATGTCCCTAACTGTTTAATAAACTATTAACACTCAAGACCTAGAAAAAGCAAAGCTGTTAAGTGGAGTGGAAAAGGGGATAAATAACCTAGCCCCAGTGGCTAACATAGGTAGAAGAATTATAATTGTATGTGTCCAAAAGCTTCCTGTCAGCCAGAGCTAAAACAGAAACACGCTGGACTTATATAGCCTTTATCTGATAGAAGGAAAAATAGCATCTTCAGCTGAGACCAAAGCCACCTCTTCCCCCACAACACGTGCCAATGGCTGATTGGAATGTACTGTAGTCGCTTTATAGGGAGGAGTAAGTGTGTTCCTCTGAGATCAGGGATTATGGGTAGGAGCAGGTGTCGATGCCCCTCTGCAGACCAGGGACTGCTGGTTGGGAAGTGCCAGGGTACTGTAGATTCCTCTCCCCTTTCCTTGCAACTACCTCTGCAGCCTCAGAGCTCTGGCTCTCAAAAAACAGAGCTGAGGGGTGAGGGCTGGGCATGGAACAAAGCCAGGTAGGGAGCGCAGGCACTGAACCCAAACAGCTGGGAGATTTAAGAGAAGCTTGGAGAGAGGTAAACTGGATTTCTATTTCTTGTTTGTACTGTTAAAATGTTCCTTTAATGTGAAAGCCTTTCTGTTAAATGAAGGGGAAAAGGAACTCTACTCCTAGTAGCAGCCGTAAAACAAAAGGAACAAAAGGAGGAAAGTGCTGAAATGGGTTTTGTTGCTATAGATATATGGAGACATAGGCTCGCTGATGGATGGAGCCAGGCAGCACTTACAGCAAGGAACCTGGAACAGGGAGGAGCAGGCAGCGAGTAGGAGGAAAGGGGCTTGTCTTGAGAATGGCACCGAATTACTTCAGTTTCTTGAAAAAAAAATAGCCAGGTAAGATATTCTTCCTGGGGAAGTTCTTCGAAAAGAAAGGCTTCTAAAAGGGCAGGACTGGAAAGGACTTTGGGCTTATCCCACTTAATTTGCAATTGCAAATTCCCCTTGGTCGGCTCTGGGGCTATAGGCCACAGGGAGAGGCTAGAAGACAGGAAGGTCTCCAGCCATTGGATGGGAAATAAAATGGACTTGTAATAAATAAACTGAGAACTGCCTTCCGTGTTCTATCTAGCTCCCTAAACACACACACACACACACACACACACACACATTCCTTCAAAGGGGAGCAAATAAGTTACAATAGCAAGAGATACTTAGAAGTAAACCTGTCTTGCTGCAGGTGGAGAGGAGCGTAAATTTTGTGTGCGACCCATAAAATGAAGCGGCTCTCCTACAAGAATGGTACCAGTTATTGCATCAGAGGTGACCTATAGCCACAGAAGGCCTATAAATTCTGGTGTTTATAGAGTCTTTTCTCATTCGTACTGCAGGTAATTAAATTGTGGGGGCATGTCTCATAAACTCCAGGGGTTTCCCCATAAAGTCCCTAGGCCACCAGTTCGAGGGCAGAAAGATTCAATCAGAAGCCCAGGACCGTGCCTACAGAACCCACCCCTTCCCCTACCCTGGGACCTGCTAAGCAGCTCCTGGTGACTCACGCTCCAACATCATCAGCATGCTTTAATGCTGGGCTTCTCTTAGGAGACTGCTGGACAACTGGGACTGATAAAATGTGGCTGGGTTATTCTAGTGCAGCTAGAAGTTGGGGTCTGGCACGGAAGGGGACCCCCACATTCCAGTGCTTCTGTCTTCTCCTGCTGCCCTTGAATAAAATCCCATCAGGAGATGTATTGCACAAGCCTGTTCCCTCCTATGGACTAGGCTCCACCTGCTCCAGGGTGCAGCCCCATCATCCCTTCCCCGTGGCCTGGACCTCTCCCCTGGCATCACGTCTTCCCTGCTAAGCTGGGAACAACCTGAGCCCCAGCACTGCGGTTTCTCTCTGAACTCCTAACACCTGCAACAGGGTTACAGGAAAGGATCAAAAAGTGGCTATGAAAGAAGGAACAGATATCCTCACCGCTGGTGGGAAAGAGAGTGTGGACCCAGCCCTGGGAGTGGCTCCGGGCGACCCAGAGCTCCCAGCACACCAGCACTCTGCCTGCAGACAGCTGGGACAAGAGCCAGGCACCCTCTCTATTCCTTTGTTTTGCATATCAGCCCTGCAAGGAGGCCAGGTCTCCCAGATACCCCTTCTCACTCTTTGAATAATAATCTTCCAACAGCTCTTTTTTTTTCCCTCAAGATTTTATTTTTAAGTAATCTTTCCACCCAACGTGGGACTCAGACTGACAACCCCAAGATCAAGAGTCACATGCTCCACTGACTCAGCCTTCCAGGCACCCGTCTTCCAAGAGTTCTTAAGGGTGAGGGGCAATCTCCTTCACTGTCTGTGCCAGGCACTCCCTGTCACACTTGCCTGCTTTGCTTTGCTACCTGAGATACGATGCATGTTAATTTTTTGCCTCCTCTTGCTAGAATGTTAGCTCCTTGAAGGCAGAACTGTTTGTCGTTCTGTTTTACTGACTCATCCTCATATGTGGGAGCAGCCTGGTAAGTGATGGGGGATTGAAGGAGTGACTGCAGGAGGTTCTCAGAGTGGAACATCATCACTGCCAAGGTCACTAATTCTTTCTGGATCAAATCTGGAGCCCCATCTCCACGTTCCATGGGAACCATGCTTGACACTTGGAAGAAATGAGTCCAAGCTAATAGTATTTATTTGGGGATGGGTATCTAACTATCCTTTTGGTTCCTGCCTCAGGATGCATTCCAACCCATCTCTCAGCTCCCATGTCCCAGCTACCAATTCTTCGCTGTCCTATGACAACACCAGGCCTTCTCCTGGGGTATCATGCAAGCCCTGAGTGTCTAATCATCCTCACCTGGCCTCACCCACCAGGGGAAGGTGCCTAGAGACAGGCAATTCCTCATGCATGACTTGCCTAGTGCACCTTCCTATTTTCTGCTAGCTGACTTCATACAACGTGCTTGGGAGAAGAATGCCATGCCAAGCAGAAGGCGAGAAACTAACCTGCATTAGAGCTAGATATTTCCAGGTCCATTACAGCTCACTATTTCACCACATTTTTTAGAGGTAAAGAATTGTAACCATATTTTTAAAATCAGGTAAATGAGACAAATCAGATATCTTGCCCGAGGTCACACAGCTAGCATGGAGCAGAGCTTCAAGTCCAGATCTCTTTGACTCTAAAGGCCAGTGTCTTCTTAACAGCCTCATGCTGGCATCCTGAGAATAGGAAGACCAATGACTGTATTTATTTTGGTGCCTGTTTTGAGTGTGACTTATGGTATGGATATCCCGGAAGTCCCACTACTTTGGAGATGTTAATCTGCCTGAAATAGAAGTAACTCATGAGAGTCTTGGGATGGAAAAAGTGCCTGAGTGATTATACAGGGCTCCACTGACCTATTATATAGATGGAGAAACTGAGGCCCAGGAGGGAAACATTTGCATCCTAATTTTCACAAAAAATAGAACCACTGTCTTCAATTTTTTACCCTGTGTGCTAACCCTCCCTCTCCCCAGTTCTGCTTTTTTATGGCCTCACCACAGCAAAGGGAGATCAGCCACCAGTCTTCCCCTGTGTAGCTTTCCCAAGCTGGGATGTAGGATTCACTGAACTGGTCATATGCTACACAGAGATGCCCAGCATGTCAGCGGTTCCCTTATAGGGAACAGGGGCAGAAACATAGGGGTAAGGACTGCAGGAGGAATGGACATGGGCCAACAGGATGCTAACAGGTGACACTTGCTGGAAACAGAAAAGGGGACCACCTGAAGACAATTTGGGGTCTCACCAGCACCCAAACTGTTTATACCCCCCAAAAAGGACCCCTTCTTCCATTTTTCAAGGGCTGTCTCGCCTTTGAAAAGAGAGCAGTGAAGCAGTGAAATGTGCCAGGAGAAAACCACAGCAGCCTGACCTCTTTAACTCCACCTGATGGGGCCACAAATCAGGCAGCCTCGGGGGAGCCACCTTGGGATGGGACTTTTATGGCCCTCCTTTGGAAATCCAGCTCTTGGGTGGTTTCTGCCTCATAAGCAGACCTACCCACGTAGAATCTAGACATCGGTGTGGTTGATTTACGCCTTTAATACCGCGAGCTTCATTTAGCCAGTCTGGAAAACACATTTCGTTGTGTGAAGCTGGAGTTTTTCTTTCCTCGTCCGTCCTCACTAGACATTCATTTTGACGGCGGGCTCCGTCCTTGCTGTTCTCCCTGCTCCTTTCCCACTGGCCTATTCTTCTGTCTCAGGCAGTGTTCATTCTGGCCGAAGTCAGCCCCAGGCATCTTAAAACTGTTTCTGGGAAAGGAAAGCTGGGGCCAGGAGGTCTGAGACTGACTGGGAAAAGTTAGGAATGCTCATTGAGATTATTAAATTTTTCACGAAAGGCAAGGTAGAAAGAATAGTAATTACCCTTCCCCATCCCAGAAAAAAATTGTAACTGCCTAAAAACAGTCACCTACTTTCACTTATCCAAACATCCTGTTTTCATGCTTGCAATTAAACTTACATAAATGCTTAAAACTGTTTTTACCCAATAATGCTTCACTGGCAGAAATGCATTTCTCTTGGTAGCAAAGTTCTTTGTAGCAAAGGGGCAGGGCTATGAAGATTTTGTAGATTTTGTTATCCCAAGATATCCTTAATCATCTTCCAGGGCAGCCAACAGCAGACTGGAACACACGACAGCTCAAGAGTGCTATTATCTTCACACCTCCCCTGGGGCTCAGTTCATTTTCTTCTCACGGATGCTCTCTAAGTTATACATCAAACCGTGCTCTTCGAATTCTTTTAGATTTCTCACTTTCAAGTTATGTCTTGCTTTTGCTGCTTATTCTTTTGTCTATCTTTTTCTCTTCCTTTTTTATTTGCTCTTAGTTCTTTTCATGTGATCTTGTGTCCCTCCGTGCCCACCCCCTGCAAACACACACACACACACACACACACACACACACACACTCAACTTTCCCAACCCAGACTTCTATATCCACTCATGCTATTCTTTTCTCAGTGATCAAAGAATTTATTCCAAATCGCTGAGTCCATGGATGTACAGCAAACCTGATGGGGGTGGGGAGGGGGGAAATGTCAGTGTATTGTTCCATCGTTACCAGGAGAACATTGTATCTCAGGAAGGTTGTTGAAGGTGATGGTTCACCGGGTCTAAGCCTGAGATTTTACTCAGTGCTCTGGCCTGGTCAGATGGACTCCAGGGGCTCTCCAGGGAGAGCCACAGGAGTACTATAGGGGTATGAAAGCTGCTCTCATCCCAGAGACTGTTTCATCATGGTAGGCAGTTATAGAACAGGGACAGGAACAGGGTAAGCTAGAGCCCAGAGACCACCCAGATAGGTGCCCACATCAGGTAACTGGTATCTAGATCTTCCCAAAGAATATAACTCTGGTGGCTGGAAGCCAGCTCTGAGTATGAAATGGTGGAACATAGAAGGCCCCCACCTTCTTCTTCCCATCCCCTCATCTGAGTGAGCCCCTTGTGTGGAGGGATGGTGAGTCTAGAATTATAATCTTGCCAGGAAGAGACTGTTCTGAGAGACATGGCTGTGGCAAGCCGCTTGCTCTTCCATGAAGAACTTCTGATGATGTCAGGGGACGTGAGTGTGGAAAGAATCCATGGGAATAGCTCTCTCTTCTTCCTCCTCTGACCATCCAGGGTGTCACCCATCAGGAAGCTCGGGCTGCCAAGGGGTGGGGGAGGTTCTCGAGTGTATTTCTGTGTGTACATGTTCTTCTTCTGCTGCTGCTTTTTTTCTTTCTTCATCTCTATCTCTTATGAAGACAGAATGGTTTCCTCCTAGCAGGCACCCTCTCTGCCACCCACCCCACTACCCCGGTACAGTGACAAATGACACTTACTGGAGCCCCTGCTCAAGGCTCTCTGCTCTTAATGAGAAAAGGGAGGGCAGAGCGACTCAGTCCAGAACTTGGGCTGTGACGTCCCAAAGCTGTCCCCCACCTGCCACCCAAGTCACTGACTCCTTCCCAGCACCAACATCCTGCACCACCTCCATTCTGTCTGTCCCAGAGATGGACACCACTCAGCCCACATCCTTATTCCAAGGGGAAAAGGGAGGTTGGGCAGGGGGGAACTGGGTTACTTAGAAGAGTGAACAACAGAGGGAGAGGGAGGAAGGGAGAAGAAGAAGAAAGCAGGAGGAAGTGGAGGAAAGAACACGCAGAACACAGAATGGATAAGAAGAAAGGCAGGAACAGGAGAGGAGGAGGAGATTGTGGAGAGAGAGGACTCTGTGGTGCTCATCTGTGTGTTTGTGTGTGTTACACGAAACAGGAGGAGCAGGAAGGCTGAGTTATAACAGCACAATCTCTAAAAAAATATTTGATGGGCAGTTTTCCTTTTTAGTCTGTTCTCTCAGAGAGAGGGGCAGAGCCTGGGGGAGAAAAATGCCTTTATTTCCCCTTTACTCCCAGCTGATCGTGTTCCATTTCCTCTCTCCTATTTGGAAAAAAAAGAGAGAGAGAATAATGCAATTGCTATTTTGCTCTCAGTCAAATGGGATCTATTTAATTAAAAATATCTTTGTAAGAAAAAAATAGCTTTGTATGTAAGCATCGAGAGGGCAAAAACATCTGCATGTGTGGAGCTGGGGGATAGCCTCCAAACCCACCATGCCTGTTTCAGGTAGGGAAATTGGTTTTGTTTCCCTGAGGAAAAATGTCCCCTCTTCTCCCCACTGTTTGCTTTGGCATGAAAGGGAGAGAGCTCTTCTGGATGGAGACTCTGCAGGGAGTTGCCTTCTATCTGCTTTGCATGCTGCGCACTGTGAATTGATACTGTGCTGATAATTCTTCCGAGGGTGGGGTGTGCGTGGAGAGTATCCAGCATTGTGAGCATCTGCAAAAACCACTTTGCTAAGAAATTATCTTTTCCCTCTGCACAATGGCAAGATGTTACCCTTGGAATCTTCTCCTGACAGTGACAACGATGGCAGAGAGTGAGCATAATTTCCCATGTCTACGCTGAAGTAGTTATTTATACGATTCTGCGCTGGAGTCAAAGACAGGTTTTTTTGGGTTTTTGTTTGTTTGTTTTGTTGTTGTTGTTATGGGCTTTTGTTTTTGTTTTTAACTTTGCAGGCTGCTGCAGCTTTTGCAACAAAATAATTACTTTTGTGCCAAGTACTTAGGTAACAAGATAAACAAGAGGCAACATAAATGGAATGTAAATATGGAACAAGTGTCTGTGAAGGGAAAGGCTGCCTAGGGAGAAAGAACCTGGCTTGGCTGGCTGCATCCTGTGAGTCCCCCAGGGAGCTGAGAAAGCTTCTTTCATCTCCCATCAGTGTGTCTGTGACTCTTCAGGGAAGGCTGCTGCCCAAAGCTCGGTGACAAAGCCTCACTTAGATGGTTTGGCAAGGGTCAATGGGGGGCGGGGTGGTGAAAGATTAGGATTCACTTCATGTTGTAGATAACTGCCTGTGCAGAGCCCCGTGCTGGGGACAAAGGCAACACTAAACACAGAAAGCTGTATCTGGGTGGCAGTTCTGATGTCCATTCTCTGAGCGACCTTGTGAGCACGTCATTTCTCTGCTCTGGAGCTCCACATACTCATTTAGCAAGAAGGATGGAACTGGGTGACCTCATGGATCCCCTAACTCTTGTGTGACTTCTACCAGACATTTCCATTACTGAACAGACTTTGGAATCCTCAACTGAGGAGGTAGAAAATGTGGAATCTAAATTCCAAGTCTGAATCTTTGCCTGGCCCATCAGTTGTCATTTGATAATACCATCTGTTGTGGGTTGAATAGTTGAGAAAACCCCAAAAGACGTGTCCCCTCAGGACCTCATGTGAATGTGACCTTATTTGGAGAAGGGTCTTTGCAGATAATGGTAAGTTAAGAAACTCAAGGTGAGATGATCCTGTATTAGGGTGGCTTCTGAAGGCAATGGCAAGTCTTTATAAGGTAAGGGGAAGCAGACACAGAGACACAGTGGAGAAGGCAAAGTGAAGATGCCCACAGAGATGGGAGTAAGGCAGCCAGAAGCCAAGAAATACCAGGAGCCACTGACACTGGATGAGGCAAGGAAGAATGTTCCCCTAGAGCCTTTAAAGAGACCACAGTCCTCCATAGTCCCAGCCTCCACAACTGTGGAAGAACATATTCCTATTCTTTTAACCCACCCAGTCTGTGGTGACTTGTTACAGCAGCTACAGGAAACTCATACACCATCCATTAGCCTGAAATAAAGACCCATCCCCTTAGTGGGATCTCCTCCTCTCTCTTATATTTTAAAAGATGAGAATCTGTCCAAGTGGGCATAACAAGAAAAAAAAGGAGCAGATCTGGAGCAGAAGAAGGATAAGAAGCATCCTTCTGCCTGGTTCCTGCCCTCGCATATGTCCCTTAAGACCATGGCACCAAAAAAGGGGTTCCAGCTATAGGAAGATGGTTCTCTCACTGAGAGGTGAGGTATTGTCAAGATCCCACTGAGCCACCAGTCAGGAGACCTGGCTTTCAGCCCTCTCACTGTTTTCCAGTACCTGCTTGGCCTGGGCCAAGTTACTTCACCTTTCTGGATCTCAAGTTCTTTACCCATGAAGTGAGAGTATTGGTCAGTGGCTCCAAACCCTACTATAGCAACTATTTTGCAATGGCCCAGAATTACCCTAAAGTGAAATTCAAAAGCAAAACCAACTTGATGATATAATCAATCTATACTTAGAATTTAAAAAGTAAATATAATGTACTAACAGGGATATGAAGGAAGAATAAAAGTTATTTATAGTAAAATAATTTTAAACAGGTAATTGAGCACATGTCTATACTAAAAAAACAATATAAGGCAGCAGTGAAAGCTTTGCACTATATATCAGGTCACAGTGAATGCAGGAGGGAAAAGCGTGAAGGGATGCAGGCAGGTTGCACTGATAATTCAAATGGCACGAAGAGCACTGCCATCAGTGACATGCTTTTTCCAGCATTCTCGGAAAACTGAACACAATCTTTCTTTGATTTACAAGGAAGTTACTTTTCTGGAAAATACAGTATATATTAAAAGCATATTTTAAAGCATAATGTGGTTTTATGTCATTAAATGGAGTAAGGTTCTGGGCAAGGGTAATTATAAGCAGGTTTTTCACTGACATGCATGTCCTCCAGGACATTCAGGAGTCATGCGGGGGTCAGGACAAGTCCACCTTGGCAAGACTCCTCTACACAGTGCAGTGTATCTAGCATTCCTGTTCCCTGCTGTAATGTCAGTACTACTTCATCACAGGAACGAGTAAAAACGCCTCCTCAAATTTCCCAACTCATGCCTGAGGAAGGCGCCAAGCCCTTGAGAATCAGTGGCTTTAATGATCCTCTGAGGCTTCACCCAACCCTGAGCTGAACCCCAGGTGAACTCACCTTCTCTGAACCATTGTAAATGGTGCCAGGATCTAAAGTGTCAATCAACAAATATCTATGGAACTTGCAGTCTTTGCTTTGCGCTGAAGCTACAGAAGAGGTAAGATAAACATTATTTTTTATTATGTTGTGTTAGTCACCATACAGTACATCATTAGCTTTTTTTAAAAAAGATTTTTATTTATTTATTTATTTATTTGATAGAGAGAGATCACAAGTAGATAGAGAGGCAGGCAGAGAGAGAGAGAGAGGGAAGCAGGCTCCCCGCCGAGCAGGACTCGATCCCAGGACCCTGAGATCATGACCTGAGCCGAAGGCAGCGGCTTAACCCACTGAGCCACCCAGGCGCCCCACATCATTAGTTTTTGATGCAGTGTTCCATGATTCATTGTTTGTATATAACACCCAGTGCTCCATGCAATACATGCCCTCCTTAGTACCCACCACCAGGCCAACCCATCCCCCCCACTCCCCTCCCCTCTAGAATCCGCAGTTTGATTCCCGGAGTCCATAGTCTCTCATGGTTTGTCTCCCCTTCTGAGTCCCACCCCCTTCATTTTTCCCTTCCTTCTCCTAATGTCCTCTGTGCTATTCTTTATGTTCCACAAATAAGTGAAACTATAAACATTTGCTGAGCAGGGCTTGGAATACTCTGAAGACTGGAAATCAGGCCCCCTTCCTCTCACCCTCCCTCCTACCTCCTCCCTTCCTTCGTTTCTCAGTTTTACTTGTCTTTTGGTCTTCTTTCCCTCACTTTCTTTTTTTTCCCTGCCTCTGCCAAGGGCTTCCTAAATTCCAGTCTAGGTTGATTAAATAAGAGTAGCCAGGAATCAAGGGTGCATTCAGATTCTTGCCTGGCCCTGGCCCAGGTTCAGTAGGCCTGGTTCTTCACAGACAGTACATGACATGACGTAAACGAGCACTCAAGTTTGGCTCAGTTTTAGAGGAAGACTGTTTTGGAGCCTTGTTATTAGAGAATTATTCCAACCAGATATTGTCCCTAAACATGCACAAGTCATTCACCTGGAGACATATCCAAATAAAAAAAAAGTCGCTTCAGCTCAAGAGTAGTTAAAAAAATGGTTCTCCAACCACACCTGGGCTGGATTTGGAATTCAGTGAGGGCCCCGCACCATTTAGCTCACCAGCACAGTGCAGCTCTCTGCCCTCACGGAGGAACTCTTGATGTCGGCTACTACATCTCCACCATAGTTACGTGATATATAATGAGCAACAAAGGTCTACTCATGGAAGTGAGTTGTACATGATAGTGACTAATGATAAAGAGTAAGAAGCATCGAACCTGACGTGTCTATAAGTGGGAGAGACATGGACGCATTTTTAACCAGGAGAAAGGGAAGAAGAGGCAACTTTGGAGGAATGCCGCCTGCTCCAGGGGCTGCTATTTTGCCAGTGATTCTGGCTCTGAGGGAGGGGCTGAAGAACAGGGTGAAGAACCGCTTCCAAGCATTAGCAGCTCTGTTTGACTCCGGCCAGACTGGGTTTGAATCTCAGTCTAGCTCTTTATTAGGGTCTGGGAACTAAGGCAAATTGCTTAACCTCTTTCATAAACTGAGGGTAGTGACTTCTACCCTCTAAGGCTGCTGGGTGAACAGCTGGGATGATAAACGCAGGAGGCCTTTATGCTTTTGGCAAGTTGCAAATGTTCTGTGAATTTCAGTTCTGCCCTCCCACCAGCTCCACCGACAAAAACCCAAGAATAGCATTAGGCCAGGAGAGCCCAGAATTGGGTGGTTGAGTGGCTATCTGCCCAGGAGATTGAGAAAAAGGAAAGGGTTCTGAGAGTGACCTCAGGGCCGGCAGGGACAGCCCCAGCATGAGCCTAGAGCAAAGTGTGGCAGAGCCTGGCCCATGTGTGGAGGAAACCTGTTCCCAAGCAAGGCCACCCTGGTGGGTCTCTACTGTGAAAGGGAAGCTTGGGAAGAATGTGAGTGATATTTTGTGAGGTTGCTTACAGCTCCATAGCACCTGAAGTCATCACTTTTAATTAACAACTTTGAACCCGGGCTACTCTGAAGCAGAGAGCCCTACTGGAGTCCTGCCTGCAGAAGAAGATGGATCTAGAATGCTTTAAGCTCATCCCAGCCACAGCCTTCTAAGAACAAACAGATCCATGTGAGCAGCCTACATTGATCAAAACCACAAGTGCGTATTGACCTTTTCTAGGTGCTTTATCTTCCTAAATGCAGAGCTGATCATGTCACTTCCTTGCTTAAAGATGTCCATTGACTCCCTTCACCTACAGGATACTGCCTGAGATCCTCAGTGTGACTGACAAATCTGACCACTCTGACCATCTGACCATTCTCTACCCGCCAACCTTCAAATCCTTGCCCCCAAAGAGCACGTATGTGCCACATGCTGACATATCCTCCAGAACCATTACCCAAGACATCTCATCATGCCCTGAAAATATCACGCTTTCTCATGCCTCTGCAGCTTTGGACGTGCTTTTCCTCTGTTTTCATTCCTGTTCCCTCCCCCACTTTTTTTTTTTTTTTGTCACTATGCAGATCCATATCTCATATCATCATCTGTGTCATGCTTGCCCTAGCAACCACCAGCAGAGCTGGCCACCACTTCCAACCAGGGATAATTATTTACTCCTCATTCTTTCTTATTTCTCCTTCTATAACTCTGATTAAATGTATGCTGGGCTTCCTCACTCTATGCTCCAAGTCACTAGGTCTCGCCTATTCCCTGACTCCCTGTCTCTCTGTATAATACCAGCTGTGTTCTAGTATTCCTTAGATCATCTCCAAGTTTATGATTGAGTGTGACCTGTTACTGACTTAGTTTCTAGTTACTATCTTTTTAATCTCTAGAGTTCTTTTTTGCTTCTTTTATCAAACCTGATTGGTTGGTTTTAGTAATTCCTTATTGCTAAGCCATACTTACACACCTCACCTTTATTCCTTTGAATGTGTTGTATTAGTTTGCTAGAGTTACCATAATAAAGTATCAGAGACTGAGTGGCTTAAGCAACAGAAATTTGTTTTCTCATAGTTTTAGAAACTGCAAATCCAAGATCAAGGTGTCCCGTTTGGTTTCCCCTGGGACCTCTCTTCTTGGCCAACAGAGGGCAGCCTTCTTGCTGTGGCCTCCTGGGACTCTCCGCTGTGCACACACATCCCCAGTGTCTCTTTGTGTGTCCAAATTTCCTCTCCTTACAACACTAGTGATCATGGATTAAGACCCACTAGATGACCTCATTTAACCTTAATTATTTCCTCATGGCTCCGATCTCCAAATACCGTCATCCTGAGGACTAGGGCTCCAATACATGAATTTGCGGGGGAACGATTCAACCTATAACACATGTGAAAGGGAATTATTTTGTATTTCTGTTTCTTTTTTTTTTTTTAAGATTTTACTTATTTATTTGACAGAGATCACAAGTAGGCAGAGAGGCAGGCAGAGAGAGAGGAGGAAGCAGGCTCCCCACTGAGCAGAAAGCCCAATGCAGGGCTCGATCCCAGGACACTGGGATCATGACCTGAGCTGAAGGCAGAGGCTTTAACCCACTGAGCCACCCAGGGGCCCCTGTATTTCTGTTTTTTATAACCATTGCCTTTTCTGATCTGATTCTGTGGTGTGATTGATAATTCTTGGTCTGTTTCTGCTGGTTCTTACTCATCTTTTAAAATGAGTGATTTTCTGTTAGAAGCATATATTCTTTGCCACCTATGTGAAGGGATTCTTTGAGGTCTGTGTTTAATGTATGTCCACCTACAGAGAATTTATTTTGTTTCTCACAGGTATCTGGGAGCACTTCTAACTTGCAGGAACTTAAAACTAAACTTTGAGTTCAGACTTTGTGGGATTTTTCAGGGATGTGTATACAGACTGGAGCATGGTACGCGAAGGTGGTATGAGTTTCAGCCCTTACCTCATCAGAGAGTATTTTTTAGTTCGAAGTTCTCTGAGAAAATGTTAGTTTTTGTTACACCCAGATACAAGGCCAAGAAAGCCCCCAATCTCCCCCACCATTTTTTCTGCTGAGTTGTTTTATTTCAAATTTATCCTCTTTGATTAATTGACTATATTAATTGACTTTGATTAATCGACTATATCACGGTTTCAATTCTTACCCTCCTCTACCAGTTTCCTAGGATTGCAGCAACAAACTTAGCTGCTGAAAACAGCAGACGAATATTATCTCACAGTTCTGGAAGCTGGAGCTCTGCAGTTAAGGTATTAAGAGAAACATGGTCCCTCCAAACCCTCCAAGGGAGGGTCCACCACTATTTTTCCAGCTTCTGGTGGCTCTGGGTGCCATGGCTTTGGTTTGTGGCAGCATCGCTTCAGTCTCTGCCTCCATCTTCATGTGGCCCATGGCCGCCTTCTCTGTGTCTCTGCATCCTCTCCTTTTCTTATAAGGACACCAGTCATTGGATTTAACCCCTCCTTCCCCAGAGCTAGGATAATTTTACCTAAGCATCTTTACTAATTACATCTGCAAAGATCTTGTTTCCAGATAAGATCACCTCTTGAAGTTCCAAGTTGACAGGAAGTTTGGGGGGGCACTCTTCAGCCCACTATACCTCCCTATATGTATACCCTATGCCATGCCACCTTGTACTGGCCTCCGCCTACGACTGTCATCTTAGCTGTATGACTTTCTTAAAGCAATGGGATGTTACCCATTGTGCCATCTCTGCTTGTGCCTTGGAGAAGTGCAAGGACATTTCTACTTGTTGTTCCTGCCCTCTGCCATTGCCATGAGAGGCCTACGCCCCTGGTCCTGGAGGCTAGGAGAAACAAGGAGCAGAACAAACTCATCCCATTGCCCCATCTAACAGGATGGCCAGTGGATAGCCAGATGAACTGCTTACATGTGAGTGGGCTACTGTCTAACTACCAGGTTAGATGTGTGAGTAAGAAACACTGAGGAGTTGTGGGGTTTTCTTACTCAGCAGTATGTGTAATACACAAGTAGTACCCCCTTTAGCAGGTCTCTCTTCTGGGATTCTGGTTTTATGGTGGGGCCTCCTATCTGACCTCCCACTATATCCAACCCCGAGGCTTTGTGTTCTGTCCTTTGACATTCCAGTACCTCATTAATGTAGATTCCCTAGGAAAGCGAGGATCTGCAGATCTCTCCAGAGAAGACCAGCTCCAGGACATGCCCAACTGCATAATGTCACTTTCTTATCCTTCTACCTTCCAAGGACTTCCCTTACCTTCCTGATGACCAACACTTTAAAGAAAATGCATTTTTTCTATATAGAATGTGCAGATACAGATTGATGGGAGGGAGTTGTTAGGCCTACCTCCTCACCAAACTGTGGTTCATGCAAATAGGAGAGAAACTGCAAAGTATCTTGCTCAATTTTTTTTTTCATGAGTGATCATCAAAGATAAACCATTCACCTCTACCTAGATAGCCATGGTTCTTTCCACAATACTCTTTGGGATCATATTACTGGAGCAGTTGGAGGACCCCCTCTGACTTGTGCTAGAAATCTGACCTGCTTTTGTGAACATACTGGAAATGTCTTCTCCTGGGGTCCCCTTCACCAATTCAAGAGCCAGAAGCTCTAAATCCTCAGGCCACTGGGGTACATCCCAATCCTAATTGTGATTCTACAAAGTCAGTGACTCATACCTCACAGAATCAGTCTCATTCCTTCTCAACAGAGCCCACTATCATGATTATCACCTGTCACTACCTTTTTCTATTTCAGCTAACATGACAAATATTTTCTTCCTTATACAGGTTCAGTATTTTTAAATTAAATTTAATTTTTTTTTCATTGTTCCAAAATTCATTGTTTATGCACCACACCCAGTGCTCCATGCAGTTGGTGCCCTCTTTAATGCCCACCACCGGGCTCACACAACCCCCCACACCCTCCCCTCCAGAACCCTCAGTTTCTTTCTCAGAGTCCACAGTCTCTCATCCTCTGTTCATCCTCCATCACAGTTCATCTCTTCCTCTGATTTCCCCCAACTCCCCTCTCCATCTCCCAATGTCCTCCATGTTATTCCTTATACTACACAAGTAAGTGAAACCATATGATAATTGACTCTCTCTGCTTGACTTATTTCACTCAGCATAATCTCTTCCAGTCCAGTCCATGTTAATACAAAAGTTGGGTATTCATCCTTTCTGATGGAGGCATAATACTCCATAGTGTATATGGACCACATCTTCCTTATCCATTCGTCCGTTGAAGGGCATCTTGGTTCTTTCCAGAGTTTGGCGACCGTGGCCGTTGCTGCTATGAACACTGGAGTACATATGGCTCTTCTTTTCACTACATCTTTATCTTTGGGAGGTTTAATATTTTTATAGCATAAGCACAGGTGTATATTTTCCATGAATAAATCTTCTATAAGTCCCAACTAGCAGGGTTCTGTTCAGTCTGAAACTACAGGAGGTGATAAGCCATGTTTTCAGTTCAAGACCTCTTCTGATACTTCTGTGTTTCCTCCTCAGCTACCTTGTTCTTCCCTGCCCTTATCATGGGTTCCTGGGAAGTAGACACAGTGATAGACCTGAAAGCAGCCCCTATCATTTACTACTGTTGGCTGAGTCTTTGAAGTCTTTCCCCAAAGGGTTGGGGATCTTCCCATGGATGCCATACAGGTTCAGCTTCTTATTGGAGAGAAGGAGGTAATAGCCCACAAATCAGGAGGCCTGCAGGGCCAGACACCTTCTGTACCTTCAATTTAATAAGGATGATTGAAGGATGAAGTGTGTAAGCATGTGTCTGAGAACAGAACTGACATGCAGTATCAATGAAAGAAAAGGAGGAAAGAAAGAAATGAGAATTTAAGTCAAAGCAGGGTTCCCCAATTCTGGTAAATGAATAATCATATTGCTGACTTATTAGGAGTTTCCCAGTTAACCATAAAAGTGAAAAAAGATGAAAGAAGAACTCTCCTTGGGAAGACAGGCATTTCAGGCAAAATTCATGTTTCCCAGCATGCACTACCTGTTCTTATCCTGTTTTTCCTGAAAAAGCAGATGTAACACATTTCCCACTTCAGAATGTGGTGAGCCAGGTCTGATCAGTGGAAGGCGGTTCGTTTTTAATATGACATATTTCACTCCACCCTCATTTAAAAAGAAAATACATTTAATAGACTGATATCTATAACCAGAAACTGAAATTATTAGCTTACAGATGCTTGAATCATCTGTTTCTGGGGACCCAAATTACAATCAGGCTGAAATTTTATTAATTTATAATCAGAAATATAAATGTTCCAGAAACTGCCTATATAAGTAGACCCATACATTAGGCCAAGTCACAATTAAAAATTTCTCTTGAAAGCTTGGAATCGGAGCAAAGGAAGTCATAGGAACAACACATTTAATGGCATCAGGGAAACACAACCTGACCCACTGTTTCCCAATGGGGTTAATCTGGTACACAGGTCAGGAATATAGAAAGTCTACTGCCTTCAGCTCCTAGCATCTATTTCCACATCAAGGACAGTCCTGACACTGTGATGGGAGGCTCTTTCGGGTGAAAATCTTCTGCTCCATTAGTGCCACGGCTTCATTTTGGGAATCTGGTTTTGGTCGTTGTTGTTATTGTTATTATTGTTGTTTTCATAGCTGACCAAATTCTCTTCAGATCAATAAACTCTTTCTTTAGATTTGTTTATCCCTCTAGTAGAATTACAACCATAATTAGGGAATTCTTTCTTATCTTAAGCCAAACAGTGTCTCTTTAAAACTCTTTGACATACAATTGTTTAAGTTTTGCATGAAACAAGGGAATATAGTTGTGGGGAAGAGTGTGGGTAAAAAGCCTGGCATGCCTCTGTCCCTGTCTGGAAATGATGCTGTTCTCTTCTTTACCAAACGCTCCATACAAACATACAATGGGCATGGCTGTTATGGTGCTCCAGGTTCAACCTTTGGGGACCCAACAACTGTTTCTCAAAGCTTAAGACATTCCGAACTCTCTCTGTACTATTATCTAAAGATGAGCTCAAATTTATCCATATCCTATATAAATGTAGTATCCAGAACTGGTGAAAATCTACCAATAGCTATGAGATAGCTACATTCCCTTGATCCATAAATTACCATTCATGTAGCTGAAAGTTACACTGACTTTTTTTTTTTTTCAGCAGCTTCCTCATACTCTTGGCTCAGGCTGATCTTGTGGTTTTCCCTTGAGAAATGCTGGTAATATTAGATGTTCTGAATCTTGTGCAAAATGTGGACCATATGTTAATTTCTGTTACAACTCTACAAGTTGATTTTAGCCACGAGTGTTGCTGACTGAGGTATTTACAAATACCATGATTCTGTCTCAATGTATTGCTCTTTCTCCTTCCTTTGTGCTCTTCAGCAGGTTGATAAGCTACTTTCTACAGCTTTAAGAAAACAGGGTAGCAGGGAAGAAGAAAGAAAAGTAACTAATATTTTGGTGTACCTACTATGTTCCAGATACTTTTCTCTTCCATACATTACTTCCCTTAATCTTCACAACAATCCATTCTTATAAACCATAACTTTATTCTTAAGCTCAAAGAAAGTAAATTGCCCAAGGTTGTACAGCTAACAAGTTGCAAAGTCAACATTTAAATCCAATCCCATTTCATTTTAAAAACCATGTTCTTCCAACTAAAATATGAGGCCCCCAAAGTAGAATGTCTCACTGGTCAAAACCAAGAGGAGAACTCTCTTGTATAACCTAGAGTCCTTGTAAAGGTCACTAGGATCTGGGGAACTGTATGTCTCCTTTTTGGAACCCCAGACTGGATTTATGTAACAGAAGATGCTAACTAGCTCAGGGGAATGATGGTCTCCCAAATGTCAGAATATGCCATAGGGTTTGCCAAAGTTGGTATATCCTAATACCCTTATCCTTATTTTGAGTTCAACTCAGTTCATTTGCATTCCAACTGAGTTCTTCCCTTCTCTATAATTGGTATGGTTGAACTCCACCCATATTCATCTGTGTTCTCTCTCTGGGGAATCCAAGCCAGAGAAAGTTGTGGGAAAATTAGAACTTTTTTTTTTTTTTTTTTTTGGTCTTAACCTCTCCTTTCTAAGCAATTCAGAATAAAATAGAATAGAAATTTTGAGTTGGAATCCTAGATCACTTTGTCCAATTTTATCATTTTAGTTAACCCAAGAGGGTAACCAACTCTCTTAAGACTGCATCACAGAAGGGGCACCTGGG
This sequence comes from Meles meles, assembly GCF_922984935.1. Taxonomy (NCBI): domain Eukaryota; kingdom Metazoa; phylum Chordata; class Mammalia; order Carnivora; family Mustelidae; genus Meles; species Meles meles. The sequence goes on along the minus strand of NC_060067.1, from coordinate 167,448,940 downwards.
TGGCTCAGTGGGTTAAGCCGCTGCCTTCGGCTCAGGTCATGGTCTCAGGTCCTGGGATCAAGTCCCGCATCGAGCTCTCTGCTCAGCAGGGAGCCTGCTTCCCTCTCTCTCTCTCTCTCTGCCTGCCTCTCTATCTACCTGTGATCTCTCTCTGTCAAATAAATAAATAAAATCTTAAAAAAAAAGACTGCATCACAGAAGAATATTATTGTTTAATTTTCAGTCAGAACTGTACCATATCACACTGCCTCTCTCTCTCTTTTTTAAAGTTGTTTTTATTTATTCATTTGAGAGAGAGAAAGAGTGTGTGTGCATGAGCTAGAGCACGAGAAGTGGGGAGGGTCAGAGAGAGAGGGAGAAGCAGACTCCTTGCTGATCAGGGAGCCTGACAAGAGCTGATCACAGGACCCCAGAATCAGGACCTGAACCCAAGGCAGACACTTAATGGACTGAGCCACCCAGGCACCCCTCACTGCCTCTCTTTTTATTTCAAAGTGACAGTGTGAATTTTTTAGACCGGGTTATCAATAGGAATATCCCTTTAACTTCTGAAGATCCCGGGCAAATGGCAACTCTTTGGGCCATGATGGCATTCTACAACATTTTGAGGGTCCAGCTTTCTTCTAGGCTGGCCCCACTCCTGCCATCCTCCCAGCATCTCTGATCTTCAGTCACCTTTTCTTACCTAGCCCTTGTGCAGCACTCTGTGCATGACAGCAGTCAATAACCACCTTATTAATTAAATGACACTTTTAAAAGCACTCCTTCAGGGGCTCTAAGAAAGCCAGCTTTGGCTAGCTATAAAGTTTTCATAATTATTTAAGAAAAAAAATGTCATTCATCATCTTTATGACAGATCACGGCTGCCACATTCTCCCCAGGAGTTCCATCCATCAAGTTCCTCAATGCAAGGACTGTTAACAAGGTCCCTGTCACTTTGGGTGAAATATACAGGTATCACCCGATGCTTCTGAACCCACCAGGAACAAAGGTATAGCTCTCTCCTCATCCCGGTATGCTCCATCCAGAAAGCCAGCAAGGTGGCCTGGCCTTGCTTTTCATCTCCATCTGCAGAGTAGGGTTGGGTAAGAGGAAATCCTTGAGTCTCTTCCTCTTGTGAGAATGGTTTTTCTGTGGGCAGAATGTCTGAAGTGACGAGCCCAACCTTTGATGGCTGAGATATTCACCTTAAAATGGTTTGCTATGGTTGCAGGTTCCTGTAGGACTTCTGCCTCTCTCCTCCACATTCCACACTGATGACAGCAACTACTAGGTGTATAGTATTTTGCAAAATGACTTCAATTATGTCATCTCAGATGGTCCTCACATTAGTCTTGTAATATAAACAGGGAAGGGGTTATTATTCTTATTTTACAGAGGGGGAAACTGAGGCATATCCATGGTTACTTGGAATATGTTGACACTGTAAGATTTGAGCTAGGATCTAGCTTTCAATGCCATGCATTTTAAATGATTATATCACTATGTCTTCTATCCTCTCAAACCATTTCTTTTCTGTGGGTAGGACAATTGCATTTGAACTAAGTTGTTTTGTTTGCTTATATCAGGAACAACCTCCCTCAAAAAAAAAAAAATACTCAGAAATAAGACAGGATGCCAAGTTTGATCTTTTCAGGCAATTCAAGTGATTTGCCAGGAGCCTCCATATTGTTCTAGCTCATATGGAATAATTTCAAAACTGTGGGGGTCAGCACTCCAGTGTACTGAGCACCTAGGCTACTGTGAACAGACCCAAGCCTTTCTCTGACCACCGGGGCTTAGGCAAGGGTGACTCAGAACCAGCCTCTTTGCCTGTTTCTCCAGCCATTGAGAAAGAGTGGAGTAAACCTGAACTGAATCCAGCACACACCTAGAAATTCTGTGTGTATACAGTAAGTCAATAAGAACATATCCAGATGCAATTTTCATTCATTGTGTGTACTACATTAAGTGCTTCCACTGGTTTATTTAATTCCAGTTCTCCATGGTGGATATTATTGCCTGCATTTTTCAGAAAAAGAACTGAAGTTCAAAGAGGCTAAGTGATGTGACACTCAGTGATATGCCTCGATTCTCTTGTGCCATGTAGGGGATAGAAAATTGTTTCTGTAGATCTCATGTTATTCTGATCACTCCACTTCTTCCTTCATGTTTGTTTAATTCACTGGCCACGGCCTTATAAGCTGTAGCCTAGTTCTTTTCTCATAACCATTGGTTCTAGTCCTGGACAATAGGACAGGGGCCAGTGAGGCACTGTAACTCTCATCCAGGGCTGGGAGGAAGACTCCTATCCTGCCCTGAGTGAGGGTTCTATTTTCTTTCCTTTCTGTGGGTTTGGCTGCATATCCTGGGAGTGGGAGGCTCCTGAATGAACATCAGTGGTTGTCTGCTCTTCTGCTATTGTTTCCTGACATGCCGAACCTCTCCCACTGATTTACCTGCCACCCCACAGCTGAAAGCCGATGTCAGAATTCCCTGCAATGGAAATGGTCTGTGCAGACAAAAAGGGAGACGCATTAAGTCATAAGAACAGGTGTTTGCTCAGAATGATGGTGAGTGTGTCTGATATGCTCCTTTGCACATCCTGAGGGGGCGGAGCAAGGGCAGAGAGTGGGGAGATAGATGAGAGAAAAGAGGAAAAAAGGCAGAGGGAAGGAAAAGAGCAAAAGGACTCAAGGAGGAATTAAGGAAAAGCAAAGGAGAAGGGGATGGAAGAGAAACAGTAATAGGGACATACCTTTTTTTTCCAGCTGCTCCCTTCTGGGATTTCCTTATGCCCCAGCATGCCCAACTCCCATTTCTGGAAATGGTCCACTGGTGTCCCTCCTAGAAAATTCACAGAGTCACACCAACGTCCATTCCCTTGAGCAATCTTGAAGAATTATAAAGTCTTTTTCCTCTCACTTCAGCTGGATGGGTGAAAGCCTCAAGGGAATGTTAGAGAGAAAGATTTAGGGAGATCAACATTCAATGTCTACAGATACATGAACCTGAGTGAGTTTATGGGATGCTGCTTCCTTAGTCTTATTAAACCAAAGACAGAGCAAGGAATGTGGGCTATACAAACCTTATTTCTTGGAAATCTGGAAATCTCCAGAGCTCTGTCTTTCCAGATCTTTCCTATTTCTCCATACTACTTCTCTTTTACCCATTCTTCCTTCCTAGGGAAGAGTAACTAACATTTCTGAATGCTCATTATTCGAGGCCATTGTATTAGCATTTGTATTAACCAGAAGCCTTCTAGATGTCAGTATCATACTTATTAACACAATGTAACTTAGACATAGAAAAGGAAATTCATTGGTTTTCAACCAAACATTGAAAAGTCAAGAAGGATTGCAATCCCCAAGACTGGTGCACCCAGGACTGAAGCAGCAGTAGGCCTGACCCTCTGGCTCTGTGTCTGTCGTCTCACTTCAGTCCTGATTGAGACTCATTACCCCAGAATCTTTGCATGGAAGGGCAGAGCCACCTGTGCTAGAGGCCTGATCTTAGAGCTGACCATCCAAGCGGAAAGAGAACAGAGAATGAACCCTAGTCTCAGAAGGAAAGTGCTCAGGAAGGACTCTGGATAGCATCATATGGGTCACATACTTCATGCTGGGCCTATTACAAGGCCAAAAAATGGGACAAGTGAATTGCAAAGCCTGGGTCCTCTGCTGAAGCCCACAACCAAGGGGTAGAATCCTAAGATTGGCAGCTTTAAGGGATATAATAATGAGAGTGGGGGAGGATTTATATCTCAGATGAATTGGGGGTAATATTGCCCCCCAGAGTGGACGACATGAGCCATACACGCAAAAAACAACAGATGTCCACCGTGGTATATTACATTCTCTGTTACATATAACCTCAGGTCAGCCCCAGTGTTTGATAAGTATGGTGAGGCAGCCTGTGTATGTTGTTTTTTTTTTTTTTAATATTTTATTTATTTGACAGAGAGAAATCACAACTAGGCAGAGAGGCAGGCAGAGAGAGAGGAGGAAGCAGGCTCCCTGCGGAGCAGAGAGCCCCATGTGGGGCTCGATCCCAGGACCCTGGGATCATGACCTGAGCCGAAGGCAGAGGCTTTAACCCACTGAGCCACCCAGGCGCCCCCTCTGTGTGTTGTTTAATACAGATCCCCAGTAGTTGCCATAGTAGGTACTATGAGTACCTAGCTCATAGTAGGTACTCAAATCCTTGTTGACTGTAGATGAGATACATGCTATAATTAATCCCATTTTAATAAGGCTTGACAGGGTGAAATAGTTGGTGCAACAAAAAGAGTTGTGCCAACTATCAAGGCTGTTGCTTCCTCCTTCATTTTACTGCAAGGGATTGTCTCCTACCAACCAGCTGCAATGAGCTCTGACTATATAACACGTTTTCGCTTTCCTATCAGAGTAAGACCACACAAGGGCCTGCTCAATGGGGTCCTTCCTTCCCTCTGAGTAAGGAAGGGAGAAAGGTGCTGCAGCTGGAATCTGCTCAGGTGTGAAGCAGGCCCAGAAGGAGATGAGGGTTGGAAAAGAAAGTCGAACCAATGCTATGGAGAACTGCTCTAGTCTGATGGCTGTTCCCGCTGAGCAGGAACCAGCAGGCCAAGGTAGCAACCAAGACACTTGCTGGATCCAGAAGTAGCTCGGGTGATTGTCAACATCCAAGTGAGACTTGGAGAAAGATGAATCAGCTGGTGACACTGGAAATAAGACTGATGGAGGCATGTGTCTGGAGCAGACAGTGTTCCCACCCATGTGGTTGGACCACTGCCCAAACAAGTCAGCTGGGGTCTAGGAAGGGCTGACCAGCACGAGCAAGGAGCTGCCATGCTGGGAAAGAAAGTTGAGGCAGAGACTGCGTATAGGGAAAGTCTGTGGATTGGCTGTCATTGGGTGCTCAGAGCTCACACCAATATTCCCAGAGTACAAAAGCAAGGCCTCATCACACACACACACACACACACACACACACACACACAGAGACAGAGACAGAGAGAGAAATTTCTGCTAGGAAGGCTGGGAAAGGAAGAGGTTGGCAGGAGAAAGCATCAGACAATGAGTCAAACTGTAGTCCAAAGGAGCAAGAAGAAACCTCTCTTTTGTATAGTGGGGCAGTTCTAGAAACTTTTGCATTGCCCTCTCCACCTCTAGCCAGGCCACTTAAGAACTCTCCCACCATACTTTCTTTTCTTCTTGCTCAACTCTGATGTCTGGGATGGTGCATACCTACTTCCTTTCATTTTCCAAAGTTATATACTGCAATTGACCTGTAGCTGCACATTAAAATCCCTTTTCCTTATTACCCTTCTGGGCCACAGCATCAGGTTGTGAACATCGAACCCCGAGCCCTTGCTGCCATACTTCCTGTCAGGTCCGGGGCTAGCTGGTGGTGGGGAGCCGTCCATGAAAGCCCACAGTGCAATGAGGATGCTCCCCAGGACTCTGTAACTCTGTTGGAAGGGGCCCAGGAACATGGAACTGTAAGTCTCTGAGGCCAGCTTTGGAAAATAAAAGGAAAGAAGAAGCTAAAGCCTCATTCGTGGTTCACTCATATTTCCCCATTAAATCAGTGAGGGAAATGAGTGTCCTGTATTAGTTCATACTTTAAAACCAGACTCAGCAGCCAGGAGAAAATGAGTAACATAATCAGCTGCCCTGGAGGAGATGTTGAGTCCGCTACTTCCCAGGAGAGCTGACCCCCTGCTCTCCAGGGCAGGTGGCTCTGGCCCCAGCCCTGATCTTCCTGACCCGCATCCCCAGGGCCCAGCCCCTGGCTGACTGGAGATGGTCTGGCCACACACAGTAGTGGGCCTTTCTGGCCCTGCAGCTATACCCCCTGAACAGCCAGAGAAGCTCCACTGGGTGGGAGCAGACTATTAGCTCCTCTGAAGATCACTCCCTTGATCAAATAAACTAACTGCAATGTTTACTGTGTAAACTTGGACCGAAGCAGCAGCGCAGAGTGGGGTTCATAACAAGGGCTGTTAATATTTATGGCTGACATCGCAGGCTCCTGGCACCACCATAATGAGCCCATCCCAGCCTGAGTTGCTGCAACCTTCCCACAAAGGCAAAGAAGAGAAAAGCAGGAAGCAGGTGGGAGGAAGGACAAGGCATGCCTGCATGCAGAGCAGTACCCAGAACCTTCCTGATCTGAATTGCAGGGCCAATGCCAGCATTGGAAATGTCTGCAGAGCACCTGCTAAATATGGAACACTGAGTCAGAGTCTGGGATATGGAGGTTAATAAGGAAAACCACCTAGGAACCAGGGGAATGAGTGCTATTACAAGGGTGTTCCTTTTCTGCAGTCTTGTAGACCGGGAGCTCCATATTGAGGCCCTCAAAGCAGATTACAGTGGGCTGGTGGAGAGGAGGCAGCATGGGGCAGCAAGAAGACCTTGGGAGCCCAGTGGTCCTCCAAGCTCTGTAGGAGGCACCCATGTGTCCAAGGTCCTGACTGGTGAGCAATATGGTTGAGCGACATCCTACCAGGAATAGCTGCTCTCCTCAGGTGGGCAAGGACTGCTCAGCACTGAACCCAAGTGCCTTGACCTGGCCCAGGACATTTCTAGCAACCTAAGTGATCCAAAAGGAATGGTGTACCCTGGCTCTAGGCCTCCTCTGCCACTCCCATTGACTATGTGATGTTGGGCAGATAATCTCACTTCTCTCGGTCTGTTTCCATGTTTGCACAAGGAAGGATTTAGACCATGTAGGAAGCACCAGCTTGAGTTAATCTAGCCTGGACTGGTTGAAGAAGCCAGACACAGAATGTGCATATAACTGGAGAAGAGCGTCAAGGGGAGGTGCCAGCCAAGGGCCAAGGCTGAGCCTCTGAGGCTCCAAGAACCTCCCAGAGGATACAAGACAGTGTGTGCATTTCTTGAAGGGAGAGGGTCAAGAACTTAGACAGGTTCCTAAAGAGTTCAAAATGGTTGAGAACCACCATGTTCAGATCTGATTAGGATTCTTTCATGCTCTAAGATCCTCTACTTCTAAAACTTCCACACCTCCATGGAATTTTCTCCCTGAATATAAGTTCTAGATGAGGCTTCCCCAAGGTCTTTCAAGTGCACAGCAGGGCAGTGTTCTGGGGTGGGGATGAGGGGGTTGTACCCTGCACAGAGTTAAGGGCATAACTTCTAGAATTAGACAGGCTTGAATCTGAATCTCTGTTCTCCTATTACAGTGATATCTATGAGTCTCAGTTTTCTCATCTATAAAATTGGCTTAATACCCCTGGGCAACTGCAAGTCTGGAAACATGGGCAAATATGTAACAAGTTGTTTATGAGCACGTAATAGTCCATGATAAAATAGCATTAACCATGTGTTTAGACTTTACAGTCACTCTGTAGTAGCGTCTGCATCAGAGAATGGTTTTTAGGATTGTGTGCAAGATGAACATAAATTGTCTGGCATGGTGTAAGTGCCAATGAATGTTAACTAATAATGATAATTATAATTTTTATCTCTGTGCCATGGTTTGTATCCTAGGCTAAGGTTTTTGTTTTTTTTTTTTTTTTTTTTTTTTTTTTACCTTAGGAAGCCTTGAGGCCCACCCCCAAGTTCTCTTGAGATACAGTGTGTCAGGAGGAGTCCTCTTATTTGAGACCTGGATCGGAGTGGGTAGACCAGAAGATGGACCAGGAGTCCAGACACTTGGCCAAGCAGCCAGAGGCCTGGAGGACCCTGCAGGGATAGCAGACAAGTTGTTTAGAGGGCAGTGAGGTAAGCAGGGAGCAGGGTTCAGTAGCAGTTGAAAGAGTAGTATGGGGAGGTATCCCATGGTTGGTCCCCAAGTGTTGACTGTGTCCAAAGGGAAATGAGCCAGAAACCAGCAGGTGAGTTCTGTTCCTGATTACCACAAGTTTCAAGGTGCTGTGGTTACCTCTCAGTGCAAGAGAGGGCTGCAGAAATAAATGCTGTGCAAGTGGATGTGGGTGGCTGAGTATTCTCTAAGAGCAGAGAAGACCCAATTCTCCCCGCAAAGCTGGATCTGCAAATGCCTCTCCTTATCCATTCTGTAATTAAAAGGCGGCCTCAGACTTGTGAGGGTAGGGCATAGCAGTTATGGGGCAGACATGCTTAGAGAAGCTAGAAGGGCTCTCCTGGGTTCTCTGAGTAAGAATCAGATCCCCAAGGGTAAGAATGAAGCAACTTTGGAATGAGGGGAGGTTACTTGATGGATGGAGGCAACAACAAAAAAAAATCTATTAACAGTGCTTTGAGCTCCTTAGAGAACAGTTCTTGAGGAAGCCGAGTAAACAATTTCCTGGTACTGGAGATTTGTTAATTAAGCACTTTGAACAAGCTCTAGGGGGAAGGGGGCAGACAACTGTAGAATCTGACTTCTGAGTCTTCTAGCTTCAGGAGGTAGGTCAGTGGATTCCAGAGCCAGTGGCCTGAGGTTTCTTCCATACTGTCTGAGGGGCCAGTCTGCTGGAGTCCATGACCCTTGAGGGGCCACATATGGAAAGAGGGCTGAGCTAGGCATGCAGAAATACAAATAGTGTGATGTCCATCCTGATGTCAATGAGTTGAGCAGTGCACAGAGCCAGCAATATCTGACCTGTTCAGGGGAATGTCCATCCAATACCACCAGTTGAAATCCTGGGAAGGGACTGTGCCCATTGATGCCTGGAATTTCTACAAGGGGGCATCACAACTCTGATTCAACCACAGGACACCCCTGGGCTTTTCTTCTGGAGTGCATATACTCCTGGGAAAGAAATGTATTAAGTCACTATATCTTCTGTAAAGGACGTTGCTAAGAGCAGATAGTTCTTTGGAGAAATGGGACCTCAGAGGAGTGAGTGAGCAAGGGAAGGGGGCAAGTCAAGGAAGAGGGGAAAAGGAACTTCAGGCCACTTTTCTACTCAGGCTGAGGGAATTGGGAAGATGGAGGAAGAGTGTGCCAAACCTGTCCACAGGCTAGCTGTCATCCTGCCCAAAGGCCCAAAAATGTCCCCCGAAAAAGCTCAAGTAAGATAGAAGAAAGACATGAGGGAACAGGAGACGTGGAAGGGAATTTCCATAAGCTAATGTCAGGAATTTGCTTTTACCAGGGAGTTTTCAAGGCTAATTCCATCTGCGCCACTGTCTTCTTGGGAGTGGACCAGAAAGAGGCATTCCTTCTCTCCTACCTCCTACCTTACCCAAGTGACAGCTCCATTCCTGCAAAGGGCTATGAGAATCAATGTTTAGTAAATGGAATCATTTTATGGAGGAGCCCTGGCGGGGAAGAAATCCCAGAAGGAGGCTTTGCAGGAAGGAGAGAATCCTTTACATGAAGGGAGTGATCCAGCATAGGGTCCCACCCCATCACCCCAATCTATCTTTCCTAAGTGAGAAGGCCCAATCTCACCCTCAGACAAGAATCGTAGTTTACTCTGTCTCCAGGCTTCTGGAAAAATGTCCCTTGTCAGGTAGAAACCCAGTACCTCCCTCTCAGACCAAAAGAATTGCCCAGTGCCTAGCACCCAACACTGTACCCACACTCCATAGTTTCATAGTTGTACAAAGCAGGAAAGGTTTGAAGACAAAGAGAAGAAACTTTTTTTCCAACATGGAAAACACAGGCACACAGTTGAGGATATGGTAAGCAGGCAGATCTTAGGGAAGACATTTACACTTGGAGTATGGGCCTCACCAATTTACAGCTATGTCAGACTGAGTCTCTGGTCACAGTGGGAAGTAGTCTCTCAGACAGGAGAATGGCATCTGGGAAGCCCTTGCTGAGATCTGGGTTGGCTGCAGTGTCCGCAGAGCCGGTCTGCTCACACTTTCTGGGTAGCCTCCCTTAGTGAGTCCCATGACAGAGCTCTCTGGGAGAAGGCAGGCTCAGAAAATGCACAAAGGAAAAAGGAAGCACAGGGCTGGGACTGAGTTAGTCTGTCCACTCTTGTTCCTTTTATGTAGCACTCATCCAGGTCCCTCCTGCTCTTCTAGGTGTTTCTGGCTAGGAAAGGGGACCTCACTCTGCTTCCTACCTTTTCTCCCTGCATTTAACTTTTCCAGCCTCAGGTCCATCCTTACCTCTGCCATCTCTTGTCTTCCTTAGGATGAATGAGTGAGATCAACGTGTTTATGCCCTTTGGGAAGAAAAGGAAATAAAGAGTCAGGGAAATTATATAACTTGTAAAGACCACACTACCAAGAAAGGCCAGAGCCAGAATGTGAACATATATCCCAGAACCAAGATGTGAACACCCATCTGAATACAGAACAAACCCAGGGATTCTTCCATTATACACACTGAACCTAGAGTACACTCCAGGAAGTCCTGCTATGGGCTCTCAGCTCAATTTATCTTCCCAGACTGTGGCCCAGGTCTCAAACTAACCACTCCCTTTGTTATGATAATGTATTGCTCACAAGTTGGGCTGGCCCTGAGAGCAACCAGTCAAGGTGCTCATGAGGTGGACTGTCATAGCTCCCAGAGTAAGAAGCAAAGATGTCTGGATCTACAAGCTCCACTTAGCAACAACTGCCTGTGATAGACCTCTAGTGCAGGAAGTCCTCCTCCTTGCCTGAACTTGTCCATTCCCAAGTCCCAGGAGGCAGCATAAACCAAGAGAGGAAGAACCTTGTGTGTGCATACATTTCCAGGGTTTGCAGGAATCCCTCTAAATCTCAAAGATATGAACCCTTCCTTGAGGTGTTGTGGTAATCAGGGTGGACAGAAAGGCAATCTCTTTAAAACTATAAAGCAAATCTAAGATTGAAAGGCCAGTATTAAGATGTCAGTTCTTTCAAATTGATCTATAGATTTAACATGATCACAATCAAAATCCAAGCAGGTTTTGTTTTTCAAACCAAATTTGACCACTCATTTTTAGAATTAGTACAGAAATTCAAAGGACCACACAGAGTCAAAACAATTTTGAAAGGAATCAAGTTGGAGGACTCACATTCCATGATTTCAAGACTTACTACAGACATAGCTACACCACTCAAGATTACAGAGTGCTCAAAAAGGGTGTGTATGTACGCATGTGTGTATAGTGAATATATATGTATATATATAGTGAATATATATGTGTGTATATATATACACACATATATAAAAAATAAATGAATAACTAGAATAAAAATAAATAAAGAAATAAAATAAAATAGAATAAAAAGTCAAGAAATAGTTTGATACACATATGTCCAATTTATTTTCAACAGAGGTGGCACAGAAATTTGATGGATGAAATAGAAATCTTTTTAACAAACTGGTTAGAACACTGAAAGCACAGGAAAAAAAGGGGAAAAAAGGAACTTCATTTTTACCCATACCATATAGAAAAACTAACTTGAAATGGATCATAAAACTAAATATAAAAGCTAAAACAATTGAATATTTGTTTAAATCCATTGGAAAAGGGCTTCACAATCTTGAATTAGGCAAATATTTCTTAGAACACACAAAGCACAAACCACTGAAGAAAAAATATGAAAGCAAACTTGGGCTTGTTAAAAATTATAACTTTTGCTCTTTGAAAAATACTATTTAAAAAAACAAGCTATAGACCAGAAGAAGAATATTCAGAATACATATATCTGACAAAGAACTTTATCCAAAATATATAAACTTAGTAATAATAATAATAATATATAAATAATAAATAAACTTAATAACAAAAAACAATAAAAAAGGCAAAATATTTCACAGACATCTCATTAAATAAGATATGTGAATGTCCAATAACCACATGAAAAAACAAATGCTTACTATCATTAGTTCATCAGGAAAATGTAAATTAAAACTACAGTGAGATATTACATATTCATTCTAATGGTTATAATTAAAAAGACTGATAATACTAAGTGTTGATGAGGACCCAGATGAACAGTCTCTTGTATAATGCTGGTAGAACCATAAAATAATACAACTACTTTGGAAAACAGTTTGACAGCATCTTATAAAGTTCAATATACAGTAACCAGTAGAGAACCAATTCAACATTTGGGTATTTACCCAAATAAAATGAAAACATGTCTACACAGGACTGGTACATGGATGTTTATAGTAGCTTTATTCATAATAAATCCAAACAGGAAAGAACACACAAGTGTCCATCAACAGGTGAAGAACAAACAAATTGTGGTATATCTGTGTGCTATCCTACTGCTCAGCAATGAAAAAAATATGAGGTAAAAATACGTATGAAAATATGGAGGATCTCACCACATTCTGCTGTGGTAAATGAGCCAGACATAAGGGAGAGTACATAATAAAATTCCATGTATATCAAATTCTAGAAAAGACTGATCAATAGTGACAGAAAGCAGATCAGGGTTGCTGAGGGCCAGGGATTGAATGCAAAGGAGCACACAGGAATCTTCTGGGGTGACAGAAATATTCTACATCTTGACTGTGGTATCAGATACACAGATATATACATTTCTGTACAGGTGTATGTATATGAAAATATGGATTTGTATTATATACTCATCAAATGGAACATTTTAAATTGGTGCATTTTAGGGGTGCCTGGGTGGGTCAGTAGGTTGAGCAACGAACTCAATTTATTTTTTTTATTTTTATTTTTTTTTTACAACGAACTCAATTTAGGCTCAAGTCATGATCTTGGGGTTGTGACATGGATCCCCGCGTGGGGTTCTGTCCTCTTCTGCAGGGAATCTGTTCCTCTCCCTGCTCCTTCTTTCTATCTCTCTGTTTCTCTCTCTCTCTCTCAAATAATAAATAAAATAAAAATCTAAAAAAAATGGTACATTTTATAGTTTGTAATCTATACCTCAATAAAGTTGCTATAAGAAGAAAACATATTTCAACATCTTGCTAATAACCCTAACGGGCCCACTGGACTTAGAATTTAGTTTAAACTGCACGGTCTGGTGCAATCCCTGACTACTGCCCCCAAGCTCAGTGTGCTCCAGGCACTCTCCTGCTACAATTTTCTCCCCTGGGCCTTCCCTTGGATCGCTTTCCCATCTTGGGAGCTACTTCTTCCTGGAACACTATCTGTTCAGCTCCATATCCTATCTTCTGGCCCTATCCCCAACAGTTTCCCATAAGCATTTACTTCCTCTGAGTGGCCCTCCTTCACTTCCCAATTTAAATGTGGTCCTGTTATTATCTTCATTATAACACTCTTTTCCTACATATTCCTTATTACAGTCTGTACATGTGAACAAATGTGGTGTCTACTTCTTAAAAGTTTTTCTACCCTAGACTGAAAGATCAAAATAAAACCTAGTCTGCTGTGTTCACTATTGAATCCTTCGAATCTGGCAAAGTCTCTGGTGCAAAGCAGATGTTTAATAAATATTTGATGGACAGACAAATGGATGATGACGTTACTGAATCCATACATTTTCCTCGGGGAGAAAGTCATTTGGGATGAATGAGGCACAATACTGAGGGCAGCATGCCGTAGAATAAAGGACCTATCTTGAGTCTCAAGTCCTGGCTATCTCACGAATCGCAGACCAGATCTCATTTGGTAGGCCGGGGTTGAGGAATCCCAACATTTAATAAAGGCTCCAGGGTTTCTGGTGCTTGAGAAGTATGGAATAACTAGATGAACACATATACACATGTGCCTATAAACAGCAAATTCATGGGTGGAGATTTTTAAGCCATGTTTGTTTCAAAATATGGGATCATCTTTTACTCATTTACCTGCATCGTTTTCCCACTCAACAATCTCAACAGAAATCCCTCCAAATCTCTTGGTGCAAAAGAAGTATTACTTATTTTTCTTCATTAATAGATGCATAATAAGATACAGAGGGTGTGTGGTCCTTTTAGTTTCCTTCCCTTTCAGGCACGTGGTAGTGGGACACTGCCTGGCTCACCTGTGGAGCATTGAATCCTCTGTGCAAGACCCTTCAGGATACCTGATCCCAGCTGGGACAGCTGCTGATGGTGGTCGCCTTACCAGCTTGGATCCCGGAACCACTAAGTGGAGCAGAGTCCCTTACTGGCTTGAAATGGACATGTGGTTGAACAAGCAACCCATTTTTATTGCTGCAAGCACTGTGATCTCGTAGTTGTTTATTCCACATCGACACCCAGCCTAGCCTAACAAAACATGTTATCACACCAGAATTTATTTAACCGTTCTCTATTGATAGATAGATGTTCACTCTTTCCCTAGTGTTTTTGCCACTAACAACATCATTTTATGTATATTCTTAAACACTGGTGTGGGAATGCACAAATAGAGAAAAATATGGAAAGACGCATAATAGATTAAAATGGGTTACATGGTTTTCTGGAGGAGGGTTTGTGGCTGAGCGCCGAAAAAATCACAAATCTTATGAAATCTATGTACAATGCAATTACATTTATGCAATTCTATGAATGTAGAAATCTATATTTCTATCTAGTTCCATATATTCACATCTATATCCATATTTAAAATTTTTTAATCTTAAAATACTCAATAATTTTATTTTATTTATTTATTTTTAAAGATTTTATTTATTTATTTGACAGAGAGAGAGGCAGGCAGAGAGAGAGGGGAAAGCAGTCTCCCTTCTGAGCAGAGAGCCGGATGTGGGGCTCGATCCCAGGACCCTGAGATCATGACCCGAGCCGAAGGCAGAGGCTTAACCCACTGAGCCACCCAGGCACCCCAATTACTCGGTAATTTTAAAAAAGAAAGCCACCAGACCATTTAAAACCTAATGAAAATGCAAATATTATTTAGGATGATCAAATACTGAGGGATTATGAAGGAGTTATTTATTCCTCTGTTTAGGTTATATTAACAGATTAAAAACTTCACACGGACTGAAGGAATGAAGGCACAGCACTCAGGGCAGCCTGTTTTTGTTGTGTTGGAAGAGGGCAGATAGGGAAAAGCCTGAATGCTTTCTTCCTGTAGGTGAAAGGGGAGGTTTTGGAAGAATAAGGAGCATCCAGAGAACATTGGGAAAGCAGGTGAGGACTCCAGGTTGGAAGGAGAGAGTTGTGCAAACAGAGCTAGTAAGGCAGCACTAGTAAGTTAAGTATACTTGTGAGATCATCTGCTCTAGTTTAATTTCATAAGAAGAAATTATTCTTTTCCAGTGACTAGAACAATCCCTGTCCTGTCAGAGCAAGAACCACAAAAGCAGCTGATGATTAAAAGAAGGAGAGAAAGAAAACAGAAGTGACTTTGTTACATAGCTTACCAATTGTAGAGTCAAGAGTAAAATCCAGGCGCAGGCTCATTTCAGCCCTAGCTGTTTTCTAAGAGCACTTCAAAGAGAGGCGGAGAGAGAAGAAGGAAGGGAAGGAGGGGGAAGGTGACAGGGAGGGAGATGGATCTCTCTCTCCCTCCCTTCCTCCCCTCCTCATTCTCCCTCCTTCTCCCTCCTTTCCCCCTCTCTTCACTCCTCTTTCTCCCCTTTCTCTCCCCCTCCCTTTCCCCTTTCCTCCCTGCTTTCTCCCTCCTTCTCTCTCTCTTCCTCCTTCCCTCCCTTCTTCTCTCTCTCTGTGTCTCTCTCTCCCTCCTTCTCTCCCTTTCCTCCCCCGCTTCCTCTAGCTCTCTCACCCTCTCCCTCCCTCCCACCCTTCATCTTTCCCTCCCTTTCTCTCTCTCCCATTGTCTGCCTCCCAGGGGTGGAGGAGTATTTGGTGTAGGGAAAAATACAAGCTGGCCCTTATCCTGTATTCCAAGTTGTATAACAGAAAGGGATCTGCCAACAGCAGGAGAGAGCACTAGTATCTGTCAATCATACTTGCCCACTAGTTACTTCTGTCTTAGCAGTCACTCTTCCCGGGTTCTGTAGACTGATTATGTCAGGCACCCAGTGTGGGTTTGGACATACTCACCCGGTCCTCTCTCTGTGGGTCAGCTCTCTGAAGGAGCCTGGCCTATAATTCCAACAAAACCAATGAGAGGTATGCTAATGAGGGAGTAATTTTATTATCTGTGTTATCCACTCTTTCTTTTCACACTCAGTCTTTAGGTGCCCAGAACTATCTTCTCTTCACCTGACTACACCCTGAAAACAATACCTCCCGGACTGGCTATGCTTATTCCTTATGAAATATTAAAAAAAAAAAAAAAAACTGACGAGGGATTCGAAAGGAGCTTTAAAAGAGGATCTGATAAACTCATCTATACCAAGGTGTTATGGTCTGATAACCCCTTAATGTGTTATCTTTCCAAGCAGACTTGCGTTATTATTATACAGCACAGAGAAAGTCAGTTGCTATGCATCAGCTGATAAGGCAGTGGACTCTGGCTCAATTTTCTGAACATGAATATATTTGATGTAAGTGAATTGTAGAAACCAGGTAGTTAAGTATTAGATGATTGGGGATGTGGGAAGTATGGAGCAGATATAGGCTATTAAGAATTGAGCTTGGATTCTGTATCAAATGGGACACTTTTAACTAAAAATAACAAATTACACAACTAAATGTGACTGAAAGATTGAGGAAATTGTATTATATTATATAACAAGAATTCCAGAGTTTAGCTAATTCAGCAGCTTGAAATGTCTCCTTTTTCTGCTGTACTCCATATGATTGCAATATGGCTATAATTGTTTTATGTAATGTGCAAATATGACGTTCATTTAAAAAAATTGGAGGAAGGACCTCTTCTCTGAATTGTCCATGCATTTTTTTTCATTCAGAAGGGATAAAAACCTTTATAGAAGCCCTTTGTATTAATTGACAGGAGCTTACTGGAATAACATATACCACCAAAATTCTGAGGACCAAATATAATAAAGATTTATTTCTCTCTTATGCTCATGAGGATGCTCCATGCAGACACACAGGGTTCTAGGATTCTTCCATCTAGTGGCTCCAGCAACCTCCAGGGCCTCAAAATAATCTGATGGATCCTCTACATTTGACCTATGGATGGGAGGAAAGATAGTATGGAGAAGGGATAGAAAGGACATAACCTCACTTTAGTTCACATTCCATTAGTGGAAACTAGCCATATGACCTCACTCAGAAGCAAAGGGCTGGGGGATGTAGTCTAATTCTGTGCCCCAAAAGAGAGGAGAATGTGGATATTGGTGAGCACTATCAGTGATTGTCACACACCCCATTAGATAACCTCAGTTCCCATTGGCCAGGAGTGGGTCACAGATGGCTAGACAGTCACTGTCAAGAAGAATAAGAATTACCCAATTGGTTTAGGTGATACACAGATCTTTGTGATCTCCAAAGACCCTACCTTCTTGTATTAATGACCTTGAAAAATCTTCTACCCTTGAGTTTGAATGGGATTTGTGACTTTCTTCTTACCAATATAATATGGCAAAAGTATATGATGTCACTATTATATAGGAAGGTGATGGATGTCACTTTTATAATTAAATTATATAGCATTATATAAGACTATCTTTAGAGATTATCCTTGCTGATTTGATGAAGTGAGCTGCCACACTGAAGAATCCACATGGCAAAAATCTGTGGGAAGCCTTTAGGAATGAGAGTGGCCTTGGGCCAAAATCCAACAAGAAACTGAAGCCTTATATATCCCGCTGTTGCAAGGAAATTAATTCTGCCAACAATGTGAGGAAACTTGGAAACAGATTCTTTTCCAGTCAAGCTTCCAGAAGAGAAGGAGCCCTCACTGACATCATGATGACAGCCCTATGAGACCCAGAGCAGAAGACCCAGCTAAGCCACGTAGGCCTGGACTCCTGACCCATAGAAACTGTGACATAACAGATATGTGTTATTTGAAGCCACTAAGTGTGTGACAATTTGTTGTGCAGCAACAGATCAGTCTTAGGTCAATCGTGATTACTCACTGGAAGTAGAAGGAAGCCAACTTATCTGACCCACCTGGGAATGAAGAAGTTTCCAGGAAAGCCTACAGTATGCCTGGCCATTGATACACCATGGACAGTGTTGTCATAGACTACATTCAACAAACAAGCAAATAAGTAAAGGTTAGGCTATTTAGTTGTAGAACCTCATGTTGCAGTAGTCTCTGGAACAAACATATAAATCTTTGTAGGATCTTATACGTAATATTTTAACAAAATTAGAATATTGGGAATATAAAATTGAAATCAGTATCATGACATTTCCACAGGATAGTGTAAGACAGTAGACATCAGCATTCATTAGGTACCAGGCCTCTTTGAGAATCTGATGAAATTCTGGAGACACATTTTTCAGAAAAAAAGATACTCAAATACCTACACATAAAATTTTGCTTACAATTTTAGGAAATTAAGAGACTGCCTGAGACCCATCCAGAGGTCCCCAGAATAGGAACATACTACATGGGCTGAGTGACCGGGATTTCTGGGTCACATAGATGTGAGAGAGTGACATTAGATGGCAGAGCTGCACAGAGGAAGAAAGTGTTCTTAGACAACCTCACCTTGACTTTATATGACAGAAAAAGTTTCAGACTGTGATCCAGGACTCACCTAAAAGAGTTGGGGCTGAAAAGAGTAGAGAGAGCATCCAAGGCTGCAGGGCTGATGGACAGGAATTAAGACAGGGTTTCTGGATCAGCCTCAACCAGGAAATAGCTTGAAGAAAATGCAGAACAACTGGGGGTCTTGAATAAAGGAAGGTACTAGGAAAGTACTAGAAAGGGGAGAAGAGGAGAAAGTAGAAGACCAAGAATTTTAGGATCAAGAACTACACTTTGCAAGTGGATGAGGACATTACCATCTCTCCTACCCTGTCATCTCTCTTGGAGCCAGAAGGTAGATATAAAAAGGATAAGTAGAAGTTGTATTTCTAAGTGATCTTTGATTTTTCTATGAGAATTGTTTGATTTTATTTTCAATTCGATGATGATATTAGAAAAAATAATATCAGCATTTTCCAAGTGATGTAGATAACTACCTTATAACCAACTGCTAATTTCATTGCCCATATTTGCTTTTGCACCATGATTGTGTCAGTAGCAATTAGCAGTACAATAATTGATGTGGTCCAGTGAGAAAAGAATAGAAGGGAAATTATAACATAAATAGTGCTCTCCTGCCAAATGAAAATCAAATGACTTCATGGATGTCAGTGCATTAGTGGGAAAATTGAATTGTCACATGGCACATGGAAGCAGAAGCAGGCCTAACTCAAAGGACATATTGGTTGTATTCATGCCCTTTGGGGGTGACAGTTTTAGCAAGCAATACTGACTGTAACATTGAATTAATTTTGTAAATTTAAACTATTTGGATTCTGTAATTTTCTTTGTGTTTAATCTACAAATTCATTTTGATTTTGTGGCAACTATCAGGGCTGTTCACAGATATCTGTGTTTCTTTCTTCCTGGACAAATGGCAGGATGGCACTCGGAGGTCCTTTCTGTTGAGTAGGACATGGGGTTAGTTCTGGTCAGTGAGTTGTGAGTGCAAAGTGATGGAGTCAGAGCATTTCATTGCAGTATAATTTCCTCTAGGGTTCTCTTTGCCTCTAGCAACATTTGGAATTGGACTGAGTATCTACCAATATGCTGCCCCAGTTTCTCTCTAGCTGTCTCTGTATCTTCTCTGGGAGGTAGATCTACATGGAAAGGATCTATGGTCTCCCTTACACTCTTATTTCTGTTTGGATTTGGCCAATGGGAAGTTTTGGTAGAACACCACAGGACAAAAGGAGAATGAGGTAGACCTAGTAAGTCCTCTGGTTTATTCTCTGCCAGGTCACTCTGAGTTGGCTGCATCCCCCCTGTCAGTGACTCTGGGTTCTGATAACTTCTTGCCTACTTTGTCCCTTCAGGGTAAGGGTGCCTGGTCATTACTTGCCTTCAGGTACTAATTATTATTACTTACTAGTTTCCTTAAACTCTGCCTACACCCTTGTAAATAGTAGCAAAATAGTAGACACAACATTCCTCAAATTCCTCAGTTTGGGTGTGCTTTTCCTTTCTTGCCAGAGCATGGCTGAAGGCTGTAGTGGCTGTTGCCACTGTTCCTTGGTGATCTGTGATGTCACGTAGTATGAGAAAAAGTAGATCTTTGCTCTTTACTGTCACTAAGATTTGGGAATTACTGTAACAAGCTATTCTGAGCAATGTACATTTTGTGATTATTTAAGGGGTTAAATATAATAAATTAATACCCAGGTTTTTATGTGTGTAGATATCTTAAAACTTTAAGTTATCATTGTAGAGGATTCACAGTAAATGTTTTTCCCTGAAAATTTTGTTTCCTGCCTATATCTTATGATGAGAAACACTGATAAGGGGTGAAGATTTTGAAATCAGGCAGTCTTTGAGTTGGTGCTCTGGTGTTGCAATTTACTTTAGACAATGTTTTATAAGCCATGGTTTCCACATGCACAAAAGAAAGATAGCAGATCTCACTCGTAGGAAAGTTGTAAGGTTTAAATAATGCATGTAAAATGCTTAGCAGATAGTTACACATCTAGCATTTGCTCTACACATAATGGTTAATACTAATTCATTAATAATAGCTACAATCCAATATTAGGAACAATAGCTTGAAAAGGTAAGATCCTAGAGAAGGAACGTGTCAAATAACTTGGCCAGTGATGAGGGAGAAGCCAGACAAAGAAAGGGTTGAGAGTGAAAAGGCAATCTGAGTAGAAGGAACAACTTCTACTTCTGAAGTCAGAAGGCAGGGGAACTTTTGGAGAATCCAGGGAGGGGGTGGCCTATGATTAGTCCAGTGATAGAAATTGGAGTTTACCATGATTGGCTGAGACACAAAACTAGAAAGTTGCTGGAGTATCTCTGGTAAGTTAGAAGCATGATGTGTGGAGATGAGTCAAAGGTCCCAATTTCCACCTTCCTCCCCATATATTTGATCCCAAAACTCCAAAAAAGTGACATTAAAATTACCCCCGAAATAGGCCATACAGTGCCTGTGCACAGTACCTGCCTTTGTTAAAACCTGATACAGCAAGGTAACTCAAAATCAGGCCTGCTGCCCGCACCTTGGTCCTTCTAACGTTTGGAGTGGTCATGATTGTCAGATGAGAGGTCACGTGGCTACCCAGAGATGAATGACCTATCCTGATGAAATTTAACTTTTTTACGTTGGTAATCAACTATCCCAGCACAACTGAGATACAATCTTTTCTATACTGATCTGCAAAACTATGTGTAGAATGTCAACTTCCTCTATAAGCATAGATCTGTTTTTGTACCCTCTATTCAGTTCTACTGATAAATTAATCTACATAAGCACTAATGACACATTATATTAATTGTTATAAATTTAATAGTAAGTTTTAGTATCTGGTAGAGCAAATCCTTTTCCTTTCTTTTCTTGAGGAGAATCTTATCTATCTGGCCCTTTGCTCTTCATAACTTGTCAGTTCTAGTTAGAAGCCTATTGGTATTTTTACCAAAATCACATCAAATCCATAGATCAATCTGAGGACAACTGGAATCATTTTGAAACTGTCTTCCTACTTTTGAACATAATATATCTATTCATTTAGATCTAATTAAATGTCTTTCATTAAAAAAATTTGTTTTTAAATTTTCTTCATAAAGATTTAGAATTCTTTTGGAAGATTCGTGCTTAGATAAATAATAATGTGGCATGTAAATGTTCTTTTCTAACTTCGTTTTTGCTAGTCTATGGAAATAAAATGTAAATTTGTATATTAATCTTTTTTTCAGCAACCTTGCTGAATTCTCTTCTAACATTGATTTGAAGACTCTTTCAGGTCCTCTACATAAAAATATTGTCTTTGAAGAATGATAACTTCTTCCTTCCATGTTTTGGACTGTTTTTAAGCAACACAGATAATTTTCTCCCTTTTGCACTCTCCCCTATATCTTAGGAGGTAGAAGCCTAGAAAGTACACTTATCAGAATCTCTACCATGAGACTTTCCGACTGGATTCCACCATTGAGGGGCACTTATGCAAGGTTCGAAAAATATAAGAGAGGTCAGAGCCAAATCAATATTCTCTAAGAACAGCAGTCACAGTTATGAGCTTTGATAGATGTAATTATATAGGAGTGTTTTACAAATGAGTCACTTCAGGTTAGAGGCAGTATCACCAATCAGTAACTTCCTAGATTTCTTGCAACTTCATCGTTCCCCATAGCTATCTGCCCACCACTGAAATCTAGTCATAGCTTTCCTTTACTTTTATTCCTATAGTCCCTCTTATATTTTTGAGCACTTGAAGATCTTCCTGCGTTAAATACTTAGAGTATTTTTTATTGATCAAATTCTGACTGATTACATTACTTTGTATCAGAAATATCTTCAGGAAACAGATCTTGAATGCTAGCACCCAGCTTTAGTTCATGATCTGGTTATACCCAAAGGCAGTGATAGTATTTCTGTTGGTGGAAAATGATAGAAAATATTGGTAGTTCATAACCTGAAGTGTCAAAAGGATTAGGAAATTTATCAACTGTAATTATGGAAACATTATTATTTAAAGCAAGGCTATGAAAGGCCAAGTAGCTGGCTATGTAAATGAGAATGTCAAGGACAGTGGGGTGGGCTAAACTCATGTAACTCCCCTGAAAAGCTTAGAAAAAGAAAATGATGATCTTGGTTCTTTAAATTCTCACCCAAGCTAATGTCATGAAACTTGATGCTTCTATAATTGCGCTAAAATAATATCTTATCTACCATAAATATATAAGCAATGTACCTAAAAATCACCTACAAAATTCCATCTTGTAAGTTAAAGAATCTCAACACAAATTGAATTCATGGTCTCTTATGTAAAAGAGAGAGCACTGATTGAGAAAGAATGGGCTATGAGCATTGAAATGGTCAATTTGGATAAATTTGAATACAATGATTCCTTCCTAAAAAATTCCACTTGTGAACAGTTGCAGCCCATATTCCTCTATCCAAAACACTAGTCTATCTTTGCTTAAAATTCAGGTAAATACCTCACCTGAAGCAGTTACCTTGCATGGAGATACTGATTTTCCTCAAGAGCCCCCCTCACCTTCATTGCCTAAAGGACACGTGATAAGTACTCATGGTTATTGGACAAACTAAAAGATTTGCAAGATCAGACTAATTCATATAAAAAGAAACCAGAGGAATATGTCTAGAAATAAATTCTAGATCAGAAAAGAAGAAACACAATATAAGATTGGGTAAAATTTATTGATATGAGTATACTTAATGGAGATTCTGAATTTCATGCATTACCTAGAACAGCTGAAAATTGTTCTAACAGTATGCTTGGTAGATTGACTGCAATCTGAAATCAGTGGAACTACAATAAAAGAAGAAGCCAAGACTTTTTTGGTATAAGTGAAAGGAAAAACTCTAATGTCCTAAAAGACATAGAAAAATTGAAATGGATTTATCACATCTGACATTCCATCACCTTTCTTCTAAATCTCCCTGGAGGGTTCAAAGGACACTTCCTTCACAAAAACAAAACAAAAACCCCCAAAAAAACAAAACAAAACAAAAATTTAGCAGCAGATTAGTGAAGGAGACACCAGCCTCCTTGAAAATCTCTGTAGTACCTGTATTCTGTAGAAAGGTTTGATGCTAGCAGATGCCTTCCAAATTTCGATGGAATTAATAATACCATAAAGTGGTAAAGGCCAAGTGGCAGAACTTAACTAACAAAGACACAGTTGGCATATTTACTCAAAAAATGCAACACAGTCAGAATAGTAGACATATGTTAAACCAATAGGAGTCTTTGGTGGAAACTAGTTTATTATGATTTCTCTAGGACCAAAAAGACATTTTACTTGATATAGATGATTGAAACAATTTCTAAGTCTGATGAACCAAATCTGGGCACCAAAATTCATGGCCTTTCACCCAAATCCAAGGTCTGAGATAGTTTGTAGACTCAAGGCTGCTTGATTAAAGGCAAGAGCAGGAGTACCTAAGTGTGAATTCTGCATCCCTACTATAAGTATGCACTTTTACAAGTTTGCAATTTACAAGTATGCAAATCTTTTCACCTAAATTTCACCCTGAGACCTATAGCCATTCACTAGTGTGCCTGTGCATATTGGAAAGGGAACTGTCCATACCTTGGGGGGATTACTGGATATGACTAAGAGCAAAAACTAATCTCTAGAAAACCCAAACGCCACTATAGCCCACCAATAAGAGCAAGGCTTTATGAGAGTAGAGGGCCTATACCATGGTACCCCACAGTGTATCTAACTGGTCTTTCATTGAGGGTGAAATCCTTCAGGGTCTCAGCTGTTACGGAGATTTCTAACTTAATTCCCCATAGCCCTTTGTATGGGTCCATACTGTGTCTTTTGCCCCTGAGCAAATGTGGAAATAGAGGACCTGTTACTGGGAATTGGCAGAAGCCAAAGATAGCAACTGGCTTCAGCATAGCTCAAATCTCCAGATTTCTGTTTTACTTCATTTTTTTTTTCTTCTATGGACTTCACTTAATTTCTTAACAACTAAATGCATGCATTCCAAAATGTGGTTTATTTTCTCAATTTTATCAGCACTTCTATGTATTTTATAAGAGAGGAGTTATATTATCCAATTTGCCATAGGGTGGAAACAAAATCATCATAAACAGCACTTAGTACATTTGATTTTGTGATATGCATATGACATAATTACATACACAATATATACATATACTGTATGCTAAGTATGTGTGTGTATACACATATACATATATATATATATACACTTTGTATTCACTAAGCACTTTGCTGGGTGCTGGGGAGCAAGCCTGGGTTTGTTGTATTTAACATTTAGGTAAGCTTGTCTCTCCTGCAAGTACTAGGTGCTAGGACATCCCCTGCTTTCACGTTTTTGTCAATGCTGTTTTCCTCTACCTGGAATGTCTTCTCTTCCACCTTTTTACCTAGCTTATTCCTACCTGCTTTTGAAGGATATTAAGCCCCAGTGTCTTCATGAATCTTATTCTACATTGAAAAATGTCCCCTCTCTGCCTTTCACTATGCTGTTTGCACTGATCAGTTTAAGATTTCCTTGTGTGGTTTAACATGGCCATTCTCCCTGTTTCAAGCCCCCTCCCACTAGATTTCAAGCTACCTGAAGATGAAGGCTGAATCATATACCCCTCTTCAATTCTCCACGGCTTACTGCACAAGTGCTGGCTACATAGAATGTGTCCGATAAATATTGAATAATTGAAGAGAAACTCAATAAACAACGATGGCTTAATTGATTAGCTTCACCAATAAGTCTTGCTTTGAACAGAGGTACAGCCAGCCAGTGAAGATACTGGGTTTCTGTGACTCTGGACAAGCTCCACGAAAATAAAATCTGGTGGGAGAAGGCTGCAGAGTTGAACTGCCCCTAATTCTGCCAAGTTTCAGAGTCACTGAGAGCACAGGTGTTGATTTAAATCCCAATTTCACTACCTCCTAAACATTTAAACTTGGGCGAGATACTTAATCTCTTTAAGCCCCAGCTGCTTCATCTGTAAACTGGGAAGACATTATAGCACCTGCTTTTCATGGTCACCGTAAGAATGCAATGAGGATGATGCACATAAAGCATTTAGTACACTGCTTAGCCCATTATAAATGCTCAATAAATGTTCATTGATTTTAACTACAGATTGATCGTAAGAAGTGGACTGAAAAAGACACAATGAGGAAACTTTCATTCTGTACTGATAATACCTTCCACTTTCATGTTTTACAAGCATTGCACCTTTTTAATCTCATAATGCTCTTGTCAGATGGTTAAGATTGAAGGAACTTGTACAAGTAAGTGAGTGGTAAAGTCATTTAGAGACTGTCAGCTCCTAATATGCAGTCCCTTCCTCATCCGCACCTATACAGTGGGATGTGTCCAGAAAAGAAATGGCAAGTATTTGTTTATGTGCCTCATCCCTCCACAAATACATGTTAAGAACCTATTGCATGCCAGGACTATGCTGGACACCAGAATATTCACTGCCGTGAATTAGGAGATCGCTGCTTAGAGTCTAAAGACACAGCCAAGGAGTGTGGCTGGCCCTTGCACATCACTGAAGGTGTGCTGCCTGGAGATATGGAGTGCAGAGCCAGAGCCCTTCACCCTCTCTGAAAGGAAGGGTTGTCTGGAAAAGCTTCCCTGAGGAATTGACATTTGGGATGAGACCAAATAGATGAGATGAAGGTGGCATTTCTATCCCCTACAGTACCTGGCATTTAAGTGAAGGTGTGGGGAGACAGAGCCTCCCTAGCTGCCTTCAGATCCAGGCCCACTGGGACCAAGCAGCAGGCATGGACATTCTGGCTTTGCCTTCTGCAAGGCAGAATCAGGATGTCAGTGACATAAAGCAGCACCTTCACTCCAGGTCTCTGAGTCCCTCCCCTCTCCTTTCTGTGTCACCCAGCTGCCTCCTGGGAATAAGAGAACAAAAGTTGTTGTCTTTTCCCCACTCTGTGTTTGATAAGGGAGAGAAAGAGAGAAGGTAACTTCCTGGATCTCTTACTTGGGATGAAGTGTTGTCATGGAAACAACCTTTCCCCTGGGATTGCTTGCACTGGCAGGAAGTGACAGCCAGAGCTGGGGACATTGGTCAGAGAGGACACAAAAGGCTATGAGAGGGGCTTTCCCATCTGAATGCTTCCTCAAGAGTTCAGCTCTTGCTGCCCTCTCCCCTCTCCACCTACACCCATGAGAAAGCAATTGAGTAAATGGTAGGGCTCAAGACAGACAACCTGACTTTAAACAAATACTTTTTCACCAGAATTCAGTGGCCTTAGGGTAATTCCACTTGGCAGTACATATGAAGAAAGACTAAATCCTGGGCATGCAAGGCAAACAATAGCTAAACAGTTACATCAAAGATTTCATTGGCAAATTCCATTCCTTGCCTATTCAGTCTGTTAGAACACCCCCTGCGCCCCCCCACACTGAAAGTAAACTCAAGTTCTTCGTCTTTTCTTCAACACTGAAACCTCTAATATTTACACAGGAGTATACGTGACAAAGATTAGCTTAAAATACCACCCACTCCTGGATGAAAATTATACGCAGGCTCTGCAGAGGTGGACTGAAACCACATCCACTGCTGGGCCCACAGTGGAGGTCTGTTTTTGCAAAGTCTGTTCTAATGGAAAGCACCTGTTCAGTCTTAGGAATGGTGGAAATTTGGGGAAGGAGAGTAATGCATAACCCATACACTACAGTGTGTTGGAAGAAAGAGAAGGTACAAGTCTGAAACATGAGGATGTTGTTACAAAGCTAGCCAGAGAAATCAGATTGTGGTCGTCAGGGGTGACAATGTTGTCACATTCACTCTCCCCTTCCCTACCACCCCTCTGCATGTGTGTATGCATGCACATAGGAGAAAAATCCTTAGGAAAGGAGTAAGCAGAGCTATGATGGGATCAGAAGTAAGGCTTCTCTGACCCTTTTTTTCAGGTGGGATCATGGTCCCAGAATCTAATCTGCCACCTCTTGATTATGTATTTCAGGCCAGATTATTCTCTGAGGCACAATTTTCTCATTTTCATCTGTAAAATGAAGGTGATAATACCAGCCTTGCTGAACCCTTGTGAGAACCCAAGGAAATTAAGCATGTGCATGAGATGGGAGCAGCCTGCACTTTGGGTTAAGGTAGAATTTGGAGTGCAAGAACACTTGCTCCTGAGTCTCTGAATACTCACCTAAGCAACCACCAGAAATTCACCATTCCTCTAGAACTTCATCATCCTCATTTCTCAGATGAGAAAAGTAATAAACATGGGCCTTGTTTCAATTAAAGGAGGCAACAAGAAAAAAATAAAAGTGTTGTAAAACTATAAAGCCCTCTTCAAATGAAAAAGACCATCATTGCCTCTCTCCTAAGTAGGGCATTGTGCAGCCAAGAATACCTACAATGGAGGTGTAAACATTACTGTCATTTTATGAATGAGGAAATTGAGTCTCAGAAAGTTTAAGTGACCTACCTTGGGTCACACATTGAGTAAATGAGAAAGCAATCCAGTAAATGGTAGGGCTCAAGACAGACAACCTGACTTTAAACAAATACTTTTTCACCAGAATTCAGTGGCCTTAGGGTGCTCCTAGTCTCCACCCATGCTTCTCCAGAGCTAGGGGTAAAAAGGAGGGGTAGCTATGGGTCCCTCCCAACCAGAGAATAGCCCCAAGGTCACCAGTAAGCAGGATGTAGAGGCCGTTTAGACTACATTATCTTGGTTACTTGTTGGAGTAAGAAGAAGGTAGAAAACGTGGTAGAGGAACCAGAGACATGGCCAGTCAGGGAGCTTCAGTGTGGAGCCGAGACTGTAATGGAAAGACTGGATATCCTGGCCTGAATACTTCCTAAAGCAGACAAGGTTTGGAAGAAAGCAATTTATTTGGAAGTTGCTCCCAGGAAGCACATAGGAGGGACTAGGAAGGGAAGACAGGAAGGTAGTAAGGCCAATCAGGAATGAATTACTGTGCAGGTCACCACCATGGAAAACTGGAGCTCAACCTCACTGGCGCCTCTTTGGGAAAATGAGGGACCAAGAAACTGTGGCATGATTCTACCAATTCCCACCCCCATAGATTAGACATTGCTTCCAGGTGTTAAATCTTAGATACTTCTCGCATTCCCTCGTCCAGAGAAACTTCTCAGGCAGAGCCACAGAAAACCTGGGAAAACTGTAGGTAGCTGGGCAAAACAGCACCAATAGCACCTGCTGACTTTGGCAGAGAGGAATGAGGGGCCCTCTGGGCTGAAGGAACAGCATGAAGAAAGGCAGGTGAAAAGAGCCAGTGGTGTTGTAGGGGATCTGTGGTCATTGGCTAGAAACCCAAAGGGAATGTATGTATCTGATAGTGTGTCCTATGGGTCAGAAGTGTTTACAGTTAACTCTGGCTAATAGCCAGGGGCAACTTAGCCCTTGGGTACTACAGGCACAGTAAGTAGGACCTAGTATTTTAACACTTTTATCATGTTTTCATTTCTCTTAAAATCCTAAGAAAAGCATGGATATGTTCATATAGCAGCACAGTTGTAAAATATAGTCTTTAATATTATTTTATGAAGGAAGGAGATCAGGAAGGTATAAGCACTTTGTGGCCCAAGAAAGTCACGTGATCCTAATGAGGGCTGTAACAAACAAACTCCAAAATTTCATTGCCTTAACAAAACAAAAGTTTATTTCTGAGACATACAAAATCCAGTTAGCAGCAGGACTCTGCTATCTTCCACACAGGGCTTCCAAGGTGCCCCTGGAGGTCAACATTCCGGAACAGATACAGATAAAGTATATAGGATTGCAAGTGGGAGTTTTCACAGCCAGGCTCCAGTGATAAGCATCTCTATCACCCACATTTCATTGTCTAGACATCCATCATATGGCCACACCCAACTGCAAGGGCTGCTGGAAAATGTAGTCCAGCTGTATGCCAGGGAGAAGATGAAATACATTTAGTAAGGAGCTATCTAGGTTTTGCTACAGAGGGTGCAGTATTTAAATATTGGGGCTGTCCTCGAAAATCAAATATATGAAAGACAGTGAACAAACAATGAATGGGAGATGGTTGGGCAGGGAGGAAGGGCTAAACATCAGGCTGAGGATGAGAGATGATAGAGAAAATGCCTCTCCTTTGGGCTAATGGTTTCCTTTCCGTGCTGGCCTGGGTATGCGGTTGGACATTGGTGACCAGATGAGTGGCCAATTATGGTCCGACTCAGTGTTGACAAAACAAGTTCTTCCCAGGCCATTAGCTCATGGGGGAATATGCCACCCAACAGAGGTGTCTCCCTTTGCTGTTAACGGGGTAGAGAAGGAGTCATTATGGAACCAGAGACATGGGAGAGTGGGCAGGGCAGGGGTTTCCTCAAGGAGACAGACAGAAATGCAGATTGGTAGGGGAGAAAGAAAGGTGGCAATTCTTTCAGTGAGAAATGCTGGCTCCCAGCATCCAGCAATGATCCTGGATGGGCACAGAGAGGGCAAAGAGTGCAAAAGTGACCTGCCCACCCACCACCTTGAAAAGTTATCCTCCCAACTCCCACCCCACCACACCTGGCCACCCACCTCAGCAGCTTCTCTTCTTGTATAGCTGGGGAGAAAGGGACACAGTGCATATGATGTTACTGATGAATGGATTCAAATAACATTAATTGACCATATAATGTGTGCCAAGCACTGCTCTAGGCTCGCTCATTGATCCTGTTGCATTTGAACGTTGTTCATTTATTCTTCTTAATAATCTTTTGGAATGGAGTCCTCATGTTACAGATGAGGTAAGGGAGGCCAAGAGAGATGAAGGCCACTTGGCTGCTAAGGGGCAAAACCTCCACTTGCATCAAATTCCTCTGGTGCCAAATTCATTGTTCTTTACGAATAAGCAAGGCCTGCACTGGGATGAGGCAAGCAAGGTACCTAGGAGGGAAGATTAAAGGAAGTGCTCCCTCTCAGGACAGCAAGCAGCCCTGAAAGTCACCTCCTTACAGTCAGCGTTTGAGGCACCAAGTTCCCTCACCCTGACCCTGGCCCTCACAGCCCACTGCTTCCTGAAGGGGTGTTGTACTGTCACCAATAAGGCACTTGACTGGGAGATAGGTTATGAGCAACCAGTGGCAGGAATTGAACCCTTGTTACAAATTCACGGGAATTAGTTTTCCCTGTGTGGTCACCACTGGAGTGTCATTTGTGACATCAGGACAAGCTTCCATGTCATTGCATAGCTTTACTCACTTGCCCCATGCTCAGAACCAAGTCATTCATTTTTTATTCTTCCTCCCCACGTTGGACTAATGAACTACTCACTGTAAGGCGCACATTACGGCAAGGGAGCTACCTATGAGCACATGGGGTTCTGCTTCCCACAGATTTCAGTGAGGAAGCCAAACTACAGCATGAAGTCGAAGCGATTTAGAATATTGCTCCCAACAGGGAAGTGCGTGGTAGAACCGGGTGCAGGGCTTCAGAGAGATCCCTCCAAGGAAGAGGCCTCGAAGCTGGACCTCCCTAACCGCTCAAGTTCCTCACGTCAGGTCTAGGAATGGCATTTCAGCAACCTCACTTCCTATGGACAATTTCTGACACAATACAGAAATACAGCCTTGTAGTCTCCTGGATGGTAAGCTTGTTAGTAACTACGGATAAACTAAAATTTTAGTCCAACTGTTTTTCTTTCTTTTTTCATCAGTGACATGATACATCAAGGACTCAAGGACACATGGCAGATTAATGGCAAAGGTCTGAGCACAACCTCTTGACCCACAGTACATTCCTCTTTCATGGTTGAGACACATGGTGTATTTCTGTAGCTTTGTAAGGGTGCCAGCTAGGGCTTCTTAAACTTGCTCTCCTGGGGTCAATTCTTCTATTACTTTTCCCTGGGGAGAAAGAGCACAGGTAAGTAGGTTAGGGTCAGATCTCCTTGATCTCTGTACCCTGAGAGTCCACCCTGATAGTGGCCAGTACCACAGGCAGATGGAATCTGCTGGCTTGCAAAACTGCTGATATATCTGGGCTATAGGGGTCCAATTAGCTGGGCTTGCCAGCTTCTGCCACGTTGGGCAGGATCAGATTGGGCCGATCTTCTGTGTATGATAACTTGGGCAGTGTGCAACTCATGGCATGAGACTCTAGAAGCTTTTTTAACTTAGTTGAGGGTAGATCTCATTCGGTGGAGAGGGCAAATACAAGAATACCATGTCCTGGTGTAGGCTAAGCTTGGTGATCATGCAGTCCAGCTTCACGACCTACAGATGAGGTACAGCGGATTGTGGCATGGTGTGGGGAGAAAGCCCAGGCTAGAGGGGCATAGACACTGACATTACAGCTGGATTTGAATCCTGCCCGAGGGTTCACTGTAGCAATATTTTGTGCAAAGCATTTAAGTCCTTCATGCCTTAGTTCCCTTATCTGAAAAAGAATACTAAGAGTTCCTACCTCTCAGGGTTACTATGAACATTAAATTATATAATTTGTGTAAACATGGCTCTCTCTATGTCTGAGAGAGTAGGTGGGAAGTAAAAGTTACCACATGTTTGCTTAGGGTCTCATAGCTCAGTAATTAAAGGGTAGAGACTTGACATTGTGACTTGAGACCAGGATTATGTAAAGACATGCTAAACACAAGGAAGGCCAGGGGAGCTATAGCCAGACATCCAGAACCAGTGTGTTGGTCAAAAAAAACCCCTAAATTCTCAGGCCTCTAATTTTCTTTAGAAAGTAGATTTCTTTACAGATAATTCAATCAAACATCCTACCATAAGTTTCTAATGCACACACAGATTCCAATTAGTCCTATTTTATTGCCTTCTAAACTGATGGTTCCTAAATTTGTCTTCACATTAGAATTATCGGGAGGGCTCCTAAAATTTCTAAAGTTCAGGTGACACCCAGATCAATTCAATCACAGTTTCCAAGGATGACGTGTAGGCATCAGTATTTTCTGAAACTGCCAAGGTAGAATTGGAAATTTCAGCCATTGCCAGTTTCTCTTCCTGATGCAGATTGATATGGCCATGGCTGTGAGCATTGGTTTTGCCATCTCTTCCTTCCTATCCCACCCCTCTTGCTCAATATTGCAATGCTTTAAGGCCTGTGGATAGTCATGTCTATTATAGTGCCCACAGTTCAAATGTTTCATTCTAGGCAAACTTTCATACTTTCATTCATGCAGCGTTGGTGGTTTAATGGTGAGCATAGCTTCCTTCCATACTTTCATTCATTCATTCATTCATTCAGTTACAAAAATATATCTAGTATCTATTCTGGGAACTGGGGATGAACTAAGTAGGAACATTTGATTGGTTCCTCATGATACTACCCCAACAAAAGCGTCCCTCCATCCCTCTCCCTTTCCAGTCCATCGACTCATGCCCCAGGAAGAGCCCAGGGATTCCTACTGTTCCTATGCTTGTTGTCAGTTTCCTGTCTATCAAAAAAGGTAGTTTTAGTGGCCTATAATTCACCTACCTTCCTTTGAAGAGTCCAAATTCAACTATTGTGGAATTAACTGTCAATTTGCAAAACCTCCTAATCATTTTCTATGGGAAACCCTTTGGGTTTTCAGGCAAAGATCATTTCAAGCAGGTGTCCAGATGACTCGGTGCCAGCAGTGATCATACAGATTAGCTTTTGGCCCCACTCCTCTGTATGAGTCCTATCCATCCCAGCTACACTACCAGCTTCCCAAATACCAGCAATTTCCCCTCCCCAAAGCCCAGAGATAGAATCTCACCAGGTGCCTGTTGAATGAAACTGAAGGACCACATGGGGACTGGAGGAAGAGTGAAGGAGAACAAGAAAAATGAGGTTGAGGGAGAGGGAAGGGAAAATATAGGGAGGAAGCAGAACAAAGGAGAGAGAGGAAGACAGACTTTTCTGATTGCTCTTCTTGCCTATGGAAAGGAAGAGGAAATCGGAGGACAGAGGAGGTTGTTGGAGCTAACTCACATTGCCAAATGAACTGTTCAACACAGCCTCTCTCCCTATCTACCTGAGAACATTCAGAAGTTGCCCGCGTGAAGGCTTTATTCAAAACAATGGCATGACGATTGCTCTCTCCAATAAAAAGTCCTTATGCTGTGAAACTAGGCAACCCAGTACACCCCTCTCAGCCCTGGGAGGGTCTCACCACTCATGTATCCTCACAGGGTCCAGCAGCCACAGAGGGACTCAGTCTCATATCACCACCAACATTGCCAGCATCAGTACTTCATTGCTCTGCACTTCCCCAGGGCTGTTGGTCTATAACCTCTTTGTTTGTATGACTAACTGGTCATCCTCCATCTGTATCTTGGTGAAATAGTTGCAGAGCTCATTTTGCCAGGGCACAAATAGAAGTCAAGTTTCATGACCTGAAGAGGAGGTCACATACCTGTTAAAGTTACTATATTTCCTTCAGTCCCTTTTGGTCCTTCCCCAAAGAGGAACTTCCTCTTTAGTTATCATCTATGAGTTTTCACCCACTTCTCACATTGGGAGAAATTATATCTCCTTGAACCGTAAGCCTGGGTGTCTGTGTGCATCAGAGCAAAGCAGAAGCCTGGGGGACAGCTGTGCATCATTGAGGAGGGTACAGTGCTGGGCTGGGATGGGTTGAGCAACAAGAGCAGAGCTGAGCTGCCAGACTCCACCCCAACAATGGCAAATCCATGGGGAATCTCTGTAGAATTAGATATACTGCTAGACGTGAATAATTAAGGATTCTGATGTGGTCAGGTAGATTAATGTCCCTCTGAAAGCTCTGGATCAATGTTGGAAGAAAAAAAAAGACATGCATAATTTAAAAAAAACCATCAGAAACTTTGCTTGACATGATGACATTACTGATTTTTTTATGATCTTCTCAAATATACTCTATAACCGTTATTAATTTAGTACCGTTAATAGCTCATCCTTCAAATGTCAGGCAAAAACCAAAGCTGAAAAATAGAACTGCTTATGGCTGGAAAAAGTCCGAGAAGGAGAGGGGGAAACTCTAGGAGCATGAAGATCTTGGCTGCTTCCAGCTTTCTCTGACTCCCAGGCAAACTTTTTTTCACTGGCCTTCTCTCTCTTGGACCCCTTTGTCTGTGGTTCACAAAGATAGCTACATCTGGCCCATTCTGGGTATCCACTGCTTGTCATTGTTCATAGGTCCGGTGTAGGAGGATGTTGGGTATGCTCCAATAGGTCTATCCTAAAAAGTAACAGCCGGAGGGTTTTGAAGGGGCGGGGGGTTGAGGAACCAGGTGGTGGGTAATAGGGAGGGCACGTACTGCATGGAGCACTGGGTGTGATGCCAAAACAATGAACACTGTTATGCTGTAAATAAACAAATTAAAAAAAAAAAAAGTAAATACCTTTTGATGGCACCTGACATCCAAGTGTTCATGATCAGGCTAAACATTCTATTGAGTTAAACCTTGCCTTCTCACTGTCAGATCACTTTTAAAATGCAGATGCTTCTGAAGGGAACAATACACTAATATTATTAGTGATGACTGTTTGCAGAGTGCTTCCAACATGCCAGGCACTATTCTAAGTAGTTTACATGTAATCTTGACAGCAACCTAGGTTGTTATTTCTAGTTTTATGTATAAGAAAGCAGAGACAAGGAAGTACTAAGTAACTTACCTGAGGCCATACAGCTAATAAGTACTGGAGCTAAGGACTCAAACCAGGTCTGATGCTAGTGCCTGTATCTATTATACATATGATATATATATCACACATATCATACATATTATATATATATATATATATACACACACACATGTATATACAATACATACAATACATATTAGTATGTAACAAATTAAGGATCTGACACACTCAGGTAGATTAATGCTCCTTTGAATATATATATATCTGAATGTGTATACGGTTGACCCTTGAGCATCATGGGGGTTGGGGCACCAACCCCTGCAAAGTTAAAAACCTGCATGTAAATTTTGGCTCCCCTAAAACTTAGCTGCTAATAGCCTACTGTTGACAGAAAGCCTTACTGTCATAACATAAATAGTCCATTAACACATATTTTGTATGTTGCATGTATTATACAACTGTATTCTTACAGTAAACTAAGCTAGAGAAAAGAAAATGTTATTTAAAAAATTGTACGGAAGAGAAAATACATCTACAGTACTATACTGTGAAAATATCTCTGTGCAAGTGGACCCATGCAGTTCAAACTTGTGTTGTTCAAGAGCTAACTGTATTATACATATGTATCTGTCCCTGCTAGATTCCTGATCATTAATCAAGTGGGTTTCTCTGCAAACACAAAGCACTCAGCTCTTCCAGAAAGAAGGGTAGCTGAGTTGGCTAGGGAGTGGGTGAATGGAACTGTGAGGGGAGCACAAAAGGATTTACTAAATAGAGGTGCAGAAAACTTTCCCTTTCTTCAACAATGGCCAGCCAACTCCATGTCCTCTAGACTACTCTGAGGTAGCTCCCCTTGTCACCTAACTGGGTCTTGTGGTGGCGTGGAGCCCATACCTCAACTTTCCAGATGACTCCGTATTCTGACTCCAGCTGCTAGAAGTCAAGCCTCATAGACAACTGTTGTAATAGAATCTAAAAGGTTCTCCAAAGACTAAGGGAGACAAAAAAAAAAAAAAAAAAAAAAGCCAAAAGTCCAAATACTTCAACTTAGAGAGGACTTGCCCTAGAGAGCCAAAGTGGAGCATAGCAGGGACAGAGACTTTAAGAGAAAACATGGAAGCCCTGGGGTTGAGTAGTTGACATTGGACAAGCTTTCTCTCTAGACCTCAGTTTTCACGTCATGACTTTTAAGGCCTCTGCAAAGCTTGTAGTCCCATGGATCTTTCCTCCCCCACTCCCATCAGGAGCCCAGGGCCCAAGGTGTGGAGTTCCCCTAGGAGGGCAGGGTGGAAGCAGTGTTTTTAGGTATCAGTTCCTCGGCATCACCTGTCAGCCATGAGGGACACCCAGGAGTTCCTCAAAGGACCTCACAAAATTGTGTTCCTCTAGGATCTAACTCTCAGACAGTCCTTAAGAGAAAGAATGACTAATTTTATATTTCATAAAAATACAGATTTAACTTATCTTCTCACCCCAATTGCTCAGGAAAAAAAGTCGGAGTTGTTTGACTAATCTAATGAGTCTTCAATATAATTGAGCAAGCTGGGTTGCCCATGTAGACACAGGCTGAGCCAGCAGAGGATATTTGCTCAGCTGCTTACATAGGTGGCTGGAAGCCTCCACAAATCACAGCATGCGCGTGCATGTGCACGCACCCCTGCGTGCGCACACAAGTCTCTTACTGTTAAATTAACCAAGCTGGATTTCAGCTGTGGGAAATACGCCTTTTAATATTCAATCAGTAATTAATAGCCAAGGCACTCAGTTCACTTTGCTTTTATTGGCTTTGCCACAGATATGGGATGGACAAGGGTGTCCTTTCTTCTAGTCAGCAAGCTGTTTCCCACCCACCCACCTCCCGAGTATGAATATGTTCCTATCTCATTTGCATCCTATTATTAGTGCATTGGAGCTACAGTCACGTAGATCCTCTTTATATTCGCTAGAAAATTAAATTACAAAAGTTTTTCCACATTGCAATTTATGTTCTGGTTGGAGACGATTGTTTTTTGTATTCCGGCAAAATATCACAGTCCCTGGACTTAATGAATTCATGAGCATTGACTCCTAGGGGGAATGGCATGCATAGTATATTGGAAAATAGAGAAGCTCAGCCTAATGTCAAAATATTTTACTTTCTCCACCCTAGCTTTACACACACTTGGGAAATTCTAGTGGACTCCAGGCAGCTGATATCTGCAGGCACCTGTCGATACTGCCTAGAAGTGGAGTGTTTGAGGGGTGACTGCAAAAAGCTATGCCTTTTGAATGCATTAAGTGATGGATGCCAGATGAACAACATATTTTATGTAATCTGTTATTTTAGGGCAACTCAGTAATCAGTGTCAGCCCCCACCCTGACCATTGCCCAGTTCCTCAAAGCTGGTGCCAGTGTCCCTTAACAGTAATAGAAAACACAGACCGACAGCCTCTTGATCTGTTTTGTTTAGGTTTCTTTTTTTAAAAGCTAACACTTAAATATTTGGAGATTTCATTAAACAAAATCCAGATTTTGACTTCCTTCAAAAAATCTGAAGGTCTGTCAGCACTGAGTTGACATTTAGCATGATGGAAATTTAGGGGTGTTAAGAAGTAGCAGTTGGTTCCCTTTAAATTGCAGACACACTCTGCAATTTTCCACAATCCTCATCACTTCTGGATGGAAGTGATTTGCCATTTAACAAAAAAATTACACACATGTTTTGTTACCTCATGTTTTGTTTTTCTTATGGGAGAGAAATATTTCTCTGTGCCACAAAATCTATTAAAATTGGGGAAACAAAAATAGACCCAGAGACCTAATATTTCAATAAAGGGGGAAGAGCATTGTTCTTGAAGCACGTAAAACTGTTTCTGCTTCTTTTCCAAAGAGAGGGCTCTTAAAGATTTTTTTTCTCATACCTGGCTGCTTTACTCATTCTTGTTTTGCCTTTACCTTGGAGGACTTTGAATATGAGACCCCCCCAACTCACATCTCAGGCTTTGAGAATTTTAGGATGTCCTTTCAGCATGACTAGGCTCCTCCATCTTGAGGAGCTCAATGCTCACTGTCAGACATCCTTCCAGACCCAGGGTCTGGGCTCTCCCTACCTTGGTGCTCTTATCCTGGTTGGACATCTCCTACTTCCCGAAGTCCTGAAGCTCCAATGCTGGGCATCAGCCTAAGAGCTGGGGTTCCACTGACTGTAAACGAAAACTCCAGAGAGTCACAAGTTGTCAGCTTCACTTTCCAGTGCCTTGCTGACACCCTTTGATTGGTACTCATCACCTCCTATTAGAGACACTTGCGTACCTGTCAGCTGGACCTTTCTTGAGCTTATGTTGCATGTGCAATCTCTTAGCTTGTCTTAGCCCATTATGCAATCCTACACCCCCTATTTCTACTGCCAAAATAAAAGAATGTGGATCTGAAATCCAGTGAGGAAAAGAAGAACAGTGTCTTGGAGCTTGAAGGAAGCATTAAGATCAAGCCAAAGAGGAGAAATGACTTGCATGGGGCTTCTCACAGGTGGGTAGAAGACCTCAGATTCCCTGTCATTCTCCACTACCTGGAACCCCTTTTTGTTCATACAAACAATGTTTGTGCGTAAGCCTTTCCAACAAGTCCATCTTCTACCCTTAAACCTCACTTCACAGGGCCCACCTGGTAGAAAAGTCTCTTGTGCTAGCAACGATGAAGTCCAGGGCAGGTTCAAAGTTCACCAGCCTTAGAGCCCTATTGAGGGACTGGCATACTGACCCACATCATCCTGCCTTCCTCTACATCTTTCAAAGAGTTGATGGATGAACTGAAGAATGCATGTTTTGACCTCAGATGACAGCCTTCCTCTGGTTGATTGAGACTCAGGGCTTACAGCCCAAAGAGAAGTGATCTCCGGGAAGGAGAGGTAATCTCAGCTCCTGGTGCTGCTCAGAGGGGAGCCTCAGCTGAGTCACCTTCTTACTGTGCTCTCATTCTCTCCCCACCCAAACTTCATGGCATATACCAGCAGCAGCCACCATGATTTCTGAAGAGTAGATTAGACATTACACAGTCATCATCACAGGACATTTTAAGGAAGAAACATATCAAGGTGTAATTTCTCACTTGTCTCAGCTTCAGGCTGAGAATCTGTGTTGTGAGTGGGCATCCCTGCCTCTTCCTGTCTGGCACCATTTCATCAGGACCAGAAATTCCAGAGATTAACCCAGGGGAGATCTCAGTGCTGCAGATACAAGCTATAGGACAATTAATTCATGAAGAAGGAGTTGGTACTGGCAACTACCTCCTGGACAAGGTCAGCTAATTGCTTCAACCTGGGAACACAAATCCAGACCTTGTCTTGCTGCAACAAGTCTTGGTCCTGGGCTAGATTCTACAGAATGTTCATCTCACAAGGCCAAACTCCACTCTTGCTCCTGGGTCTTTTATGAGGCACACTGATTGCCTACACTCCCTGTTTCGGACCATCCCCTTTCTCTCATCTCCTCATTTTCATTTTCTTTTGTTTCCTCATTTGTTTGTTTTTTTTTCCGATCTCTTAACATTTGACCTTGTCCATGTTAGCTCTTGCATCTTCCTCCCTTGTTGATTCCCCTGGCATATTTCCTCTTACCTACAACCAACAAGATGAAAGTCAATATTTCCAGGAAGGTTATTATATTATTTATGTACATATATATAAATATGCACACATATATGTAATAGCTGGCTCAGCTGAAACATACTTTGTCTCCACAAAGAACCCCTTCCTCCTGATAAGAATAGATAAGAGATAGCTAGGGATGCAGCATTCATGTCATAATATTTGAAGAAAGCCATATGAGAAGGATGGCAGGGCAGAAAGATAAAAGAAGCCAGGCTTCTACC
This sequence comes from Meles meles, assembly GCF_922984935.1. Lineage (NCBI taxonomy): Eukaryota > Metazoa > Chordata > Mammalia > Carnivora > Mustelidae > Meles > Meles meles. The sequence goes on along the minus strand of NC_060067.1, from coordinate 167,409,257 downwards.
TGACATTGTGAAGCTACTGAACCAAACTTAGACTGCCATCCTCGATTTCCTGTCGGGTGAAAAAATAATGTCTATTTTTGTTAAGCCACTGCTGTTGGTTTTCTGTTACTTTCAGTTGAACTCAATCCTAATGGATATCGAAGTCCTATCCCTTTGTAATAAAAGTTTGTCAGAAACCTTGCCTCAGGGACATCTAGGTGGCTCAGTTGGTTAAGCAGCTGCCATCCACTCAGGTCATGATCCCAGTGTCCTGGGATCGAGTCCCACGTCGGGCTCCTTGCTTGGCAGGGAGCCTGCTTCGCCCTCTGCCTCTGCCTGCAACTCTGTCTGCCTGTGCTTGCTCTCTCTCTCTCTAATAAATAAATAAAATCTTAAAAAAAAAAAAAGAAACCTTGCCTCAGGTGTCTAACTACTATGGGCTGAATCGTTTTCCCTCTTAAGATTCATATGTTAAAATCCTAACCCTCAATAACTAAGAATATGACCATATTGGAGATAGAGTCTTTATAGAGATAGTTAAGTTCAAATGAAGTCATTAGTGTGAACTGTAACCCAGTATTACTGGTGTCCTAATAAAAAGGGGGAAATTTGGACACAGCTGTATGCACAGAAGGAAGATGATATGAAGACACAGGAAGACAATGGCCATCTACTAGCTAAGGAGAGAGGCTTGAAACAGACCCTTCCCTAATGGCCTTTCGAAGAACCCAACCCTGCTGACACTTAAATCTTGGGCTTCCAGCCTCCAGAACTGTGAGAAAATGAGTTTCTGTTGTTGAAATCACCTTGTTTGTGACAACTTTGGTATGGCAGTCATAGTAAACCAACACACAAATCTATACTTCCTTCCCATGGCATCTTATCCTCTCTCAGTAAATTCTGTGCTGAAGCCATGATACCTAGGTGGGGTGGACCCTAACAATGCTGGAGACATAAGTTTATCTGTCTATCTGTCCATCCATCTATATATTTGTCCCTGCCTATTACTATAGTTATTTGAGGATGCTTATAATATGTTCACAGAACAAAAGAATGAAATAGTCAAGGGAGCTACTGGCTTAAGAAGGCCATGAGAGCAGACCAAAAAAAAAAAAAAAAAAAGAGAGAGAGAGAGACCATGGGAGGAAAGTATGGAAGGAAAAATGAGGTAAACTTATAGACCATCAGAAGCAGATCATAAAACCTGGTACTCTTGCTATAGAAAACTCCAAAGAGTGACTCTGAAATTCCCAAGAGCCAAAACAAGGATGGTTAAAACATAGTTATAAGAAGTAAACTGTCCATAATAGGGAAAATGTTTTTTCAAAGAGTGCCAAATACAAGTAGAAAACCAGAACAATTTTTCCTGATGTTAAGGCCCCAAGAGAAATTTTTCCCATGGGTCTTCAGGAAGACGACATCATGCTGCAGAGGGAAACATTCTCAGCAATATCCTCATAATGACATTTGTTGGACTAATAACCTGAGCCTCTGAATGGAATAATAATAATGGAATAATAACACAGCAAAAGAAGGCAAAATGGTCAGTAAATGAAGCATTTTGATGGTGTTCGGAGCAAAAGATAACATTTAGAGCTCCTATGACAGTCTTGAATTTAAGAGGCCATGAGAATAGATTTGAAAATTTGTCTCCTGTATAGATAAATGCATTTATATGTGAGCTAAACTACCTTACATATAATTTCAGAGGAAGGTTACACACAGCTCACATTCTAATAGATTATCCATGGATCATGTGTTAAGAGGTACTGAAAAATGAGGACTCCTTTCTCTTCTTGCTGGAAAAATAATGACCATCTAAAATGCTGCTGGATTGAAAGACTTAGTCCCATATTTCCTGCTACTGTTTCATATACTTTTTGCACAGTCTTCTTCTGGGAATTTGTTTACCTAAATTTGACTACCTAAATTTCCCTCTGGGAAAAAAAATATGTCCGTGGTTCTCATGAGCTAGACGTACTTTTCCCCATTTCTCCCACTAAAAACAAGTAGTGAGTTTCCTTGGTGTCCTTTCTGTGTCATATATTTCTGACTTGGAGCTGAAGAAATCAGCAACATAGAAATACCAATGAATACATAAACAAACATACAAAATATATACAAAAATCTAGACCCTGCTCCCTGCTCTCTTCAGCCAAAGAACAACAACAACAACAACAAAAAAAAAAAAAACAATGTAGACAGACAAAAGAACTTTTAGACAATAACCACTCTACTCTAACCAAACACTACAGAAAAAAAAAAAAAACCCTGTAGCCTCACCCCTACCCATGTCAGCAAGAGCAGAGTGGGGAGCCTAGAATTCTTACTTTGCTAGGGTATATTGAAGTGCCCAAGTCCTCTGCTGGGGTAATGTTAGAGAGGATCAAGAGGAAGTTGGGAGTTCATTTCAGCATTATCTGCCAAGAGGTAACAAGCTCACTCTTTCTACAATTAGTGTTAGTGTAGACCATGATTAAAACAGTAATGACACATCCCACTACCTTCCAACTAGGGAGTAGAGGCCTAGTAGGAAGGGGAGTTTCCATCCCTACTCAACTATAACAAGGGCATTCCTTTGGGTGTCAGTATTGGCCAAGTAAGGGAACTGGGCTTCTACTTACACCTGGCAGTAATAAGGTGGCACACCCTCCTTCCTCTGCCTGGGTGGTATTAGAGGAAGCTAGCTAAAGTAGAGTGCTTATATGAAATTCAATGTCTTATAACATCATACCCCAAATATCCAGGATTCAATAGAAAATCACTTGTAATATCAAGGGCTAGATAGATCTCAAACCAAATGAAAAAGACAATGAATACATGAATACACTAAATATAACAGAGATGTTAGAATTACCTGGAAAAAATGTTAATTCAGCCATCATAAAAATTCTTCAATAAGCATTATAAGCATACTTGAAATACATGAAACATAGAAGGTCTCAGCAAAGAGCTATAAAAAATAAAAGTTTTAGAACTAAAGTGTACAATAATTGAAATAAACCCAATGAACGGTCTAAAAAGAAAAATGGAAGGAGAAGAAGAGAAAACTCATTAATTGGAAGACAGAGCCATAGAAAATGCCCAATCTGAACAAGAGAGAGAAAAAATATACTGGGGGGGGGGGGGGAAGAACAGAAGAACAGATACTAAAGGACTTGTGGGACAAAAGGAGTGATCTAACATTTATGTCACTGGAATTCTGGAGGGACAGGAGAAAGAAAGCAGGGTTTAAAAAGTGCTTAAAATAATAGTGACTAATAATGTCCCCATATTTAGCATAAGATACAAACCTACAAATTCAGGCATGCAATTGACCTAAAGAAGAAACCCCTCTACAAATCCACGCTGCAATACAGCATAGTCAACTTCTGAAAACTAAAGGTAAATCCCAAAAGAAGCGAGAGTGGAATGCCTTATCCAAAGAAGCAAGACTATGAAAATTACATCATATTTCTCATAAGAAAAAATCCAAAAGAAAGCAGCACATTATTAAGTGCTATGGGAAAAAAGGAACAGAAAAAGAACTGTCAACCTAGAATCCCATACCTAATAAAATTATCTTTCAGGAATGAAAGTAAATCAAGACAGTCTGTCTAAGATAATTTGGTGCCAGCAATTCTATTCTAAAAGAATGGGTATAGAAAATTTTCTAAACAGAAATGAAACAATGAAATAAGGAAATTGGGAACATCAGAAAGAAAGAATATAATGAGGAAAAATATGGGCAAATTCAATATACTGTTTTTCTTCTTTTGATTTATCTAAATTGTGTTTGATGGCAGAATAAAAAATAGCACTGTTCGGTGTAGTTCTAAATGTATGTAGGTAAAATATTTAAAACAATTATATTTTGTTTAAAAAGAAGATAACAGGGATATAAAGAAAGTAAAGCAGATTTTCTTCATTTGAACAGTAGATTGTAATGTTATATCTTCATAACGTAATATCTATGACAACCACTAAAAAATCTATACAAAGAGATATGTTCAAAACACTATAGATAAACCAAAATGGAATTCTAAAAAATGTTCAATTAACCTACAAGAAGTCAGGAAGAATAAAACAGAGAAAACAAACAGGAAACAAATAATAAAATTACAAGTTTAAGCTCTAGCATATCAATAATTACATTAAATGTAAATGATTAAATATACAAATTAAAAGACAGAGATTGCAAAGTGTATTAAAAATATGACTCAGCTATATACTATCTATAAAAACTCACCTCAACTATAACTACATAAGTAGATAGAATATAAAAAGATGAGAAAAAATATATAATACAAGCATTAATTCAAGGAAGTCAGGGGTCAAGTGTGGAGGTGTATACATATCTATCTCCAATAAAGTGGAATTCAGAGTAAAGAAAATTACCAGAAACAGAGAGAGGCATTATATAATGAAAAAAGATTAATCTTCCAAAAAGACTGTTTTAGTACATTCAGACTGTTATAACAAAATATCACACACTGGGTATCTTATAAACAACAGAAGTCTACTTCTCATAGTATGAAGACTAGAAGTTTGAGATTAGGGTGCCAGCAGGTTGAATAAGGGCCCTCTTATAGGTTGCAGACTTCTCATTGTATCCTCACATGGTAAAAGGAGTTAGGTATCTCTGTGGAATCTCTTTTGTAAGACCACTAATGCCACCCATGAGCCTCCACCCTCATGACCTAGTCATCTCCTTCAACACCATCACATTAGCATTAAGATTCTAAAATGTGAATTTGGGGGAATAAACATTCAGACCATAACAAAGACATACATCAATTCTATATATGTATGCACCAAGAACAGAGCTGCAAAATATGTGAAGCAAAACTGACAAAATTGAAAGGAAAAGTAAGCAAATCCACAATTATAGTTTGAGACTTCAACGTATCTCTCTCAACAGCTCATAGAAAAACTCGATAGAAAATCGTCAAGGATAAAGAAGAACTCAACAGTACAATCAACCAATAAGGTCTAATTGATATTTATATAAAACACTGCACCAACAACATTAGAACACACAATCTTTATAATTCCCATGGTACATATATATCAGTATGGTATAGACAGTATTCCAAGCCATAAAGCAAACTTCAACAAATTTAAAAGAATTAGAATCATAGAGAATATGTTCTTGTAATATAATGTAATTAAACTAGAAGTCATTAGTAAAAAGATAATTTGGAAAATCTCCAAACATTAAAAACTAAACAATACACTTCTAAATAATCCATGGGCCAAAGAGGAACTGTCAAAGGAAATTTTAAAAAATATAGTGAACTGAATGAAAATTGAAATACAACATACTAAAATGTGTGCAACATAGTTAAAGCAGTGCTGAGGAGAAAATTTGTATCACTAAATATATACTTAAAAAAATGAAAAGTCTTAAATCAATATTTAAACTCCTATATTAGAATATTACGTTATAGTCTGACATGATAAAGAAGAGCAAAATAAACACAAAGTAAGCAGGAAGAAGAAGAAAACACAGTATAAATCAGTTAAATTAAAAACAGAAAACACAGGATAAATCAGTTAAATTAAAAATGGAAAAGAATAGGTGAAACAAAAAGTTGATTCTTTTACATGAGCAAAACTGACATGACAAATCAAGCAAGACTGACAAAGAAAAAATAGAGAAGACTCAAAGTACTAATACCAGGAATTAAATATGGGATATTACTACAGACCCTGTTAGACACACACACATCATCATCATCATCATCATCATCATCATCATCATGGAATACTATTAAAAAATCTCTGCACATATCAATAGAATAATTTAAATGAAATTGAGTGATACCTCAAAAAACACGGACTACCACTACCCACCCAGTAGGAAATTAGAATAGCCTACAACAACTGAGAAAACCAAATTCATAATTTAAAAACTCTTGGAAAAACAATGCCTAGATAATTTTACTAGAATAATTTATCAAAGGTTTAAGTAATAATTAACATTGATTCCGTACAATATTTTCCAGAAAAAAAGAAGAAAAGGGAAGAGTTTCCAATTTATTTTATTAAGCTAGTATTACTTCAATATCAAACTAGACAAGACAGTATTTTAAAAAAGAAAAATATATAGAAAGAAAGAGGGAAGGAGAGAGGAGAAGGAAGGAAGGGAGGGAGGGAGGAAAGTAGGAAGGAAGGCAGGAAGGAAACCTCAGATCAATATCTTTAATAATATAGATGCAAAAATCTCTCAAAAATATTAGCATATGGAATTCAGCAAAAAAGTAAAGAGGATTATACACCATGGCAAGAGAGTTTATTCTAGAATACAAGACTGGTTCAACCTTCGAAAATTAATGTATGTCACAGAACTTACAAGTGATTTCAGGAAGCTTTCAGGATGCAAAATAAACATACAAAAATTAATTGTATTTCTATGTACTAACAATAGCACATGGGCACAAAAGTTAAAAATACAATACCATTAACAACTGGTCAAAAAATATGAAACAGGTGTCAATCTAGAAAAATATGCATCAGACTTATATGCTGAAAACTACAAAATGTTAATGAAATACATTTTTTAAAGTCTGAAATAAATGGAGAGACATACAATGTTTATGGATTAAAAGACTACACATAGAAAATATGTCAATTTTCCCTAAACCGATATACAGGATTAATGTAATTCTTATGGAAATTCTACCAAGGTTTTTTTTATATAGTTATAGGTAAGACTACTCAAAAATTTGTATAGGAAGGCACAAGAGTTATAATAGCTAATATAATTTGAAAAAGAATAGTCACTCAATTTGAGTGACTATTGAGAAGAATCAGTCCACTCAATTTGAAGATTTAATTATATAGCTGTAGTAATGAAGAGGGTGTGGTGGGATAAACACATAACTAAATGAAACAGCTTAGAGAATGAAGAAACAGACCACAGTAATACAACCAACTGAGCTTTAACAAAGGTACAAAAGAAATTCAAAGGAGCAGTAATCACCTTTTCAGAAAATGGTGCCGGAGAAAGTGGACTTCCACAGGCAAGAAATAAAAAAAGAACTTTGATGAAAGTTTTGTAACTTATACAAAAATTAATTTAAAATGGATCGTAGATTTAAATATGAAACCAAAACTATGAAACTTTTACAAATGTAAGTTAAAAATATCTGAGAAGCATAAGTTCTTAGATTTGACATCACATGCACAATGCATAAAAGGAAAAATTAATAAATCTGACCTTTTCAAATTAAACATTTTTGCTGTGCAATGGACCCTGTTAAGAGAATGAAAAGGTAAGCTACATCAACAATGTCAATACAACTCAAAATTATCTATGGATTTAATGCAAGACCTATAAAAATTAGAATGATCTCTCACTCTTTTCTTTTTTACAGAAATTGGAAAAACCTATCCTGAAATTTATATGGAGTCTTAAGGGATCCCGAATAATCAAAATAATCTTGATAAAACTGAACAAACCTGGAAGACTCACACTTCCTGATTTCAAAACTTACTACAAAGCTAAGGTAATCAAAAGAGTGTGCTATAGGCATAAAAACAAATATATAGACTAATGGAATAGCGTCCAGAAAGAAACCACTGCATATATCAGTGAGGGCACCAAGATCATCCAAAGGGAAAAAGACAGTCTTCTACAAATGGTGCCAGGAACACTGGAAGCCACATGCAAAAGATTGTAGCTCAACCCTTATGTAACACCATACAAAAAAATTAATTCAAAATGAATCTGATCTTAACTAACAGACTTAAAACTATAAAGTTCTTGGAAAAAAATTGGACAAAACTTTACAACATTGGATTTATTAACAATTTCTTGGATATGACACCAATGGCATGGACAATGAAAGAAAAAAGAAAAATTGGGCTTCATGAAAATTTAAAAATGTGTATCAAAAGATACTATCAACAGTAATAAATGTAATGACAGAATGAGAGAAAATATCTGCAAATCATTTATCTTTTAAGGGATTAATATCCAGAATATAGAGACAACTCTAAAAACCCAAGGACAACAACAAAGCAGGAAAAAAAAATTCAAACATGGGCAAAGAACTTGAATAGACGTTTCTCCAAAAAAGATGTACAAATAATCAATAAGCACATGAAAAGATGTTCGATGTGGATGGAACTAGAGGGTATTATGCTTAGCGAAATAAGTCAATCAGAGAAGACAACTATCATATGATCTCCCTGATATGAGGAAGTGGAGATGCAACGTGGGGGGGTTTGGGGGATAGGAAAAGAATAAATGAAACAAGATGGGATCTGGAGGGAGACAAACCATAAGAGACTCTTAATCTGACAAAACAAACTGAGGGTTGGGGTGGGGGAGGGACAGGGTGGTGGGGTTATGGACATTGGGGAGGGTATGTGCTATGATGAGTGCTGTGAAGTGTGTAAACCTGGTGATTCACAGACCTGTACTCCTGGGGATAAAAATACATTATATGTTTATAAAAAATTAAAAAATTAATTTTAAAAAGTGTTCAACATCACTAGTCATTAGGGAAATGCAAATCAAAACTACAATACCACTTTATGCCTAATAGAACGACTACTATACATACATAATACATAGAAACAGGCACTGGGGGGTTTATGGGGAAATTGCAATTCTTGTGCACTGTTGGTAGGAATGGCAAATTACCTAATTTCTATAAGGCTCTGTTTTCTCATTTGTAAAACAGATTAAAACACTTTCTACTTTCCTATAAATTTAATTGAGATTATGTGTGTAAAGCTCTCACATAAAATGATCAGCATTCAAATGTATCAAGATCAGCATCTTTATCATCATCATCATCTCTGCTACCAAGTGACTGAGCCAGAGTTCCAGTCTAGGATGCTCTAATCTTCTTGTTCAAATTCTGGATCTTCATTCCTGACAGCTGAATTCTCCCTCAGCGACCAGGAATCCTTCCTGATAAGATGAAAAGGGAGAAGGGAGAAAAAAAGTCCTCAGCTCCATATGTTTCAGCTGCCATTGGCTGTTCCAAATCGCCCTACAAATGGAGAGCTCCCAGAGATTAGTGGCTCCACATGGCTTCTCCCATACCTCCCTCCCAATATTTTTGACCTTCATCCCTACCATAGATGCATACCCATATTTCCTAGATGAGAAAACTAAACAGAAGATCAGTGAAGAGGAGGGGCCTGGTCAAGTTACACAGCCAGCTAGAAACAAGACCTAGGACTAGAGCCCCAGATTGTCTTCTTTCTCCATCCTTTGCCTCTATCAGGAGCTGGTCTCTTGGTGACCTTCTCCTGGTGCAGGATACACCCTCTGGTATCTGGGAGGGAAGAAGGAGATTAGGGGACACCACCATATAGTCTGGGTGGACTTGGGGAAAGACTCGACTTAGTTCTGAATAAACAGAGGTGCTCTGTAGGCAGAGGTAAGTGGGGAAGACCATACAGACAAAAGGGCAACGAGAAGAAAATGGAAGTAGTGATGAAAAGTCAGCAGACATGGTCCTAGAGCCTGTTCCCTCCCTGTCATTCTGATCGCTTCCCTGAGCATGTCTCAGCCCTGTGAATGTGTCCACTTTCAGGATGAGAGCCTAATGCCCCAGCCTGACTTGCACTCAGAGCTGTGATGAAGAGAAAATGAGAAAAGCACTGGGTTATCTTTACAAACTGTAAATCTATGGGTCCAATAAACCATTGCTGTCAGCAGTTGGAATCTGTAGGAGATAAGATTGGGGAATCTTGACAACCAGGCTGTGGAGTCTGGCTAGACAGGAACATCTAGGAACTCCAAGAGGAAATGGTCCCCAAGGTGTGACCAGCTGAATTCCTGCCTGCAGGGACCACAGTATTGGGCCAAACATGGTGACCCTCGAGATCATCAGTGGGTCCTGCAGGGCTTTGCAGTATGGCACATAAGGCAGAGGCCTGCACTGGATATGAACACCTGGGAGGAGCCCTAGCCATGTGCCCTGGGCGCAAATCTCAGGCCTCCATAGTATGTTCGAACGGGCTTGGAAAACTGTAAAGTGCTGTCTCAGTGGAAGGGTGGAAGGGTTGCTTTGGGGAACAAAGACCCCTGGGCCTTGATGACAAGTGTCATCCACCTGGTGCTTCTCCTGGAGCCCAGCATGACCCAATCTTGAAGGGGATTAGGCTGCAGACGAAGGGAGAAGGCTGCTGCTAGGCTCAACTGCGCTGGCGAGCTGGCACTCTCTCCCACGTCTTCTAATTAATAGTCAGGATTAGCAGCTGCCGCCGCTGGGCCTATGCCATCTAATCACAGCCGCTCAGACTCCTGGGTGCACAGTGTCCCTGCGCCTCCCCCAGCCCTTGGAGAAATGCCTTCTGAAATTAAAACAACAACAAAAACACGAAGAAATCCATCCTCCTACCCCTGCCCAGCACCTCCTGGGACTGGAGTTGTGCCTGCCTCTCATCTCTGAGATGAAAGCAGAAGGCCCCACTTCCCTGGGGCCATTCTCCATGGGGAGGGTTTCTTGAAGCTGCTCTGAGAAAGCACAGGATCCTGTCATGCCAGCCCACTGGTAAGATGCACCCAAGACAGTGACTCTCCCAGATGATGACAATAACAATGTCATTATTCTTATGGCTAACATTTTTTGAGTGCTTGCTGTGTACCAGGCATAATTCCAAATTAATTATTTATTAATTATGGACTAATTATTCACATAGCCTAATAGATAAATACCTCTACCATCCCTCTGTTACAGAGTGGCAGTCAAGGCCCAGGGTGGTTACGTCACTTGACTGAAGTCACACAACTGGCAATTGATGGAGCTAAAATTTGAACCCAGTCTCTCAATCGATGCACTGTGCCCTGTGGAAGGAGAAATAGGGAGTCCAGGGACCTGTCTTTCAACTTCCCTCACCTTCTTAGCCTCTGAGGCATGTCTGCAAATCCTGGGGCTCTGAGAAGCACACTTTGCAAACACCAGTAGAAAGCCCTCTGGTGGAGCCCTATCCCCAGTGATCCATGCTGTATCCCAGAGCCAGTCACTCTTCTGCTGAGAACTAGGTGAAGGGAGGTCTGCTTGCCACCAGAAACCATGAATGAGTGGTCAGAGATCCTGGGAAGGGTGCTCGGCCTGCACCAGCACTCACAGAGACTTTCCCTGGGGGAGTTACCTACCTTGTTGTGTAAGTCTGTCCCCCATACTTCACGGGCCACACCCTCAGTATGGATCTGACTCTGGCTTGCTCTTAATGGCAACCTCTTTTTAGTGCATCATCTACTTGCTCTGAACTTTCTCATTTTACGCATTCCACCCATAAACATTCAAGGACAATCTACTATACACTAGAACCTACTAGGGGTGAATGATAAAAAGATAATAGTGTTCCCTCCCCTCAGTCAATGCTCCTGCTGAAAGCTCTAATTGTTCTCATGCTGCTTGTCTTCCCATGGCTATCTCTCATGCTTCTCATCTGATACTTTCCATTTCCCTGATGGCAAGGGTGCTCCTCTGGAGCCACGTAACTCTGGGGCCCTGTTCCCAACTAGCACCAAATGTTAATAATTCTGAGTCACATTTACATTATAGACCTACTTTCTGGTGGGTTGATCAGGTAAGCTAATTGCAGCTGAGGTGTTACTTGCCAATGGTAAATCCATGAGGTTGCTACAAGCAGTGGGAAAAAAAAAAAACAAAACATAGAATTTGGTGTCAAAGAAAAAGTCTCAGGGCCTAACAAAGCTACTTATTAGCAGTGGTGGGCAGCCCCTAAGAGGATCCTCATTAATCCCCCCCTCCTTATATCCATGTCCTTGTGTAATCCCTGCCATGGGGTGAGGACTGGACCCACTGACTCACTTTAATGAATAGAATATGGTAGAAGTAATGGCATGCCACTTCCAAGATTCTCTTTAGAGCCCTCACATTAGAGGAAACAAGCTGCCCTGGGGTAGCTCATGTGGCAGAGAGCTGATACTTCCACCAAAAGTCAGAGACCCTAAGATGCATGAGTTTCCAATGGATCCCTACCTCTCCGGCTGAGCCTTGAGATGACCACAGCCCTGAGGAGCACACTGCAGTTTATGGGAGACCCTGAAGCAGAAACACCCAGAGAAGCTGTGCCCAGATCCTGACCCACAGGATAACCAAGATATGGGCCCTTGCCTTCAAAGAACACAAAGTCTTAAAGTGTAGACTCACACTCCAGCAACCATGACAGCACTTTTCTCATTGGGCTATAGAGGTACAATAATCACATATATGGGAGAAACACTTCTTGTTGGTGCCCGTGGAATGGCATATGTGAAAAGGCAACATTCAGACCTGCAGAGATGGTGTTGCAGAGAGAGGAATAAGCAGAGAGATGTCCAAACAAGCCCTTAGACCTGAGGGTAGGTAAAGTGGGGGACATTTCAGTGATGTGGTCGTAATGAGGGGATGAGAAATCAAAGGCAGCAAGAAATGACTGCTCCACAGAGAGGCCTGAGGATAGGATGAAAGGAGGGGAGGCAGAATGAAGAGGGGCATTTCTTGGGCATGAGTGTAGACAGAGAAAGTACCGAGAAGACAGGGAAAAATTGAGATGCAAGTGAAAGGAGATAATTGATGGCACAAAATCCTGAAGATGATGTTACAAATTGGGATGAAGAACAGGAGGTAGCAGAGCACGGTGTCCTTTCTGAGGAGGTAAAAGGCTCATTGGCAATATTGATGTCTTTAGAGCTTGGAGTCTAAAGGATTCTATTTTCTCAGTTATGTGGGGGGCAAGGTCATCTGCTGAACATGAAGATGAGTAGACTATCGAGAAGTATTCACCGTGGGTAGAGAATGTGAAGCCATTCCTCTGGGTCAGCCAGCTGCGAGAAGTGCAGTGAGAACTGGCAGATTCAGTGGACAGGGAAGAAGGAAGAGGTGTCTGGATTCTGGGACCACCCGAGGAAAGGTAGCTAGAGGGGAGTGATAAGGTGGACACTGTAGTGGGGGCAAGGGTAGTACCAGGTTGAAAGGAGAAAGGCAGAACAAATGAATATGAAGAAGGGCTACAGGCAAACTTCATTTTCCCCAAAGAAAGTCGGTGTGCAAGCATGCTTTAGGACAGAGCAAAGGGAAAGACGCCATGACCATTTCTAGGGTTTGTGGCCCCTGGTTACAACAACCCAACCAAGAAGGGGAAGTTGTATGGTGCTGGGAGGGGATATAGGTGTGTAGAACCAGGGTTATGCAATCCCAGAAGCTAACTTGTAGGGCAGAGAGGAGTGTGGGCCATCATCTCCCACAACGTCTTTCAGCACCCTGGCACAGATGAGCCCAAGACGTTTACAACTTCCAATCCTCTTTTTATGATACTTGGAACTTGTCGCCATCTGTTATGCAGGGCTTTAATGCGAATCTGAGTTTGCTTTTATGGTTTCAATTAACCTAATAATAAAGCGGGGCAGGCAGGCTCCTGAAGAATCTTCTCCCATCCACTTCCAGGCAAGATTCCCAGCCCCCTCCCCCAAGATAAAAGACCATGATGGTCTCATCCTGCAGCTGGAAACCTTTCACATGGTATCAAGCATGTTCTGTCTGCACCAAATCACCTTTATCCTATCTCTACCATAGTTGTAGCTAAGGACCTCCTCAAAGAAATAATTCCCTGCCCCAGGGCCAATCCGTGGTCTAGCATGACAGATGCCACATTAGTACATGTTACTCAGGCCAGGAGGTGTTTCCTGAAGCGTGATATAAAGGCAAGATCATACATGTGGGTGAGACATGACTCCAGAGCCTCACTTCATGGCTGTTGGCGTTGTCTGAGCTTCTCTGATTCTCGTTTCCTCACCTGTCAGAAGGAGACAACTACATGCACTTTGCACGAGGTTGTGAGGATTAAGCACTTGACTCGAAAGGGGTCCCACTCTGCTTTCAATGGGAACCAGAGCCAGGTTAGGAATGTGTGTCTAGGATGATAGATTGCCCTGGTTTGCCTGGGAGTAAGGGGTTTCCCGGGACTCAGGACTTCCAGTACTAAAGCTTGGATTGTCCTGGGCAAACTGGAAGGAGATGGTCTCCCTAGGTATGTAGTTTTACAACACTCTCCTGATAAGCCTGTGAGGTAGGATCCCAATTCCACATTCCATTCTCTTACTTGTCATGACTTCTTGGAAATTTCACAAAGCTTTGAGTAAGAAGATTTCAAGAATAGAATTATTCTTATCACTCTCTTCCTAACATACAATTGAAAATAATGTTAGGCCCCTTGCACCTGTCTAGTGTCTTATATATAGCACCAACTACAATTAACATTTGAAAAAACAGACCCCTGCAAGGTTAGACAGCCAAGACCAGGTAGCAACAAAATCAAGGGGCCACAGTCTTCAGAAAATCGCTTAATCACAATTCCTCCATTTCTTCAATTCTCAAATGGAGTAAAATGCCTACCATGGTGAGAGTAAGAGAAAATGCATTTAAAGTGCATTAAATTTTGTAGGTGACCCATTAAATGGTGGCACTAGCTCATTATTTTTTTTTTAACCCAACAAAATTGCCATGTGTGTCTATAAAAATAACATTTGACCTTAGGTGCTCACCCACCCGTTCTTTGGATGCTAATGTTCTAGTAGTTTCTGCACTTGTTTGGTTAAGCAGGTTATTAGTTGGCATTTTTCAAGTAAACACAGCCTTTAATTATCATTTCTAGATTAGCTCCTCTTGATGCACAGGTGAAACATAACCCTCCTCTTTAAAGCAGTTACTCGTTCATTCATTCCATGAATATTTACAAGGCTTATTGCTCTCAGTGTGATTTTCCTAGGCTAGAGATTCCTCCAGTCTAAATTGTATTTGCTTATATATCAACACAGTTATGAAATATAATTTCATATGTATATAAAATTATTTTTTAGTGGAGGAAGGACCTTTCATGGAAAGTCCATGGACACTAAATGCCTAGGCAATGTGAGAGGCATTATGGCCCTGACCACGGTCATCTCATTGCTCAAGCTCTGAGCCATTTCGTCGTTAGCAGAGTGGTCAGATACAGGAGGGATTAAATTCTCTAATACTAGGTTTCCTGTAAATAGAAGGTTGTGGAATGAACAAATGAATGAATGAATGAGCAAATGAACTAATGAAGGAACAAATAAAGATATTTATGATGGTGCAAAGATGACTCATTTGTCAGGACCAGAACTATAGGATATTTGGCACCCTGCAAATTCAGAGAGAGGGAGAGATGACCTTGTGTGCAGAGGCTCAGCTAGAATTGTCCCCATCCATCTTACCCCATTCTTCCTAACCAGACTAGGCTTCTTTTTTAAAATTTTACACTGAGTTTGATATCTAAAGCCCACATCTCTACAAGTCACATTCAGCCACTTAAGCTAGTTGTGTATATAACAATAACTCAAATAGGGAGAAATGACCCTAAGGCCAGCAAGTGTTGGATCCAAACCCAGGACTTCCAGCTCAGATGTGTGTCTTTCCATAACTGTCGGCTGCCTTTGGGGAGACAGTTCCTTCCAAACTTTTCTTTCTTTCTTTCTTACACACCATTTCACTTGACTTAAAGCCAAGCACCAGTTTCAACTTAAAGAGACAAAAAAAAAAAAAAGGAAAGCAATGGTAACATATAAGCTAAAACTTGCACCACTAATATGTTCTGAAACGTATGTGTTGAAGTTCACAAACCCTTGTTATAAAGTGATATAGCTGAGAAACAGCAAAGAAAGCATTTACTGTCCAAGCAGTAATGACACCAAGAGAGATAGCAAAGAGTATACCAGCATGAAGAAAAGTTGTTTTCATCCCTGGTGGGACATTTGGGGTTTCTCCCTCTGCCCTTCTGAGAATCTCTCAGAGACAGCTTTCCTACTTACTCACTTGCCCTCTACTAGTCTCTGTTGGGGAGCTTCCTAAAGCCAAGAGCCACGAAGGACCATGGTCCCTGGTGCTAGTTTGGTCTCCTTCTCCTGCCCTTTTCACGTCCACCCCTGCCCTCCACTCTGCTGCTCCCACCCTGCTACAAACCATACTTCATAACATTTGGACACTCCAGAATGTGTTGTGAAGGATGATAACATCATCATTGATGGTAACTAGACATTGAAAGGGACACATTAAAACTAATGAATAAATGGGCCAATTTGCACTAAAATGCGATTGTAAATAAGCAACCTCAGATGTGAGAAGGGCGGGGGCTGTTTGTTCTCTTTCCTGGTGAGAAGCTGAGATAAATTGAGTGTAAATCGAGATCCAATAGGTAGTGGCAGGGAAAGATTAAGATCTATGAAAATCGGGATAATTTAATGAGTTATGTTGAACAGATGCAAAAGAAACTGGCCCAGAAGGGAGGCCTCTGAGAGCTCGGTGGCCCTTGCTACACTTGGGTTTGTAGCGTGTCTCTCAATGATGTTGGGCTTGGTAAATAAATGCTCAAATTTCCTTTTAGAAGCTCTTATTGGGCAATAAGTTAAGAGGCCACATTTATGTTTTTTTCTCTGCTGCAATCTGGGAAGTCTTAACTAAGACTGTAATTTCATCTCCATGTGTCTCAGTTTTGCTATCCTTACAGTGGGAGTAATGAAATCATGCTTCTTACCTTAAAAGTTTAAAAGGAAGATTAATTTGATTATGAATGTAAAATAACAGTACAAATAAGTGGGGGAAATGTTCTGAGATTCAGGAGACAGTTCTAACAAAGTCCAGCCCTGTGAGCGACCTTAGGGTATTTATTTTACCCCGGGGGGCCTAAAGTTTCCTCATCTGTAAAATGAGTAGCTTGGACTCCTCAGCAGTTTTCAAACATGGCTGCACTTAAGAATCACTTGGGGAGGTTTTTAAAAATAGTGATGCCTGGGTACTTCCTCAGACCAAATAAAATAGAATCCCTGGGGATGGGTCCCAGACATAGCCTACTTTAGAACTCCCTATGTGGTCCTGTTGTTCAGTCAGGATTGTAAACCACTGAACTAGATGATCTCGAAGGTTTCTTTCCTGCTAACTTTCTGTGACTCTTTAATTTGTTTTATAATTGCTTTGAGATATATTGGCCTTGATCCAGACTCTCCTACCTTAAGGGGAAATGTCCCCCAAATAGCAATAGAAAGGTGGCAGAGGGCAAACCATGAAGCCACGAGCCTGAATTGTGGATGCCATGTATTTCAACATCATGGTCCCTATGAAAAACTGGACATGATTTTTGGCACACTTAGAGCAATATTTTCTAGTATTTTCTCTTAACGGTGGATGATTTTTTTATAAACAGAACCATACAGTCTGTAAGCTTTTGAAATTGGTTTTATTGACTCAGCATAATATCCTTGATATTCATCCAAGTCATTGCATAGGTAGTTAGTTGTAGTTAGTTCCTTTTTAGTGCTGAGTAGTATTCCATGGTGGGGATAGATATAATCAGTTTCACATTCATCCACTGAAAAACATCTGGAGAGTTTTCAGTTTTTAAACACTATAAATAAAGCTGTTATAAGCATTTGGTATTGGTGTTTGTGTAAACAAGTTTTTCATTTGGGGAGACAAATCCTAGGAGTCCAATTTCTGGATCGTGTAAGTACATGTTTAGCTTTGTAAGAAACTGCCAAACTGTTTTCCAGAGTGACTGTATAATTTTATATTCTCACCATCAGCGTGTGAGTAATTCTGTTTCTCTCATCATCTTCAACATTTGGTATTGTCACTATTTTTTAATTTATTCATTCTGATAGGTATGTAGTGATATCTCATGTGACTTTAATTTGCATTTTCCTAATGGTTAATGATGGTAAACATCTTTTATGATTTTAATTCTTTGAAATTTGAGTTTGTTTGTTTGTTTTAGTGGCCAAGGACATAGTGCATTATGCTTGTTTCATGCGTGCTTGAAAAAGAAATTGTGTACTGCTACTGTCAGATGGTGTTCTATGTATACCCATTAGATCCTGTTGATTGGCTGTGCTCTTAATTCCTCTGTATCCTTGCTGATATTCCACTAATAGTTGGATCATTTGCTGGGAGTGGGGTGGTAAAGACTAGAACTTTAATTACAGACTATCTGTATCTTCTTTCCTTTCTATCAAGTTTTGCTTCATGTATGATAAGGCTCTGTTGTCTGGTACATACACACTTAAGATTTTTATGTACTTCTGGTGGATTGATCCTGTTACCATTACATAATGTTCTCTTTGTCTAGGAATTTTCTTTGTTCTAAAGTCTAATTTATCTGATTTCAGTATATTAATTCATATAGGATACCAATATATCTACATAATATGTATATTTACATACCATAATAACATTGTTTTATGTAACATTATTGAAATTTTATCATTATAGAGATGGTTAAAAGATTATGATTGACAGGGATTAGGGAGGAGGAATAGGTAGGAAGGTGACTGTGGCTATGAAGGTTGAGGGATTGCTGTGAGAGAACTGGCCTGTATCTGGACTCTGGTGGTCACATGCATCTACACAAATTGAATTTACACACACTATAAATGGCATAAAATTAAGTACACAATGAGTATACATGAAAGTGATGAAATCTAATTTTGATTAGTTGTGTCAATGTTAAATTCTTAGTCATGATATATAGCTTCATAAGTGTTACCATTGAGAGCAATTAGATGAAGGATAAACAGGATCTCTGTGTATTAATTCTTACAGCTGCATGTGTGTCTCAAAATAAAAAGTTAAGAAAATGAATAGGTTCTTCCTGCTTTTGTATATTTTGGAAGTTTTCCATAGATCAATGTTTTGAAAAATTGATAGAAAGTTAGCATAAAATCTGCTCCTTTACATGTTCCTTTTTATGTTTTCCCTGTTCATTTTGTTCTTAAGAAACTATACAAAAACATTTAGCCTGGGACTTTATGCATTTAGCTCTGGTACCTCTGCCGCTTTAACATTCTATTCTAAAAACCTACCTGCTCCTCAAGGCACCCTCAGCCTGGGCAGGGGCCCTACTACCTAGGTAGACTTGGGTTGGAAGGAGAGTTGCCTGGATTGTGGGAGGCTGGGAGGAGCTTACGCAGCCATGATCACTCTTGTTTGGTACTGTCCTCATACTTCTTGCCCAGTCTGTCTTTCTTCCTCTTCACCAATCAGTGTGAATACAGAGGAAAGGACCTCAGAATTTAGAGGCTAAATATGTGGACTCTGGACCAAACCTCACTGGCCATTCCAGATTTAGGCAAGACAAACCCTCTAAGAGTCCTTGTTTCCTCATCTGTCAAACAAGAATTATTGTACAACCATCATACATGGTTACCTAGGGAAACCAATCAGGCCCAGAGCAATTGAATTGACTGGATCACCAACCAACTGGGCAGATGAGAGCATAAATAACCATAGTGACTACTGACTCCTCACAACTGGAGTCTGAAAGAGCAGCTACTCATAGACCCTGAGTGCCCACCCCCTTCTTCCCCAGTTCCCTTGGCTATGAGGCACCACCAGAGTCCTGTGCCTCTCCGCCTGTCTTGCTATGAGCTCACTCTCTAGCCTGACCCCCTTGGGTCTCCTGGATGTTCCCTGTGACTATCTGCTCTGGACTCTCTTCAAGCCTGGCTCATGGTACCCCTGAGTATTTGGGGGGCTCACCTGTGTCCTCTCAGCTTTAGGAACTGGATCAGATAGATCCTTTTCGGCAAGATTAAAATTCTGCTCACATTTGAGCACATTGGCTAAAAGCACTGGCCTAAAAGCATACAGTTCTAGGTTCAAATCCTGACTCCACCATTGGCCATCCTGTGACCCACAGGCAAATTGAGTAAATTCTCTAACCCTGCTTCCTCCTAACTACAGTACCTGGTCATAGGGTCAGTGTGGATATTGCCAGAGGTAATGCACTTAAAGTAACAACCCAGAGCTTCTGATATAGTGAGTACTCAACAAATATGGACATTATTTTCAGTGTTATTATTGATATATAGCCTAGAACCAGCACCACTACCTTCTTTGATTGAACATCCAATTAGGAGTGTGATTGGTCACCCAGATGTCCCCTAGAAGGAACCCATCACAGCCAGGCCAACCTCCCCCATGGAAAGCCCTGGCTCAGGGACCTCGCCACTGGTGCTGTGGTTTTGAGAACCCCAAATTTTGCTCACTGACCCAAAATACAAGGCCAAAAAGTCAGACATTAGTCCCAGACCAACCAAAACTCAAAATATTTAGATTCCCCCTCCCAACCCCCACCAGTACCAACACACACATACACTCAGCTATGTGGAGCCCTAGGTATCATAAGGAGGCAAACAGGAAGCATGGATTTTAGGTAGAGGCACACCTAGGTAGTGCATATACCCTGATGTGAGTATGCACATAAGCGTGAGGCATGAGAGGGACGGAGAAGACTGTGTCCACTTGTCCTAGTTGTGGTAGTCTATACTAGAAAACAAAATGACCCAAAAGTCTGTGTGCCAGGAGAGACGCGGGGTGGGGGGGGTGTCTGCAGAAGAAAATTACAGAGAAACCTGCCCATTGGACAGCTGGCAAGTTTCACATTTACAGGGGCAAAGCTACAGCTGACCCCTTAGTCATCCCTAATGCCACCATTGGAAGAGGGATAGAAGCAGAATTTCCTCCCTCTCTCCTATCATCCTTCCTGTGGACAAGGTGAAGTTCCGGGTTGGCCCCCTGACAACAGGAGCTGCTTCCCATGACAACAGAAGACGCTGCCACGCATCACAGCAAGAATTACAGTCAGCTTGCATCGCCTTGGGCAGTGCGTAAAAGGGGAAATCAGCACCGCATTAAAGGGAAATGAGTATTTGTTTTGAAATGTATTTAAAAGCTCTGGCTGGTTAATTATTTAAGGACCAGCGGGTATTTCAGCTACCATGGAAACCTCTGGCTCTGTGGTTCCTTCCTGGACTCATCAGGCACCCCCCAATTCAATAACATACACAGACATATTCATACAAATACACACACGCACACATTCTCACATGTATACACATACAGTCATTCATACATGCACAAGACACACATGTGTGCATGTTCTCACAACAGACACACATACATGCACTCAGTCACTTACATTGGCACACATGCTTATTCACACACACATAACACATGCGTGCACATTCTTGCACAGACATGCACACAGTCACACAGAAACACACACATACACACACACACACACACACACACACACACACACACACACACGCGCGCGCCTCCTCGTGCACTTGGCTGTCAGACCCCTCAGGAAAACACGGTCTGAAATGCTATTGTCCTGATCTCACTATGCCTGAGGTGCTCAGAGACAGCCACAGGAGAGGAAGAATCCTGTGACTTTTGCTAGATGTCCTTGGGGCATTGCTTCTAGCCCCTTTGATTCTAAGCCTTTTGTCCTTTGGAAATAGAGTAAGGCACAGCATGTCTCCCTTTCTAAACCACAGTCATACACCATTATTGACAGGTCATGCCGCTAACTTTACCACCACCTTCCTGCCACAAAGTTTAAGGGTAAGGAAACAACAGACCAAACACATATTAGGGACTAAAATCCTGCTGCCTGATCTTAGACAAGTTTCTTAACCTCTCTGGGCCATAATTTCCTCATCTTTTAAACGGGGATCAAAAACACCTTTTTATTTGGATTATGTTATTTGATCCTCTGAACAGGTCTTGAAGCAGGTGTCCTCTCCATCATCATTTGCTAGATGATGAGGAAGCCCCAGGTCATACAGGATGAGGAACTTCCCCAGTTATACACATGACTAAGTGGTTTATTGCTAGAGGGCACAGCTCTGCATTACCTATTCTATACCAACACATTACTGTGAGGACTTAGAAGATGCTGCTGGCACAGAGAAGATACGTCTTTCCCTCCTATCCTTTTGTCTGAAGGACCTGGAAGGAAACCCTATACTCAGACCAGAGGCAGGTGGAGGCAGAAACTGCCTATAGGAGAAAGGGTCCCTGGCTTGGAAGGCACTCAAGTCCAGGGCCTAAGGTTTCCTCCTGAGCAAACTTCCCAAGAGCTGGAGTGGTTCCTTCTATCTCTCCCTACACCACTGTGGCACTGCACCACTGAACTATATGATTGCATATTTGTTCCTGTTGGGTCTTGAAATATTAGGGCCCAGTGTATAATTCCAGGGCTCCTGCACTAAAGACACCGCCATGTAGCTGTGAAATAAAAAGACAAATAACGTGATGAGGGCTGCAGCCCAGACTGCTCTGCTTAATTAATGGGACATTGTATTCAGAGCAGACAGAAAGCCATCAAACCTCCAGTGCCCAGCCTTCTCAGAAGATCCTTAAAGGGATGGAAATGATTCTTAAATAAATCCTTTACTGGGTTCTTCTAAGTGTCTTTCATTGTACCCTACCTGTGTAAATATTTGATGATTTTGTGCTTGGCTAGTGTACAAGGGGTGGGGCCAAGGGGATGAAACCAAGAAGGTGTTAGACCAGCGACTTGGTGGGTCTTCAGGTGCCAGGGACCTTGCCCTCCAGGCAGAAAAGCACACAGGTGAGGACAAAGAGATCAGAATCCAGTGAAAGGGAGAGAAATCATTGTGCATATGGGTACATGAGATCCAGATATTCAGTTTACCAAGAATCACAGGGGCACAAAGGGCAGAGAGAAGAGCCCCAGAGTCTTGAGCACAGAGGAAGGTGGGGAGGTGAGTTCTGACCAGCAAGGGAAGGCCAGGTGGGCAAGAGATGAGAAGTAATCAAGGTGGCCTGAGCCTGAGCAAATGCTGTGTTAGACCCAGGGTTCTTTTCCCACCTCACTCCCACCCCGGAGCCCCAGAAAACCTTGTGCATGGCTTTTCAGAGATCTGAGAGCAGAAGGAATGTTCACCTGGAGAGTGAAACCCAGTGTCTAGAAAAGGAAGCATTGACCAAGGTTCTGCGGGGCAGGATATGTTGAGTCAGAGCATTATTTATTTACTTATCACTTAGAGTCGTCAGGCCCTGCACTGAGTACTCTACAAACATCAACCCAATCAGCATAGCAGTTCTGCGGCACCTGTTCCATTTCTAGCTCAGTTTACAGATGAGGAAGCTGAAGCACAGAGAAGTTAAGTAGTTCGTCCAAGATCACATAGGTAATAATTGCTACTGCCTGGAAGCAAAACCAAGCAATCAGGTTCCAGAGTCTGGAGATCAAAATCAAGAGAGGACCATGTGCCATGCTCCTTACGGGAAGGTGGGGAGCTTAAAAACTGACCACTACTGTTGACAAGAGTCTGGACACTTGGGGACATCAGCATGGGGACAGCCACTCTCTAACAGGCAAAAGTAACACAGCCTCCCTCTATCTCTCTATCCCTCCTTCTCCATGGGAGGAACAGGAATAAGGGAGGGAGGGAGGAATAGAGGAAATATATGACAGATTGGTAAAATTGTGTCTAACTAGGATGTTTCTCAAACTTGTCTACACCTGTCAGTAGCTCTTTCCATAGTTTATATTTATGTGGCACATGTAATGGTTATCTCTGGTAAGCAAGGCCTCGTATGCCCCTTTCCTCACTTAAGAACACCTGTGGGAAAAAGGATTAGGAACTCGGGCTTAAATCTTGCTGCCATTTCTGCCTTGGTTGAAAAGATATTGGAAAGACAAAACAATTTTTTTCTGAAGACAGTGAATTGAGTGTCGGGTAAATGCAGTATTGGGAGGGAGTGAGGTGTGTGGTGTGACAGTCCATGTCTTCTGGGACTCCCCAAAGAATCTCATTTACTCAAGCTTTCCTCTTAGGTCTGATGTTCAACACGGGCCCTGCTCAAGGGGAGACACAAGATCCCAAGGTCTCTGCTGCCCTGTGAGAATGAGTTTCTAGGGAACTGACAATGCAAAGGGCTGGGGATCTTTGTCCCATGACAATCAGTTTCTTCCCCTTCTTTGGCTGGTACATACATAGATCTAAGAATTATTTTCCTTTTAGTGAATTATGTGTCTAGAGAAAATCCCTTGGCTTCTCAAGCCTTCATTTCCAGCAGTGTTAAAAAGTAATGATGTTTGTTCTCTGCTTTGGGGATGCCTTTCGGAATCTTGTGAGGATGAATGGAGTAACTGTTTGTCAAGGGCTGACTTCAGCTCCCAGATCCCCCATTCCACCAACCAGTTGCTCTCACTGGACTGGGGCACTGAGGCCATTTTTCAGCTGTTTAACCTAAGTCCAGCAAATAGGATCCCTGTGGACCCCAAATTTGCTTTCAGGGACAAGAGACAAATAGAAGAAAAACTGGAAGCAATTTTATAATGTCACAACCTCAAAGCAAAACATAAGGGACATAAGAATCCCAAGGGCTGGGGCACCTGAGTGGCTCAGTGGATTAAAGCCTCTGCCTTCAGCTCAGGTCATGATCCCAGGGTCCTGGGATCGAGCCCCACATTGGGCTCTCTGCTCCGCGGGGAGCCTGCTTCCTCCTCTCTCTCTGCCTGTCTCTCTGCCTAGTTGTGATTTCTCTCTGTCAAATAAATAAAATATTAAAAAAAAATTAAAAAAAAAAAAAGAATCCCAAGGGCCTCAGACCCCCCAGCCACAGCATGTCTCAAACACTCAGAAACTGGTATGGTTCTAGCCTTGGTATCATGGTCAGAGAGCTGGGCATCTGCCTTCCAGTCGATCATTTGGTCTCCGCTTAAAGCCCCTCACAACCTCTGTATATGGTCCTCTTTCTGGTAGCTACTTCCTTCGGCACACTTCCTCACTTGCAAAGATAATGCCTCTTTCACTGACCTGAAGGTTACCTCCTTCCGGTGGCCAAGACGTGTCCTTCATCCCAGTGGGGAATTCCAGGCAGAGATCAAGTCCGCAGTCCCTGTCTTTCCTTACAGTTTGTCAAGCTCAGACCACATCTTCTTTCAGCCTGAATCTATATATACTGAAAGGGGCTTCACTAAGGCCCACCCAGAGATCTTAGAACAATCCATGATTAGATACACCTGAGGGAAGACACCCAAAGCACAGACTCAGATGCTGGGAAACAACCTTGATCTGTTTCATAGAATGACATCTTTCCACTCACAGTTTTGTGTATAGACATCCTGAATGACAGTAGCATCAAGATATCAAAATAAATTTACATTAGGGATAAACCATATGTTTCTGTGTGAGCATGTTTGAGAACACAGAAATGTGTGTAAAAATGAAGAATACACTGGGTTTTAAGTGGAAAGACCTGGATTCCAGATTTGTGTATTATTCAGATGATTCCCTATGTTCACTTTCCACGTTTCCTTATATTACCCCCAAATGTCTCCTTTAGGTTTGCAGGAACTGACTCTCATTCCAGTGGAACTACCAGGTAGCCATGTGGCCTGAGCCATCTCCCTAAATGTTTATTACTTCTGAGCCCTCATCTGTAAAATGGGACTGAGAGTATTTACCATGTAGGACTGTGGTGTTGGTCAGAAGGTCACAGATGTGCTTTGTTAGTCGTAAATCATAAGAGAAAGTGTAGCCTGGGTACCTGCACATGTGAGCTCACACAGGTCTTCCAAGGAAGCCCAACAAGTTCTCTATAATGTCCTGCATCTTGCAAATACAATGTCAGACACTCAGAAGAGGGCACCAATCCTCAGGTGACTTAGTCTCTACAAAGCTTCTAGAGCAAAGACTTGAAATCTCCTGAAGTTAATGACCTCAATCAGCTGTACCCAAAAGGGCCATTTCTGCCAGCAAAGTAACTACTGGGGGAGAACAGATATTTGTGTGGGTATCAGAGGCCGTGTGAAAAGAAGGTGTGCACAAGTTTCTGGAAATCAAAAAAATGGGACACCTTTTCCCATTCCTTTTTTCCATAATGTGATCTCTACGCCTTGCATATTTATGTTTTTATCATCTGAGGTCTTGTTGGCTCTTTCCCAGAAGCTGATGAGGTCGTCCAGTGAAAAGACCTGTACAAGTTACTAAACAAAACCCCAATTACACTGCTGGGTGGGAGACTTAATTATTCTGAACAAAGCATGCCAATTCTATGAAATGCTATTTTTTAAAAAAGCAATAGCTCTGGGATTCCATGCGGAGTCTTGGCACTCCAGGGCTTTCCAGGGTAACAGGCCCTGTTCTTGCAGGAGGCTGAAATATTAAAGGTCACAAGGTTGTTCCTGTTACAGGGAAGGAAAGTACTTGGATGTTACAACAAAATGCATGCCTGACAGAGCCCTGAGACGCTGGAGGTAAAATCAGCACATCTCCTCATTCAGACACAGCTCTGCCCTGTTTACACCTCAGACAACTCCCTCGACAGAGCAGGTGCATATGGAATGAGAGCATGGCAAATTATTTGTAAGGTCAGTGCGATAGGACCTGCAGAAGTCCTCGTGTCAGAGACCTTTTTAAGGTAGTGTGTGGATTTGAAAAACCAAAATGAATAATTAAACACTTTGTATTGAGGCTCCTATTCTCCCTTGCTTCAAGCACTTTTTCACACATGTTAATTCCCGTTCATTTCTGCACTCTTCCTCAGAGCCAGGGTAGGTCAAAAATGAACATGATTAACTCCATTGTAGAGAGAGAGAGAATGAGGCACAAACTGAGGAGGCTGAGGGCTTGCAGTGAACGGACCGTGTTATAGAGTCCAGGGCTGACCCAGAAAGCAAGGTTTAAATGGGTTCTCCATAGTAGGGCTGTACACATTTGGCAAGACAGAGAAAAAGAAAACAAATGCATCATGCCAACAAGTGCAAATTGGTTGTATGAACCCTGAGTGGGGAATGTAAATGGATCTGAGGTTATTAGAACAGTGAGGGCTCCCCCATGAGTAGGAAAGTGTCCTGAGGGGTGGCCATACTCTCCACCTGCATCCTTGCCATTTTTTTCTGGCAACTGTCCTCCACTGACTCTTGCTCATTAACCTCAAAACTCAAAGTTCACCCTCCAGGACACCTGCCTCAACGGGAATGGGAGAGGCACTAGCAGGGTTGGCCAGCTGGGGAGTTACCAACACAGCCTCAAATCAGTCCTCCAGGCCTGTGCCGCTCAACACAGCAGCTCCCTGTAGCTCTGGACATGCTGAAAGTTCAGACTGAGATGTGACATAAGTACATAAAGACACACCAATTTCAGAGACCTAGTATGACAAAAAGGATGTGAAATACATGATCAATTGATTACATGTAGAACTGATATTTGGGATATAATGTATTGAATAAAATGTATTATTAAAATTAATTTTGTCTTTTTTTTTTTACTTTTTAAAATCGAGCTATTTTAAAACTTGTAAGTGATACATGACTTGCATTTATATCTAACATTTTAGTTCTATGCACAGGCACTGCTCTAGGCCCTTCTGCCCTATGGCTGAAAAACCAGTTATCAGAGCTCCCTAGGGGAAGCTGGTGTGTCTGGGTCAGCCCATTTTATCCATGTGACTACCTGTACTTTGGAAGGAATAGTATTCTCATACCTGTTGAAAGAGAAAACCAGGGCTAGAAGCCCTGAGGAAAATGTTCAAGGCCATAGAGGTCAGACCTGGGCTGTTTTTCCCATCTTCTGACTCTCAGACCTGTGATTTTTCCCCCAGACATAGAATCTCCTTTGCTATTAAAAGTTCTGCTTTTATCTTCTTTCTGTGGTTGTTCCACAACAACTCCCAGCTCAGGGCTGCTTTCTTCCAGAATCACATATCCCCCATTGCTCTGGGACTATAGGCGGCTCAGCCTCATGCCTCAAGGCCCATGAATCCTCTCAGATTTATAAGGCTTTCTCTCTCCCTCCACCAATAGATCCCTGGCTCACTCCCAGGCTCCCTTACTTAGCCTCAAATAGGGGGAAAAACCAGATCCCTTCATGTGTACACTGAGAGTATGATCTGTGTATGGCTAATATAGCTGTGATCTGCAGGTCACCAGCCTGCTGTCACTGACCAGGGGGTATTCTGCCAGAGTACCAGGGAGCCAACACTCAGAAACCTTTCCATAAGGGCCTGAACCTTTGCCTGGCTCCTTGAACATCTGGATATGCTGAAGAACATAGACACCGTCTTTGGCTGCTCTCCCTGTCCAGGGAAAAGTGCAGAGGGGATTTAAAGGCTTCTCTCAAGCTCCAGGGAGCTTTTCATGAGCTAGAATTTCACACGCAATTATCTAAATTCTAGTTGGGTACCATCTACTTCAATTCCCAAAGTGCCCTTGGTTTGATTCTATCAAGACTCACCAGATTGGTACTCTCCTTCCAGAACTACTCCTCCTCCCACTGGCTGGGACAGTAGGCTATGGCATATTGACTCCTATCCTTTTGCGTAAGGCTTTCAAGGGCACAAATGAACGCCCTAGGGAGTCCATTCTTCAAAAATGCCTCCCACAGAAAAGTGTGGAAGCAGAAGCCTAACCTGAGTCATACCAGTCATTACCACTTCCACCACTAAAAATTATCACTCAGTGGGCACCCGGGTGACTCAGTCAGGTTAAGCATCCAACTCTTGATTCAGCTCAGGTCATGATCTCAGGGTTGTGAAATAAAGTCCCTCCTTGGGCTCTGCATTCAGCTGGGAGTCGACTTGGTGTTCTCTCTCTTCCTCTCTCTCTGCCCCTCCCCCTGCTCATACATACAGTTTCTCCCCCACCTTCACCAAATAAATAAATTAATTTAAAAAATATCACTCAGGAGTAGACTGCCTCCCTAACCACCAGAGACTACTTTATTGGGTAAGTAAAAGGAAGGGATCATCTCTACTCTTCAAGTCTGTCAGAGAGCAGGGCATCCACCCACGAGGAACAAGGGCTAATGTCCTGAATTCCCTAGTGAACCAGAAGACCAGAGAATGATTGAACATTTGGAAGTTTATTTGGTCCCTCTGTAAATGGTGAAACATACTCTACATCTACTTTGTAGCCCATCTTTGCAGAGAGAGGATAATCAAAGACACTGAAGTATAGAGGAGATGGTCACACACCCAACTAGCAAGTGAAGTACCCAGGAGAAAATAAATAGGCTCTTGAGTGTCAGGATGAATATATCCAGAGAGGAGTGAAGTATCACAGAGGAAAATGAAATAAAAGACATGTTAAGTCTCTGAAATTGACAGAAAGAGACTTGTCTTCGTGGAGCCTGTGGAAAATACTGGTGTTGTGAAATGTGCTTAGAGATTCTCAGTGCCAAAGCATGCTCTGTAGTCAAATACAGGAAACCTGGATTACCGGAGACTTTGCTTAAAAGTCATCTCCTTTGTGACACCATCCAGATCCAAGGCAGAGTGAGCTAATGTCACATGTTCCCAGCATTCTTCTCCCTGACTGCACAGAGCACTCTGAACACTTGTTGACAAATATCTGACCTCAGGTCTACTGGCCCACCAGACATCAGAGCTGCAAGGCAGAGGCCAAAGCTAATTCATCTCTATATCCCCAGTGCCCGGCACATTGGAGGTACTCAATAAACACATGTTAAATTGATGAGAACAGTTCAGGGAGTGACCTGCTGTGAATAACCAAGGCTAGCATAGACAAGAAGAGAGCAGAGGGCCTCGCAGACAGCAAAGCAGAGAGAGAAAAGGCAGCTTCAGGATTGATGGGTGTGTTTGGGAAAAGGCTTTGGGTGAGGGAAACCTCAGCAGGCTGTGTTGCATGGTTGATACTCTCAGGAATTATCAGATCTTTTGAGGTGAGTAATAGGGACTAAAAGGAAAACAAAATATGATAGTCTGGAAAAATAAAGAAAGGCTCGGAGCCAGAGAATCTTTATCCAGGTTTCTGTCTGGAAGTTTGGCAGGCAAGTACACATCATTCAAAGCTAGACAAAGATGTTCTAGACAGGGAGAGGGCTTGATTCATCTTTCTAGTGCTCAGCTAAGAAAACAAGTGCCATGCAGACAGTGCCATGGAGAAAGCCCTCCTGTTTCAAACACCCCTTTCTCCCAGGTCATGTCTGCTGCTCTCTTCTTTGTGTGAGCAACTTATTAAGTGCCCACTTGGGTGCCCAGCATGATGATATATAGCAGGGATACAAAGAGGAAAGGGGATCTCTGTTTTCAGTTGTTTACCTACTCCTTACCTGGCCAGAATCCCTGAACTTCAGGAAAAGAAGAGGATGCTTTACCATCAGAAAAATATTTACCAAAAAAGCAAGGAAGGAGAAGAGTCCCCACTCTCTTTTATTGGTGCCTTACTCATTAGTTTAACAAAGCAGGAGTGTCTGAGGACACGTGATTTGAGAAGAAGAACCTTCTAGTAACAATTTTTGCTTGGTTAGGACCACTATAGAATATTAGATGGGAAGGAGCAGGACCTAAATACTGGGGTAGACTGAGCATGGAGATGGTATAATCAAGATGGAGTGGGTGTCTTCTACTTATACAACTGGAAATCTCACAATTGTATCCTGAGCCCTCCTGCTGCAATCCCATCACAGAGCAGGTCAGGAGGAGGCTAAAAACTGTCTCTCCATTCCAACTGTTTCCACATGTATCACCTTATGTTTATTTAACAAATGTTTCTTGAACACCTAGGATATGCCAAGTGTAAGATGTGGAAACACGGGAGTGAATAAAACAGACAAAAACACCCCCCTCCCCTCCCTGTCATGGCGTCTACATTCTAGTAAGTGGTGACACAAATAAGCAAATAAATAGGGAAAAGACTTACAGTAGATAATTGGGTGACAAATGCAATAGGGAAACACATCATGGTGCAGACAAGTAGGCAGTGGAGGGTGTAGAAAATTTGAATCAAGTGATAAGTCCAGGCTTTCCTCATAACATGACTTTTGAGCAGGGATGTGAAGAGGTATGAGAGAAAACAAGAGAATATCTAGGAGACAGAGCATTCCAAGCAGAGAGAACAGCTAGTGCAAATAAAGTTTCAAGGCATGATCCTATAGGAAAATGATCTGAGTTGAAACAAGCCTATTCTCCAGGTTAAAAGTCTACAATGACACCCTATTCTCTGAAGAAACTAATCTAAATTATTCAATACTGTATCTAGTATCCTCCAGAACTATCCAGCCTTGCTCTCCTAAGCTCTCTACTACAGTTCCTCAGACTCCAATAGATCAGGATCCCTAACTCATATACTAAGCTCATTCTGACTTTGTGTTGTTATCAGGTCCAAGGCAATGGAAACCACAAAGCACAACCCCTTGTAGACAGAATTGGGTCACATGTAAGTGGCAAAGATTGGACCATCAAGAAAGACTATTGGAGGAAGCTTGTCTCAAAAATTGTCATGGGATCTATCTTCTCTCTCACTGAACCTAACCACCTCTCAGTGCCATTCACTGTATGCTCTGCTGCCTCTTGCTTCCTCAGTTCAGGTAGGACTTACCTGGTTCTATAGAGTCTTTGAGCTTTAACACTTTTTGCTCTTCAGCTAACTGGATTGAGTTTTCTATTTTCTCCCTGAACTCAGTGATGGCACCTTTTTTCTTGCGTCTTTTCTAATCCTGACTCACTTAACAAATTCAACGTTTTGGTCTTTATTTCCATTTCTATGACCCATTTTGATTCCTCTTGCTTTCAAGTCTATACTATGGTATACTTATTGGTGTCACCTGTTAAAATTAATTCACCTGTATGGACTTGAGAGGTCCATTTCCTTTCTCTAGTCTATACATGCTTCATCAGAATAAGAGTGTTCAACCTGAAAATGTTCAAGATCTTTTCTTATCCTGGAATTCTTAGATTATGTCTAATTCTTCCTGTCATTAACTCCTCAATCAATTGTTATGAAGCCTCTACTCGGCACTAGGCACTGAGTCAGCTCCTAGATAAAGATTAACAGAGCACAGTCCCTGCTCCATGAAAGCGCACCAAACCGATCTGCCACTGATAAAATGTGAGTGCTATGAACAGGTGGAAATACCTGTTATGGGAAGGAAGGGGAGAAGGTGTTGGGGAGACTTCTCCAGTGAGGCATAAGCTGCATCTCAGAGTCTGTGTAGGAGAGAACTAAGTAAGGGAGTGTAGAGAAGAAGTGGTTCCAAGTAAGGGAGAAATTTGTGCAGACAGGGATGAACAAGGATTATTTAAGGACTTCCCAATGGAAGAGAAAAGTTGAAGCACAAGGCACATGGTAAGAGATGGTGTTCAAGAAGCATGAAGGGGCCAGACCCTAAAGGCCCTTGAATGTCATCTTAAAGAGTTTTGTTATGAATATGAACTTAAAGGGCATGAGGATTTTAAAGAAGGAACCGAGTGAGGGCGAGGGAGAGGCAAAGAGAAGAGATCTTAGTTATCCAAGTTGAAGTGAGAAAAGCATGGACAGAGCTGGGGCCAGGGAATTAGACAGAGGGACTTAACTTTTAGAGCTTTTTAGGGGATAGAATCAGCAGGACATGGTGGCTACAAGCTTGGGTGTGAGGTAGAAGGAGAAATCGGGTTTCTGGCTAAGTGACTAAATAAATAGTGTCTGCCTTTAAGAGACAGTGGTTGTAACAGAATAAGGAGAAAGTTTCAATAGAAGGGATTGAATTCAGATTTTTCCATGTTAAATTTCATGTACATTCCCTTGTCTATAAGTCTTCCTAACTCTTATTCCATAGTCCCTAACTATCCCCTTACGGTCACTTTTTTTTTTCTTCTTTTTTTGCATTTCACTTCATTTGGGTCCCATATGTATACCCTTCTTGAATTTTGGAGTGAACCATCTGCTTAAGCCCCACATCTTTTACTTCCAGGTACCACGTGTGCCTGGCACAGCGCTCAGCTCAGCTGGTAGAAAATGCTTTCTAAATCCCTGCCTTGTTGTCAAGGCCCCAAGAAGGGCTGGCATCAAAAGCCTCAGGAGATAATGTAGGCGGGGGAGACAAGA
Source organism: Meles meles (assembly GCF_922984935.1). Classification (NCBI taxonomy): domain Eukaryota; kingdom Metazoa; phylum Chordata; class Mammalia; order Carnivora; family Mustelidae; genus Meles; species Meles meles. The sequence continues at coordinate 167,376,662 of NC_060067.1, read as the reverse complement.
CTCCCCTCTCTCTCCTGCACTTCAAGAACACATGTCCCCCAGCATGGAGGGCAGAATCGAGCTGTTCATTTCATGTTCACTCTTTTATGTTGCCGTTTTGAAATTTGATGTTCAAAAGCTCAGAGGCTATAGCCAGCAATCAATCCAAATGGAAATGTGTGAGGGCTGATGGAGCTAGGGGAACATGTTTCTGAGGGTCGGGATTTTTTTCCTCAGGATTTTTCTTGTGCCACACAGAAATATCTTTCTAATAACAAAGAGAAACTCGTGAAGATGAATGGGATAATGAACTCCCCTCTCGCCTTTATGGACAGGAGTAGAGCTGCTTGAATGTGAGGCCTGGACAGGAGTGTGTGGCTGTGCCTGCAGCATGCAGGTTGGTGGAGGATCAACAGACAGATACAGTTAACCTCTGTAGACTTTGCATCTAGGGTCTGGGAAGAAGAGGGGAGAGGGTTACAGACCTAAGGAAGAGGGAAGAGGCAAGGGAAGAGTGAAGGGAAAGAAGGAACCGTCTAGTTGACTGAGGAGGGAGGAATGTTTTATCCAGTGTCCCCTCCCAGAGGAAAGAGGGAGAATAAAGTGACATGTATTAAATAACTATTACATGTCAAAACCTCCTTCATCTTTGTATATAATTCTATCAACAATTCTTTTTTTTTTTTTTTTTTTTTTTTTTTTCTCATTTTATTTATTTTTTCAACGTAACAGTATTCATTCTTTTTGCACAACACCCAGTGCTCCATGCAAAACGTGCCCTCTCCATTACCCACCACCTGTTCCCCCAACCTCCCACCCCTGACCCTTCAAAACCCTCAGGTTGCCCCAACCTCCCACCCCTGACCCTTCAAAACCCTCAGGTTGTTTTTCAGAGTCCATAGTCTCTTATGGTTCGCTTCCCCTCCCCAATGTCCATAGCCCGCTCCCCCTCCCCCAATCCCACCTCCCCGCAGCAACCCCCAGTTTGTTTTGTGAGATTAAGAGTCATTTATGGTTTGTCTCCCTCCCAATCCCATCTTGTTTCAACAATTCTGAGCTAGCTTGGTTATTATGAGTATTATTATTGTCATTATTAGCATTATTTTTTTTAATTTTATTTATTTATTTGAGAGAGAATGAGTAAGAGAGAGCATGAGAGAGGAGAAGATCAGAGGGAGAAGCAGACTCCCCAAAGAGCTGGGAGCCTGATGTGGGACTCGATCCTGGAAGTCCGGGATCATGACCTAAGCCAAAGGCAGTCGCTCAACCAACTGAGTCACCCAGGTGCCCATTAGCATTATTTTTATCCCAGGAATATTCTTAACTGCTTTCTCCCTCAAAGAGTCTCCAGTGGGTTTGATTCAGGCACCACCTTACTCAATTTGAAGTCCACAGTCCCACTGACCCTTGGCTTAGGTTTATAGTGTGTCCTGAAGCATTGTAAAGCAGGAGGAAGATGTCCCTATGGGGTCATTCATTTGGGGAGTAGGCAAATCTCGGGTCAATCTCAGACCACAGTTACTCCTGTGAGTGACCATCAGAGGAAGCTCTGGCCACCAAGGATGGTCTTCCACAAAGGACTCTGAGGGAAGGACAGTCTCTGTAGGCTAACAGGATGCTGCCATTGCCAGGTTTTGCTGGGGACTTACAAGAGGGCAATCTTTCAGGCTTCCTCACTACCTAGTGATGACCACTCAGCCCTTAGATTTTAGTATTACTGCATACCTCTTTCTCCTCTGCTTTCATTCCTGAAGACTGGGAAAGTCCAAAAGGAAGGTCTACTCTCCCCATCCCCTTTCCAGGACATAAGTCTGTACGCAGTAATCCCATCCCTGCCATGTCCTCTGTGAAACCCTCCTTTTCCCTTCTCATTCATCCTCTGTGGACCTTTGCTGGATCATCTCAGTGGTGATGTTAATTGAGCAAAGACATCAAAAGATGGAGGCAAAAATACTTGAAAGTCTATGTATTATGAATGAGATGGCATCTCAGGGTCCATGCTGGACAATGCCACTCATTGGTGGAAGGTACATATCTAGCCCCCAGCCTTCAGATTCCCTCAATCACACTGCTGCTGCCTATACCACCTCCGTCATGTGAAGATTCCAGCAGCAACTGGAAGAAGCTTCTTTTGCCCTCCTTTGGAGCTGTTTATTCCCTTCTTTCTTCACTGATGCTTTTGGAAAGTGCTTCCCACCTCACTGCTCACCAGGGCAAGTAAGTAGACACCACCCCAGTACATGGGCAAGTCAAAGGCCAGTTCCCCAAGGTCAATTTCCAGGGTGTCATCACTACCCAGAAGGCCCTACCATGGCTTTCAGGAACCCAATTCCCACACTCCTGATGGCCTCTGGAAGCCCAGGCAGAAGCTGCTCTTCCTCCTTCTTCAAAAGCAAGAGGGATTTGACTTACAATCTTCTGGTGAAGAATGGAAAGGGAAAAAAATACAAAACATTTTATTTAATTTTAAAGGATGCTTTAAAAAGTTTTGTGGTAAAATATACATAACATAAATGTTAACATTTGAACCATTTTTAAGTGCACAGTTCCTTGGCATTAAGCACATTCACACCGCTGTGTAACCATCACCACCATCCATCTCAGAACTGTTTTATCATCTCAAACTGAAATTTTATAGCCATTAAACAATAAATCCCCATTCCCCACCCTACCCTCAGTCCCTGTAAGTATTATTCTACTCTCTGTCTCTATGAATCTGACTATTCAAGGTACTACATGTAAGTGGGAAGGTACAACATTCATCCTTTTGTGACTAGTTTATGTCACTCAACACAAAGTCTTCAAGGTTCATCCATATTATAGCAGGTATCAAATTTTCATGTTTTTAAGGCTCAACAATTCCATTGTATGTATGTGCCACATTTTGTCTATCCAGTCATTTGTTAATGTTGGGTCATTCTCATATTGTAAATAATGCTGCTAGGAACATCTGTATGTAAATATCTGTCTGAGTCCCTGCTACAATTCTTTTGGGTACGACATAGACAGGGAATTATGGCATCATATGGTAAGCCTCAGTTGAGTTTTTCAAGAAACTGCCATACTGTTTTCCAGGGCAGCCACACCACGTTATAACCCCATCAACAGTGCACAAGGGGGTCTTATTTCTCCATGTCCTCAGCAACACCTTTTTTTTCCTTTTCTTGAATAAAAGCCATCATAATTAGTGTGATAAAGCATTCTTAGTGATCATCCCTTGCCAGGTCGGATTTGTTTTGTAAATAAGAAGACTAAGACTCAGCAAGGTTAGCTGACTTTACTGTAAACATAAAGTTGCCTAAAGGGTAATGAGAGCTCTTTTTGATCCTATAGGACACCACTCAACCTGTTGATTCTCCTCTCTGGTTAAACCTGGGTTAGAGATTTAGAAGGTCTTAGACAATGTTTAGAAGAGAGGTTTGGGGGAACCTGGGTGGCTCAATGGGTTAAAGCCTCTGCCTTTGGCTCAGGTCATGATCCCAGAGTCCTGGGATAGAGCCCCTCATCGGGCTCTCTGCTCAGCAGGAAACCTACTTCCCTTCCTCTCACTCCACCTGCCTCTCTGCCTACTTGTGATCTCTGTCTGTCAAGTAAATAAATAAAATCTAAAAAAAGAGAGAGAGGTTTGAATATGATAGGAATATCATATGTATATTATCCATACATTTCAAGCTGGCCTTTCTTCTGAGCAGAGCCATCAGTCAATAGTAAACAACTTCTCAGCTAATTAACGATCCAAATGTGGATGAGAGAGAAAGAGCCCCCAATTTTCATCTTAGCCTCGCAGATGTGGGAGGCTTATGGGGGACACAAAATATATCCAGGGCTCTTCCCCCAAGGGAATGAGTACCACACCTATCACCACCCAAAACAGAGAAACATGTTGTGGAGTGGCACAGAGAAGACTTGCTCAGTGGTATTCTTGGTAGTGACTGGTGATAAAGGCACACAAGTCACATGTAGCCAACTGGAATGGTGCCACTTAACAAGCCCCTACTAAGTGTCCGATTCCTTGCTTCATTCCCTGTAATGCCACTCTGGCAGGCAAACATATGTTATTATCTCCGATTTACAGATGAAAAGAATCTGCTCAGGGCAATGAACTTGCCAAAGTCATAGCCCTTGGTGGCAGTAATGGAACCGGGACCTGGGCTCTGATCTGTGTGGGTCCAAATGCCACATTCATTTCACTTCAAATACTCTTCCTGCAGTGGCATACATGTAACCCAGGAGCACCAAACTGTGGGCCAGGAAGCGAGCAAACCATGGGGTAAGCATAGTATGGTTCCTTGGGAGTATTTTTTATCTCGAAGTTTTGAGGAAAAACAGCAAAAATCAAAACATTACTTTTTTATGTTAAAAATATATATTATGGAATAGAATGCAAAATTCACACAAAAATGTCTAAGATGAAACACACAGCTTCAAAGAAATTTCACAGTGACAGCTAGCTGCCTTAAGGCTCTACTTCTAGACCCCTGGGGGTAATACATACACACCTCTGCTGTTAGGAATCCTTCCATGGCAATCTTGGAGTTATGCTGCCCTACATTAGGGCATGAGAAGTTGGGCTTTGCAGACCCACCAGCCTTGGTTTGAATTTTGGTTCTCATTTACCAGCCATAGGAGCTCAAGCACTTTTTGTTTGAATCTTAGGCAAGTGACTTAACCTCTCTAGGTTACATTTTCCTTATTGATAAAATAGGGGGGAGCTAGGACAACTACTTCATACAGTTACTATGAGGATAAAGTAAGATAGAGATAGAAATAGAGATATATCTTTGTTAAGGTACCTGGAACATAGTAAGCACAATGTAAGTATTCGTCTTCTTATTTACTCTGAGCCTATTTGTATATAGGGCTGGAAAACTAATATATACCTTGTAAGAGAGTCATGGGCATTAAATGAGACATTACATACAAAGCACACAGTGTAGAGCCTAGCAGATAGAGAGTTTTCCACAGAGGGTAGTTATTCTAATTATTATCATATCAGTATTGTTGTGATAGCATTGTGCCACCATTCCCAGGGGGAGATCAAGATATAACCCTAATCTGTCATGTCAGTTTCATGGATTTCAGCGTTTTTGATATTTGACATAGTTTCTAAACAGGTTCCTCTATAGAAGATAGAATCCTGGACTCTTTGAATCAATTTGTCATTGTTGAAGTTGCTATAAGTAGTGGAGGTTTCTCTCTGATGCGATGGAAAAATATCACCTAAGACACACCCTTAATCCTATCTTTCCAATCATCTAGAGCTTCCTCAACTTCTAGCATCCTCCAGGAAGAGTTACTGGGTGACCCCCACCCCTCATCACATATAGAACCTTATAAAAGCTTATAGAATGAGATGTAATTTCCTTTGTGTCTGTCTTGTTTCTCCAATTTGATTGTGAGCTCCCTATGGAGGAATAGAATTTTCACCTGTGGACCAATGCTATGCAAAGTAGGGACTGAAACACCCAAACCATGAGCTCTTTTTTCTAATTGGTGAGCCAGAAGAAGGTTTTTGGTTTGGGGATTTGATTTTTTGGGGGGAGATGGGTAATCTGGAGCATCTTTTGCCATTTTTCTGTCCCAACAGAGAGTTCTTTGAATTCGCACCAAACATCCTACATATCAGCAGGGATAATCTCCTGTGCTTCCTCTACAGTAGGAACAAGATTGGGAGCACTAGGGATGATTCACAAATATTTGAAGTCTGGGTTGTGCGTTCCTTTAGCATCATGTGAAGCCAAGGATATAAAAGCCAGAACCTCACGAGATATCAGGGAAGGAGAAGACCCCGAATCTTCAGACTGAGAAGCCAGTGCGTCTTCTTTTGGGGATGATCACTATGAATGAAATAATAATCCATAGCTGAATGCCTGGGCCTTTACCACCTATGGGCAGACATGGGTGGGTCCTGTCAACAACAGTCTCCAAATGGACATGGTGATTGGACCATGACTGCAGGGCACCACCCCATCTTAGTGCCCCACAAAAGTCTTCACTGTCATACCTGAAAATCCCTAGAGCTACACCCCTGTGTCCTAGAGCTCATTCTAGGCCTCCTGAGGCCCAATGCCCCTGTGCAGCCAGTGGGAGACACCTGCTCTCCCCTGCACCCCAGACTATGTCTCGGTCCATGTATCTGCTGAGCCTGTAGGATGCTGAAGTTGCACGTGCTCTGCGGGGACCAGGTGGGGGTGCCCCATACCTGAACTCAAGTCTGCCAAGCACAACTATTTGGATCCAGATAGACAAAGGTCTGCATCTTCAGCTTTTGGATCTAACTGCTCCCTCCTCTCTTGCTGGAAATCAGTCACTCGGCCCAGGCAGGAAGAAGATGCCACTTGTGCACACTGTTCTCCGTACAGCTGACCCACCCCTTCCTGTGCCTCCACCCACCACAGTAACCCAAGAAATGCAAACAACAAAGCTCCTGACATCTAAAAGAGGGAACTTCTTTGCAGTATTTTATAAATAGCCCTAACACAGAGCACACATGGGAATGGTGGTCTCCCGGGACCCTCATCTCTCTGCCCGCACAAAGGCCAAATGAACTGGGGCTCTGCCAGGACACTCGGCTGCAGTTAATTTGCTTAGCCCTTTATACCTCGCAAAACACATCCACATATCTTATCTCAGTTGATTCTTAGGGAAACTTGGTGTTGAGGTCAGTGCTTTTTGCCCCACGTACATTGTTCACAGCATAAAAAGGAGCATCAAATTAAAGAGTCTTCAACTTGAGGTGCAAAGGACAGTTGCCTGAAGGAAGCAGGAAATGTCTAAAGCTTAAGCAAGAATATCAGAAAGAGCACAAAGCATTTGGCTCCTGAGGCAACTGTGTGTATAAGCCTGTGTGTATGTGTGTATGCATGTGTGTACATGTGTGTGAAGTTGTGTATGATGTTTATGTACAAGCAGAGGCCCTGAGGACTGGCTGAAATGCTCTCTTGGAGGTCCAGGCTGGAAATGGAGAAGGGAAATTCTAGAGTCCAGAGCTGAAAGTGGTTTTATTGTTTCTTATCATAATAAGGGCCCTCGAAAGCTCCCGGGCACTGTGCCACCCATCCTCTGGCCGCGGGACAAGCAATCCTGGTGAAGGTGCCAGGAACTGCTTCTTCACTGACCATCTTCCCAGTTTCTATCCAAGGGAGAGGCCAGATGGAGGAGGTCAGTGCAGGGGCAGCCATTCCCTCGGCTCTCCTCCAGTCTGTCAGCTCTAAACTATCGGATCAGCATGCAGGAAGCAGTTTAGCTTAAAGTGATGTCATATGCCAGGGCAAGATGGTGAGGTGGAAAGGAAAAATAGGGGGAGAGGCACTGGGGCCAGTCCCCTCCCATGGACCGGGCGCTGGCTGCCCTGTGGAGGTGGGGGAGGAGAGCTGGAGCCAGCATTAGCCAAGTGTCCCACCTGCTCCCAAGCCACACTGGAATCAGTTATCTTTTTCCACACCATTCCTAAGATGGAGTAGACCTTCCAATGCCAGATGGCTGACCATCGGGGCCCACAGAGAAGATATGACAAGTGAGTCCTAGCACAAGTTACAGAATAAGAAAGGAAGCAAGGAAGTAAAGGCGGAGCCTAAAGAAAAGCCTGGTATCTTCCATACCATCCCCCTGCCTGGCAGTAATTGGGCATGTAACGAGGGCCAGAATGAAAGGCAGTGAATTGGGACCTCAGAGAGATAATAGGAGGTGGAAGGCAGGTTACAGAGGGGAGGAGAAGGAGGAAGGCAGGGAGAGAAGACAAGAAAGGATGTTGAAAGAAAAGTGAGAGAGGGGGCGCCTGGGTGGCTCAGTGGTTTAAGTCTCTGCCTTTGGCTCAGGTCATGATCTCGGGGTCCTGGGATCGAGCCCCGCATCGGGCTCTCTGCTCAGTGGGGAGCCTGTTTCTCCCTCTCTCTCTGTCTGCCTCTCTGCCTGCTTGTGACCTCCTCTCTGTCAAATAAATAAAAAAAAAATATTTTTAAAAAAAGAAAAAAAAAAAAAAAGAAAAGCGAAAGAGAAAGCCAAAAAGGTGAGCTGGGCAGGCTTTCAGAGATGGGTGGATCCAGACTTCCCCCTTGTAGAGGAAGATACTGCAGCTCAAAGCATGAAGGTTTGGGAGTGGACAGACCTCAGGCATTGGAATTGCAGCTGAGCCCCTCACAGCTCTGGGACCTGGGTTCACAACTTCCCTGAGCCTCTGTTTCCCCAGCCCTCATGGGGCTGGGGAAAGAAATGGGCTTTCAGAGCCATTGTAAGGATTGAGAGAACACAAGGCTGTGTAAGCGATAGTCGAAAACAGCATAAAGCATGGGTTCAAAGGTCACTCAGGCATTGCACTAGTTTCTAATGCCACATAACAAATTGCCATGCATTTTGTGAGTTGAAACAACAGGGAGTTATTAGCTCAGTTTCCATGGGTCAGAGTCCAGGCACCACTTAGCTGGGTTCTCTGCTTGGGGTCTCCCCAGGCTTCAGCTGGCTGATCGTGGCTGGGGCCACGATCTCACCAGCAGCTGAAGTCTTCCATCCAGCTTCACTGTATGTTGGTAGAGTTCGGTTCCTGTGACTAAAGGACTGAGGCCCTCCACTCCTGGAGGCCACCCACAGTTCCAGATCATGTGGCCCTTCCCGCACAAGGCAGGGCCATGCAGGAGAACATATCTTCCAGATCCTAAGACAAGTTCATCTATAATGCAGCATAATCATGCAGTAATCTCCTATCACAGTTGCCATCTTTCAGCAAGGAAGTCATAGGTCCCAGCTCTCCAGGAGGGGCAATTATACAAGGACATGACTCCTTAGCTGTCATCCTAGAGTGCATCCATCTTCCTGGGCTTCATTTTCCTTCTTTTTTTTTAAATTTTTTATTTATTTCTTATTTTTTTATAAACATATAATGTATTTTTATCCCCAGGGGTACAGGTCTATGAATCGCCAGGTTTACACACTTCACAGCACTCACCATAGCACATACCCTCCCCAATGTCCATAACCCCCCTTCCCCTCTCCCAAACCCCCCCCCAGCAACCCTCAGTTTGTTTTGTGAAATTAAGAGTCACTTATGGTTTGTCCCCCTCGCAATCCCATCTTGTTTCATTTATTCTTTTCTTATCCCCCTAACCCCCCATGTTGCATCTCCACATCCTCATATCAGGGAGATAATATGATAGTTGTCTTTCTCCAATTGACTTATTTCACTAAGCATGATACCCTCTAGTTCCATCCACGTTGTCGCAAATGGCAAGATTTCATTTCTTTTGATGGCTGCATAGTATTCCATTGTGTATATATACCACATCTTCTTTATCCATTCATTTGTTGATGGACATCTAGGTTCTTTCCATAGTTTGGCTATTGTAGACATTGCTGCTATAAACATTCGGGTGCACGTGCCTCTTTGGATCACTACGTTGTATCTTTAGGGTAAATACCCAGTAGTGCAAATGCTGGGTCATAGGGTAGTTCTATTTTCAACATTTTGAGGAACCTCCATGCTGTTTTCCAGAGTGGTTGCACCAGCTTTCATTCCCACCAACAGTGGAGGAGGGTTCCCCTTTCTCCATATCCTCACCAGCATCTGTCATTTCCTGACTTGTTAATTTTAGCCATTCTGACTGGTGTGAGGTGATATCTCATTGTGGTTTTGATTTGTATTTCCCTGATGCCGAGGGATGTGGAGCACTTTTTCATGTGTCTGTTGGCCATCTGGATGTCTTCTTTGCAGAAATGTCTGTTCATGTCCTCTGCCCATTTCTTGATTGGATTGTTTGTTCTTTGGGTGTTGAGTTTGCTATGTTCCTTATAGATTTTGGACACTAGCCCTTTATCTGATATGTCATTTGCAAATGTCTTCTCCCATTCTGTCAGTTGTCTTTTGGTTTTGTTAACTGTTTCCTTTGCTGTGCAAAAGCTTTTGATCTTGATGAAGTCCCAAAAGTTCATTTTTGCCCTTGCTTCCCTTCCCTTTGCCGATGTTCCTAGGAAGATGTTGCTGCGGCTAAGGTCGAAGAGGGTGCTGCCTGCGTTATCCTTAAGGATTTTGATGGATTCCTTTCTCACATTGAGGTCCTTCATCCATTTGGAGTCTGTTTTCGTGTGTGGTGTAAGGAAGTGGTCCAATTTCATTTTTCTGCATGTGGCTGTCCAATTTTCCCAGCACCATTTATTGAAGAGGCTGTCTTTTTTCCATTGGACATTCTTTCCTGCTTTGTCAAACACTAGTTGACCATAGAGTTGAGGGTCTATTTCTGGGCTCTCTATCCTGTTCCATTGATCTATGTGTCTGTTTTTGTGCCAGTACCATACTGTCTTGATGATGACAGCTTTGTAATAGAGCTTGAAGTCTGGAATTGTGATGCCACCAACTTTGGCTTTCTTATTCAATATTCCTTTGGGTATTCGAGGTCTTTTCTGATTCCATATAAATTTTAGGATTATTTGTTCCATTTCTTTGAAAAAAATGGATGGTATTTTGATATATGGGATTGCATTAAATGTGTAGATTGCTTTAGGTAGCATAGACATTTTCACAATATTTGTTCTTCCAATCCAGGAGCATGGAACATTTTTCCATTTACTTGTGTCTTCCTCAGTTTCTTTCATGAGTACTTTATAGTTTTCTGCATATAGATTCTTAGCCTCTTTGGTTAGGTTTATTCCTAGGTATCTTATAGATTTGGGTGCAATTGTAAATGGGATTGACTCCTTAATTTCTCTTTCTTCTGTCTTCTTGTTGGTGTAGAGAAATGCAACTGATTTCTGTGCATTGATTTTATATCCTGACACTTTACTGAATACTGTACAAGTTCTAGTAGTTTTGGAGTGGAGCGTTTTGGGTTGTCCACATATAGTATCATATCATCTGTGAAGAGTGATAGTTTGACTTCTTTTTTGCTGATTTGGATGCCTTTAATTTCTTTTTGTTGTCTGATTGCTGAGGCTAGGACTTCTAGTACTATGTTGAATAGCAGTGGTGATAATGGACATCCCTGCCATGTTCCTGACCTTAACAGAAAAGCTTTCAGTTTTTCTCCATTGAGAATGATATTTGCGGTGGGTTGTTCATAGATGGCTTTGATGATATTGAGGTATGTGCCCTCTATCCCTACACTTTGAAGAGTTTTGATCAGGAAGGGATGCTGTACTTTGTCAAATGCCTTTTCAGCATCTATTGAGAGTATCATATGATTCTTGTTCTTTCTTTTATTCATGTGTTGTATCACATTGATTGACTTGCGGATGTTGAACCAACCCTGCAGCCCTGGAATAAATCCCACTTTGTCTTGGTGAATAATCCCTTTAATGTTCTGTTGAATCCTATTGGCTAGTATTTTGGTGAGAATTTTTGCATCTGTGTTCATCAAGGATATTGGTCTGTAGTTCTCTTTTTTGATGGGATCCTTGTCTGGTTTTGGGATCAAGGTGATGTTGGCCTCATAAAAGGAGTTTGGAAGTTTTCCTTCCATTTCTATTTTTTGGAACAGTTTCAGGAGAATAGGAATTAGTTCTTTAAATGTATGGTAGAATTCCCTGGGAAGCCGTCTGGCCCTGGGCTTTTGTTTGTTTGGAGATTTTTGATGACTGTTTCAATCTCCTTACTGGTTATGGGCCTGTTCAGGTTTTCTTTTTCTTCCTGGTTCAGTTGTGGTAGTTTATATGTCTCTAGGAATGCATCCATTTCTTCCAGATTGGCCAATTTGTTGGTGTGGAGTTGCTCATAGTATGTTCTTATAATTGTCTGTATTTCTTTGGTGTTAGTTGTGATCTCTCCTCTTTCATTCATGATTTTATTTATTTGGGTCCTTTCTCTTTTCTTTTTGATGAGTCTGGCCAGGGGTTTATCAATCTTATTGATTCTTTCAAAGAACCAGCTCCTAGTTTCGTTGATTTGTTCTATTGTTTTTTTGGTTTCTATTTCATTGATTTCTGCTCTGATCTTTATGATTTCTCTTCTCCTGCTGGGTTTAGGGTTTCTTTCTTGCTCTTCCTCCAGCTCCTTTACGTGTAGGGTTAGGTTGTTACTTGAGACCTTTCTTGTTTCTTGAGAAAGGCTTGTACCGCTATATATTTTCCTCTCAGGACTCCCTTTGTTGCGTCCCACAGATTTTGAACGATTGTGTTTTCATTATCATTTGTTTCCATGAATTTTTTCAATTTTTCTTTAATTTCCTGGTTGACCCATTCATTCTTTAGAAGGATGCTGTTTAGTCTCCATGTATTTGGGTTCTTTCCAGCTTTCCTCTTGTGATTGAGTTCTAGCTTCAGAGCATTGTAGTCTGAAAATATGCAGGGAATGATCCTAATATTTTGATACCAGTTGAGACCTGATTTGTGACCCAGGATGTGATCTATTCTGGAGAATGTTCCATGTGCATTAGAGAAGAATGGGTATTCTGTTGCTTTGGGATGAAATGTTCTGAATATATCTGTGATGTGCATCTGGTCCAGAGTGTCATTTAAAGCCTTTATTTCCTTGTTGATCTTTTGCTTGGATGATCTGTCCATTTCAGTGAGGGGAGTGTTCAAGTCCCCTACTATTATTGTATTATTATTGATGTGTATCTTTGATTTTGTTATTAATTGGTTTATATAGATGGCTGCTCCCACGTTAGGGGCATAGATATTTAAAATTGTTAGATCTTCTTGTTGGACAGACTCTTTGAGTATGATATAGTGTCCTCACCTCATCCTCAAAATCTAATTGATCTGATATAAGGATTGCCACCCCAGCTTTCTTCTGATGCCCATTAGCATGGTAAATTTTTTTCCACTCCCTCACTTTAAATCTGGAGGTGTCTTTGTGTCTAAAATGAGTTTCTTGTAGGCAACATATAGAAGGGTTTTGTTTTTTTTATCCATTCTAATACCCCATGTCTTTTTTTTTTTTCCCCCATGTCTTTTGATTGGGGCATTTAGCCCATTAACATTCAGGGTAACTATTGAGAGATATGAATTTAGTGCCATTATATTGCCTGTAAGGCGACTGTTACTGTATATTGTCTCTGTACCTTTCTCATCTACTACTTTTAGGCTCTCTCTTTGCTTAGAGGACCCCTTTCAACATTTCCTGTAGAGCTGGTTTGGTGTTTGCAAATTCTTTCAGTTTTTGCTTGTCCTGGAAGGTTTTATCTCTCCTTCTATTTTCAATGATAGCCTAGCTGGATAGAGTATTCTTGGCTGCATGTTTTTCTCGTTTAGTGCTCTGAATATATCATGCGAGCTCTTTCTGGCCTGCCAGGTCTCTGTGGATAAGTCTGCTGCCAATCTACTATTTTTACCATTGTATGTTACAGACTTCTTTTCCCGGGCTGCTTTCAGGATTTTCTCTTTGTCACTAAGACCTGTAAATTTTACTATTAGGTGACAGGGTGTGGAGCTATTCTTGCTGATTTTTGACGGGGGGTTCTCTGTACCTCCTGGATTTTGATGCTTATTCCCTTTGCCATATTAGGGAAATTCTCTCCAATAATTCTCTCCAATAGACCTTCTTCTCTCCTCTCTCTTTCTTCTTCTTCTGGAATCCCAATTATTCTAATGTTTTTTCATCTTATGGTGTCACTTATCTCTCGAATTCTCCCCTTGTGGTCCAGTAGCTGTTTGTCCCTCTTTTGCTCAGCTTCTTTATTCTCTGTCATTTGGTCTTCTACATCACTAATTCTTTCTTCTGCCTCATTTATCCTAGCAGTGAGAGCCTCCATTTTTGATTGCACCTCATTAATAGCTTTTTTGATTTCAACTTGGTTAGATTTTAGTTCTTTTATTTCTCCAGAAAGGGCTTTTATATCTCCAGAGAGGGTTTCTCTAATATCTTCCATGCCTTTTTTGAGCCCGGCTAGACCCTTCATAATCGTCATTCTGAACTCTAGATCTGACATATTACCAATGTGTGTGTTGGTCTGATTAGGTCCCTAGCCTTTGGTACTGCCTCTTGTTCTTTTTTTTTTTTTTGTGGTGAATTTTTCCACCTTGTCATTTTGTCCAGCTAAGAGGATATGAAGGATCAAATAAAATACTAAAATGGTGGCAAAGACTCCAGAAAAATGCACTTTAACCAAATCAGAAAGAGACCCCAAATCGTGGGGGGGGGGGTGGGGGGAGAAAGGGGATAAAAAGTGGTTCAGAAAAAAAAAAGAAAAAAATTTAAAAAGAAAACAAAGAAAAAAAAATATATATATATATTAGATAAACTAGTCAAAAACATCAAAAAAGAAAAGGGTAAAAGTTTAAAAAAAATTAGAGGAAGAAAAAAGAAAGAAAAAAAATTGAAAAAAAAATTGAATTAACCGCAAGACTAAAGAATCATGGGGAGAAAGCCATGAGTTCTGTGCTTTGCTTTCTCCTCCTCTGGAATTCCGCTGCTTTCCTAGGAATTGAACCTGCTTTCCTTGGTAGATGAACTTCATACTGGCTGGATTTTTTGTTGATCTTTTGGGGGAGGGACCTGTTGTAGTGACTCCCAAGTGTCTTTGCCCGAGGCAGAATTGTACCGCCCTTACCGGGGCCGGACTAAGTAATCCGATCGGGTTTGCTTTTGGTAGCTTCTGTTCCCTGAATGCTTTCTGTAGAGTTCCAGAGGACAGGAATGAAAATGGCAGCCTCCCAGTCTCCGGCCCGGAGGAGCCGAGAGCCCGGGGCCCCACTCCTCAGTGTGCCGCCAGAGAACAGTGCCCAATCACTCCCATATTCCCAGCCTCCAGCCACGCTCCGAGCTCACCCAGCCTGCGACTGGTTCAAGGTAACCCCGAGCTGAGAGTTCAGTCCTCGGCTCTGTCTCTGTAGCCGGCTTCTCCGTTCTAATACCTGCGAGCTCTGCGACATTCCGACACCCCCGATCCTTCTGTGACCCTGTGGGACCTGGGGCCACACTGACCCCGCGTGGGCTTCACCCGGGTTTAGCCTCTGGAGCAATGTCCCTCAGTGGAACAGACTTTTAAAAGTCCTGATTTTGTGCTCCATTGCTCTGCCGCTTGCCGGGAGCCGGCCCCTCCCCCCGCGGTCTATCTTCCCGTCGTTTTGGATTCACTTCTCTGCCAGTCCTACCTTTCAGAAAGTGGTTGATTTTCTGTTTCTAGAATTGCTGTTCTTCTTCTCTTCGATCTCCCATTGGATTTGTAGGTGTTTGCAATGTTTAGATAAGCTATCGAGCTGATCTCCTGCTACCTGATGTAGTCTCAGCCTGCTACTTCTCCGCCATCTTGACTCCTCCCCCTCTCATTTTCCTTCTTTATAGAATGACACCCATAAACCAGTTACTACTGTTAAATAAAATAATATAAATTAATGTATCTATAAAGCACGAAGACAATGCCTGGTCCATAGTATGTATTATACATAATTATTAAACATTTCAAAGAGTAATTAATCTTTCAAATACTTGTCAGGCAGCAAACAACCGGGAAAGGAGTGATGTCTGAGGGTAGCAGGTGATATCCAAGTCACCAGGAACCAGCTGCCTTTGGGCCCAGGGCTCATTCTCTCTGGAATGCCACCCCACTGGGGAACAGCAGGGTAGAGGAATCAAGCATTCTGGAGTGAGACAGGTGCAAAGTTTTCCTCCATTTTGTCAGTGGTCAGAGTGTGTTCCTGTTTCCTCCCAGAGCCCTGGAGGCCTCCCGATCCCTCACACTGCAGGCCTCAGCTCACACCTCACTGGTTCACTGGCCTCACCCACAAACCACAGCAGCCTCCACAACCAGCCCCTGCTCCAGGACTTGGCCCTTCCCATCGCATCCCACCAGCAGGAGGTCATGACAGCCCCAACCCTTTGCATTCCTTCTTTCTAATCTCGTTTATGCATAGCATTTCTCAAAAAAAAAAAAAAAAACCTTAAAACTAAGAGGCTGTTTTCCATTCCTGAGGTGGGCTCCGCTTGCTGCCACGCACACTCACACGCATATATTTGAACAAGTTTGATTCAGTGTAGCTGACACAAAAACCACTTAGTCGTTTCTTCTACATCATCCTAAATTAATACTCCTGACAGGCTGCAGGAGGCCTTTCAGCAATTTTTCTCTTTCAGCTTTTCCCTTCCTCCTCAAGCCACCACCTCCCCACCCCTGTTCCCCCTCACGCCCTTTCCCTGCTGTAAAATTTGCTTTCCGCTCAAAAGCTGACCAAACCTTTGCAATTTGTATCCATCGCATTGTAAGACCAAATTGAAAGGCGAGCAGCAGCTCTAAATGGGGACCGGGGCAGCCCAGCCTTGCAGGGACGGATTCTATTTGTGTTTGATGTGGGGGAATTTAACTGTTCCAGAGAGATAAGAGATGTGCTTGTTCCCTCTTTTCCCTTCTTTGGGGATTGCCAGCGCAGAGGGCTGCTGCAGCCCTGGGCAGTCTCTGTTGCAAGTTTACCTGCTTCTGCTTCCTGAGGAGCTAGTCTTGCCTTTGTGTCCTGCCATGGGTGGCCCTGGAGAGTGATTTCCAAAGCCTCAGACCCTGTATCTCAGCTGTGGATCTTTGGTCCCAAAAGGGAGAGGGGTGGATTATGCTAAACAAATGAATATGCATTCTGCCCCCCCATCTCTCTGTCTCTGTCTCTCTCACTCTCACCATGTCTACTGCTCTGCCTCTCGTCTGCTCTCTTTCCTCACACGTCTCTCTTTCTCTCTCTCCCTTTCTCGCTCATGCATGCACACACGTACAACCAAACCTGGGAGCCTGCGTTCTGATGCACAGTCCTACCTTCCCCACCCCTCACCCTCCACCCCTGCCCTTCCTCATTTCCCAGAGCATCAGGCTGTCTTTGGGTTCATTTTCAGCAGGATAACACATGTGCAGGGAGGGCTGTTGCAGCTCCAATACTGGACACTCCTTCACCCCAAAGTGTTCCTCTTGCCCTGAGAAAGTGGCTGTAGCTCTGCCCAGGACCACTGAGTCCTAGATTTGGCCCACTGCAGCCCAGCTGAAGGCTGACCTCTGACTGCAGCCCCACAGCCTGGAGGCTGCCTTTCTTATGGGCTGGGCCGCCAGCAGGGGGCAAGCTGGCCTCGTAGCTAGCAGTAGCAGCCAGGGCCAGGCGGCAGGGAGGGGCGGGGAGGGGCAGTGCTAACCTTGCATGGGGAGGCAGGGAGGCCGTTATTTAAGGTCCCAAACTTCTCTGCTGCAGGAGTCGTATTTCCTGAGAAGGAGCTCTAAGCCTCAGGCCAGCCGGGAAGAAGCCCTAGCTGTGGAGAACCATTAAAAAGGAAGCACAAAATTAGCACAGCCTGTCTCTGGGACAGTGTCAGGTTACAGGTGCAGAAGCCTGAGAATAATGGTGAAATAAAAAAGAAGAGCTACCACTATTTAACACTTGCCACGCACGTGATCTCTTTTGTTCCACCGCAAACAAGCACACTGGTATTATCTCTGTCCTGAAGATGAGAAAACTGAGTTTCAGAGAGGCAAATTAACCTGCCCAAAGTCACGTGGCAGAGAGGGGATCTGCCTGATCTTTACAGAACTGACCAGACAGAACTGACTGACCTCTGCTGCATTCCCAGGGGTGAAGTTTCAAAGCATCCCCTTCCCTGAAGCAGGCGCCATCCGGCCCTCTGCCGGCAGCCTTTGCACCCCTGCTATTTTGGAGTGTCACCCCTGCAGGAGTGTTCTAGCTTTCTGAGGGAAGTCAGAAGGCCCGTGAAAGGTCAAGACCCAAGGACTGAAGGAAGCACTGGAGAAGCACTGGAATGGGAGCAAAAGATGGACTCTGGCTTTTCATCTGTGCCTCTGTTGTTTATCCAGGAACTTGTTGTTGTGTGTGTGTGTGTGTGTTTTTTTTTAATTATGTCTTTCAGAATTTTACTTCATATTAAATTTCTACTTTCCTATAATTTTTTTCTTTTATAGTATCTAGAGAAGCAAATAGGCAAATATCACAGAGGAACAGGGGGGAAAGGATACAATTAGCTTCTAAAACACACATAGTTTGAATCTTATATGCTAAAAAGAGTGGTGATGATCGGAGTCTGATTTTGAAAATACAGTGATAGTGAAGAGATGATGTATGATGAGAAAAGCCAGTCGAGCCTATTTGATGTCACATTTGCGCTTGGTTGACAAGAATGTTGAAGGTGGGTGACACTCTGCTGGTGAAGGCTGGGCGAGGCCATGTGTTCAGTGCCGATGCCTGTACTCACCGGTGGTGTCAATGAATTGTGAGGGATGTGTACGCGAGCGTGGGAATGATTGAGGGGCTGACCATTCAACTCATGATAAAATATCACAAGGGAAAACAGAGAGACAGAGTAAACAAGGTAACTGCCTGTACGAATATTAACATAACACGGGTAAGGAAGTGAAATTATTAGGCTAGCTCCAGAGTGAATTGTTAGAAATGGCAAACTAAACATGGTCTGATGAAGCATTTTTGTCTTAACTCTTCTATAACCTGTTGAACTGAAATTAATAGCAAATTTGCTATGTCCACCAACGTGTGACAGAGTGGAAATGACAAATATTTGGTCATCCTAAACTCTTAGCTCCTTACTGAAGATTTTTTGAGAATCACACCAATTTTCTGGACACTTAATGTTTCTGGGGCTTCAAAAAGTTGCCATAATCAATTACAAAGAAGCAATCTGGTTGGTTTAAAAGTTAGCGCATATGTATGGATATTTTAGTCAGTCTCTCAAATACGTAAATGTGGTTGTTACTACATTTCCTTCTGGAAATAATCTTTCCTTCTGGACATAATCTTAATAGAATACAGAGACCAAGGAGTTTTTTTTTGTTTGTTTTTGTTTTTTTTTTCATTTTATTTATTTTTTCAGTGTAACAGTATTCATTCTTTTTGCACAACACCCAGTGCTCCATGCAAAACGTGCCCTCCCCATTACCCACCACCTGTTCCCCCAACCTCCCACCCCTGACCCTTCAAAACCCTCAGGTTGCCCCAACCTCCCACCCCTGACCCTTCAAAACCCTCAGGTTGTTTTTCAGAGTACATAGTCTCTTATGGTTCGCCTCCCCTCCCCAATGTCCATAGCCCGTTCCCCCTCTCCCAATCCCACCTCCCCCCAGCAACCCCCAGTTTGTTTTGTGAGATTAAGAGTCATTTATGGTTTGTCTCCCTCCCAATCCCATCTTGTTTCATTTACTCTTCTCCTATCCCCCTACCCCCCCATGTTGCTTCTCCATGTCCTCACATCAGGGAGATCATATGATAGTTGTCTTTCTCCGATTGGCTTATTTCACTAAGCATGATACGCTCTAGTTCCATCCACGTCGTCGCAAATGGCATAATTTCATTTCTTTTGATGGCTGCATAGTATTCCATTGTGTATATATACCACATCTTCTTTATCCATTCATCTGCTGATGGACATCTAGGTTCTTTCCATAGTCTGGCTATTGTAGACATTGCTGCTATAAACATTCGGGTACACGTGCCCCTTCGGATCACTATGTTTGTATCTTTAGGGTAAATACCCAGTAGTGCAATTGCTGGGTCATAGGGTAGTTCTATTTTCAACATTTTGAGGAACCTCCATGCTGTCTTCCAGAGTGGTTGCACCAGCTTGCATTCCCACCAACAGTGGAGGAGGGTTCCCCTTTCTCCACATCCTCGCCAGCATCTGTCATTTCCTGACTTGTTAGTTTTAGCCATTCTGACTGGTGTGAGGTGATATCTCCTTGTGGTTTTGATTTGTATTTCCCTGATGCCGAGTGACGTGGAGCACTTTTTCATGTGTCTGTTGGCCATCTGGATGTCTTCTTTGCAGAAATGTCTGTTCATGTCCTCTGCCCATTTCTTGATTGGATTGTTTGTTCTTTGGGTGTTGAGTTTGCTAAGTTCCTTATAGATTTTGGATACTAGCCCTTTATCTGATATGTCGTTTGCAAATATCTTCTCCCATTCTGTCAGTTGTCTTTTGGTTTTGTTAACTGTTTCCTTTGCTGTGCAAAAGCTTTTGATCTTGATGAAATCCCAATAGTTCATTTTTGCCCTTGCTTCCCTTGCCTTTGCCGTTGTTCCTAGGAAGATGTTGCTACGGCTGAGGTCGAAGAGGTTGCTGCCTGCATTCTCCTCAAGGATTTTGATGGATTCCTTTCTCACATTGAGGTCCTTCATCCGAGACCAAGGAGTTTTAACCTGGGGTCCTCGAATGGGTTGAGGGATCCAGGAACCCCCAACAAACTGTGTGGGAGAATTTGTGTGGGGGGGTGTTATGTACATGTGCCTAAGAAAACAGTCCATAATTTCCATCAGATTCTCCCAGGGGTCTATGAACAGAGAATTTGAGAATGGATGTGCTAGATGACAAGTTGCTTCCAACTCTGATATCCTGAAACAGATAAGTGCCTATCAAATGAAGGAATTTCAGGACCACAGCAGATGAGATATCTGAGAACCAGAGAACGGCTTTCCACGAAATCCAAACCATGATATTTAGGTGGATGGTGACCCAGCTGTGAAGGGAACCATAGCCTCTGAGCCTCCCTGCTCTTCACCTGATGACAGGAATTCATATACAGTTTGCATTGCTATAATTGCAGGGAAAGGGATTGCTCACAGGGGAAGCTGGTGAATGGAGCACTGCAGACACAGCCCCCTGGGGACAGTATCCCACTGGTCATGTCAACAGAATGACATTTCCTCTGCCTGTCAGTCTCATCTGGCCCAAGCCAGGGCTTTCTCTAGCTAGACTGTCAAAGATATTTGCAGAGTCCTCTGCAAAATTCCAGAGAGCACTGAAAAACTGGTCCATGCTTTCTAGGGAAGCTAAATACCAAGCCATGTTGGATGAGAGGGAGGTAAATCTAATTATTCCTTATCCCAGTTGGTGCTTAGTGCTCACATACCTGTTTTAAGATCAGATCAGGTTAAAATAGCCTCCATCTTTATCCCTGATAAAAAAGAGAGTGGGTTGTCATAAATTAACACAAAGTGTGTTTAAAGTGTGGGAAGAAGGCATGGAAGGAGAGGATGGTTTTGTGTACTTTGAGTTGTGAGACCTAGGATGATAGAGGTTGGTCATGAATCTAAGAATCTTGGATATATTTGGCACTACATCCTTCACCCCCAGCAACCCCCCCCAGCCACTGTCAGAAGCTCAGTGATTAAGAACCACACTTCTGCCATCCCACTCCTCTAGCCTCCAGCCTGGTCAGACTCTTTGATTGGTCCTGCCTGTAACCTGTGTGAGGTCTCCTCTGCACCTCTCAGTAGACATCCCCTCCACAAGCAAGGTCCAAACCCAGATTAGGAGCTGGAGATTTCCCAGGTACTGGACAGCTCTGCCAGGCAGGCTGGGACAATGTTTGGACCAAGAGCAATGGCTTTCTGGTGTGTCACTTTCATTAATGTATGCTAATAGGATATCATTTTGTAATGACTTGACTTTCTCTCTTGCTCTGCAAATATTGGTAGAATATGAAGTTTGTTCAAGTTTCCTTAAAATGTGTATTTGGATCATCTGGAATGTAAAAATGAAATTCTTAATAAGGCTCCAAATCAGTCAATGCCCATCAGTCCAGGGAGTCCCAACCAGCATTGTTATGAAGGTCTCTGCCATCAACTGAAGCTGATAACTGGATACTTGGGGATCTGTAGACATACTGTGAAGTTCCAGGATTAGTCAGGCAAGGAGGGAAAGGTTTGATTCAGGTAGGTATGGTAAAAGGAGATGTGTGTTGATTGGTATCAGGAAGGAGCTGCCAGAGTCAATGGAGATAAGGTAAGGGAGCCTGTGATGGGGATTCAGAGGTTGGAACATTTGAAGGTAAGGGTGCAAGTAGGTGATTACCATCAGAGGGGCCTAGATGGAGATAGCAGGGTCCTGGGGGTTAAGGGAAGAAACTCCAAAGACTGGTAAAGAAAGCAAGACGAGAACTGAGCCTTGAAGTATAGAGCACTGGACAAGTGATCTAGATAAAGGCTCTAGTCCAGATCTTGTGTATATAGGGAAGACTTGGCCTTGGAAACCAGACTAAAAATAGTTCTGAATGGGGACAAAAGGTCAAGGTTATCTTGATGCTAAATTCTTTTAGTTGACTCTAAAGACAGAATTGTATTGAACCCAGTTTGGGTGATTGTTTTCATCCTCTCTGGCTTCCATAACAAAATATCATAGATAGGGTGGGTTAAACAGAGTTTAACAGAGTTCTGGAGGCTGGAAATCTGAGATCATTGTGCTGGCTGATTCAGTTTCTCGTGAAGACCCTCTTCCTGGCTGGGATACAGCCTCCTTGCTCATTCCTCACAGAGTGAAGAGATAGTCTTTCTCTCCCTTCTTAATTAAAGCTACTAATCTCACCATGAGGCCCCACCCCTCATGACCTCATCTAACCTCATTTCCTCCCAAAGACTTCATCTCCAACTACCATCACATTGGGGATTAGGACTCTGCACATTAATTTTGGGGAACAGTTAACTCCATAGCAGGCTTTAAACTCAGGCTTTGATGGCTCCCACTGGTGGTCCTGTGGCTCCAGGTCCAGGCAGAGAAGAGAGGTAGGGGCAAGAGTGTTATCTCAGGAAGAAAGCAAAAGAGAATGAAGCACTTATTTTCCTACATGGAGACAAAATCCAGTCCTTGTAGCTTAACAAAGGTGCCAAACCCAGTGATGCCCACCATGTGAACTATTTCTAGGAGACACAGTCTTTCTCTCCTCAAAGAGACATACAACAAGTATAAAAGCCCTAGAGAGACTATGGATACCCAATGCCTCAGGTAAGACTGGGGAGTCCAGGCCAGGCTGTCCTGGAGGTACCTATTGTAGAGGGGCAGAGAGTTGTGGGCTGGGCAGTGTGGTACTCAGGGGCATGATTCTCCTCTGGCTTCTCAGGAAGCTTTCCAGTCCATAGCAGGCTGCCTGGCCAATACAGGATGACTTCCCAATGAAGATGTTCCAAAGACAATTAGGTTCCAATTACAGAAGTGAGTGATGAGTGGATGAGCAGCTCTTTGCCATCCTCTCTAACCCTGGCAATTTAACCATTCCAATGCCACTTGGGCAAGATCCAAGAACACTTGTCTTCACCTGGCAACTGAGCTGTTCTTGCAACAGACATGGCAAGAAGAACATAGACTTTAGTCTCAGAGTGGGATTCCAATAGTGGCTTTCTACCAACTAGGCATAAAACTTTGGAATAATTACATAATCTGAGTTTCAGTATATTAATTTATGTACTATGAATTTATGTATTATTTATGTATTTATGAAAACCTATTTCATACAATTTTCATAAATATTTACTACTAATAATAACAAGAGTACTCAACTGAGCACTTACTATGTTCCAGGCATTGTGCTAAGTGACTTAGATAAATTAGCTTCTCTCAATGGACTGTGGGCTTCATTTCAGTCCCCCCTAAATTTCTGTGCCTAGAAAAGGCCAGAAATTGGCACCTGGGCCTATCAGGTAATAACTGCACAATTACAGGCCTTATGTCCTTGAGGCAATGAATAGTCCTGGCAAAGTTGATTCTATTCCATGAAGACAAATGTGATGGTAAAGCAGGAGTGTTTCCATTCTGAGCTTCAGAAATCATGGGAAATGTACTGTGCCTTAAGCATATACCTGATTCCCTCACCCTGCTACCCAAAGACTACCATGATCTGGTTTGGATTATCTTTTCATCCCCAGATCCTGTTAAGTTTCAGGAGTGAGTATACACTGCCTACTCCCCTCTTCACCACTCTGTTCACATTAACTCTTCCCTTTCTCTACTTGGAACTCCCCCCCCAATACTTAAGGCTTTGCTTAAATCATATGTTTTTCATTCGGTCATCCCTAATGCTCTTAGCCAGAATCCAGTTAAACACTTCTTCTTCTTCTCTCTTAATTTTAAACTTCTATTTTAGTCCTTATCAAATTTTGTCTTGTCTCAGTCATTTGTGGATGAATCTGCTCCCAAACATTAACCTGATCCCGTGGGCAGAGCGAATAGTGCCTTATTTAACCTTTTATACTGCCCTCTGCTCTAAGAATGGGACCCAGCCAAGATACAATTCATGTTTGTGAAACTGCAGTTAATTGAATTGAGATTGGTTTCCATGTCTCCTGACATATAATAGAGCCTTGGAGGTGGAAGAAGAGAACAATTTGGAATGGAGGGCCAGGGCCTAGAATGTTCTCAGCTGCCTAAATGAGATGAGAGCCTCTGTAAAATCCACTGGCCCTATTACAGGGCAAGGACCAAGGATGCTGTATCCCAAGCTAACGTTAGATAAATAATGAAGTGCTGTCAAAGACGGATGTCCCATCCTTCTTTCTAGGCTCATGTTCCTGACTCCAGGGCCCCTGTGTCACACTCTGATCCCCAAGTGCCTCTTCTTAAAAGGCTTCCCGAACAATACCCCAAGTTCCGAGAATTGCTGTGTGCTCTGGTCCTAAAAACCTGTTGAAATACTACCTATACTGAGTGGCTATCTTCTGAGAACTTTATTTTACGCAGAACTAAATCTGACAAGTGAGGCTAGTCAAGTGGCCTCTGCTATCTTTTTGTTATACCTTTGCTCATGGGAGTGTACAAAAGCCTTGGAGGGAACTTAGCCCCCTCCTGTGAATATCCCTCACCTCCAAGATCTTCCCAAGGGGTCCTAGTAACTGCTGGATTGAAAGAAGATCAGACCTCCTCCAGCCCCACACCACCCCGACTCGTCCATGTCAGGGCTTTGCCCTTCCTTGAGCGTGACACGGACTGCTCTGTCCCTGTGTCTCAACAAGGAACTGGGTTAGAGCCAGATGTTCTCAGCAAGCCTGTTGGTTTCCTTCCCTGATTAGTCTCCCATGGTTTGGACAAATCTGCCATTCAACTACCATCTCTCTTATGTCTCTGCTAGAAGAAATTTGGTTATGAATTCTACTCACCTCTTCTCTGAGAATAGCATCCTGAACAATAACCTCTAGGTAAAAGGGGATGTGTTTGCTATGTAAACTGAGCTTCAAGTCAAGTCCCATATTCACCTGGTGCCCATCCTTCAAAGCAGACTATTCTCCTAAGCCTCTGTCATCTGTATATCCATCATTCTGGAGCTGACCATCTCAAGGGCTCTGATCCATGAGAGGGAGTCAGGTGGAGATTTCCAATCTGAGACAAACTCATGGCTGAGTAGAGATTGGAGTGGAGGACACGCAGCATGGCCAGAAATTGGGAGAAGGTGATAAGAAAGAGTGAAATGTACAAAGAAATGGAAACCTCAGCAGAGATGACGAGCTTAGCTATTCAAAGCTTGCCTCCAATGCATCTTATCATGTTGCCTGTGGAACGATCCCACAGGAATGGCCAGCTTGCTGCCAAAGCTAGTAGGGTGTTCCCGGAGACTCGGTCCTCAGCCTCTCTCCCGCTCTGCCTCCCTGCTTCATCTCTGGCAGCTCATTTGCTTTCCATAACCTCTCATTTCCCCATGTTGGTTTAGTCTCAGGTCCAGACACTGTTCAATATTTGTCTCCCAGCTCCACTATTTGCTCTCATTTCCATACGTTTAACATACATATTAGCTGCCTCCTACCTTGTCCCATAGCTGTCACTGGCTCTTTCAGCCTCAGTCTGGTCGCAGGACCACTGGGTACCTCAGTTTCCACTGCTTCACTCTCATCCCACCAGGAGAGTGCTGAGGGGCTGTAGCACAGAGCTGAGTAGCTGTGCCCAGTCCTCACCCCCACCCCACACAGATGGACCCAAGTCTGGTCAGCAAGGGCTCAGTATTCTCCCCTGTGCTTCTCCTCCCCTCAGGTTGCCCTTTCTTCCCTCTGACAACTTAATATTGATTGATATTCTAGAACTATAATTTCTCCCTTAATGAGAAGTCAGGGTAAGAATACAATTAAAAGTACTAAAAATGGACTCTGAGGTCCTATCCTGAGTGCCCCCTCCCTGACCACAGCCTTCATCTTCTTAAATTTACTTTATATTCCCCACACCAGCTTGGCCAAGTTGCCTTTCTCATAGGTGTTCAGAATCATTGACTCTTTGAAATGAAGCTTAGAGGTCATCTAGCCCAACTATTGAGCTATGGCTTGAATGTGCCTTCAGTTATCTGTTCAGCCTTCCCCAAGCTCCTCGTGTATGCCTAGGCCAGATGTTGGGGATGCAGAATGAAGAGGAATGGCCTCGCCTGGAATGACCTCTCATCTAATGAAGAAGGCAGAGACATGCTAAGTATAGTGCAACATGACAAGTTTAAAACAGGAATGAAGGGGCCACCAGAGGAAGACCCTAACTCAAACAAGAAATTGAGGACATTAGCAAAGGTTTCCTGCAGTTCATTAGTAATTATCTCAAGTTAAAGGAAACCCACTGCCTCCAAAAGTCTCATTATTTCTTTCTTAGCCACATACATTTTTTGGTATGTCCATTGCCAGCAACTAGCAATCTAAAAATTTAATGAAAAATGGCATTAGCTTTATATGAACCATGTTCCTCTGCCTCAATGTTCCCATCTATAGTAAGAAAAGAATCAAACTCCGGGATTTCTAGAATTCTGAAATCTAATAGACTCTACAGCAATTTGTTCTCAAGTCCTCTCCTCTCCATCTTCACTGCCACTTTTAAAGATGACCTTGTCACCTTCAACTTACTTTTCAACAGCCTCTAGCCCCTTCTCTATTGAGTCCACCCTGATGCTTCTGTGTTATCTTTCTTAAAATCCTGCTAAGTATGTCATCCTTGTTCCCATCACCTCTAGGATAAAATTGACACTGTTAGCTTCAGATACATTTAGGATATTTTATAATCTGGCCCCAACATACCTTCTTCCTGCCCTCTGCCACCATGAACTCTTTATGCCATGATGAACTTCTCACAGTTTCTTAGACATGGGAACCCATTTCAAAATTCTGTCCCTGTAAGTGCATGTGCCTCTCAACTAGAAGTGTCATCACCCATCTTTATCCAATGACAAACTCTTGTTTGCACTCAGATCCTAGTTCAAAGCCTATGTGTGAGAAGGTCAAAGCCTGCTGTCCTGAAACACAGCATTCATACTTCTATCCTGGCAGAGGTAGCCACCTTCCAAGCAGTTCAGTCATCCTAACCACCCGGTGTCCGTGCCCTGGTACAATCCCATCCACCAACCTGTGGAGCCAAGAGGATGCAATGTGACAATATGACTTCCCGGGCCAGTTTATAGAAGACACCACAACTTCCCCTTGTCCTCCCTTTGAGTGCTCACCCTGGGAAACTAGCAGTCATGTCATGAGATCTGCAAGCAGCCTGTAGGGCCCCAAAAGGCAAGAACAGAGGTCAACCTGCCAACAGAGGTCTCCTGACTCAACCTGTGAGTCAATCTTTCAAGTGACTCCTTCAGCCCCAGCCAAACCCTCTGTTGATGTGACCCCCTCCTGACATCTTGACCCCAACCTCATGAAAAATCCTAAGCCAGAACCACCCAGTTAAGCCACTCCTATTCTTGACCCGCATATCCTGAGAAATGCTGAATACTCATTGGTGTTTTAAGCCATGGGTTTGGGGACATTTTATCACTCAGCATTAGATAACAAATACAATAGCTCTTACCTTGTTGCACTAAAATGGATCTTTTTCATCTTCTCTGTCCAGTCCATCAGCACCTTTGAGAACAAAGCCATATGTCTTTCATTTCTAGACCTATAATGCCTATCACATGGTGTGATGTAAGAAATAGACTATAAATAAATCCTTGTCTAATTTATTAATGAATTAATAACTAATTTTTAAAACTCAAAAGATCTAGGCTATGTTTCTTTATTCAACTTCTTGATTCTTTAATCTCTCTCTTTTTCAGGAACAATCTGTCCCCTATCTCCACCATCGTACCTTACAGGGCTTTACATCATGTTCACAGTTTGTAAAAGAACTTTTATCTGCCGCTTCCTGCCTACAGTGACATTCTGTGGTTGGCAGAGAAGGCATTACATGTCTTATTAAGCATGTTTTTCACAGAACTAAATGAAAGCATAAACAGGTTAAGGTGTTCGCCCATTTGTAAATGATAGAACTCCAGTTTTCCTGACTAGGAGGAGTTCAATGTCCATTAGTTCATCCTGTCTGCAATGGGTGACCTGGGTCCTGCAGGTGTTTCTGCTGCTTCTCCTAACAGCCCATTATGGGGGCCTCTGAAGGGCCCAGTCTCCTGATCCTAGATAACGATGAAGGTGATTATTCATGCTTAGAAGGGTCTCCTGCCTGGCCATGCTGTCCTTCCCAGGCCTAGTAACTCAGCCCCCCAGCCATGGCAAGACAGTCTGGGCCCTGAGCTGAGACTCTATGTTCTGGCTCCTCATTCTCACCAGCAAATGCCCCTGGAGCCCACTAGCCTGCACACACACTGCAGCTTGCAGCAAGGGCTCTGCTGTGGTTGTGTTTGCTTGGAGAGATTACCAGGAAAATGACCTCTCTCCCAGGTGTCCAGAAATAGTGCTCGATGTTATCTTAAATTACAATTTTGGAGCCAAAATTTAGAAAAGCTGAATGCCAATAAAAGCCTCCACGATGGCTTCCAGGGGAAATCAAGAAGAATTTCTAGAGAAGCAAATGGTGTATGTTACTGTTAACTTGCGGAGTTGAAAGGCCACCACCCTGAGCGTCAGAAGAGCTTGTTTTTAAGTCACAGCTCAGGTCACTATTAACGGTATGACAACTCATGGAGCATCCCACCTCTCTGAGTTACAGTCTTTTCAACTATGGATTGGCAATCATCCAACTTCCCCTGTTAAATCACAAGATGAGTAAGCGAATGAGTAAAAAAATAATACTTGTCATGTACCACACACCTAATATGCACCACACACCATTTTAGGCATTTTATTAGGCATTTTACTTCCCTTAACGCATTCAGATTTTGCGGCTAAAATGAAGTAGGTGTTTTCCCTACTTCATCACTACAGGAAAACCTAGCGTGATTAAGTCTCCTCACCACAAAGTAAGTCAGCGCAGAGTTGGGAGGGAGACCTCATCTCCTTCTGCTATACTGTGATATCAAATAAGAAAATATATCCTAACATGCTTTAAACTTTCTTTTAAACATCCTTTAAAATAAGGGGATGATATACAAACCAAGAATCTCATCATTGCAAGGAGCCCAGCAACTTGGAATCGGGCCAAGTGACCTGTGCCATTTTCCTGAGTTCCCTCCTTCACATCCCCAGACAGAAATGACACCCTGAGGGCACAGAAGGAGAAATCCCTCTCCTGTCCTGTACTTGTGTGGAGGGGGGGTGACCAGCAGACAGACACACTCACAGCCTACACAGACCAGCAGAAGTCCCCTCTTACCTGTTAGGCTGCAAATGGTCCCAGATCCCTTACCCTGTGGGAATGACCGAGATGCGTGGCCTCTGTAGGAAGCTACAGATGGCTCCTTTCTGCATTCTTACCATTTCTTAAAAGTACGTTGCATGAATTTTTAAAGTAAAATTGATTTAAATTGATTCTATTTAAATTTCCTTTTATTTTAAAGATTTCACCATGCCTCTTAGGATAACTGCAATCCCATATGTGTTCCAAAACGGACTCAGAATCCTGTATTGAGCACACATACAACTCCTTGTAGGTCATCATAAAGGTTGTTCTTTCCAACTCTAAATAAAATTCTATATCCTATCAGTTCCCTACTCTCCTCTTGTGAACTTTGCAAGTGGCACAGAGACTCAAACCAGAATTCATCCTTTCATCTGCCTGACATTTTTCTCCCAAACCAGATTTCAGAACTCGTTTGTGCCTCTTTGTCTGTTCAGACCTCCCTAAACAAAAAGCAAGCTCTCTTCTTAACCTTATTATCATTTAGCTATCTGACTCTGAGCATGTTCCCAAGGTCTCTCTGTACCTCAGTTTCCTCTTGATGACAATTGCTGTAAGTCCCTCCCACAGGTATTATGACAGTGATCTTAAAAGATGCCACAGTGAACCACATGCTCCTTGCCTCTTGTGGTCCCTGTGCTGAGAGAGACATTCAGAACTAGATTTTTCTCTGTCCCTCCGAAGCTAAGTCCTAGGGAAAAAAGTCAGCTGACTACTTTAATTTTCCCAGCTGAGCTCACCACGCCCTCGTCCCCTGTCCCAGCCCCCTCCTTCACCGGGCTAACTCACGCTCTTGTATCCTGGTCTTACCACACATGCACTTCCTCCAGGAAACTGCCCTGCTCATGCCCAGTCCGGATCAGGTGCCTTCCTGAAGAGGTCACACAGCAACCTGCCACTGTCATCAAACTAGCATAGAGCATCCTTGCCCATCTTAACCGCCAAACTCTAAGCCCGTGAGGGCCAGGAACATATCTGCCATGTTCAGCATTGTACCCTCAGAGCCTCGCCCAGTGGATGACACAGAGTAAGTACCGAAAACACACAAAATCACTGGGCTCGTCTTGTCCCCTTCAGCGGGCTGTGATAGGGAGTGAGAGCGAGTCTTTCAACAAGCCACTTCACGTGCTCAGCTTCAATTTCCTTGTGTGGAAAAAGCATAGTCTGAATTAGATATTCTCTCTACCATTCTTTGCCACACAATAATCTATAATTCTGTGATTCTAAATAAGGTAATGCTCTAAAAGAACATGGGAAACTGTCACTTTTCAACTGACATAAGGATCATGTTTAATGTTACTATTACTACTCAAAACGGTCTTCTGGAGCGGCACGTCCTGGCAGCTCATTCTCAGAAGAGATCCAGACTCCATCCCGCAACCACAGGCCTTGCCCGTGACTGCCCACAGCAGTCCTGAGACAGGGTACATGTGGGTCCATGCTCTCCCCTCGTCCTTCCTCGTGGTGCCTCGGGAAATCTGTGACAACTCTTTCTTTACCTGATTCTGAACATTGTTTAAACTGAACACGTCAGAACTTACCCTTCCAGATGGTCTGGGAAGACCTACATCACTGAATTTTCTAATCTGACCTGTTGGTTTTGAGGATCTCTTTCTTTCTGCAATAGCGGTATAAAAAGAAAGAATCAAAAATCAATATTGCAAAACACACACACATGCACAAACAAACAAAAAATACCAAACGAAAAGACTGGCCAGACAGTGAGTGGGCCTGAAGTTTAAATTAGAATACAACGGTTTAATGCTCCCAAAGACCAGACTATTGTTTCTTATCAGATTTCCCCTCCAACGAACAATTGTGAAGCCAGCCTGTCCAGAGGAATGAGTTGTTATTCCGCCAGATGAGCAAACACCATTGATTTTAATGTGTGTGAGGGAAACAACACGGAGCTCTCTCTACGCGTCCTGTGCCTGGACACTGCTCAGAGAAAAATGATTCCCCATTTTGTTAAGTCTCCAAGCAAAACATAAAGCAGAAGGCGGCAGGGGAGGGTCTGGCACCAGAGGGAGGGGTCTGGTCCAGTCCAACTGTGCTGGGGGAGCCCCCAGTACAGGACAAATGCTGAGTCATGGAACACAGGCAGTAAGAATGGAGCTCCAAGCACGAGGAGGACTGGGGACAGAGCTATAGTCTCCTGTAGGGATTTGGAAAGGAAGAGTTACCATACCATCTCCTGGAAGCCACAGACAGCTCCAACCGGGAGATACGCCATGGTGGGACAAGCCAGAGGACAGTTCCCTGGGCCAGCAGCAGTGTAAGACTTGCTTTGGGAGCCTTGTCATCAATGCCCAGCCTCAGCCACTGCTGTCCACGGGAATCACCTTAACGCGTTTGCTTTTGGGGGTTTTGCCGGTGATAATCTCTTCTCAGAAATAAGAGACCTACTGAGCAGAGAGATAAAGGCAGACTCCTCATAACCAAAGAGCCCTCTTCCTACAGACCCCCTAAAAGATCTCATGCCCAATGTCACTGGGTGTCTGCTGACCAAACACTCTAGGACTTTTCCCTCAAAGACCATGACCTTAGGTCTATAGCCTTCTCTGTTTGCCTAGTGGATTAGTTGGCATCAAATAAATGTTTGTATGACCCTGCTGGCTGAAACTCAGCACCATCTAAGGAGGAATCTGCTGAAATAAACCAGTCGTAATGGTGCGGAAGCAGCTATCAGTTACCAGGTGTTCAGAGATGGGCTATGGAAGGAACCTCCATGAGCCCAGACAATATCTGGACAGGACATTGGGCAATGATGATCAAGTCAGTGACCCCACACTTCCCTGAATAGCTTGCTGCCCTTGCACCCTAGGGAGATTGATGTTTGTGGTGAGGAAGGCTCCAGTCTGGAAACTGAGATCTGAGGTCTGGTTCCTTATCAACAGCATGTTGTTGGTGGTTCTGACAGCTTTTCCATCCACATTTGCCATCTACAAAGGGGTGACAGTGAGAAGCCAAGAGCCCTGGAACTTGATGATGAGGGAACACACTTGTCCTCTGAGAGTTAAAGCTAGCAAAATCCACACACAATGGAAATGATTAGGCAAGTGTGAAGTGAATGCTGAGATTATCTGTAATTATGTGACTGAAGTATTTGGGAACACCCAAAACTCCAGTCAAGGTGATCTGGGAGCAATCTCAGGGAGATGAAATTGGAGTGAGATCATAACTTAGTAAGAAGAAACCTAATCAATTGTATTGTGCCTTCTAAGGAAAAGGACCTCTTCAAAGGCTATCCTGTCAGCCTAGTATGAGTGTCCACCCATCCTACAGGCAAAGACCTGCTGCAGAGACAGATGAGGCACGCTGTCCAAACCAATAAAAATTTGAGTCACGAACTATTTTCTCTGTTTCTGATCCCATGATCCTCAAACATCCTTTTGAGACAGACAGACAGATATAGATAGATAGATAGATAGATAGATAGATAGATGATAGATAGATTTCCCCATAGAGCTTGCTTGCAGAGAAAGAATGGACTAGGGAGGCCAGAAAACATTAACCAGTCCCTTTTGTGGAACCACATTTAGAAAAGCTCGTGGGACTTCTGTTAGTGTAAATCAGTTGCAGTGGGTTCAGTTGACAGGGTAGGACTGAAGAGGGTCAGGGCCCAGAAAGGAGGGATCTGCCAAGGAAAACTGCAGCTTGCACAAACCACCCTCCCAGGGAAAGATATGTTAAATTAACCCCTTCTTTCAGAAAAGCAGCAATCAGTCCTTTAGTCCCCACATGTATGACAGAAGTTTTATCATTACCTGTCCTATTTATCAATGAGGAACAAAGCTCAGAAAGGCTCAAGGTCACATACCATGTGGTGTTTTGACTTAATACAACCCTGAATCTCCCCTAGTATAGACAGGTCTTCACATGATATAGAGAGCCACAAATGATTTCCAAAGACCCCTACCAGTCTTTTTGAAAAACCCACGCAAATGATCCCTACAATCCTATTCAAAAGTGGTGACCAGGATGGAGAACATCATTAGTCAGATGTTCTTTGTAAAGGCAGAGGTCAAAAAAGGGTTTTTTAAAAATACCCTTGCTACCTGCTGTTCCACAGCCTAGTTGCTGTGGCCTCCCGCTCTTTTCTGGAACTGATGTTCACTACTTAGACCCTTGGCAATTTTGTTGCCCTTGACGAACTCCCTCTGAGATAATACCCCCTCTGCACTCACCATCACCAATAACGTTGGAGCCCATATGTGGAGAACAGCATACACATTGATCCTAATCCATGGTAGAAGGAGTATCAGGAAAAGGAGGGGACAGCCAGTGGCTTCTAGGACTTGGCGGGGGTCAGAGAAGCAAATATCTACTCTTCTCCCTTCCTCAGGCAGTCCTTGATCATGGCTAAACCACACCCCTGACAAAAGTCCCATGGAGATGTAACTGTAGGCTCAGTCCACAACCTCTGTAGCTATTCTCTTAAATAATTAGTGCATCAGGATCACACACAAAGTCCAGGATTTCTGAGGGATAGGGAACATCGTAATGCTGCCTGTGGGGACACCACGGGCTCACATAAATGGCTTTGGGTTTTACATGGCAGATTAGACTGAGAGTTGTGTCTTACAACCTCTGTGGTAAGTACCCCCCGCCAAACCCTAAATCTGTTCTTTACCCAGGCCAGAACTCTTGCTCGTCTTCTCGCAAAGTTTTTCTCTCCCTGGAAGAGTATCTGAAATTCTTCTCATCTCCCATCTCAGCAAACATTGCTAGTCTCTCACCTCCTTTCCTCTTATTTCCTCTGGGGAGAGTGTATCCTTTTAAGTGTCTATCACTAGCATTCAATCTCTGTTACTACTCCCATTTCTTAAAGCCCTGGGCAGATCTCCAAATCAAAGCCCCAAGCAACCAATGTCCTTACTTCTGCTGCTTCTTCTTTCCCCCACTTCCTGGTCCTAGCCAACCATTTACATTTGACCTGCAGGAGAGCTTCCCCATGGTTTATTTATTTATTTATAAGAAATGAGGTTCCAATTATGGCACATCCGTAGAGCAGAATGCTATGTAGCCATTTCAAATGATGGGGTAGAAGAAAATTTAATGGGGTGGAAAATGTTCACAACAATATATTTAGTTAAAAAAAAAGGAAAGAAAGAAAGGCTGCAAAACAGTGTGTACAGAGGGCTCACATTTTTGTAAAAAATTTTGTGTGAATTTACATGTACATGACTGAAATTCCTTGCACCTAAATGTTCACAGTGGTCAGCTAGGCATCTGGGCAGCATAATGATTGCAAATGCTTTGTGCTTTTCTCTATTTCCTAATTGGTTTTATGAAGAAATATTACTTTATAACAAGAAAAATATAATAAATGTGTGGGTTCTTTTTTACTTTGAGATACCAGTAAAATGCCTTTTCATGACTTCTGTCTCCTGTGGTCTTTCTGTTTTTATCCACATTGGCATGTGCACTTGTTATTTTCAGCAAATGAGCCAACTGAAATAAAACTCCATTTGTGTGAGCAGATTGTGGCCATTGGTATTCTAAAAAAAATAAATAAATAAAATAAAAAGGTGTCAACACCAAGTAATGGTTACTTCATTCATCTGAAAGGCACTGTCTTCTCCAGTCCTGCTCACTCTACACTAGCATCTCTGCTCAACCACTCCTGAAGGCATGACAGACAGTGTAGCTATCAGAATTCTTACATAGAGGGCTCCTGGGTGGCTCAGTGATTTAAAGCCTCTGCCTTCTGCTCAGGTCATGATCCTGGAGTCCTGGGATGGAGCCCCACATCGGGCTCTCTGCTCCACGAGGAGCCTACTTTCTCCTCTTTCTCTGCCTGTCTCTCCACCTTCTTGTAATCTCTCTGTCAAATAAATAAATAAAATCCTTTAAAAAAAAGAATTCTTACATAGAACTAGAGTCCTCTCTTTGCCTTGGAGAGGCAACATTTGTATAGAAGTTACCAGGGTTGATTTTTGTTGTTGTTGTTTTGTTTTATTATTCCTAGATTGACAACTTGGATTTGAGTTTCAGCTTTGCCACTTACTGACTCTGACTGTTGACTTTGGAGGGTTGGTTTCCCCATCTGGAAATTAATATAATGACAGCACATACTTACAGGGTTATTATAAAGACTAAATGAATAATACAATCAGGTGTTTAGTGTAGTGCTTGACATACAGTAAGTATTTAACAAATGCAGTCATTATTAACCCCTGAACAACCTTATTCCTTGGGGGGGGGGGAGACAAGAGTTTGAATTGTTTTTATTCTTGTATGCTTGCATTTGAGGAGAAGACATGAGAAGAATTTGACAGCTCAGAGAGGACAAAGGCAGGATGGGTTGAAGTGGAGGGTTCTGCTCTGTTGCTTCCATTTCATAAATATTTACAGACACAGAAGCACGGCACATGAGCAGTTTAAGTTCCTTCAAAAGAGGTTTTCTTTAAAAGATCAGCCTTCCTCAGCCCAACTTTCCTGTGTCCTGAGCAGAAGACAATATTCTGATAATGACCTCCTTAAAATCAACAGAAATTCTTGCCTTCACTCAGGAGAATAGAATTTGAGGGTTTAAAAGAATCTTCATTCTCATCCAGTCCAAGCTTCAACAAGACAGATGTTTGAATTTTTCCTAAAACATTCACAATATGTCCCCATCAAATCTATGCTCAACAACTCATGCCATGGCGAAACACTCAAACATTAACTCTGAATGGAAGTTCTCCCTTGTATTAAACCTAAACCTATTTTTCTGTAGCTTTCAACTTGGAAGAAAAAGAAAAGATAAATCCTTTTCCCTCATGGCTTTCTTTCAAATACTTGCAGCCATGAACTACATATTTCTCTCAGTTTACCTTCTTCAGGATAGATACAATCATTTTCCAAGATAATTGCCTACATGTAAACTTTCATGGATCTTCACAATTCTTATTCCTCCTCAGAACTTGGTCTACCAAAGTATGGTGTCTTGAACACATTCCTCTAAGTCATCTCACTTACATAGTACGTAACAAAATGGTTACCTCTATCATTTTAAACACTGCAGTTTTGTTCATGTAGGCAAGAGTGCATTTGCTTCTAGGTGACCACAAGGAACTTACTCTCAACTAAATCCCAAGTATTATTTATTTTCCTTCACAACTACTACATGACAATTACTTCATCCTATGACTGTGGCATTTTTCTAAGCACAGTATAGTATGTGACAGTCTCCTTGGTTAAATTTCATCATTTTAGATTAATTCCATTCTTTCAACTTGTCAAGATCTTTTGGAAAATTGATTTTATTATCCAGCATATTCACTAACAATCCCAAATTCATGTTGTCTACACATTTAAGGACTATAGCTTCTGTCTTCATAGAAGTCATTGGTTAACATTTTGACTAGCACTGAGGTGAGGCCAGAGCCCTGGTGAAAGTAACTAGAAAGCTCTTTTCAGTTTATCACTGATACAAATCTTTGGATCCTTCACTAAGTTATTATCTGACTAAAATCCCTTAATCCTTTCTTAAGACATCTTGATATGATATATGATATGGTCTGATAACTTTTGTCAGAAAGTCTTAATGAAATCCAGAAACACATTTTTTTCTGATCTTCTAATCTAAAATCTTTACTTAAAAAAGAAAAAAAATAAACAAATCTGACAAGACATGCTCTTAGAGAACTCACGCTGGATCTTAGGATTCTCTCTTTCCTTTCCTGGATATTCTCAAACAAAACAAAAACAAACAAACAAACAAAACCAAAAAAAATTGGCTTTTTGTAATCCATTTTGAAATTTTATTGTATTTCTTATTTCCATTTTAGGAATTGCCCTGACACTGGTCCTCTGGTCTCCTGAAAACTTTCTGTTCTATAAGACTCCTCAAAGATCACAGCAGTATAAGGAATGTGACTTAAACTATTGTAAAGTGTAAGTTGTTGAGTCCAAGAGGCTTAAATATGTTTACATCAATCAGACTTTTGTCATAATTTGTTAACAATGAGTTATCTATCAGGAGATGCAAAAAATAAATATACAAACACATAGAAGAAAGAGTTGGAGAGTAAATCTGTTACCTTGGGTTTGGAATGATTTCTTAGCTGTAATTCTGAAGGCACCTGAACCAAAAGATGAAAAACTGATGGATATTACTACATCAAAATTAATTTGGGACAACTCTGAAAGGTCATGCCAGCTGCAGGCTTCCTGTGGGTCTGGCTGAGGCTTTTGCTGCAACCACATCAGGGTTCAACTTCTCCCTCTGCCCAGCCCTGCAACCCTCTTTCACTTACAGGTGTGATTCCTGAGAGCACTTCAATAAGCCTTCTGCATGCAAATTTCCATCTTGAAGTCTGCTTCCTGGGAATTTGACCCAAGACAGTTGGTATCAAGTAGCAGACTTCAAAATGGGATTTTAGAGTTGTATCACTCTATAGATTTAGCTGTAAGTGAGGCCTGCCATCTGGAGTTCTGATAGCTTCTGGCATGCTGTAGTGAGAGAGTTATTAAATTTTGTACTGGTGTTGAACTGGGATGTGATACCAGTGGAACAAGAAGCACTAGCGATGAAATATCTCAGGCATTTGAGAAGTATCAGAAAATAGCAAGTTGCAAGCCTATGGAGTTGAGTGGCTATTGCTGAGTACTACTGATGTATTAGAGAAAGTCAACAAAGGCTGAGGTGACTAATCACCAATTTAAAGCAAAATATGAAATCAGAAGCAGTATATAGGAAAATCCAAGGAAAATCTTCCTTAGCAGCATATAAAAAGGCTCCCCTTTTCTTTCAGTAGGAGGCAGAAAAAGCTGAGAATCTCATCAAAATCTTAATTATAAGGGTAGCAAGACAGAGAACTTTGAATCAACCTCAGCAAGCCTGCCATTCCAAGATCAGGATGTGACTGGAATTTGAATATTAGGAGGGGAATATCTGTGTTGAAAAGCTCAAGAACGCTGAAAGCCCACATTCCCCTGAAGTCTACAGGACTGGTCCTCTCCTCCCTATTATAAACTGATGTTCCCCAACTTCTTGCTTAAAAGTGAACCACAAGAAAAAATCTGGAAAGTCCACAAATATATGGAAGTGAATAACATGCTATGAAACAATGAATGAGTCAACCAGGAAACTAGTGAAAAATTTTTTAAAAAATACATGGAAACAAAAACTTGAACAGACCAATAACCAACAAAGAAATTGAATCAGTAATCAAAAAACTTTCAACAAATAAAAGTCCAGGACCGGATGGCTTCACAAGCAAATTCTACCCAACATTTAAGGAAGAGTTAATACCTGTTCTTCTCAAACTATTCCATAAAATAGAAAAGGAAGGACAACTTCAAAATTTACTCTATAAGACCAGTATTGCCTTGATACCAAACCAGATAAAGACACCTCTAAAAAAGCAAACTATAGGGCAATATCCTTGATGAACATAGGTGCAAAAATTCTCAGTAAAATACTAACAAACTGAATCCAACATACATGAAAAAAATCATTGACCACATCAAGTAGGCTTTATTCTTAGGTTGCAAGGATCATTCAGTGTATACATCACATTAATAAAAGAAAGGATAAGAACAATATGATCATTTCAATAGATTCAGAAAAAGCATTTGACAAGATACAGCATCCATCCGTGATAAAAACTCTCAACAAAGCAGGTTTAGAAGGACCATACTTTAACATAATAAAGGTCATACATGAAAAGCCCACAGCTAATAGCATCCTTACTGGTAAAAAACAGAGCTTTTCCTCTGCAGTCAGGAACAAGACAGGGATGTCCACTCTCACCACTGTTAATTTTTTTTTTTCCTCACCACTGTTATTTAACATAGTATTGGAAGTCCTAGCCACGGCAATCAGACAACAAAAAGAAATAGGAAACATCCAGATCAGCAAGTAAAAAGCAAAATCTTCACTATTAGCAGATTATATGATATGCTCTATAGAAAACCCAAGACTCCCAGCAAAAAATTGCTAGAACTGACAAATGAGTTTAGCAAAGTCACAGGATACAAAATCAACATACAGAATTATGTTGCATTTCTACACCCCAATAATGAAGCAGCAGAAAGAAATTAAGGAATTAATCCCATTTATAATTAAAACAAAACCATGAAACCACAAAAGACCCCAAATAGCCAAAGCAATCTTGAAAAAGAAAAGCTAAATGGAGGTATCACAACTGTAGGCTTCAAGTTATATTACAAAGCTGTAGTAATCAAAACAGTATGGTACTGGCATATAAATGGACATGGGACCAGAAAGAATAGAGAATAACTTATGGAGATCAATAGAACAGAATAGAAAACCCAGAAAGGAACTCGCAACTATATGGCCAATTAATCTTTGACAAAGCAGAAAAGAATATCCAATGGGAAAAAAAGTTCTCTTCAACAAACGGTATTGGGAAAACTGGACAGCAACATGCAAAAGAATGAAACTGGATCACATTCTTACACCATTCACAAAAGTAAATTCAAAATGGATCAAAGACCTAAATGTGAGACCTGAAACCATAAAAATCCTAGATGAGAACACAGGTAGTAACTTCTTTGACCTCAGACATAGCAACTTCTTTCTAAATATTTCTTCTGAGGCAAGGGAAACAGAAGCAAAAATAAACTATTGGGACTACATCAGAATAAAAATCTTCTGCACAGCCAACAAAACAATCAACAAAACAAAAAGGCAACCCATGAGAGAAGATATTTGCAACTGACATATCTGATAGGGGGTTAATATCCAGAATATATAAAGAACATATACAACTCAACACCCAAGAAATGAATAAGCCAATTAAAAAATGGGCAGAAGACATGAATAGACATTTTTCCAAAGAAGATATACAGGTGACTAACAGACCCATGAAAAGATGCTCAACATCACAGATCACCAGGGAAATGCAAATCAAAACTACAATGATACATCACCTTATACCCATCACAATGGCTCAAATCAACAACACAAGAGACAATGAATGTTGCAATGGATGTGGAGAAAGGCGAATCTTTTTGCTCTGTTGGGAATGCAAACTGGTGCAGCCACTATGGAAAACAGTATGTAGATTCCTCAAGAAGTTAAAAATAGAACTACCATATGATCCAGCAATCACACTACTAGGTATTTAACCAAAGAATACAAAAATACTAATGTGAAATGTTACATGCACCTTGATGTTTATAACAGTATTATCTACAATAGCCAAATTAACAAAAGAGCCCAAGTCCATAGATCGATGAATAGATAAAGAAGAAGTGCTATATATGTATGTAATGGAATATTATTAGGTTATAAAAAAGAAGAAAATCTTGCCATTTGCAATGACTTGGATGGAGCTAGAGAGTATTACGCTAAGCTAAGCAGAATAAGTCAGTCAGAGAAAGACAAATACCATATGATTTCCCTCATATATGGAATTTAAGAAAAAAACAAGTGAGCAAAGGGGAAAATAAAAGAGAAGAAAACCAAGAAACAGCCTCTTAACTGTGAAGAACAAACTAATGGTTACCAGAACCATTAAGGACCAGAACCAGAACCAGGTTAAGGAGATATGTTGGGGGATGGGTTAAATAGGTGATGGGTATTAAGGAGTGCGCCTGTTGTGATAAGCACTGGGTGGTATATGCAACTGTTGAATCACTATATTGTACACCAGGAACTAAAATTATAGTATATATTAACTAATTGGAATTCAAAACCATTAAAATAAATAAATACATAAATGCATAAATAAACAAACAAACAGAGGCCTCCTGTTTGCCAAATACACACTATCCTTAGGATATAACCCCACCTAGCTTCTTTTGTAAAAGACCCATAGTTAGGGTCACACCTCAGCATAAGCCAACTAAGAAAGTGCTGGACCTACTAAGGGAGGAAGAAGACTATGTGTCAAAGGGGTGATGGTATCTACTCTATGCGTGACAGTGGCAGCTAGGATGGTATGTAAGTGACTATCCCCTGAATGTGTTGTGTCAGGGGTAACAGAATATAAAGTTGGATGGGAGAGAGATTATTGATATTGCAGTACCCTTCCAGGACACAAGATTTAACATCCCAGCAAGTTTGGTGGGAACCGATGCTAATATGCTAGAAGGACGCTCTTGGAAATGCTCAGAACCTTGGAAAATGTGATGGCCCACAACGAGTGAAGTAGAAATGCCAAAATTGTCATGGCAGATGATGGAAAGGCTCAGAGAAGTGACCATGCTACAATGGATATGCCATGTAAAGCCAGAAAAAAACCAAGTGACTATGGTCCATGGGAGGACCTGAAGGACACTTCATTTATCAAACCAGTAAGGAGTGCACAAGTGAGTGGGTGCTATGGACTAAATTGCATCCCTTCAAAATTCATATGTTGAAACCCTAACCCTTGATGTAACTATATTTGGAGATAGGATCTTTAGACTCTAATCTGAAATAATGAGGGTCCTTATAAGAAGAGACAGCAGAAAGTATGCATTCTGTCTCACTTTCTCCCCCTAACCCCATCATAGGCATGCACTGGGAAAAGACCATGTGACATAATGAGAAAAAGCCAGATCTGTAGGTCAGAAAAAGAACTCTCAGCAGAAAACAAATTGGCCAGAACCCTCATCTTGGACTTCTACCTCCCAGAACTATGAAAAAATAACTTCTACTACCTAGTCAATGGTATTTTGTTATGCCAGTCTGGAGTTCATTAACATAAAAGGGTACCAAAGGCATGCAAAGTTCAAGCATGGCTGATCTATACAGGCTAGGACTTATGAGAGGAGAGTCTGTTATGGAACTGAATTCCCTCATAGCAACAAGGATGATAGAACAGTGAAATAGTAGAGGGCAAGTGGTGGTATTTAGTCACACAAGACAAAGTGGACGTAATGTCATAATGATTGACAAGGTCAATGTGGCAAGCAGGTGGACATCTGTCCAGTGGACAACTATGAAGATTAAGGAATTTGTTATATTAGTTCAGATTTTAGGGATCTAGCAACTGGGACACACCAGGACATTCCTTCCAAAGTAAAGATCAGGCTATTTTTTCCACCCATATTCCAACAATAAGAAGGTAGTGGACACAGTGCTTATTAGGCCTCTTCTGGTGCTGAAGGAAGCATATGCAATAATTGATAATACTGTGCAAATTCATTTCATGGCTGAAATGAAAGCCTTCCTGCTCTGAATAGGGCCAAGAGCAGGAAAGAGTTCCACAGCAGATCAGGTGGCCATGCAAACAGCCTTAAA
The DNA here is from genome assembly GCF_922984935.1 of Meles meles. Taxonomy (NCBI): domain Eukaryota; kingdom Metazoa; phylum Chordata; class Mammalia; order Carnivora; family Mustelidae; genus Meles; species Meles meles. The sequence continues at coordinate 167,334,315 of NC_060067.1, read as the reverse complement.
ACTTGTGCTACAGACCTGGTAGAACCTATGGTACTAGATAGGTATCTGTGGAGAGAAGACTCCATGTGGAGTTTATAGCAGTCCTCATGAACCCAGTATAGAATCAACACCTGCTAGAAAAAGCTAAATGGAGACCATTAGGAGTCTGTAGTAAGGCCATGCCATCTACAGTAGTTCAAAAACAGCTACTGGCATGCTAAAGGATGCTGGTAGAGACTGAACATTTGAAACTGGGACATCAAGTGGCCATGTCACCAGAACTGCCCTTCAAGTAATAAGTTCAGGCAGGTTCTGCAAGAACCACTGGGAGGTTGAAGCAACTTCAGATCAGGTACAAGCAGTGGGAGGGTACAACGCATAAGCAGTAGCAGATGGACCACCACTGTTAGGCTAGCATCTCCTATTCAGCTCACACCTATGACACCCCTCTTTTAACTCACACCAGTAAAATAATCCATTGATAAAGGAGAAAAAGATCGAGTTTGGTCATAGATAGGTTAGTCTGGTATGTGGCTGGACACTGAAAATGAACTTTTGCTGCACATTAACCCCACTCAGAGGTGGCTCTGAAAGATAGCAATGACATTAAATTTTACCAGCAGGCAAGAATTTCAAGTGACACACCTGGTTGTTTACCTTGCATGGCAGTTGAAGTGATCTCAGATAATACTATATATGACCTCATGGACAGTGATGCATGGTTTGACCTGTTGGTAAGGGGTTGTAAAAAAAAAAAAAAAAAAGCAGATTGAGTAATTGAGTAGTTGGGACCAGAAAGAATGGAGAATAACTTATGGACTGGTCTATGGGAGTGGCCCAAAGTGTGAAGATTTTTTTGTCATATGCTAATGACCTCCAAAGAGCACCAGGATAGTTAAGCCAGTCAATGAATAATTAAGTTAGACTTTGTTAGCAGCTCCCCAACTTGCACGGTGGGTTCACAAATGAGGTGACTATGGAGGCAGGAATGGATGAAATGCATCAGCTCAAGGCTGATTTAATGTCTAACCTGCTCACAACAGAGACAAATGCTGAGTCTCCAATATGGCATCATACCTAGAGGAGATCAACCTAACATTTGGTGTCAAGTGGGTTATATTGAACTCCAACCTGGAAGAAACAGAAATTCATCGTAATGACTTATCTTGAGCAGAGATTTATCTTGATAGCATTAACATAAATTCTAGGTATGGGCTTGCTTTTTGTGACTAGGGGCCCTCAACTGGCACACCATCTAAAGTCTTAGCAACATGGGATCCTGCATAACATCCCATCTAGCCAGGAAATCCACCATATGCCAAGGAGGGAAGGCAAAGGTACATCGCCATGACATTTACTTATCCTATTACTTATTATTGTCCAGAAACTGCCAACTGATAAAGCAATAGTATAGTATTTTGTGGGCACATGTGAGTGCCAGCTTTGTTATGATACCCTAAAAGAATGGGAGGCCATTTATCAGGGCACAATATACTTCTATACTGCCTAAATCAAAGACATATATATATAGATATATATATAGATATATATATATGTGTGTGTGTGTGTGTGTGTGTGTGTGTGTGTGTGTGTGTGTAATTAAGATTAGGGTTAGGATTAGAGTTACATATATAATTCTTGGCAGTTTTCTACCTATATATATAATATAGGGGGACATGAGAACAGCCAGAATCTTAGAGAACATGAATCTCTAATCCTCAGAATGGATTTCTGGGAAATTGACCTAAGATAGTGTGATATAAGTAATAATGTCAATCTATCCACTTCTATTGTTTTCTCCTACTATGTTCAGCTGATTAAGCATGGGCATGGAGAAAGTGGTCTGTTGAAGGTTTTTCAGGGTAAGTGAAGCAAAAAAATAATAAATAATTGATTTAAAGTTATTTGCAAATACATTGATTAAATTAATATAGTAACACTAAGCTGGATAAAGTGAGAAGTGAAGACAGGAGGAGGAGGATGGATAGAAATACGGTTGAATGGGTTGAGAGTTTTTAGTTCAGAATACCCATGCAATGCAAATAGTGTGGCAACTGAGGTAGAATAGCAGGTTTTAGTATAAGAGTGAATATTTGAGTTCATGAGGCAAAGTTTCTAGTGATGATGATGTCCTGCATGTTATCATGGAACAAGTGGCTCAGCTGAAGTGGGGAATGTCACCAGACATGAGAAATTTAAGGAATCAGGAGACCAGGTATCTAGAGTAGGGTGTTATCTTTGCCTAGGACACAAGCAGGATTTGAAAAGTGAAAGATGGCAAATCAAGTGTTAAATCTTAATAAATAAAGCTACATGACAAGGAGTTCCTTAAATGACTATTAGGGAAAGGGGGGAAAGTGAGATAGTCATTTGATTTGAGCCTTAAAGGATTTTACAAAAGGAAGGGAGAAATGGTCTGAAAGTGGCAACCAAGGCCAGTCTCAGAGGCTGAGTGCCTCACAAATTTATTGGTTTGTCACAGAAGGAAAATTGAAAGAAAAGGTACAAATTTTTATCTTGAGTTCTTGTTGATGTTACATTAAAGAAGTCCACTTTTATAAGTGCATGGTGGCCTCGTATGTTTGAGAAATGTTGATATAAGCTAATGTATCATGGAATCAGTAAAAGACACTATGATGTAGATGACAGAAGGCTTGGCATCACAGAAAGGATGGCTAAAATGTATTCACAAACTACTTACATAATACACATAAATGCCCCAACCTCAAAAACATGAATGTGTTTATGGTTGGCAAACTCAAGATTTTTCATGCATTCTCTATCCCCACTCTCAAGATGTAGAGAGCACTTGAACCTGGATTACCTCCTCTGGTCCCTGGTCTGATGATACCACCTCTCCATAAAATTCCATACTCTAAACTTTTCTCCTTTTCCCATTCCATCAACATACCTTGTCAAAATGCACACTATGAAGGCATTGCCAGTGGACTCGCTTGCTAATACTGTATTACATGGTACCTGTTTAGTAACCATTTTCCTTTAAGACTGGATACTATATTATAAAAACATATATAACAATTATAAGAACCATCTGATTGGCTAAAGATAAATCTTTAACAGGTACAAACAGTATTTTTCAATTTGAGAAAGTAAAATATGGTATTTAACAAATATGATCTTTCTTTTTTCATAAATTGGGACTATTATTAATATCTCTTGGATTTTTAAAACTAAAAAATTATAATGGTGCTGGGAGAATTGGATAGCTATGTGTAGAAGAATGAAACTCGACCATTCTCTTACATCATACACAAAGATAAACTCGAAATGGATAAAAACCTCAAAGTGAGACAGGAATCCTTCAGAATCCTAGAAGAGAACATAGGCAGTAACCTCTTCAACATCAGCCACAGCAACTTCTTTCAAGACATGTCTCCAAAGGCAAAGGCAACAAAAGCAAAAATGAACTTTGGGGACTTCATCAAGATCAAAAGTTTCTGCACAGCAAAGGAAACAGTCAACAAAACAAAGAGGCAACCCACGGAATGGGAGAAGATATTCGCAAATGACAGTACAGACAAAGGGCTGATATCCAAGATCTATAAAGAACTCTCAAACTCAACACACACAAAACAGATAATTGCGTCGAAAAATGGGCAGAAGAGATGAACAGACACTTCTCCAAAGAAGACATGCAAATGGCTAATAGACACATGAAAAAATGTTCATCATCATTAGCCATCAGGGAGATTCAAATCAAAACCACACTGAGATACCACCTTACACCAGTTAGAATGGCCAAAATTGGCAAGACAGTAAACAATATGTGATGGAGAGGATGTGGAGAAAGGGGAAGCCTCTTACACTATTGGTGGGAATGCGAGTTGCTGTAGCCACTTTGGAGAACAGTGTGTAGATTCCTTAAGAAATTCAAAATAGAGCTTCCCTATGACCCTGCAATTGCACTACTGGGTATTTACTCCAAAGATACTGATGTAGTGAACAGAAGGGCCATCTGTACCCCAATGTTCATAGCAGCAATGTCCACAGTCGCCAAACTGTGGAAAGAACCAAGATGCCCTTCAACAGACAAATGGATAAAGAAGATATGGTCCATATATACAATGGAGAATTATGCCTCCACCAGAAAGGATGAATACCCAAATTTTGTATCAACATGGACGGGACTGGAAGAGATTATGCTGAGTGAAATAAGTCAAACAGAGAGAGTCAATTATCATATGGTTTCCCTTATTTGTGGAGCATAAGGAATAACATGGAGGACATGGGGAGATGGAGAGAAGGGAATTGGGGGAAATTGGAGGGGGAGATGAACTATGAGAGACTGTGGACTTTCAGGAGCTAACTGAGGATTTTGGAGGTGGGGAGTCATGTGAGCCTAGTGGTGGGTATTATGGAGGGCATGTATTGCATAGAGCACTGGGAGTGGTGCATAAACAATGAATTCCGGAACACTGAAAAGAAATCTATCTATCTATCTATCTATCTATCTATCTATCTATATATCTATATATATATATATATCACTAAAAAATTATCATGTATCTACAAAGCATGGTGTAGATATTAAATGACATTATTAACTAATAATGGAGAAGATAAAATAGATATACAGGATACTTTACATGACTTTATGTGTTACCCACTTGGAGGAATTTCAAAAGAGGTCACCTTTCACTTGGTGACCAAACATGCCATTTCTCAGATCAATGGATGTGTGATAGTTAGAATTTTAGGCTCTACTTCAGAATATGGAGGATTTATATTTTAGCAGGTCAGACATTTATTGTTGCCTTGAAATCTTACCAAGGAGCTATTAACCAATCATCTCCATCTGTGTTTGAGAACTCCCCTGTCCATTGCTTCCCTGCAATCACGCTATCCCTTAAGATGACAAAAAAGGCTACTTAGGACTGCAGAAATTAGATACCACTTGGAGTCACTTTTGTTGTTTATTTATTCTTGTGACATAGGTAATGCCAGATCTTGTCATGAGGTGAAGCCCAAGGTTTTAGCATTCTTCTGTCTATACCATTCCTTTGTTCATCAGAAACCTGAAACAGCACATGCTACTGTCCCTCCTGTTTAGTCAGCTTCAGCCTCCACACACCGCCTCTGCAAGGAGCCTGAGGCTTGAGGAGGGGGCTGTGTGTGAGGCTACAGGGATTGATGGGCCGTTAATACAGTGGGACAGTTGCATTGTCTTATTCTGACAATGCTGCCATTTAACATCTTCATGGGCGGGCACCATGACCCAACCACACAACTAATGAGGTTTAACACGCCCAGCTCTGTCTACCCTCTGAATACTAGTTAGCTTCCACGTCTGTAAGAACAAGTTCTCAGCGAGTCCATAATGGAACGGGATGATGTACAGTAGTTCTTGCATTTGGAATTGGGCTGCTGGAATGTCTAACTTTTTGGAGAGAAATCCATGCGAGGCATGGGGCAAAGAGGTAAGCAGAGAGATAAACATTCTCTTGTCCTCTTCATACAGAATTCTACATGCAGTTCCTAGAAGGAACTCAAAGTGTATTTTAGGAGTCTTCAAGCCTGTGGGTAGAGCAGGGGTGACTCGGCTAAACCCAATATAGAAATAAAACCTCAGCCCAAGGCTTCTGGACTTCTGGGTCACCGCTTCTTCCCAAACAGGAAAGACTTTCATCTGAAACCTGTTCCAAAACGAGAATGATAACTTGACACTATGAAGACTTTAAACTATGGAGTCATCCTTGACTCTTTCCCCGCTTCCCTGTGCCCTCCATTCATACGTCTACTGAATTGGGTCCCACTCAGCCCGTGCTTTGCTCTCCCACCTTCACCTTGGTTGAGTGCTCACGACTTCACTCTTTGATTATGTCAAAATCTCCCCAAATGGTCTTTGGTCCCACAAGCTTTGCTCCACTATTTCCCCAGAATGCCACTCTTAGATTCAGTTTCCAGAAACTTTTATTGTTCAAGAACCTACTAAGGATCTCCATGATCATCGGAATAAGGTTCACATTCTAGGTTAGCATTCAATACCTGATTACCTTTCCTACCAGATCTTCAGCTATTTCCTATATGGTTCCAATCAACATGGGTGCCTCATCATCCCCCAAACACTATTAGTATTCTCATTTGAACATATTTCCTCCTCCTTCTCCCATTTAAAAGATTTCCATTTCTTTCTTCCCAGACAAATACTACACTCTTTTTAAGCCCAGATCAAGCTCTCCTCCACACTGAATATTTTCTGAGTACTGTAGCTTCTCCATTTCTCACCTCTGGCCTCTGACCTCCTTGAGTTCTTATTGTCTCCACAGCCCATTTGAGCCTTTGTTATAACTTACCTACATTATTACACGTAGTTATACAACTGTACTCTGTGTCTTTTCAAGCAATTTATAAACTGCTTAAGGAAGGAGAATGCCTTTATTTTGTTCTCCCATAATGCCTAATAGAGGACTAAACTACAACAGGTGCTTGATATATTCCCATTAAATTGAATTGTAAGCAAGATTTAGGTCCACTCTATCAGGCCAGAATTTTTTTGGCAACCTCTCCATGCACCCTCCAAATGTTGACACTTACTCTATGGAAATCATCCTGTAATTCCTAAAACCAATTATAGCTACCAATTAACCAGAAAACGATTCAAGACCCACTTAATTTCAAACAATGTTAGGTCCAATCAAAATCCAAAGAAGAATCAAGATAATTTGAATTTCTCATGATGGGATTGGCATACAATGCATTTAATCTAAGGTATTGTATAATAAACCTCAGGTCAACCAAAGCTCAGCCCTGTACAATAAGCTATTCAACATTTCTAAGCATCAGTTTCCTTATCTGTAAGATTTTTTTTTTCCATTTTATTTATTTTTTCAGCGTAACAGTATTCATTCTTTTTGCACAACACCCAGTGCTCCATGCAAAACGTGCCCTCCCCATTACCCACCACCTGTTCCCCCAACCTCCCACCCCTGACCCTTCAAAACCCTCAGGTTGTTTTTCAGAGTCCATAGTCTCTTATGGTTCGCCTCCCCTCCCCAATGTCCATAGCCCGCTCCCCCTCTCCCAATCCCACCTCCCCCCAGCAACCCCCAGTTTGTTTTGTGAGATTAAGAGTCATTTATGGTTTGTCTCCCTCCCAATCCCATCTTGAAGAAAGAATAAAAGAAGATTTATTTTTTAAAAGATTTTATTCATTTATTTGATAGAGAGAGAGAAAAGAGAGAGAGAGAGGGTATGCACAAGCAGGGGAGTGGGAGAGGGAGAAGCATGCTCCCCACACCCACCCCCTGTCCAGCAAGGAGCCCAATGCAGAGCTCAATCCCAGGACCCCAGCTGGGATCATGACCTAAGCCGAAGGAAGTTGCTTAACCAACTGAGTCATGTAGGTGCTTCTATCTGTAATATTTAATAACATCTTGCTTCTTACAGAGTGGAAGATTAAGTGTGTTAACACATGTGAAATGCTTAGCATGATACCTGGGATATAGCAGGGATTTATTATTACATTTTTTGGGTTTTTTTGTTTGTTTGTTTTCTTCCTTGTGACTGGTCACCCAGCAGAGAGCGCCAGGGAAAGCTCAAAGCTCCAGGCTTTGTCAGCAACTGTCTTGTGTTGTGTAACAGGGTCAAGGATGATGAATTAGTATCCAACTCTTTTCAGAAAGAAAAGTTCATCAGAACTGAAAAGAAATCAGAAAGAAAAGAGTTCATCAGCCTGGAAATGTTTTAATTGATTATAGCAGACAGTGAGCCTTAAAGTGATGGATTTTTCCATACCCTTGTTGTCCATCCATCTGACTCTTTCCTCTACTTTCCAGAATCAGATTGACCATCCTTCACCCACTGGCAGCCCAGCTACACAGTTTCTTGGGTCCTCTTCCTGTTATGTTTGTTTCTTTGTTGAAGAGTCTGGGGTAGGACTGCAGGGACAGGAAGGAGGACGGGCAGGTGAGGTGAGCAGAGCATTTGAGTTTCTTTTTCCCACCCTGTACCCCTTTGAAGGCAGGACTCCATGCCCACAATGCCCACACTGCACCAGCCTAGAACAGAATGTCCCCTTAATTCATGGCTTGGTCATATAGCTGTCCCTAAGGAGAAACAATTACAGCAGATAAAGCCAGTTTAGAGTTTACAGGAAAAAAAGGAGGAGAAAAAGTGTTACTTTTGCACCTTAATGCAGCAAAGTATTCCCCCAGAGACACCTGGACCTTGGTGTGGTAGCCTGCTTCTGGGGAACTTTATGAAATGGCTTTCCCTTTTACTCTGACAGGCAGGGATAGCACAAGCCACATCTGAACCATTCATGACTATTGCCTCTGGCACCTCACAGATTTCCTTCTTTCTGTGAGAAAGATGGCATTTCAGACTTGACAGCTTCTCTTTCAAGCTATGTACTTGCTTTGATAGGTGATAAAGTCAGGGTTCCCTCAAGGATGGCTCATTACAAGTAAGGACTGCTCAGATAAATCAGAATAATCTGAGGAGGGAGTGGTTCGGGGAGATTGTTTGGCTCTCTCTCTCTCTCTCTCTGCCAAACAAGCATTGCTAGGAGAATCATGGGAGAGCAGACACCTGTGGAAGAAGGAAGCCAGAGGGTCCAAGTACAGAGCACAGGCATAATGTCAGAGCCTATACCAAATCTAGTATAACTCTGCATCATCAGGGCCAAAGCATCACTGCCCAGTGCTCCGTAAATCAGGGCCCCTTGGCTGTTGCCCTAATCTGCTCCTGTGACCACCACATGCAGTTATAAGTTTATAGAAATAAATGACCTCTTCTCTGCCTCTACAGAAGATACTAAGGATCCTCAGATACCTGCTTTCCAGAACAGGTGTAACTACATCACTGCAGTGGGGGGAAGAGTTGTACAAGGCATAGAAGAAAACAGATTTCAGCAACATTTAAGGCAAAAAAAAAAAAGGGACAATTGTGGCTGTCTAATAATGGAGTCAACTGTCCAATAAGGCAATGAGGTTGCCATGAATGGAACTGTCTAAGAGGATCTGGCAAGATCATTTATGAGAACATTCTCCACTGGGTGGGATGTTGGAGTAAGGGGTCTCTAGTCTCAAGCATAATCTAGTTCTAGTTTTCTAGAGGTTGGACAAACTACACATAGAAGGTGATACAAGAGGATAGACTACACTGTACTCAACCCTTGTATTGCACTCAGATCTGGCATTCAGTTGCATAAGTTAGTGTTGGAAGCTCTAGGCTAGACCTCCCTCCACTTCCATTTCCTCCTCTGATCTACTCAATTGGCTCTAGACAAGTTCCTATTTCCTCCTTCCATGGAGAAGAACAGTAAATGCTAATAGTATTCTTGGGGAAAGATTTCCCCTGGGCTTCCATTTTGTGGTTACTTGGAATTCAGCATCTGGACAAAAAGAAAATAGGTGACAAATTGTGCTGACTCCAGCCTCCTGACTCCCATCTTGCTGCGGTTTCTGCTGGAATTTGATGGATCTTTGGGGAAACTCCTAATAATTCTCCCTAGGATCCATGCTGAGAGCAGAGGTTACCACCGTGGGTTTTGGAGTCAGAAAGGCGTGGGCTTAAATTCTGGCATTACCACTTTATTGCTCGCCAGGCACAGTGTGATCTTGGGAAAGTTATTCTACTCTCTGACCCTCAGTTTCGTGATCTGTAAAATATGGAAGAAAGTACCAACCACACTGGGATTTCTGTGAATTTCTTTATAAATATTAAGTGCTTAGCACAACTTATGTGTGTAATAAACAGTGGTTATTATTATGCCACATTCTACTCATCAGCAGCATTCGTTTCTGCATGTTCTGCTGTCCTGTCTGCACCTAAATCTGTGCCCCCACCTGCAGCCAGTCCGTACTCATCACTGGCTTCCACTCCCCTCTTGCATATTCAAGGCCAGTACTTCAGCAATTCTTGCCTCGACCCTCTCTTGCATCACTGATTTTTTTCATTTTCTACTGAAACAGTTCCATCAGCATACAAAAATTTGTTATATTGCTATTTCTTTCATCTTGGAAAAAAACAGAAAACAAAACCACCTTCTAGTCATCCTCACTTCCTTGCCAATTACCAATGTATTCCTTTGTTCCCCTTTGCAACAAAATCCTTGAAAGAGCTATCGCTACTCACTGGCTTCAACTCTCCTTTTACTATTCTTTCTTAAACTCAATCCAATAAATCCCTTGGCCGCACCAGTCCACTGAAACTGTTCTCATCAAGGTCACGGATCTGCATTGCTAGATCTGTCCTCATCTGAATGGACTCTCTAGTAGCTGCGACTCAGTTGATAACTCCTTCCTCATTTGTACATTTTCTGTGCTTGGCTTTTAGGACACCAGTCTCTCCTGATTTTCTGTGCACCTCATCGGCCACACCCCAGGGTCCTTTGCTGGTCCCTTCCTCTTAATTATCAATGACTGAGGGTCACAGGCTCATTCCTTGGGCCTCATCGTCTCTATCTGTTCTCATCTCTTGTGGCCTAGAGTCTGGTGGCTTTAAATAGCATATATATTCCAATGCTTCTCAAGTTTACATTTCCATTCCAGATCTCTCTTGTAAATTAGCCTTCCACTGACAAGCTCCACTTGGATATCTAATAGAAATTTTAAGTCTCATGTCCTAGCAATTGCACTACTGGGTATTTACCCTAAAGATACAAACATAGTGATCCGAAGGGGCACGTGTACCCGAATGTTTATAGCAGCAATGTCTACAATAGCCAAACTATGGAAAGAACCTAGATGTCTATCAACAGATGAATGGATCAAGAAGATGTGGTATATATACACAATGGAATATTATGCAGCCATCAAAAGAAATGAAATCTTGCCATTTGCGACGATGTGGATGGAACTAGAGGGCATCATGCTTAGTGAAATAAGTCAATCGGAGAAAGACAACTATCATATGATCTCCCTGATATGAGGACATGGAGAAGCAACATGGGAGGTTAGGGGGATAGGAGAAGAATAAATGAAACAAGATGGGATTGGGAGGGTGACAAACCATAAATGACTCTTAATCTCACAAAACAAACTGGGGGTTGCAGGGGGGAGGTGGGGTTGGGAGAGGGGGAGGGGGTTATGGACATTGGGAGGGTATGTGCTATGGTGAGTGCTGTGAAGTGTGTAAACCTGGCGATTCACAGACCTGTACCCCTGGGGATAAAAATACATTATATGTTTATAAAAAAAAAATTGGAAGGGGAGGTGAACCATAAGAGACTATGGACTCTGAAAAACAACCTGAGGGTTTTGAAGGGTCAGGGGTGGGAGGTTGGGGGAACAGGTGGTGGGTAATAGGGAGGGCACGTTTTGCATGGAGCACTGGGTGTTGTGCAAAAACAATGAATACTGTTACACTGAAAAAATAATAATAATAATAATAAATTGTTAAGGGGAAAAGGAGAAAAAAAATAAAAACGACACTACCATATGATGCAGCAAAAAAAAAAAAAAAAAAAAGTCTCATGTTCAAAACTACACTCCTTCTCCTCCCTCTCAAATCTATACCTCCAGGAGTCTTTTTCTGCTCAGTGAATGGGAACTCTATGCTTTAATTCACTCAGACCAAAAACCTTGGGTCATCCTTGATTCCATTCTCTTATGTCCTGTACCCAAAACCATCAGGAAATAATGTATGTTTCACCTTTAAAAATATTTCTAGAATTTGGTCACTTGTTACCACTTTCATAGCTACAGCCCATAGTCGAAACCATCAGGAAATAATGTATGTTTCACCTTTAAAAATATTTCTAGAATTTGGTCACTTGTTACCACTTTCATAGCTACAGCCCATAGTCGAGTCTCCAGCTCCTGTCACCTAGATATTGCCATAGTCTCCTCTCCGGTCTCCTAGCTTCTACCATTGCTTCCTTCTATCTAATCTGAACAAAGCAACAAAATATATCTCTCAAAATCAAAATAAGCCATGTCATTCTCCTCAATTTCCTTCAGTGGCTTCCTATTCTATTAGAAATAAACCCCAAGTTGCATAGGATTTTACAGTCATATGTGATCTGGATCCCTGTTGGCACTCTTATCTCATGTCTTACCATTCTCTCCTCATCTCTGTATGCCAATCACATCACCTTCTTGTTGCTTCTTGGGTCTTCCCAGTACATTTATCCTCCAGGAACTTTGCAGTGTCTCTGCCTAGATATGGGCATATCTGACTCTCCATTCCTTTCAGTCTTTGCATGAATGTCTCTTCTCAATAGGCCCTCCCTATTTATAATTGCAACACCCTACCATCAGGCAGCAGACTCATGTCTGCTTATTGTAACATACTATATAATTACCAGTTCTTATATCTAATGTTAAAGTTTGCCTTCTTCCCCTCTCTCCCCATTCTGCTTGCATGTAAACACTATCAGGGCCGGGGTCTTGTTTTGTTTACTGATACCTTGCTTTGTTTTGTATACTGATGTGTTACAAAAAACAAAACAGTGCCTGATGCAGAGTAAACACTCAGCATCTCTGTTGAATGCAATAATTAATTATTATTAAATTTGAATTTTCAAATTTCAGTTTCAATTCCCCTCATAGCAACAAATTTAGACAGACTTGGCACAAGGAACTATATTCAAGAGTCCATTTCCTCAAAGATGCTTGTACATGGAAAGGATAAATCAGGCAGTCAATGCTGTTGCGGGATTAACGGGTCAAAGAGGATCATCTACACTAGCCTATATATCAGAAGGGGCTCAACCATCCTCCTGGTAAGAGTGGCTTCTCGACCAATCAGTCTGTTTAGCAATGGCACTACTCACTATGAGAGGACAGGAGAAGTTAACACAAGGTCCCTGCTCAAAAGGCAACACTTAGCCACATAAAACAATAAACAGACCATACCAGGCAGTATATCAGCAAGAACTAAATTGAGTGTTATTGAGTATAAGTGCTATTAGAGTTCAGAGAGGGGAGAAATCAATGAGCACTGAAGCTGCTCCGGAGCTCTGCACCATCACTCCTCAAGTTCCTTGAGGGCAGGGGCTATATCATCTTTTTATTTTCTATGTCCTTTTCCTTCTTCCTTGCTTGTCTAGTTGCCTGTCTCCTTGCTTTTTTATCTTCATTTCCGTAGACAAAGAACAATGTGTACTTGTAGTAGATATACAACAACTGCTTTACGTTTTCCCTAACTTCTTTCAAGAAGGATTTAGTGTGGCTTATAGGGATATATATAAATTTAAAGTTAAAAAAAGCAAGCTTAAAAAGGATGTTACAAGGGAAAATCAAAACAAGGGAAGAGACATAAAGTGGACTGAGGAATGAGGAAAATATTATTAAAATGCAAGCCATAAAGACCATGCCTTTGCAATAGATGAACCACAAATTTGGCTCCAAGCTTTCAAATGGACTATTTAAAAAGGAAAGCCTGATTAATTATGCAATTCGCATTGTCCTTATGACAGAAGTAGACCAATTGTTCAGCAGACACTAAACTATTCCAGAACTTAAGACTTCTGCCTATTTCTGCTTAAAGTCCTCATGGAGCAGACGTGTTATAATGTAATGAACAGTATCCTCAAGGAACTTCTTAGCATAGACACAACCATGAGTTTCGCAAGACTGTTTATTCCACACATAATTTTACCTATCTGGGAGCATTCCTATTTTATTAAACTTGAAGGTTATGGAACAGCCCAAACATTTAACTGTTGCCTAGATCTATAAATCTAACAAGGTAAAAGGCATTAGGACAAATTTAAGAATGAAACTGTTTTATAAGGGTGTAAGCATCTCAACACACACACACACACACACACACACACACACACACAGCCTGTGACTAAGCTTCAAACAATCGTATCTCCTGCACACATACAATTTATTCTTAATATTGTAGTGATGTCTGTACTTCACTTATTTCTCTTGCTAAATTTTAAACTCATCAAGGCCAAGTACAAAATGTCATCTTGCATATCTTTGTATCCCACACTGCATACAGCACCATGTCTTTCTCTAAATGATTTTTTTGTCATTCAACAACTATTTATTGCCTTCCTTCTAGATGCTAGGCAATTCCTTAACAATGAACAAAATTCCTTACCCTCAGTAGTATTTACAATGAGGGCAGAGATTGATGCAATATAGATGATAATTGCAATACATAAATAAATTATTTAGTATATAAGAAGGGAAATTTCCATGACTATAATAAATGATAGAGAAGGGCAAGAGGGTTTTGGTTCTGCATGCACACGCAGAGGTGGGCTTGGTGATGTTAACTAGCATAGTCAGGGTAGACCTCACTGAGAAGGTGAGACAAATGATGAGTTAAAGAAGATAAGGAAGGTCTGAGGAGAGGCTCCACATGCTGATTGCCAACTCTGGCCTCTCGGCTTGGAGGCAAGGAGAGTACCTGCCACTGTCTGCTTTCCCTTGGTGGTCCGCTCACAACTAGTCCCACTGGAGATGGCAGACAACCTTGGAAACGAGTAGTGGGAGAACCAGCTTGCAGGAGCAGCCAGCAGCCCAGAAGCATGAGATAGTGAAGGAGGAGGAGACCCAGAAATGCAGCAGGAGACAGCTCCAGTACCTGCCCTGTCAAAGAAGACCAAACAGCCTAAAGAATGTTTTTTGATGCAACCAAAGGAAACAGAAGAGGATGCCACCAAGACAAGGAAGAGAAGAAAGAAGAAAATTACAGATGTTCTTGCAAAATCCGAGCCCAAACCAGGGACCCCTGAAGACCTACAGAAACTGATGAAGGACTATTATGGCAGCAATCGTTCAGTGATTGAATAAGAAGAACTAAACCTCAAGTCCAATGATTTGACTCATAGTCTCTCTTCATACCTAAAAGAAATCTGCCCTAAGTGGGTAAAACTTCAGAAAAACCATAATGAGAAGAAATCAGTCCTGATGTTGATCATCTGCAGCTCTGCTGTCTGGGCCTTGGCGCTCATTAGGTCAATGACAGCATTTAGGGAAGACAGCAAAGTTATGAAATTATTTGCAAAACACATTAAGGTCAAAAAGCAGGTAAAGTTGCTGGAGAAGTGTGTGGTGCACTAGGTGTAGGAACACTGGGGAGAATTAAAGAACTCATTAAACAAGGTGACCTTAATTTGAACCCCTTAAAGTTTCTCGTTATTGACTGGAACTGGAGAGATCAGAAGTTGAGGAGGATGATGGACATTCCTGAGATAAGAAAGGAGGTTTTTGACCTTCTGGAAATGGGAGTCCTCAGTCTATGCAAGTCTGAATCTTTGAAGCTCGGCATTTTCTAAGTCTGGGTCCTAATGAAAATTCCAGTTTTTATGGCGGGATTTACATCTCATTTAATAGCTCTGGAATCTTGCAAGGACTCAGTAAATATCAGCCATTTTTTTATTATGCTAACGGGATCACCCCATGAATCACTAGAAATTTTTGTTGGAGATTCTTTGTCAAAAATGAAGCTGTCCTTTGCCAACTCCTCTGTATAATAAAGTATCACCAGCTTGTGTATGAAAAAAAAAGAAAAAGAAGAAGATGAGGAATTTGGCCAAATAGATATCTGAAGAAAGAACATTTCAAACAGAGGAAAGAACTAAGACTTTAATATAGATAACATATCTATTTTCATTGAATATGAACTAACCCTCAAATAATTGTGACTTATTGACATTAGTGTGAGGGATAATGATTGAGACAGGAGTATACAGGGTACAGAAAGACAAATGTGGAATAATGAAAATGCCTACATTCTCAGTAGTAACAATGAGTTGTTTAAAATGTAGCGCTGCATATTTTCAATGAAGAATAATATCGTTATGACACCCAGCTTAGAAGGAAAATGTCTTAGTTAAAGCAATCTCAGTAAGGCTGCAATAACAAACAAACCCTGAAATCTCATTGTCTTAAGACAAAAAAATATATATTCTTCCTCATGCAAAGGAGATGCCTCTACCTCTTCAGGATATCTCCGTTCAAATAATGGCTCAGGGATCCAGGCTGTTTCTGTTCTATGGCTCTGCCATCTTGATACAGAGCATCCATGGTAAGCAGAGCAGGGGGGAAGAGAGTGCATGGAAAACTGACCCTATTGTTTTATTCTTTGGCCCTGAAGTGATTCACGTCACTTATGCTTATGCTCATTAGTCAGAACCAGTCACATGCCCTGACCTCACTGCATGGGATGCTGAGAAGTGCAGTGAAGACTGCTCACGAAAAAGAAAATGAAAGGGACATAGGGAGACAGCACAGTCTCTAATACGGAGGAGAATCAGTCGGGCTGTATTTGAGTTTGTGGCACTGCCAGACAAGTTAACCTTGACTTATGTCCCATTCTGAAATGAGCCTATTTTATAACTGCAATTCTCAGAAAGGATAAATCTGGTCAAGATCATAATAACAATATCTGGAGGGCTTTATTTTATGCACTACATCTTAAAATGTTAATAAAATAATGATTAGAAAATGATTAAAACTATACTCTGCAATAAGACCTATGTATACATTATGCCCATTTATTTAATAAAATTCATAAAATAAACTATATGTATTCTATATGTATCCTACAGGGGGATGTTGGAGATGCTCTGATAGATTTTTATTTTTTTTTAATTTTCTCTCTAAGAAATCATTGAAATTTTTTATCACATGTACCTGAAAGAAAATTTCTTTCTGTGAAACATTTTCTCCTTTCAATTCCTTCTGATAGTCCTGTGACCTACCTATTGTTGACTGACATTGGTCTGAGACTCTATGTATATTATTTTTATCAGATTCCTTTTTGCTAAATTCAGGTACTTTATTTTTAAATTTTTTTTATTTGTTTATTTTCAGCTTAACAGTGTTCATTGTTTTTGCACCACACCCAGTGCTCCATGCAGTACGTGCCCTCCCTATTACCCACCACCTGGTTCCTCAACTTCCCACCACCACCCCCCACTGCCCCTTCAAAACCCTCTGGTTGTTTTTCAGAGTCCATAGTCTCTCATGGTTCATCTCCCCTTCCAGTTTCCCTTAACTCCCTCTCCTCTCCATCTCCCCATGTCTTCCATGTTTTTTGTTATGCTCCACAAATAAGTGAGACCATATGATACCTGACTCTCTCTGCTTGACTTATTTCGCTCAGCATAATCTCTTCCAGTCGCGTCCATGTTGCTACAAAAGTTGGGTATTCATCCTTTCTGATGGAGGCATAATACTCCATTGTGTATATGTACCACATCTTCCTTATCCATTCATCCGTTGAAGGGCATCTTGGTTCTTTCCACAGTTTGGCGACCATGGCCATTGCTGCAATAAACATTGGGGTACAGATGGCTCTTCTTTTCACTACATCTGTATCTTTGGGGTAAATACCCAGCAGAGCAATTGCAGGGTCATAGGGAAGCTCTATTCTTAATTTCTTGAGGAATCTCCACACTGTTCTCCAAAGTGGCTGCACTAACTTGCATTCCCACCAACAGGGTAAGAGGGTTCCCCTTTCTCCACATCCTCTCCAACACACGTTGTTTCCTGTCTTGCCAATTTTGGCCATTCTAACTGTGTCTGATGGTATCTCAATGTGGTTTTAATTTGAATCTCTCTGATGGCTAGGGATGATGACCATTTTTTCATGTGTCTGATAGCCATTTGTATGTCTTCATTGGAGAACTGTCTGTTCATATCTTCTGCCCATTTTTTGATATGATTATCTGTTTTGTGTGTGTTGAGTTTGAGGAGTTCTTTATAGATCCTGGATATCAACCTTTTGTCTGTACTGTCATTTGCAAATATCTTCTCCCATTCCGTGGGTTGCCTTTTTGTTTTATTGACTGTTTCCTTTGCTGTGCAGAAGCTTTTGATCTTGATGAAGTCCCTAAAGTTCATTTTCGCTTTTGTTTCCTTGGCCTTTGGAGACATATCTTGAAAGAAGTTGCTGTGGCTGATATCGAAGAGGTTACTGCCTATGTTCTCCTCTAGGATTCTGAAGGATTCCTGTCTCACGTTGAGGTCTTTTATCCATTTTGAGTTTATCTTTGTGTACGGTGTAAGAGAATGGTCGAGTTTCATTCTTCTACATACTGCTGTCCAGTCAGGTACTTTTTAACTTCTGTTCTTAGTTGCTCGAAGCTTGAATATTAAATTATAGAATGAAATTACATAATTGGCATAAGTTATACAAAGGTGCCATGGACTGTTCTTAACCAGTATTGACTCAATATTCTGCTTGTATGGTTTTCTAATTTTCCATATTTGTATGCCGTATGCCTCTTTCTTCTGGTGTCTGCTCCTGCACAATGCACCCAACTCCAAGCATCAGGGAAAGAAAGAGTCTTATATGCTTGGGAAGAATAAATTCCAGATTGGGAATCAGACTCACCCATTGGACACAAACATGGTTTGACATCTCATAGAGTTCAAGACTCCTCTCCACTTGTGCTTTTGAATGCTCTGGAATTGCAATTTTATGTTCTAATGACTCTAATGCTTTGGGCAGATGGGACACATTCAAGATTTTGTTTTAGAATAATTAAACTTAGAAAAAGCTGTCAGAGCTGTGTTCATTCCAAAAGGTTGTAGGGCTTCAGCTGCTGGAGAATGGACCCACCCTGCCTGAATCAAGTGAGTAAGAAAAAAAATCAAAGAGAATTTCGTCCTTATACAATGAGACCATAAGATATTTCTTCATGTATTTTAACTTTCATTAATTTATTGTAATCAGAATACAAAGGTTGACTTTTCTTTGAGTTCATTTTGATCTGTGCATTTTACTAGAAAGTCATCCATTCAGTAAGATTTTTAACTAGATAACACAGATTTGAATACTACTATATACTATTATTTTAAGCTTCAAGGAATATGACTTGATGCTCCATCTTAAGTATGTTGTGTTTAATCTCACTTTTTCTTATTTATTGTACTGTTCAGACACTTATCAGATATTTTTAAAAGGCTCTTGGATATTTATTTCCAACTTATATTGCTTTTATATTTTCTAGTTAATTCCTGTTCTATCATTATTGTTTCAAATTTCTTATTGTTTTTGTATGATCTTTTTTTTCTAATTTTTTAATTATCAAATTCTTTTTTATTTTTATTCTTCCTTATTTAATAAAATCAATGAGATATGAATTTACCTTTATTATTTGGCAATTAGTAGGCGATATGGCCATAAAATGCCCATTTTAGGAACTCATTATAGTCTTCCTTATAGCCCAAGGTATGATAATTTTCACAAAATATTATTGTTACTTGAAAAAAATTCTCTTAAGTTACACACTTTGATATATACCTATAAAATTAGGCTCACTTGTTGTATTATTCAATCACCTCTACCCATATTTACTCTATTTATAACATAAATGTTAGTAACCATTATATCCTTCTATGAAGAATGACCTTATTAACCTATTAACTGTTCTTGTCTTAAATTCTCATTTGTCCTTTATTAATAACATCTTTTCTTTATTTGTATTTACTTGGTGTATCATGACACATTTACTTCAAATTTTATATGTAATTTTGTCATAGTTATGTCCAATTAACTATGTAGTTGGGCTCTATGGTTTTGTGTTTTGTGATGTTTTAACACAATCTAAGAATTCTTGTATTTTAATGTGGGCATTTAACCTTGTCACATTTCTTTAAAAACTAATTATTTAAACTATTTAAAATAGTTTTAGATTTATAAAAATGTTGTAAAGATAGTACAGAGTCCCACTTCCCCTATTACTAACATCTTACATTAGAATAGTACATTTGTCATAAGTGATGAACCAATATTGATGAATTATGGGTAACTAAAGTCCATATTTTTCTTAGATTTCCTTAGTTTTACCTAATAACTTTTTTCTGCTTCAGATCTCATCCAGGGTTACATTAAGTGATCATGTCTCCTTAGGTTCTTCTTGGCTGTGGCAGTGTCTCAGACTTAACTTGTTTTGGGTAGCATTGACAGTTTGAGGAGTACTGACCAGATGTATTGTAGAATGCCCCTCAACTGGTCTTTTTTTTTTTTTTTTAATGCTTTACTTAAAGTTAGACTGTGGGTTCTAGGAAGAAGGACCATGGAAGTAAAATGTCATTCTCATCACACCGTATCAAGGGTTCATACTATCATTGTGACTTATCATTGATTGATAGTGACTGAGGTAGTGTTTGCCAGCTTTTTCTTCTGTAGAGCTAATCCCCTTTCTCATACTGTACTGTTTGGAAATAAGTCACGGTGTGCAGCCCACACTTAATGAATGAAGAGGTATGCTTCACCTTCTTGAAGATAGACTATCAACATAAATTATTTGGAATTCTGCACAGACGATTTGTCTATTCTTCTGCATTTATTTTTAAAAAATCATTTCTCTGTTTCAATACAGACTCATGGATTATTTATTTTATAATTCAAGTTAAAACTAATATTATTCTATTTACTTTGTTGTTGCCATTTTTGCAGCTTAGTCTATTTGGAGTTTTCATAGTTGGCCCCTGTGTCCCTTTGACATGCCCCTATCATTTTCTTGTTTGCTAGTCTAGCCCTTCCTTACTTCTGGCACTAGAAGATGCTCTTAAAACAAGAAATCAAATCATGTTATTCATTGTCCAGAAGCCCTTCATATTGTTCTGTCCCCCTGATTTCTCCTGAAATTCTTCCATTCACTCATCTGGCTTTTATATAGAAAATGTGGACTTAAAAATCCATACATATAATAATTACCTGTTCCCAAAATTAGGAAATTAGCCTGGTAATCAGCATCTCAAGTATGAGTCTTTTTTATAAAATGCAACTAATTAAAATGCTCTGATCAAAAAGTGATTTGTTAAAAATCTAAGCCTTTACATCTATTTGTTCATGACAATATTCTATTTTATTTCAGTCTGATAAGAGTACTGGTAGGTCAAAATAAGAATTATTGTAGCTCTAAGAAAGTAAAGGACAAGTCTAGAGCAAATAAAGAAATAAAATAAGCCATTGTACTGATACTATTCAAAATACATTTAAAATTGTAATGTAAGTATGTTAATAGACACTTACTCTATTTGTCCTTTTTTATTTTATATGAAGTGTTTATATGAGCCAGCCATGTAAATACACAATTATCATGTAAATTATTAAAATAGACTTGATTAGTTTTATAGTTAATGTTTAATCTTTTAAGAGAAATTAAATTTCTAAGTCTTCCTTAAAAAAAAGAAAAGAAAAAAGTAAAAAAAAAAAAAAAAAGAAGAAGAACATGCCCCCAATTCATCTTGTATATTTCCTTCCTCAGTCCTAAAATCAATCATTTCTCAAGGAGCTCTGTTTCTTTTTTCTGGACAATGGTATTAGATTCCATGATCTGGGCACTGGGTATGCTATTGATCCTGGGCTGCTGAACACTGAGCTGCCAAGCAATGAAATATGTGTCATTTATTTACTTTTAACTTCTTTAAAATTCTGAATGTTTACAGATTCATAGAAAATTGCATAAATAGTATATAGGATCCCTTGAATCTTCACCCAGCCTTCTTCAAATTCTGTAACTGTCAATTTCTATACCTGTAAGTACAAGCTTACCCAGAAAATTGGCATTCGGTACGATACCATTAACTAGACTACAAACTATATTCAGATTTTACTGGTGCTTTAATGTACTCATTTGTATGTTTGTGCTTGTATATACAATTCTATGTATTTGATCCCGTATGTAGATTTGTGGAACCATCACCACAATCTGAATATAGACCTGTTCCATCACTCAAAGCAACTCCCACATGCTATTTCATTATAGTCACACCCATACCCCAACTCCTGGCAACCACTGATCTATTTCCATTTCTATAGTTTTGTCACTTTGAGGATGCTATATTTAGAATCACACCATGTAACCTTTTGAAATTGGCCTTTTTTTATAGTTTTTTTTTAAGATTTTATTTTATTTATTTGACAGTGAGAGAGAGAGATCACAAGTAGACAGAGAGGCAGGCAGAGAGAGAGGACGAAGCAGGCTCCCTGCGGAGCAGAGAGCCCGATGCGGGGCTCGATCCCAGGACCCTGAGATCATGACCTGAGCCGAAGGCAGCGGCTTAATCCACTGAGCCACCCAGGCGCCCCTGAAATTGGCCTTTTTCACTAACCACAATACTTTTAAGATCTATCCAAGTTGTGTATATCATTAGTTTGTTCCTGTTTGTTGCTGATTAGAATTCCATAGCATAGATGGACCAAAAGTTTGTTTAGACAATCACCCACTAAAAGAAACTGGATTGTTTCTAGTTTGGAGCTATTACAAATAAAACTGATATGCACATCCATGTACAGGTTTTTGTGAGCATGAGTTTTTATTTCTCTGGGATAAATGCTCAAGAGTGCAATTGCTGGGGTCATAATTTACATGTTTATGTAGTTTTATAAGCAACTACCAGACTGTATAACCAGAGTGGTCTCACCATTTTACATTTCCATTAGCAGTTTCCCCAGATCTGCCTTTACTTCATCCTTTTCAACATTTGATCTTATCTTTAAAAACACTTAGCCATTCTAATGGATGTAGAATGATATATCATTGTGGTTTTCATTTGTATTTCTCCAATGGCTAATGATATTGAACATTTTTCATATGCTTATTTGCCATACATATTTCTTCTTTAGTATTATTGTTCAACTGTTGGGTTTTTACTATTGAGGTTTTTTTTTAATTTTTTTTTTATTTTTTCCATTTTATTTATTTTTTCAGCGTAACAGTATTCATTCTTTTTGCACAACACCCAGTGCTCCATGCAAAACGTGCCCTCCCCATTACCCACCACCTGTTCCCCCAACCTCCCACCCCTGACCCTTCAAAACCCTCAGGTTGTTTTTCAGAGTCCATAGTCTCTTATGGTTCGCCTCCCCTCCCCAATGTCCATAGCCCGCTCCCCCTCTCCCAATCCCACCTCCCCCCAGCAACCCCCAGTTTGTTTTGTGAGATTAAGAGTCATTTATGGTTTGTCTCCCTCCCAATCCCATCTTGTTTCATTTATTCTTCTCCTATCCCCCTAACCCCCCATGTTGCTTCTCCATGTCCTCATATCAGGGAGATCATATGATAGTTGTCTTTCTCCGATTGACTTATTTCACTAAGCATGATACCCTCTAGTTCCATCCACATCATCGCAAATGGCAAGATTTCATTTCTTTTGATGGCTGCATAGTATTCCATTGTGTATATATACCACATCTTCTTTATCCATTCATCTGCTGATGGACATCTAGGTTCTTTCCATAGTTTGGCTATTGTAGACATTGCTGCTATAAACATTCGGGTACACGTGCCCCTTCGGATCACTATGTTTGTATCTTTAGGGTAAATACCCAGTAGTGCAATTGCTGGGTCATAGGGTAGTTCTATTTTCAACATTTTGAGGAACCTCC
This sequence comes from Meles meles, assembly GCF_922984935.1. Classification (NCBI taxonomy): domain Eukaryota; kingdom Metazoa; phylum Chordata; class Mammalia; order Carnivora; family Mustelidae; genus Meles; species Meles meles. Next base: position 167,311,059 of record NC_060067.1, on the reverse strand, counting down.
ATGCTGTCTTCCAGAGTGGTTTCACCAGCTTGCATTCCCACCAACAGTGGAGGAGGGTTCCCCTTTCTCCACATCCTCGCCAGCATCTGTCATTTCCTGACTTGTTAATTTTAGCCATTCTGACTGGTGTGAGGTGATATCTCCTTGTGGTTTTGATTTGTATTTCCCTGATGCCGAGTGACGTGGAGCACTTTTTCATGTGTCTGTTGGCCATCTGGATGTCTTCTTTGCAGAAATGTCTGTTCATGTCCTCTGCCCATTTCTTGATTGGATTGTTTGTTCTTTGGGTGTTGAGTTTGCTAAGTTCCTTATAGATTTTGGATACTAGCCCTTTATCTGATGTCTCGTTTGCAAATATCTTCTCCCATTCTGTCAGTTGTCTTTTGGTTTTGTTAACTGTTTCCTTTGCTGTGCAAAAGCTTTTGATCTTGATGAAATCCCAATAGTTCATTTTTGCCCTTGCTTCCCTTGCCTTTGCCGTTGTTCCTAGGAAGATGTTGCTACGGCTGAGGTCGAAGAGGTTGCTGCCTGCATTCTCCTCAAGGATTTTGATGGATTCCTTTCTCACATTGAGGTCCTTCATCCATTTGGAGTCTATTTTCGTGTGTGGTGTAAGGAAGTGGTCCAATTTCATTTTTCTGCATGTGGCTGTCCAATTTTCCCAGCACCATTTATTGAAGAGGCTGTCTTTTTTCCATTGGACATTCTTTCCTGCTTTGTCGAAGATGAGTTGACCATAGAGTTGAGGGTCGATTTCTGGGCTCTCTATTCTGTTCCACTGATCTATGTGTCTGTTTTTGTGCCAGTACCATGCTGTCTTGATGATGACAGCTTTGTAATAGAGCTTGAAGTCCGGAATTGTGATGCCACCAACTTTGGCTTTCTTTTTCAATATTCCTTTGGCTATTCGAGGTCTTTTCTGGTTCCATATAAATTTTAGGATTATTTGTTCCATTTCTTTGAAAAAAATGGATGGTATTTTGATAGGGATTGCATTAAATGTGTAGATTGCTTTAGGTAGCATAGACATTTTCACAATATTTATTCTTCCAATCCAGGAGCATGGAACATTTTTCCATTTTTTTGTGTCTTCCTCAATTTCTTTCATGAGTACTTTATAATTTTCTGTGTATAGATTCTTAGTCTCTTTGGTTAGGTTTATTCCTCGGTATCTTATAGTTTTGGGTACAATTGTAAATGGGATTGACTCCTTAATTTCTCTTTCTTCAGTCTTGTTGTTGGTGTACAGAAATGCAACTGATTTCTGTGCATTGATTTTATATCCTGACACTTTACTGAATTCCTGTACAAGTTCTAGCAGTTTTGGAGTGGAGTCTTTTGGGTTTTCCACATATAGTATCATATCATCTGCGAAGAGTGATAGTTTGACTTCTTCTTTACCGATTTGGATGCCTTTAATTTCTTTTTGTTGTCTGATTGCTGAGGCTAGGACTTCTAGTACTATGTTGAATAGCAGTGGTGATAATGGACATCCCTGCCGTGTTCCTGACCTTAACGGAAAAGCTTTCAGTTTTTCTCCATTGAGAATGATATTTGCGGTGGGTTTTTCATAGATGGCTTTGATAATATTGAGGTATGTGCCCTCTATCCCTACACTTTGTTTACTATTGAGTTTTAAGAGTTCTTTATATACATGGGGAGATGGAGAGGAGAGGGAGTTTAGGGAAACTGGAAGGGGAGATGAACCATGAGAGACTATGGACTCTGAAAAACAACCAGAGGGTTTTGAAGGGGCAGGGGGGTGGGAGGTTGAGGAACCAGGTGGTGGGTAAGAGGGAGGGCACGTACTGCATGGAGCACTGGGTGCGATGCCAAAACAATGAACACTGTTATGCTGTAAATAAACAAATAAAAAAAAAAACTGGTAAAAAAAAAAAAAAGAAAAACCATGTTACAAGAAGACAGACATCTGCAAACCAGGCAGAGGGTCTTCCTACATCAAATCTGCTGGCATCTTGATCATGAACTTCCCAAGCTACAGAACTGTGAGAAATAAATATTTGTTGTTTAAGCCCCCCCCCCAAAAAAAAAGAGTTCTTTATATATAATGTAGATATAAGTCTGTTGACAGATGATTGGTTTGGTTAATATTTTCTCCCAGTCTGTAGTTTGTACTTTTATACTTTTAACAGGGCATTTCATGGAGCAAAAGTTTTTAATTTGAAGAAGTCAAATTTGTCAATTTTTATGGATAATTTTTCATGTAATTTTTAAGAATTCTTTATTATATTACATTAGTCATCATACAGTACATCATTAGTTTTTTATAGAGTGTCCCAACTTTCATTATTTACATATAACACCCAGTGCTCCAAGCAATACATGACCTCCTTAATACCCATCACCAGGCCAATCCATCCCCCTGCCCCCTTCCCTCTAAAACCCTCAGTTTGTTTTTCAGAGTCCACAGTCTCTCATGGTCCTTTTCCCCCTCTGATTTCTCCCCCTTCATTTTCCCTTCCCTCTCCAGTGTCCTCCATGCTATTCCTTATGTTCCACAAGTAAGTGAAACCATATGATAATTGACTTTCTCTGCTTGACTTATTTCACCCAGCATAATCTCCTCCAGTCCCATCCATGTTGATGCAAAAGTTGAGTATTCATTATTTCTGATGGCTGAGTGATATTCCATTGTATATATGGACCACATCTTCTTTATCCATTCGTCTGCTGAAGGATGTATCATCTCTTTCCACAGTTTGGCTATTGTGGACATTGCTGCTATGAACATTGGGGTGCATGTGTCCCTTCCTCTCACTACATCTGTATCTTCAGGGTAAATACCCAGTAGTACAATTGTCGGATCATAGGGTAGCTCTATTTTTAATTTTTTGAGAAACCTCTTCATTGAGTCCTAGGTCTTAAAGATTGTCTCCTATATTTTATTCTTATAGTTTTATGGTCTTATATGTAATATTACACATCTTACATGTAAATTTGTGATTGCTGATATTTGTTTTGAAGACTGATATATTTATCTATCTTCTGTCATCTCCCTTTATTCTTTATGTGTTTACTTTCTTAAGACTTCTTTTTCTTTTTCCTTCTTTGTTTCACCTCCTATGATTTGGCTGATATATTACTACATTTAGGCTATATAATTTCAGTTTTTTAAATAATTTACTATATTTTCCTAGTTATCACTACTAATAGTGAAACTACATCTAACTACTTTGTTGTACATAAACTTTAACCAACTCTTAACTCTTTCTTTTCCCACAAAATTATTATTCATTTTGTGTACCTTATAAGAATGTACTTTTTGGACATTTCTATCACATTTTATAACTATAAGAATGAAATAGGTAATTCTATATTTAGTTTTACTGATAGTTGAGCATTCTATTTTAAGCAACTATTATTATTTTAATCATTTTATTCAGTTCCATCATTGTTACTCATCATTTCCTCAATTCTTCAAGTAATCTTAATTCATAAGAAATAAATTGTTTGGTAAATTTCTGAACCATCTCTAGAAATAACTTTTTCAGATTCACATACAAATGCTCACTCTTGGGGATATGGAATTATTAGGTCTTGATTTTCGTTCTTAGTTTTAATATTCTGCAGACATTCTAAGATTTTTTTGATATTTGGTGATGTAGAAGAGAAAACCAAGGCTATAAGAAGAGTGTCAGATGAGAATTCTTAAGTAAACAAGACAACAGAGTGCCCCGAAAGGAAAGGAAGCAATGAGTTTCAAGAAGGAAAACGAAATCAATAATTAAATGTTGTCCCAAAGGTCAAGTAGGTTGATCACAGAGAGTTATTGGATTTGCAATTAGAAAATAATTGTAACATTTGAAAGAGCAATTTCAGGGAAATGGTGAGGTGGAAGCCTGGTTCAGAGCCCTGAGAAGAGCCTTAGAAACCATCCAGTCTAAAGTCTTCATGTTCTTGTAATTTGTCCGAGGTCATTGAAAGACAGCAGAGTTCTGACTTCTGCTTCATTGCTCCTTTCATCTATGACAAAATCTGAAATGCAGAAGTGAAACCTGTGAAGAGGCAGACAGGATGAATGAATGGGGGGAAGGAAGCAGGGACAAAGAGCGGTTGAAAGAGATGAATCCAATAGGTGCGAATCTCTGAAGGGGATGAGGGGCAAGATGAGAGAAAGAGAGAAAGAGAGAGAAAAGGAGAGAATGTCTGGGAAGCTAATCATGTTGTACACTCCGGATCAGAGGGGAAAATTTCCTCAAAGGATCTCACTCTTCCGGGGTCAAATGGAAGCTAACACAATAGCTATGCTAGAACTGGAAGGAAGGAAAGAAACATGAAAACAGGCTATACCTGGAAAAGGCCACTTAATACTAAATCTGTGCCTTTACCTGTGGAAGCAGAGATGCCCCTGAAAAGTTTTCGACCAGAGCTGAGTTGACACAGTGATTTTTTATATTCATTGCATCCCTTCATTGCATGTGTTACGTAACCTGAAAACCCCTCTCCTGGCATCAAAGCCAAGCAATGCCCCTGAACTCTCTGGACTGGGCCACAGTGGGATAGATGGAGGGAAGTTGCTGATAAAGTAATCCACTCTGATCACTTTATCAGCAAGGCCAAAATATAGAATTACAATTATATATTTTAATAAAACTGCTTTTATTACAGGGCAAATATAGAAAACAGCTTTCAGTAGAATATATACATATATGTATTTTTTTTCTTTTCAAAATTTTAGATACAATGAAACATAAAGCTAAACTCATACCAACCAGAGAAGATAACTTATATTAGGTATTTGGCAATGTCTATTTCATCTTTCATTTGATATTTTACTATGTAATCTCCTCATTTTATATCATACTTAATGTTATATAGCATCTTAAATCCCATGGAAAATAGAAAGGCGGTACCGTCCCCTCCCCCACGCTCACTCCCTTCAATGAAAGTGGAAGCATGAAAGTATATCAAACCAAAGGAGTGTGCATTGCAGGGACTTTGACAGTGATGGATCTGGTGCTGTCCTGGGGGCCACCGGGGGGCCTGGGTCAGTGATCTTTTCTGCTGGCTCCCCAGCAGCTTCGGTTCTGAGCTTCTCTAAGCCAGCTAGAAAGCAAACTGGGACTGCCATCCATTAACACTTTCAGTCTTTTGCAGTGTACTGTAATTCATTCCTGTCATTTAGACCCAGGCTGTGGTCTTTAGCTTATTTCTGAGATCTTATTACATTTTTTATTCATAGAGAAGTAAGATTTAGGTATCGAAGATCAATAGCAGCCTCCATCATGCTTACATTATTAATAAGAAAGATGTTGTATGAAGACAGACTAGTGTATTGGATTTGCTCAGTAGCTGGGCTCATTTCAGACAGGTAAGACACTATACTTCCATTTTACTCTGTCTGTTCCCTCTCCAATGCCTATGCACTATTCACCCCTTCTGGGAGTGTGGTCTCTGTGCTGGCATATCATTTTGCACCTCCTTGATTTGGTCCAGCCAGATTTCAAAGAGGAGAAGAAATATAATTATTGAAAGAGGTCTTGAGAATCAAAGAGGGCTAGGCTGTCTTTGGTGCACTGGATAGCTGTTGTGGTGCAAACTGTTTTGGCTCAGTCAATGTTCACTTCAGCAAGAGCAATAACACTAGTTGAATGATTTTCCATTGACAAAGCTCCCTTTCCCATACATTGGTCAGGATTTCTGCATCCTAACCCTAGTTATGGTTTAGCACCAACAGCTACAGCAAGATATCCATGCTTCTCTCAAACTCTAAATTTTCTTAACACTAATTACTCAGTGTTATGCTCAACGTAATCCAAGTCAGATTTTTTATCTCTTTTTCTCTGGCAATTTCAGGAAGTGGAGAAAAATGTCAGAGGTTGAGAGCAGTCGGTGCTCCTTGAGTTAAAAGGGCAAGGACCAAGGACCATTATAACTTTTATTTTTTGTAAGTTTTTATTTAAATTCCAGTTAGTTAACAATTGTAATATAAGTTCCAGGTGTAAAACATAGTGATTCAACACTTCCATACATCACCCAGTGCTCATCACAAGTGCACTCCTTAGTTCCCCTCTCCTATCCAACCCATTCCCCCAACTCCTCCCCTCTGTAACCATCAGTTTGTTCTCTATAGTTAAGAGTCTGTTTCTTCATTGGCCTCTCTCTCTCATTTTTCCCCTTTGCTCATTCGTTTTGTGTCTTAAATTCCACATATGAGTGAAAGCTGGTATTTGTCACTTTCTGACTGATTTATTTAACTTAGCATAATACTCTCTAGCTCCGCCCATGTTGTTACAAATGACATTCTTTTTATGGCTGAATAATATTCCATCGGTTGTACACACTACATCATCTTTATCCATTCATCAGTCGATGGACTCTTGGGCTGTTTCAATAATTTGGCTATTATAGATAATGCTGCTGTAAACATCAAGATGCATGTACCCCTTTAAATTAGTATTTTTGTATTCTTTGGGTATACACCCAGAAGTGTGATCACTGGATCATAGAACCAATAGAACAATAGTTCTATTTATAACATTTTGAGGAACCCCCACACTGTTTTCCAAAGTGGCTGAACCAACTTGCATTCCCACCAACAGTGTAAAAGGGTTCCCCTTTCTCCACATTCTCGCCAACATTTGTTGCTTCCTGTGTGTTAAGTATAGCCATTCTGACTGGTGTTGGTGCCTGTGTTCTCTTCTAGGAATTTAATGGTTTCAGGTCTCACATTTTGGTTTTTAATAGAAGAAGTGTTATGATTTTGTGCTTCCCCATTTGTTGTTAAGCAGCAGGAATGACTCTGTTATTTTCCCATAATGACCTGACTCTATCAATGAGTGAAATCTTTCAGGGTTGGTTGCAAATCCCTGGCCTGGCTCCAGGCCAAACCAACAGACCACCTTCTTGTTCTCCTACTGGCATCTGAACCTCTATTCTCTATTGGACCTTTTTTTTTTCACTTCCCTCGCCAACTTTTCTTAGCCTTATTTCCTCGTACTTTCCTCTCTGTCACCATCCCTTAATGGCTTTGGTCTCCAAGGCTCCATTCTTGGCCTTTCATGTATTCTTACTAAACAATTTAGTCCTTGCTATGGTTTCAACTTCCATTAGCTGTTGACTCCAAATTATTATCTCTAATTCTGACCACTACTTGAATGTTTAAACTCAATTTGTTATTCTCTACTTGACATTGCCATCTTGAGATTCCAGAGGCATTTCAAATCCCATATGTCTAGAATAACTCAATTATCTCCCCCAAACTCTACCCTTCCCCTTTCTAAGTGATTGGCAGCACTCAGGCAACCAGTACAGTGCAGCCGACACACATTCTCTCCTCTCATCCCCATTCTCAACCTTCACTGCCTTCCATCTGCTATATCTTCATCACCCTTGCCCTATGTCAGGCCTCCGCTTTTTCTTCACTGTTGTACGAGTTTTATACCTTGTCTTCCTACTTCTTAATTTTCTGGACTGATTGGACTAAAACACAAATGCGATCTGGTGTTGCTTTAATTAGAACACTTTAGTGGTGTCTTGATACTAGTAAGAGAAACTGAAACATTCCAGCATGGTTCCAAGCATCCCCCAGTTTCTGTAGATGCCCCCCACTTCTCTCTCAATACTGTATCTTAAACTCCAGTTGTGCCAAACAATGTGCAATTCTCCAACTCTGCCTTGCTCTTTTATACATTTGAGCCTTTACTTTGCTTCTTCTACTGCTGACCATAGCCTCCTTCCAGCCATCACTCCCTCCTTGTTTATCTGGAGAATACCTTCTCACTTTCAAGGGTCAGCTAATGGTTACCTTTCCATTGAATCCTTTCCTGACTATACTCCTTACTCCTCTTTCCACAGGTGGAAGAATGTATTTCTCCTTTGTATCTCTAGAAACAGTGATAGTTGTAAATATTTATCAAATACCATGTCCCAAGTACTGAGGTGTGGTTTTTCACATTATATTAACATTTCCATTGATTTATTTTATTTTTTCAGTGTTCCAAATTTCATTGTTTATGCACCACACCCAGTGCTCCATGCAATATGTGCCCATTGATTTTTACATGCATTTATTCAGTTAGTTCCCACAACAACTATGAAGTAAGGACTATATTAGCCTGATTCTAAAGATGAGAAGCTAAGGTACAAAGTGTTTATATAACTTGGCTCAAAGTCACACAAACAGTAAGTGGCAGAGACAGGCTTTAGACCCATTTGGTCTGACTCCAAAACCTGTAGGTTTAACCAGTACATTTAACTGCCAATGCCTAACATATTATAGGCATTTAATGTGTGCTTAGTGGATGAATTAATGAGATTAGATGCTTGGGCAACAGTGAGATAGATGCCAAAACCCATGAAGGGAGAGCAAATCTATGGGATGGTCAGGGTTACATAATCTACCAGAAGCATTAATCCTGGCCAGGCAATTGCAAAACTCAAAAGTATCCTGAGACCCAAACCAGGGATTTAACAGGAGGGCAAAATGCAAGCTCTGGGGCAAGCTCAGAACAAATCAGATGATTTCATGGGTTCACGCTACTACTGCAGCAGCTCCTTCATTGAACTGGGACTGGCTTCTGATGGTCTCAAGGGCTGTCACCTAGCCATGTGCTCGAACAGTACAGCAAGCAGCCAGAGAACCTGTTTCCTCTCTAGGCAGTTGTACAGGAGCACTGGCTCTCACTCTACTGTGAGCCCATGAAAGCAGGAAGGGGTTCTTGTGTGTTTTGAACAAACTTCACTCGAAGTATAAGGTGAGAAAGCAGGCTTACAAAGTTAAGTACCATGTCTAAGATAGCACAGCTAACAATACTAGAATTGTGACTGGAAGACAAGTTTTGCTAACTTAAATCCCATGCTCTTGATGAAGGGACTCTACTGTAATAACAATGGGATCCAAAGAAGAGAGACGGTAGCTGGAAGGCTTTGTGGAAAAGGTGGGCTCATCAGCTGGATTCTGAAGATCTTTGGGTTCTGACTGGTAGAAAGATAGGAGGACAGCATTTCCTGGGGAAGGGAGAGTAGGAACAAATACACAGGATGAAAGAGACAGGAATGTACACAATATCTGTTGTGAGAGAAAAATAAGGGAATGAGCGTGAACAGCAAGCAAAGGTTGGACAGGTACAAAAGAGTAGCCTGGGGGAAAGCTGGATCATGCCCAGTGACCCTCCTTCCTTCTGTGATGCAGCTGGTGCCACTCTTTTCTCTGTGCCTGCCCAAGGCCGAATGGATTACACCCTGGCACTTCCTCCACTCCTCCTTACCCTCTCTCCCCTTTCTGAACACCAACCAATGTGCAGCCCAAACACATTTTGCAAAGCCTAATTAACATCAACAATAGTTCAAAATAATCGCCATAATTAATGGAGAGACAAGGCTATGACTGGGAGAATTATAAATGGGAATAATCGAATGTGATTTAGTCTGGAGCAGCCTCCATTCAGGAAAGCTGGAGGGAGAACAAGTCGACTCATCCTCTGTTCCTTTCATTTCCCCTAACTGGGCTCCTCCACCACCCTGGACCCCCGTCAAGCAGCATGAATGCAAGAGGCGTCAGTCTCATCAAATCAGATTCCATGCACAATGTAAGCAGTGACCTCTCCCAGTGAATTACCGTTATTAGACTTAATTATATAATAATAGTTGCACAATGGTCTGGACCCCCTCCTCTTCTCCAACAACACCCGCACGCCCACAGTGACAACGTTCTTAGAAAATGGAACCACATTTTCTCCTCTTTTTATTCTTTCTTCTTCCCCAAATTACATACCTTTTAAAATTCCTCTCCTTATTTTTCCTGATTTCCCTGTTTCTTTCTTTTCCTTTTGCTTCTTCTTTCCTTCTCTTTCTCTATCTTCTCTTTTCAGCTCCTCTTTCTCTCTCCCTTCCTTTTAGTTCTCTCTTCTCTATTTCCCTCCTTCCCCTTTGCAACTCTTATGTAAAGACCAGGCCTCAGGGAAATCACAGACCTCTGATCATTTACTCTTACTTACCTTCACATGCTTATGCAGAAGAAAAATGTGGTGATGATGTCCTCTGTGGGGCTTGCTTGCTTTTTGGTGCCACTTTAGCAGATGCCCTACATGGCCTGGTTTTCATAAGATGACACTTTCTTCTTTTCTTCTTTCCTTTCTTCTTTCCTTCCCTCCTTCTTCCTTATTCTTTCCTTCCCTCTTTTTTCCTATCAGCTAAGCCCCTGATATATACTAGGCACACCTAAGTATGAATATACAAAACCAGATAAAGCAAGTCTACTTTATCTCTGAACTTACTCTTTGTTTAATTGGCTTCTTTCCCCACTCTGTTATTTTGTAAGTGGTTCTGACATTCTAGGTGGGCTTTGCATGTTGAGGTCTTTTTTTGTCTTCTCCCTATTTCCCATAAAGAAATTGTCAATAAGTTAGGAAACAGTATTTTTTTCCATTAGCAATCTTCCTAATATCCATAGCCTCTCCAGCCTCACTTCCATCAACTAAGCCTATATCTATTCCATCAAGAGGTTTCTGGGGACCACAGGCCTTATCGTACCATTGCCTAGATGGCCAAAGCCAAAAGCTAAATTCTAGGGGCACCCAGGTGGCTCAGTGGATTAAAGCCACTGCCTTTGGCTCAGGTCCTGGGATCGAGCCCTGCTGAGCAGAAAGCCTGCTTCCCTTACTCTCTCTCTGCCTGCCTCTCTGCTTACTTGTGATCTCTGTCTGTCAAATAAATAAATAAAATCTTTAAAAAATAAGAGCTGAATTCTAGATTCTAATAGGATGAGGGTTTTGGTTTTTTTGTCTGCTTGTTTGTTTGTTTTGTGATAAATTCAGGTAAACTAAATGATAGTTTCCCTTCTGCTCTTTACTTGGAAGGAAAATCTAGGAAAGTGTAGTTGTCATTATGCAAAGTCAAATGGCATAATCTTAAATCCAATCTATTCCAGTCTACAGCAATAACAGAGAAAATGTGGATTATAATCTGGTCCCACCTTTGGAACTGTACCCAGATATGCCCTGAGGACTTAAGGAGACTTTCATAAAGAGTCAGTGGGCAGCAATTGGTAGGGAAGAAAGGATCAAATAGAAAAAGTCAAGAGCGAAGGGGCCAATTTTCACTTTTGTGCAAAGGGTAGTACCAGAGGAACAGAAGGAACAGAGAGAAAGAGGGGTGAAGTTTGGCCAATACAAGGGTTAATCTATGTTACCACGTTGGCACTTCATTAAGATGAATAAACGTTTGGAGTTTGGAACTTTCCTAGCAGGAAGGATGATTTATTTCCGCTTTCATTTATACATGCAACCCAAGGGTCAGTAAGATTTTTGGAATTCATATTACATACAGACCTAGACATTTCAGCAATAATCTTCAAACACCATACCTCTGCCCGCATACATTTTAGGAGGCAAAATGCAACTATAAAAAGAGCACTGGATTGAGAATCCAAAGACCTGGCTTCGTGACATTACCACCTACTAGCTCTGTGACCTTGAGCAAGACACATAGTGTTTCTGGGCCTTGGGAGTCTCCCTGTAAGATGAAGATTAAATGAAGGTTAAAATACACATAAAAAGCTTCTGTACAACAACCGAAACTGTCAACAAAACAAAGAGATCACCCATGGAATGGGAGAAGATATTTGTAAATGATACTACAATAAAGGGCTGGTATCCAAGATTTATAAAGAACTTCTCAAACTCAACAGCCAAAAAACAAATAATTAAGTCAAAAATCAACAGAATACATGAATAGACGCTTCTCCAAAGAAGACATACAAGTGGCTAACAAACACATGAAAAAATGTTCAACATCATGAGCCATCAGGGAAATTCAAATCAAAACCACATTGAGATACCACCTTATAGCAATTAGAATGACAAAAAAATGACAAGACAAAAAACAGCAAATGTTGGAGAAGTTGTGGAGAAAGGGGAACCCTCTTACACTGCTCGTGGGAATGAAAGTTGGTGCAGTCGCTTTGGAAAACAGTGTGGAGGTTTCTCAAAAAGTTAAAAATAGAGCTACCCTGGGGCACCTGGGTGGCTCAGTGGGTTAAAGCCTCTGCCTTCGGCTCAGGTCATGATCCCAGGGTCCTGGGATCGAACCCCACGTCGGGCTCTCTGCTCCGCCGGGAGCCTGCTTCCTCCTCTCTCTCTGCCTGCCTTTCTGCCTAGTTGTGATTTCTCTCTTCAAATAAATAAAATATTTTTAAAAAATAGAGCTACCCTGTGACCCAGCAATTGTACTATTGGGTATTTAACCCAAAGATACAGATGTAATGAAAAGAAAGGCCATGTGCACCCCAGCGTTCATAGCAGTAATGCCCACAATAGCCAAACTGTGGAAAGAGCCAAGATGCCCTTCAACAGATGAATGGATAAAGAAGATGTGGTCCATATAGAAAATGGAACATTACTCAGCCATCAGGAAGGATGAATACCCAACATTTGCATCAACATGGATAGAACTGGAAGAGATTATGTTGAGTGAAATAAGGCAAACAGAAAGACAATTTCCATATCACTTACTTGTGGGACATAAGGAATAGCATGGAGGACATTAGGAAAAGGAAGGGAAAAATGAAGGGGGGGAAAATCAGAGGGGGAGATGAACCATGAGAGACTATGGACTCCGGGAATCAAACCCGGAGTTTTAGAGGGTTTTAGAGGGATGGGGATGGGTGAGCTCAATGATGGGTACTAAGGAGGGCATGTATTGCATGGAGCTCTGGGTGTTATACACCAAAAATGAATCATGGAACACTACATCAAAAACTAATGATGTACCATATAGTGAGTAACATAACATAGTAAAAATATTACAAAAAATAAAAATAAGCATTAGCTATAAAAATAAAAATAATGTGCTCTGGGAAAAAATAACATATAAAATTATATTTGTATTTACATCTATATTTTGCTTGATGGACAGGTTCGTTGTGAGGATCAAAAAATAGGTGATAAGGTGTTTTGTACCCTGTTAAGTGTTATTCACATTGTTTATTATTTTATATCTCCCACAGAGCTCAGCTCTTCGAGTGCTACTGGGCACTTATTAAGTGTGTAGTAAATATGTGTGGGCCAAAGGATGGATAGCTGCTTCTTGCATTTCAGAGAAAAGAGAATGATTATGGCTTTGATAGTCAATCATATGAACGTTACATCACACCCTCTCCCAAAAAGGCATGGCCCTAAAAAAAAAAAAAAGCAGTGTAAAATATAACATGAGGATGATGGCTGGGCACATCACGACCTGTAGCAATCCCAAATGTAACCTATCCCATTAGCTGAAATTCCCTCCCTCTATATCAACAGGCATAATACATAACATTTTTGAATGTCCATGTCTCAGTTTGTTTTAGCTCTTGGAAGGCACACATTTCACTCTGCAGGGTTTCAGTATCCTGTGTATACCTGAAATGTACACTCTACAAAGCAGGATGACAGAGTCTTGCTCAACTTTGGACTAACTCTATGTCTGGCTTGGCGTTGGTACAGCACAGGGACCCGGGTCATAAGTGTTGCCTTGAGCTACATAAAAGTCTTCTAAGCAAGCTATAAGGACAGGTTGGGATTCCCCCTCCTTCCCTTGAGGATTAGAGCAATTACCATTCCATGCAAATATCAGCCAGGCATAGGGAGCCCAGGCATCACTATCTGTAACTCCTTTTCATAGCATATGTGTTCTCACCTCTGGGAAACGAAAGGGCTGGTCACTCTTTCATCAGTGCCTTCATTGCACACTACGGCCCTTTCAATTTGGGGCCATCACACCATACTGCTCACACACACCACTCCTTAGACTGTGGTGGCTTATAGGGTGGAGATGGGACTGTTACGTCCCAGGGCCACCAGTCCAGTCTGCTGTTTCCAGACAGGGTTCATCCCTGCACACATCTCCAGGCAGATGTGTACCTTCAAGGCTCAGGGGTTATTTGAAAATTGCTTAAGATCCTCTTGTTTTCAACATCTTCCCACAGCTACCTGACAGTCCATTTGTCATGACCCTTTCCTTTAGAAAAAACCTTGTCTCTCCATTTACTCCAGAAAAGAAGGAAGTAGAAAACAGAGAGGTAGCAAGAAGGGAGTTAGGAATTGTTGAACTCCTGATAAATGCTGGGCATGCAACTATTTTATGAAAGCTTATTAAAATCTCATAGCAAATCTGAGGGAACTATTGTTATCCCTATTCTACAGATGAGACAACTGAGGATCAGAATGGTCACATGGCTAGAAAATAGTGTGATCAGGACTAGAGGATACCAGAGTTCCTGCTCCTTGTGCCATCCCTGTGGATCCCCTTCACGGAAGGCTCAGAGCTCTACCAGAGCAGAGATGTGGTGCCTGGCCCCACACGGAAAGACGTGTATCAGAAACTGACTCAATATTCACCCTGGAACATTCTCCTATGAGAATCCACATTCAGCTTTAATTGTCTCTCCGAATTTGAAATTGTTGATATACTTTTCTTCTCCACTAGAAATAAACTGAGTTCCTGATGGGAATTAAATAAAGAATTGAGAAATGTTAGGTACTTTAAAATACACTATTTATTATGCCATGAATTGTATTTTGTTACTGAGATTCTTCTGTCATGTGATTTTGGAGAGGGTTGGGTTCTTTGTACATGTGTTCCCCCCCCCACCCCCACCCCTGTTCTCCAGGGAGCTTGTAGTACTTAAAACTGTGTTGTATAATAGATAGTATAATCACCGTAAATTAAATGTGCCTCTGCCGAGTTGTGTTTTATGTTAATTCCATTGTGTGGTGGCAGCTGCTTGGGAAGGAAGCTATAGATTGGCAGGAGACATGGGTTTCCAGCTCAGCCAAGTGCACACGGCCCCAGGTTCTGTGCCACAAGTGACGTGTTGGCCCAGGAAGAAGCTAGAGCTTTGAAGGTCTGGGACAGTGTGACATGAGCTAGGATGAGAAAGAATAACACCAATTCCCAGGACAATAGCCAGAAAGATCTTTCAGGGAAGTTATCTTGGCCTAGCCAAACCCAGACCCAGGATTTTGTGAGCAAAGTAACTTCTCCACTGTGTGACACTACCCATTTCCAGCTACCCTAAAGCTTGTGAATTTGTTTAGGGAACAGTAAAAAAAAAAAAAAAAAACCATTCCCAGCTACCCTAAAGCTTGTGAATTTGTTTAGGGAACGGTAAAAAAATCCAAAAGGGCACAGCCTCTCTCTGTTAGATGGCCTTAAAGTGGAGAGAGCAGCAGAAGCGAAGAGGAAACGAGACTGAGAGATCAAAGAAAGTGCCCACAAACCCAGCACCAGATGGGAAGGAGAAATGGACAAGACTAGAGCCTCAGCCAGCCAGGGACCGCAGGCAATGCTCAGCATGCTGGGCCATAGGACACTGAAAACATAGTGTGGAGAGGATGTTCCGCAGGACAGAAGCCTACTCCTGTTTGAACTGAAGGAGCTCAATCTACAATTTACCAGCCGCCATGCTGATAAATATTTTCCTATTTTGTCCTCCTTTATTCATAGGATGTCAAATTATTAGCCTTTTCTAAAGGCAGAGAAGCTGAGTTTGCGGGAGATTAGCTTGACAAAACCACATAACTAAGAACTGTGTGCAAACCGCCATCTGAAGGCTACCCGCTGCAGGAAGTCGAATTAGGTGGAACGGCAAGATTAAAGAAGGCCATGAGCAAGCAGAGGAAGAGAAAGAGAACAGTGATCAGATAGCCCAGATTCCTGAGTGCAAGCGTCATAGGACCAAGGCAGTCCCTTCCATGACACCACAGGAGCTTGGGTACTGGAGAGTTGTGCATGACATACCATGGCTTAAAGTGGGGGCAGGAGTAGCAAAACCCCATAGATGTGCATGTGTTAGTCACCTCGGCCTCCATAACAGAATATTACAGACTGACTTAAATAACAGACATCTATTTTCTCACTGTCCTGGAGACCCAGATGAAGGTGCCAGCTTTTTTGGTTCTTGGCGAGACCTCTCTTCCTGGCTTGTAGATGTTGGTCCTGGTCGCCTTCTTGCTCTGTCATTGCCAAGGTAAGAGGGAGTTCTTGCATGTCCCTTCTTACAAGGTCACAAATACTATACCATTAGGGCCTGCCCTTAGGACATTTTTAACCTAATTGGCTCCATAAAGGCTCATCTCCAAATATAGTCACATTGGCCATTAGAATTTCAACATATGAATGGAGGAAGGAGGCACAAATATTTAGTCCATAACAGCGTGCTTTTTAAATATCTTATTTTTTTAAACTTTTTTCTTGTCTTTATTTTTTTATTTGTTTATTTTTAGCATAACAGTATTCATTGTTTTTGCACCACACCCAGTGCTCCATGCAATATGTGCCCTTTCTATTACCTGCTTCCCCAAACTCCCACCCCAGCCCCCGCCCCTTCAAAACCCTCAGATTGTTTTTCAGAGTCCATAGTCTCTCATGGTTCATCTCCCCTTCTAATTTCTCTCAACTCCCTTCTCCTCTCCATCTCCCCATGTCCTCCATGTTTTTTGTTATGCTCCACAAATAAGTGAGACCATATGATACTTGACTCTCTCTGCTTGACTTATTTCAGTCAGCATAATCTCTTCCAGTCCCATCCATGTTGCTACAAAACTTGGGTATTCATCCTTTCTGATGGAGGCATAATACTCCATTGTGTATATGGACCACATCTTCCTTATCCATTCGTCCGTTGAAGGACATCTTGGTTCTTTCCACAGTTTGGCGACCGTGGCCATTGCTGCTATAAACATTGGGGTACAGATGGCTCTTCTTTTCACTACATCTGTATTTTTGGGGTAAATACTCAGCAGTGCAATTGCAGGGTCATAGGGAAGCTCTATTCTTAATTTCTTGAGGAATCTCCACACTGTTCTCCAAAGTGGCTGCACTAACTTGCATTCCCACCAACAGTGTAAGAGGGTTCCCCTTTCTCCACATCCTCTCCAACACACGTTGTTTCCTGTCTTGCTAATTTTGGCCATTCTAACTGGTATAAGGTGATATCTCAATGTGGTTTTAATTTGAATCTCTCTGATGGCTAGTGATGATGAGCATTTTTTCATGTGTCTAATAGCCATGTGTATGTCTTCATTGGAGAAGTGTCTGTTCATATCTTCTGCCCATTTTTTGATATGATTATCTGTTTTGTGTGTGTTGAGTTTGAGGATTTCTTTATAAATCCTGGATATCAACCTTTTGTCTGTACTGTCATTTGCAAATATCTTCTCCCATTGCATGGGTTGCCTTTTTGTTTTGTTGACTGTTTCCTTTGCTGTGCAGAAGCTTTTGATCTTGATGAAGTCCCTAAAGTTCATTTTCGCTTTTGTTTCCTTGACCTTTGGAGACATATCTTGAAAGAAGTTGCTGTGGCTGATATCGAAGAGGTTACTGCCTATGTTCTCCTCTGTTCTATGTTCATATGTTCTATGTTCATATGTTCCTCTGTTCATATGTTCTATGGATTCCTGTCTCACGTTGAGGTCTTTTATCCATTTTGAGTTTATCTTTGTGTACAGTGTAAGAGAATGGTCGAGTTTCATTCTTCTACATATCGCTGTCCAGTTTTCCCAGCACCATTTATTGAAGAGACTGTCTCTTTTCCATTGAATATTTTTTCCTGTTTTGTCGAAGATTATTTCACCATAGAGTTGAGGGTCCATATCTGGGCTCTCCACTCTGTTCCACTGGTCTATGTGTCTGTTTTTATGCCAGTACCATGCTGTCTTGGTGATCACAGCTTTGTAGCAAAGTTTGAAATCAGGTAACGTGATGCCGCCAGTTTTGTTTTTGTTTCTCAACATTTCCTTAGCAATTTGGGGTCTCTTCTGATTCCATACAAATTTTAGGATTATTTGCTCTGGCTCTTTGAAAAATACTGGTGAAATTTTGATCAGAATGGCATTAAAAGTATAGATTGCTCTAGGCAGTGTAGACATTTTAACAATGTTTATTCTTTCAATCCAAGAGCATGGAACGGTCTTCCATCTTTTTGTGTTTTCTTCAATTTCTTTCATGAGTGTTCTGTAGTTCCTCGAGTACAGGTCCTTTACCTCTTTGGTTAGGTTTATTCCCAGTATCTTATGGTTCTTGGTGCTATAGTAAATGGAATCGATTCTCTAATTTCCCTTTCTGTATTTTCATTGTTAGTGTATAAGAAAGCCACTGATTTATGTACATTGACTTTGTATCCTGCCACGTTACTGAATTGCTGTATGAGTTCTAGAAGTTTGGGGGTGGAGTCTTTGGGGTTTTCCATATAAAGAATCATGTCATCTGCGAAGAGAGAGAGTTTGACTTCTTCCTTGCCAATTTGGATACCTATTATTTCTCTTTGTTGTCTGATTGCCATTGCTAGGACTTTTAATACTATGTTGAACAAGAGTGGTGAGAGTGGGCATCCTTGTCATGTTCCTGATTTAAATTTAATTTAGTTAACATATAGTATCATATTTGTTTCAGGTGTAGAAATTTAGTGATTCATCAGGTGTATATAACACCCAGGGCTCATCACACCACGTGGTATCCTCCTTAATGCCCATCACCCAGTTTATCCCATCCTCCCACCCACCTCCTCTCCAGCAACCCTCAGCTTCTTCCCTATAACCAAGAGTCTTTTATGGTTTGCCTCCCTCTCTGTGTTTATCTTGTTTTATTTTCCTTCCCTTCCCCTATGTTCATCTGTTTTGTTTCTTAAATTCACTGTGGTTTTATTTTTATAAAAAAAAAGTATATGTATGACACATTATATATATTTATATATCTTCATATATATATATTTGCCCTTGGAAAGATAGACATATTCACATATATATATATATATTCATGTATACATTTACCCTTGGAAATATTTATATATATTTCATATTTTATATTCATATATATTTATATTCATATCTATATTTACCCTTGCAAAGATAGACAATGAAATATATGGAGAAACATTATAAATATTTCTTCGTTTTGCTTGTCAGTATTATCCCATTTATCTGCAGCAAGTACATTTTAGTGGTCTATTAAAGAACAAAGTTAAAAATAATTTGAGCCCTTTGCCTCTGGGCTCCTGCGCCTGGCAAAGGCTGTGTGTACAGTGACTGCACTTTCCCCATCTGCTGTGCCAGGCTGGCTGGTTCCAGCAGCTCCTGTGTAGGAATCTGGGGTGGGAAGGAACAGAGCAGAGGACCCTCGAAACAGCCAAACACCCCATGTCTATCCAATGCCCACCTGCTCCCACATGTTGTCCCTTACATTTGGGGGCCATTCTTCCTCAAGGTCTTTCTCAGACCTTGAGACCCCACTGAGAACAGGGGCAGCTGCCTAAAGGGCAGGTCTGCAACCAGCAACAGGCTGCCAGGGAATTGATATGCAAGAAAGAGCCACAGCAGCCTTTGTATCAGAGCCTCACGAAAGCAATTCTCTGCAGTTGATATAAAAAGGTGTCAGTTCTGGTTTAAGTACTGTATTACCAGCAAAGATTTATCTGCTTCAAAGCCGGGCCTCACGCCACCAAGGGAATAAACAGCTCTTCTGCTTATCTATTTCACAGAGCACAATATTTCTCCGGTCGTCTCTGCCTCCAGAAGGACTTTTTCTTTGCCTTCCCCAGTTCGTCTCCAGCAATTTGAAAACACAAATTACGCATGCCCAGTGATGATGAGAGATGCCCCAGTCCACAGCACTCTCTCCTCATCTCCTAGTCTCTGAGGAGGCCACACAAAAAGAACAAAGATGGGAAGGGTTTTTTGGTTTTTGTTTTTTTTAAACTGGGAGCAAGTGGGAATGTCAAATTTTGATGTTAAGAAACCAAAGACTATAGAGGGGCAAAAAAAACTTCTTTGTCCTAAAAGGTTGGTAAGAGATTGCTGGTTTAGGGGGGAAACTCCTTTGGAGTAGTCTGACAACTGCAACTAATAGTATTCCTAGTATCTTTTATCTATTTTTTAAAATACATCAATTTTTCTTAAAATTTTATTTATTTGACACAGAGAGAGAGCATGAAAGAGAGAGGGTGAATGGGGTAAGAGGTAGAGGAAGAAGGAGAAGAAAACTCCCTGCTAAGCAGGAAGCCAGATGTGGAGCAGGATCCCAGGATCCCAAGATCATGACCTCAGCTGAAGGCAGACACTTAACCAACTGAGCCACATGGGCGCCCCTTCCTAGTATCTTTTATAGCATCCCAGACATGTGGGTATCCTGCCAGGGTACATGATGCTGTAGGGCAGCTTGGTACTCTGGATGCCAGACCCTCACACAGAGAAGGATAAAGTCCCATGAAGGTTTGTCAGCCAGATGATCCTGGCATCAGGATAGAGCTCTGGGGACATGTGCCACCCAATGGCAATGGGGGAATCTCTTCCCGGTGGTGTCATACCCAAAGTCGCAAAGCTAGAGTTTCTTCTTCCATAAAATGAAGATGCTAAGAATATCTCCTCTATCTCCTATAGGTTGTTGTGAGGATCAAAGGCTATAAAATATCAGAGCTTAAATGTCCCAGATATGTGCATATGTGTGTGCTTGTATACTAGATCTACTCACTGACGCTTGAAGCTTTAACAGGGAAAAATGTCTTTCATTCTACAAGTAGTAACAGATTTAATTGGCAAGTGTTCCTAGGAGATGTAATAAGGGTCTTAAATTTGTGCTCAAGTGTAAATGACGAAGATCAGATCCTTTCCTAGAGCACTGTGCTGGGTGATGTGGGTGATGAAGAGAGACGGCATTTTAGGAGAGAGTATGGGAATGGCAGGTATGGGAAGGCATCCAAAGGCATCCAAAGACAAAATTTCCTGCCTATAGACTGCTTTGTTCTAGCCAGACTGGTTCTCAGATTTTCCAAACCACATTAACCAGGCACAAGGCAGGAGCTGGGGGAGGGAGTATGTGCTGTAAACCCTCCAGTGCCCACCACAGGCACAACTAACTTTAAAGTTGTCCCAACTGTTCCTTTCTATATATGCTGTATATACATATATACATATATGTGTATATATATATATATATATATATATATGACCTTTGCAGTGTGCTTTATTAATACAAACAACCCTGTCACAGCAGCCGTGGCTAGCCAGTCTGGGGGCAGTGTGCGAATGGAAGATAGACACATAAAAGTTGGCTGGGGAGTGAGGTGCCTGGGTGGCTTAGTCATTAAGTATCTGCCTTTAGCTCAAGTCATGATCCCAGGGGGATTGAGCCTTGCACAGGGGTTGCTGCTCAGCAGGAAGCCTGCTTTTCCCTTTCTCACTCCCTCTGCTTGTGTTCTCTCTCTCTCTCTCTTTTTCTGTCAAATAAATAAAATCTTTAAAAAGAAAAGAAAAAAAAAAAAGGCAGGGGGGCCCTCTCCAGTGCATTTAGCCTGCCCTGCAGGAACTCTGATGACACTGGGTGAATGAATAAAGGCGGGCCAAGCCCCAAGGTACCTACTGGACTACTGAGTGACCTCCATTGTTGCCTCACATTCCAGTGTGTTCTTGCCCAGGAATCAAATGCCCAAACTCCTGTTAGGGAACTCATCCCCCTGGCAGAACCTTTCCCAGATACTTGGGTAGAATCCAACCCTACCTCAAGGTAGCACTTCATCTTGAGTACCAAATTGTATCATTAATGTTGCATAGAAAAACAAACAAACAAACAAAAAAACACTTATTCTCCCACGTTCCCTTATTGCTAGAATATTCCATGACTTATGACTATAGAAATTGGTAGAGTTTTCTCAAGGATTCTCACCTCAGAGAATATCAATGCATGTGAACTTTATTTTGGAAAAAAATAGCTTTGCTGGGCCATCTTCTGGCCTAACTTTCATTTATAAGTTTCCTTCCAAATAGTATCTTGTCCCTGAGGCAGGCTTTGGGAAAACTGGGCATCTTCCTTACACCCACTCATCTGAGCGGCACTCGAAGTATCAGTGGAGATTTCTGTGTACATGTTGGGAATGAGGGGAAAACTGACTGCAGCGGTGAAGGCATTGCCTAACCAGGTCTATATTAAACATTCTCTGATCCGACTTATTGGTACCTATGATGTGCTGGCACAGTGCTAAGTACTGGGCATGTAGAAGTTAGCAGTTTCAGGGAGCGTGGGTGGTGCAATCTGTTGGGCTTCCAACTCTTGGTTTTGGCTTGGGTCGTGATCTCAGGATCCTGAGATCAAGCCATGAGTCAGGCTTTGTCCTCAGTGTGGAGTCTGCTTGAGATTCTCTCTCTCTCTCCCTCTACCCCCTCCCCACTCAAGTAAGTAAATAAAAAAATCTTTTTTTTTTTTAAGGAAGTTAACAGCTTCCCTGGCCTTTATTTATAAATGAATAAAATCTGAGATAAAAGACATTGCATAAGAAGCACTGTAAAAAGGACAATGAGCCCATGTTGGAAGGATGTCCAGAGTACAGTGGAGACACAAAGGAGGATGAACAAGCTATCATATTTGCCCCCCACCACATTAAGTCAGGTCTCCAATAAAATGTCAGCAGATAACCAAAAATAAATAAATAAATAAATAAATAAATAAATAAATAAATAAAAAGCACCAAACTCCAGACTTAGAGAACAATGTCACAAGAAGCCCAGAGACATAATATTGTATGTTGAGATTTGGTAATGAAAGTAGCTTGGTTTAGTTGGAATAGAGAGGGAGAATATGGCAGGCAGTCATGGCTGGACTGGTATTGTATGGAGTGTCAGTAGTGGGATGGGTAATTAGGAGTTGTTTAAAGGTGTGAGAATTATGGCAGCCCTATTGGTTGACAAGCCAACAGTCATCTCTCTTCTCCATTTCTTCTTCACTAAAATTATAGAGCTACCATGTGATTCAGGCAAGGCTAAGGGAATCAGTTTCCCATTCCCCTTGCCAATGAGTGGTTTGGACAGGGCACATAGTGTGATCCTATCCAATGAGACATGAATTCCCCTGGATGCTTACTGGAATGGATTTTTATGGCTTTTTAAAAGAGATGTTCTAAGAGGAACAGTGTCTTTCCTGCCTTTTGATATTACATATTCACACATCATCTGGAACTGCTGTGGTTTTCTTGGGACCCAAAGGGGACTGGTCCAAAAAAATACTGAGAATGAAGAAAAAAAAAAAAGCACAAATAGGAAGACCCTGGTCTTTTGATGCCAGTGAATTAACCAAACCCAGAACTACCTTGTCCACACACTAATCAGTGTGTAAGATTTTTAAAAATGTCATTTTTTAAAGCTATTTTTCGTTCAGCTCATATTATCTGCAGTCAAAGCCATCCTAACTGATACACAAAAGGAAAAAAAAAAAGTGTGATGAGCTCAGCTGGGCATGTTGATTTTTAGTTTTTCTTTTTTTATAGTTAGGAATAGGTACACACAGTGAGAAACTATTAATGAAGAACTGGTGCTCAAGATAGAATAGACCTGAGAACATCTATAGAGAGGTGATGTTTGAAACCACAGGTGGCTAAAAGGTGATGCAGCCAACACATTGCCCTGAATGCCGCTGAAAGAGAGCAATGCTGCTTAATAAGCATGGGGGTTGAAGAGGGGGTTGAACCTCTTCAACCAGTGGTTGGTGGCCGTTGGTTATCTTTTGGGGA
Organism: Meles meles; assembly: GCF_922984935.1. Taxonomy (NCBI): domain Eukaryota; kingdom Metazoa; phylum Chordata; class Mammalia; order Carnivora; family Mustelidae; genus Meles; species Meles meles. Next base: position 167,287,568 of record NC_060067.1, on the reverse strand, counting down.
GCAGTTTTCACAGAGTAATGCAGGGTGTATACATCAGGTTTCAGTCACTGAGTAGAAAGTGGTAGGTGAGAGGATGCCCTATATTTTCAAAAGTCTGATGCTGAATGAAGAATGAAGTAAAATGGTGTTTTAAGAGAACAGTAGTTCTGAGGAAAAAGCTTTTAAGGATGAAGTGGTTTAACCATGCATATATACAGGGAAAGGGTTGGTGGCCATGCAGAGAATAAAGGGAAGCGGGGCTCTACCCACCCAGCTCTGTGGTAGGAGTGTAACAGATGGAGCAGAGGAAGCAGGACAGCTCCTCCAAGCTGAAGGAACATGGAAAAGGACTTAGAGTAGGGGAGGAAAAGGGTCCCACTGTACAACTCTTTATAGTTCAGGAAGAATGTTTGGGTGCTATTGTAATCTCCATTTAAGATGAGAAGAACCTGAAGTTTGGGAAGGTCTACACCAGGAAATTACAGTGATCCAGTGGAGGCAAGCTCTGCCTGACCTCAAATCTGTGCCCTTTCATTATATCAGGTTGAGCCAGTTGAATCCTTCCTAGGAACACAGAGTAGAGAAGAGCAGTGTTTCGTATCTGGCTGCCTGTGAGAATCCCTGTGCAAATTTCAATGGCACAAAGTACTAGACTCTGCTCCTTTGATATTCTGATTCTATTAGCCTGGGATTAGGACTGCAAATCCACACTGTTAAAAAGGACCCTACTTTTCGGAGCCACTGGTCTAGAGAATTAGTGAACATAGATTCTTGGGACATTCTGACTATGCTCCCTTGAAGCTTCCTTCCGCACAGTGTTCTATGCATATGAATTTCTCTGATAACTGTGGAAAGAATAGAAGAAAGCTGAAAGGAAGGAAAGAAGAAGAAAGAGAAGGAAGCAGGAATATTCATCTTTTATCTCACCCATCTCCACTATTCCAGTGTCCCAAGAACCCATATGTCCTCATCTCTGAGCTTTAACTTTAGAAATTGACTATATTCCAGTTCCAAATCCAATTTGTCTTGTCTTCTGAGAACAGATGCTCTTCCTCCTCCAACTCTCATTCCATTAGCTGCTTTTCTGCTAATTCTCAGGAATAATTTGGTATGTGTTACCATTTAAGTTTCTTTAATATCCCTTGACCAAACAGCTAAGAACAGACATGGAGGAGACATTCTAAAATAAAGGGTACGTAACATGGGGCCAGGCATCTGCAGCATGCCCCCAAAGTTTCATTCCTGGAACATGGCTCTGGGCCTAGTATATACGTTCATGAAGTCACCCTCCAGCAGGAGTACCTCTGTGAGATCCTAGGAGGGGGCAGGCACTAGGATGTGCATGTATAATCTGTCATTTCTGACTGAGCTAAATACCATGAGCAGACATAGGGTTGGAAGGAAAGGCTGATTACCCCACCACGCAAGAAGTTAACAAGTTGTAAACTATGTCCCAGCAGGTAGAAAACTGAGTCACAGATGGCAAAGTGGAAAAAGCAGGCTTTATAATATCATTATTTTTATTAATCATGATCATTATTATTACTTTCACCTCTGTGCTGCCATCTGCCATTGAAGGTCAATACAGAGGCTACAATTGAATGACTGCTTATATGTTATCCTTATTCTCAGGAAAAAAAAAAAAAAAAGAGGAAAAAGAAAGCTCTATGCTCTCCTGTCCTCCAGCCCAAAAAGCATGAGAAGCCAGGAGCTGTACCTTTCCCCACCTCATATGTCTGCTCAGTCCCATATATTTTACATGCCTGCACAATGCATTTTATGAGGCATATAAAAGCCAGATGGGAATTATCTCCTTCCCTTGTATGGGCTGTCTCTTTTTGGGGGAGAGATAACAGAGACCTATTTCATTTTGCTGCTTGCTACTGGATGCTCTGCCATAAATTGAGAAAAGAAGCTCTTTTTGAAAAATGCTTTCTTTGACCCCATTGTCACTGGGAAACCACAGTGAGAGAAATACCATTCTCTGTAAGATCTCAGTTTAGGGCTGAGCAAGTCAGGAAAGTAGTGCTTTTTTTCCTCTTCTCTTCTCTCCTTCCCCTCCCCTGGGCATTTGCTCAGGGAAGGGGACAGGTCCCTTGCTTTGAGGTGAGGCTGTCAATGGATATGAAAAACACAAGGAAGCAAAATCCTGGCTTTTCTGAGCCCCTGCACCCCACACCACCCCACCCCTGCTCTGGGCATGCAGGGGTGCAGACTTCCACAGGAAGGCATTCATTTGGCCCAAGCTGTGTGCCAGGCATGCTCAGCACATTATCAAATATGCACCACCAATATTTCATTATCGGCCTCCTATGCAGCCCAGTCCACGCCTGGGTGAGCCTAGAAATTAAACTGTACTTTCACCTCTAAAGAATGTTGTTCCTGCTGGTGCTGAAGAGGAGAGATTGCCAGGCCACTGGGTTATCAAGTGACATGTGTGAGGAGTGGCGGCATGTGCAGGAGCACTTGTGCAGGGGCTGGTGGGGAGGCTGCTCACAGTCCACTTTCCTGGGGCTGAGGAGGTCCTGTGCACCTTCTCAGACACCCTCGTAGTGTGACTCGAGCAGAAATAAAGTCCGCATGGCTGCTGGTATTTGGAGTTTATTCTTCTAAAATAAATTTCTTTGTGTTCCTCTCTGCCTTCTGTAGGCTTCCTCCATTAAATCCAAATACTCTATCCTCCCTCCACCTACCTAGTAGATTTTATTTGTTTTCTCTGGTAACACAGTATGGATGAACATGTCAAATCTTCCTTTTCTTTTTTTTTTTTTTAAAGATTTTATTTATTTATTTGACAGAGAGAGATCACAAGTAGATAGAGAGGCAGGCAGGGAGAGAGAGAGAGGGAAGCAGGCCCCTGCTGAGCAGAGAGCCCGATGCAGGACTCGATCCCAGGACCCCAAGATATGACCTGAGCCGAAGGCAGCGGCTTAACCCACTGAGCCACCCGGGCGCCCAAATCTTCCTTTTCTAAAGGAAGTCATCCAAAACAGCTCAAAGACACTACCTCTGATGGGGTGGGTAAATGCTGATCCCAAAAATCTAAGCAAACAAACAAACAAACAAAAATAAGATAGAAACACATCATATAAGAGTCATGTTCTCTCTGGGACTGACTTTATCCACCAAGTATCACGTTTGTACCTGATGGATCCCTGCAGAGTCAGAAGAGAGAGCAGGGGCTGTGTGGTGAAGGGGCTACTGTTCTGTGTGAGCAGTCAGAGCTAGACAGGGCAGAGGACTCAAGCAAAATGGGACCTGAATCATTTTCAAAGTCTAAGTTGGATTACATCACTGCTCTGCTCAAAATCCTCCCATGATGGGGCGCCTGGATGGCTCAGTGGGTTGGACCTCTGCCTTCAGCTCGGATCATGATCTCAGGGTCCTGGGATTGAGCCCCGCCTCGGGCTCTCTGCTCAGTGGGGAGCCTGCTTCCTCCTCTCTCTCTCTCTGCCTGCCTCTCAGCCAACTTGAGATCTCTGTCTGTCAAATAAATAAATAATATGTTAAAAAAAAAATCCTCCCATGACTTTCAGCATCTTAGACCCAATCCCAAACCCTCCATGGCCTGGTTCTTGGTGACTGTCTCACTCACTGCACTCCACATTCTCTGGCCTCTCTGATATCACTAGATCAAGAGTCTGTTTCAGGGACCACAGCAGACACAATGCTATAGGCTTTCCATACAGCTTCCATTTGTTGGGTACACAGGAAGATGCACGGGAAGGTGAAATTTCTCAGCTTTGTGTGCATTAGAGCCTTGAGTCCCTGCTTGGTAACTGCCAAGAAGAGATACTCCATTTGCAAAAGACTCTGTTATGGGGGGAGGTGGGGGAAGGACCTTTGCTGTGCTGAGTCCGTCTCAGGACGAACACATCTGGGATACTTGCCATTATCCGTGCTGATTTTTAGGCAAGAATCAGTCATACCAGGGTATCAGGGTCTTTGTAGAATGATGGGTCCTAGCTGATAAATTTCAGGCATCTAAAACTCTGAGAATAGTACAGGATCAATACCCATCAACATATGTTTCTAGAGTTCTCATTCATTCCATCCCCAGCACTGATGAAGGATGCCTGAGGGACTCCAAGATATGCATATATGACAAGGGCTCTGCTCTCAACTTTACTGGGAAATTAAGACTTAAACACAATGAACTTTAAGAGAACTTTAAGAGAAAAACACAAAAATACATGTGATATGTTTGAGAACAGTTAATGAATGAGATAGATGCTTAAGAAGAGAAATGTTCAGTTTTGCCTAGGTGATCAGGAATTTATGAGAGATGGATCACTGAAACTGGCCCATTAAATATTGGTAAGATTTGGGAAGGCAAAGAGACATCTAGAATGTTCTTATGAGATCAGACATGTTCTGTTTGTTATCACTCCACCTCATATATGGGAAAGAGGATACTAAGGAGCTACATACACCTGAAATTACTTTTTTGACCTGGAATTCTGAAGCTTTACCTATTGTGTTTAATGCAGGGGATCTGGTTCTGCCTTGCTTGATCCCTAGGGAAGAACTTCTCACACTGAAACCATAAACATTTTCTGCTCCAGTGCTAAGCTTATAGCTGACAAAAGAATAAGACTCCTCTTTCTCCAGCTCTGGGTGATGCAAGAAACAGAATTTGCAGGGATTTGCTAGCTCCCAGGGAACTGAGAAGAGGAGACTGCAGAATGGCTGAATCTTGGAGATGCCCTGCTGTGACCAGGACAAGGACCTGGGGATCAGCACTTTTCATCCATCAGAAAGCAGGATAGAAAAGAAAGATGGCCTTGATTATTAGACTGATGATTGACAGCACTGAGATCAGAAACTCCGTCCCATGGAAGCCACTTCTTACCCTTGCCCACAAAAGCCTTGGAGGCACAAGTGGATAATAGGGGAAAGTGCTTTTAATTCTTTACTTTACAAAGTCTGATGGAAGGTTTTACGTGGCTGATATCACATTAAACTGAAGTTCCTTAAGGGGTGTCTATATGTATAATATTCATCCCTGCTTTTATCCATGAACACTTCCATACGAAGTTGTTTAAAGAGAGGAAAGAATGTATTTACTTCATCATAAAGTTTCCATTTGATCAGGTTTTGTAATGAGATTTTGGTCATGGATTCTATTTCTATGTATGTTAATAAACAAATACAGAGTTAGACAAAGACAGATATTCATATAGATATAGTTGTATATATGATAGAGAGATGATAGATAGATAGATGATAGATGATAGATAGATAGATAGATAGATAGATAGAATATAGATGACTCCTAGCCTTATTTATGCATTCAGCATCCCAGCCTCATTTAATAGAAGCCAGTCTGTGCTTCCTGAGCAATTACACATGCAGACACAAACTGCTGCAATGGATGCAGTGGAAGGACATTGTGTCCCACCTGAATGCAGATGAGATCTGGAGTCCAAAGGAGGCCCCTCACCTATGTCTATGGAGGACAGACTGTCACTGCTGCATCCTCAGGTGCAGAGCTCTTGGCCAAAGATCTGAGTGTGCTGAGCTTCTTAGAGGCAATGGCCACCCGGAAGACAGGATCTCATTAAATAGTTCCTACCCACAGAGTCTTAAAATGCAGGACTCTGTGGCCTCCAACCTCGGGGGATGCTGTGATCCCATGTGTTTGTTGACAGCAAGTAAGTATCTGTGTGACGCCCACTCTGGCATTCTCAGATCTCCTAACCAGTACCCAGCAGCCTGAAGGGCAACAGCTCAGTTTCCAGGTTCTTAAAATCTGCATAGGGCAATGAAAATCCAAGGCTTTCTCAAAGCTGGCTGGTGGTGTGGCCCTTCTTCCTTTCATCTCTTGGAACAGTAAAGTTCATGAAGGGGAGGAAAATGAAGAGAAGGGCAAGAAGGAAAAATTCCTCAAGACAGCTGAAGAATTTAGCCAGTGGCTAACAAAGAGAAGAGAATGCTTTAGAAGAAGGGGAATTTATTCATGGACACCTGTCAGAGACTGTCATTCCTCTGGCTGAACTATAGTCTGAATTTTACTATGACATAAATTAGTTCCTCCTGGACTTAATAACTCTTCTTTATAGGTTTCTTCCCACTCATAAATAAACCTCATTCCATATGTATATACTGCAAAAGGCTTCCTTGATTTGCAGCACTGTTCATCAGGAGAGGTAGATGTCTGTCCCATTTTACATAGGGAATTTTTTGCAGTCATGCCTCCATGGAAAGGAGGGTGCATTTCCTGGGGTAATGTCAACCTTCGAGAAGAAGTTTCCATTCTAAAATGTCCTTGCTGGCAGCATGGGGTGAATCTGTCTATCAAAGATGGAGAAGGCCCTGGAGAAAGGATGTTTTCCTTCAAAGAACCAAGGGTGACTTTTAGGTCCACCTGCAGCAGAACTGAAGGTCCAGATGTAAGGGATTTATGCCTCTCCTTGCCAGGGGGAATGTCAGGATTGGGCAACAGGTGCCAGGCCAGTTCTCCTGGCAGATTTATGAGATTACAGATTCCAAGGAGATGGGCCAGCTAATTGTAGCCAGAGCCAGGGTGCTCTGGAAGGCTCTACAGATTTGAGCAGTCAGGCTGAGAGGGTCACTTACCCTCTTCCTTCCTACTCTCTACTGAGCAGTGATTCTCAACATTCTGACTTGTATCATTTCATCTTGCTTGGATTCTTGAACATCAGCTCCCATTCTCCTCTAACGTGGCAAAAGAGCAAAAATCCATTTTTTAAATTATGCATTACAACATTCTCAGAGTTTTGTACCTTCTCAGAAAGTCCTCTGTAAATATTCAAATTCTAATTTTAAAAATGTAGTTGGAAAGGGCATTAGCAACCATTCTTGTCCGATATCCTACCCAATGAAGTAAACACCTCCAGGCCACCCTTACAGATGGGTACTCAAGTCTTCTTTATTCTCCTAGAATGAGGATTATAAAAGGACTCAGCTGTTGTATCTACTATATTTCCTAAACTTTAAAATCAGTTACAATTAACTTTGTTGAAACAATATTTTGAAAGTTTGTTCTCATTGAGATCATTGAACACTGGCTGGGAATTCAGAATCTTAGAATAAAATATATTCATAAGGTATTTAATGATATAGATTATGTACCCTGAATTATGTTAGGTACTATAATTACAAAAACCAAGCAAGCTAATTATTTAAGACAGATCCTGTGACCTCCTAAGATAAAAGCACTGAAAGTCAACAATATGTGTTGGCAAAAAAAAAAAAAAAAAAGGCACATGACAAGTTTTAGCAAGATATGAAAGCATTGTAATCTTCATATGTTGGTAAGATGTAAAAGAGGGACCACTGGAGAACAGTTTGGCAGTTCTTCAAGAAGTTGAACAAAAATTATTTGATTCAACAATTCCACACAAAGCTATAGAAGAATTGAAAATAGGGATTCAAATAAATACATCTATACGTATATTCATAGCAGCAGTATTCACAACAGCTTAAAGGTAGAAACAGCCCAAATGTCCATCAACAGATGCATGGGTACTGTCCTATAAACACACAGTGAAATATTTTTCAGCCATAAAAAAGAATGAAGTACTGATACATGCTACAATGCGGATAAACATCAAAACTGCCATGCTGGGGCGCCTGGGTGGCTCAGTGGATTAAGCCGCTGCCTTTGGCTCAGATCATGATCTCAGGGTCCTGGGATCGAGCCCCGCATCGTGCTCTCTGCTCCGCAGGGAGCCTGCTTCCCTTCCTCTCTGCCTGCCTCTCTGCCTACTTGTGATCTCTCTCTCTGTCAAATGAATAAATAAAATAAAAAAAAAAAACTGCCATGCTAAGTAAAAGAAGCCAGACACAAAAGGTTACGTGCTGAATGATTCCATTGATATAAAATATCTAGACTAGATAATCCATAGGTACAGAAAACAAATGGCTGGCTGCCAGGGGCAGGGGGAAGAGGAGAATGAGGAGTGAATGCTTGATGGGTATGTGGCTTCCTTTGGGGGGAATGAAAATATTTAGAATATTTAATTGTGGTGGTTGCATAACATTGTGATTGTACTAAATGCCACTGAATTGTTCACTTTATTTTATTTATTTTTTTATTAACATACAAGGTGTTATTTGCCCCAGGGACATAGGTCTGTCATTTGTCAGTCTTACACAATTCACAGCAATCACCGTAGCACGTACCTTCTCCAATGTCCATAACCTGCCACCCTATCCCTCCACCAACCCAGCAACCCTCAATTTGTTTCCTGAGATTAAGGATCTCTTATGGTTTGTCTCCCTCCCCCGTCCATCTTGTTTCATTTTTCCTTTCCTTCCCCCCACCACCCTCTGCCCTGACTCTCAAATTCCTCATATCAGAGAGATCATATGATAATTGTCTTTCTCTGGTTGATTTCTTTCACTTAGCATAATATTCTCTAGTTCGGGGCACCTGGGTGGCTCAGTGGGTTAAGCCGCTGCCTTCAGCTCAGGTCATGATCTCAGGGTCCTGGGATCGAGCCCCGCATCGGGCTCTCTGCTCAGCGGAGAGCCTGCTTCCCTTCCTCTCCCTCTACCTGCCTCTCTTGTGATTTCTCTCTGTCAAATAAATAAATAAAATCTTTAAAAAATATATATTCTCTAGTTCTATCCATGTCATTGCAAATGGCAAGATTCTGGGGGTTTTTGATGGCTGCATTGTTCACTTTAAAATGTTTGATTTATTTTTCTGAAGTTCACCTCAATAAAAGTATTTTTTTTTAAAGATCTGTGTTCATGTACCATCTGTTAAACTAGTTTTCCATGTGTCTTTGAGCTAGTTTCTTTACTTCTCTGGGCATAAGTTTTCCTATCAACAGAAAACTCAAGGCTGATCTGCCTTCTGGCCGGTCTCAGCACCGTCATATCCAGAAAAACCACAAGATTGATATCCCAATGGAAGTGAAAAATATAGTATTTCTAGAGTAAAATATAGTATTTCTAGAGTAAAAATTTCTAGAGTAAAATTTCTAGAGTAAAACTCACTAGAGAGTGCACCTAAGAATTTACCTCTCCTACTATCCAATACAATGACTTTTTTTTTAATATTTTATTTTCTTTTTTTTATTTGTTTATTTACAGCATTAACAGTGTTCATTGTTTTGGCATCACACCCAGTGCTCCATGCAGTACGTGCCCTCCCTATTACCCACCACCTGGTTCCTCAACCTCCCACCCCCCGCCCCTTCAAAACCCTCTGGTTATTTTTCAGAGTCCATAGTCTCTAATGGTTCACCTCCCCTTCCAGTTTCCCTCAACTCCCTCTCCTCTCCATCTCCCCATGTCCTCCATGTTATTTGTTATGCTCCACAAATAAGTGAGACCATATGATACTTGACTCTCTCTGCTTGACTTATTTCGCTCAGCATTATCTCTTCCAGTCCCGTCCATGTTGCTACAAAAGTTGGGTATTCATCCTTTCTGATGGAGGCATAATACTCCATTGTGTATATGGACCACATCTTCCTTATCCATTCATCCATTGAAGGGCATTTGGTTCTTTCCACAGTTTGGTGACCGTAGCCATTGCTGCAATAAACATTGGGGTACAGATGGCCCTTCTTTTCACTACATCTGTATCTTGGGGGTAAATACCCAGCAGTGCAATTACAGGGTCATAGGGAAGCTCTATTCTTAATTTCTTCAGGAATCTCCACACTGTTCTCCAAAGTGGCTGCACTAACTTGCATTCCCACCAACAGTGTAAGAGGGTTCCCCTTTCTCCACATCCTCTCCAACACACATTGTTTCCTGTCTTGCTAATTTTGGCCATTCTAACTGGTGTCAGGTGGTATCTCAATGTTGTTTTAATTTGAATCTCCCTGATGGCTAGTGATGATGAACATTTTTTCATGTGTCTGATAGCCATTTGTATGTCTTCGTTGGAGAACTGTCTGTTCATATCTTCTGCCCATTTTTTGATATGATAATCTGTTTTGTGTGTGATTATCTGTTTTGTTTGAGGAGTTCTTTATAGATCCTGGATATCAACCTTTTGTCTGTACTGTCATTTGCAAATATTTTCTCCCATTCCGTGGTTTGCCTTTTTGTTTTGTTGACTGTTTCCTTTGCTGTGCAGAAGCTTTTGATCTTGATGAAGTCCCAAAAGTTCATTTTCGCTTTTGTTTCCTTGGCCTTTGGAGACATATCTTGAAAGAAGTTGCTGTGGCTGATATTGAAGAGGTTACTGCCTATGTTTTCCTCTAGGATTCTGATGGATTCCTGTCTCACGTTGAGGTCTTTTATCCATTTTGAGTTTATCTTTGTGTACGGTGTAAGAGAATGGTCGAGTTTCATTCTTCTACATATCGCTGTCCAGTTTTCCCAGCACCATTTATTGAAGAGACTGTCTCTTTTCCATTGAATATTTTTTCCGGTTTTGTCGAAGATTATTTCACCATAGAGTTGAGGGTCCATATCTGGGCTCTCCACTCTGTTCCACTGGTCTATGTGTCTGTCTTTATGCCAGTACCATGCTGTCTTGGTGATCACAGGTTTGTAGTAAAGCTTGAAATCAGGTAACGTGATGCCGCCAGTTTTTTTTTTTTGTTTTGTTTTTCAACATTTCCTTAGCAATTCGGGGTCTCTTCTGGCTCCATACAAATTTTAGGATTATTTGCTCCAGCTCTTTGAAAAATACTGGTGGAATTTTGATCAGAATGGCATTAAAAGTATAGATTGCTCTAGGCAGTGTAGACATTTTAACAATGTTTATTCTTCCAATCCAAAAGCATGGAACAGTCTTCCATCTTTTTGTGTCTTCTTCAATTTCTTTCATGAGTGTTCTGTAGTTCCTCGAGTACAGGTCCTTTACCTCTTTGGTTAGGTTTATTCCCAGGTATCTTATGGTTCTTGGTGCTATAGTAAATGGAATCAATTCTCTAATTTCCCTTTCTGTATTTTCATTGTTAGTGTATAAGAAAGCCACTGATTTCTGTACATTGACTTTGTATCCTGCCACGTTACTGAATTGCTGTATGAGTTCTAGTCGTTTGGGGGTGGAGTCTTTGGGGTTTTCCATATAAAGAATCATGTCATCTGCGAAGAGAGAGAGTTTGACTTCTTCCTTGCCAATTTGGATACCTTTTATTCTTTTATTTCTCTTTGTTGTCTGATTGCCGTTGCTAGAACTTCTAATACTGTGTTGAACAAGAGTGGTGAGAGTGGGCATCCTTGTCGTGTTCCTGATCTCAACGGGAAGGCTGCAAGCTTTTTCCCATTGAGGATGATATTTGCTGTGGGTCTTTCATAGACAGATTTTATGAAGTTCAGGAATGTTCCTCCATCCCTATACTTTGAAGGGTTTTCATCAGGAACGGATGCTGGATTTTGTCAAATGTTTTTTCTGCATCAATTGAGAGGACCATGTGGTTCTTCTCTCTTCTCTTATTGATTGGTTCTATCACATTGATTGATTTGTGAATGTTGAACCAACCTTGCAACCCAGGGATGAATCCCACCTGGTCATGGTGGATAATCTTTTTAATGTGCTGCTGGATCCTGTTTGCTAGGATCTTGTTGAGAATCTTGGCATCCATATTCATCAGTGATATTGGTCTGAAATTCTCCTTTTTGGTAGGGTCTTTGCCTGGTTTGGGGGTCAGGGTAATGCTGGCTTCATAAAAAGAGTCTGGAAGTTTTCCTTCTGCTTCAATTTTTTGGAACAGCTTCAGGAGAATTGGGGTTATTTCTTCTTTGAAAGTTTGGTAGAATTCCCCAGGGAATCCGTCAGGTCCTGGGCTCTTGTTTTTTGGGAGGTTTTTGATCACTGCTTCAATCTCATTACTAGATATCGGTCTATTCAGGTTGTCAATTTCTTCCTGGTTCAATTTTGGGAGTTTGTAGTTTTCCAGGAATGCATCCATTTCATCTAGGTTGCTTAGCTTATTGGCATATAGCTGTTGGTAATAATTTCTGATGATTGTTTCTATTTCCTTGGTGTTAGTTGTGATCTCTCCCTTTTCATTCATAATTTTATTAATTTGGGCTTTCTCTCTTTTCTTTTGGATTAGTGTGGCCAATGGTTTATCGATCTTATTGATTCTTTCAAAAAACCAGCTTCTAGTTTCATTGATACGTTCTACTGTATCTCTCGTTTCTACCTCATTGATCTCTGCTCTAATCTTGATTATTTCCCTTCTTGCATGTGGAGTTGGTTTGATTTGTTGTTGATTCTCCAGTTCTTTAAGGTGTAGAAACAGCTGGTGTATTCTGGATTTTTCTATTTTTTTGAGGGAGGCTTGGATGGCTATGTATTTCCCCCTTAGAACCGCCTTTGCTGTATCCCATAGGTTTTGGACCGAGGTGTCTTCATTCTCATTGGTTTCCATGAATTGTTTAAGTTCATCTTTGATCTCCTGGTTGATCCAAGCATTCTTAAGCAAGGTGGTCTTTAGCTTCCAGGTGTTTGAGTTCCTTCTGAACTTTTCCTTGTGATTGAGTTCCAGTTTCAAAGCATTGTGATCTGAGAATATGCAGGGAATAATGTCAGTCTTTGGGTATCGGTTGAGTCCTGCTTTGTGACCCAGTATGTGGTCTATTCTGGAGAAGGTTCCATGTGCACTTGAGAAGAATGAGTATTCTGTTGTTTTAGGGTGGAATGTTCTGTATATGTCTATGAGGTCCATCTGGTCCAATGTTTCATTCAATGCTCTTATTTCTTTATTAACTTTCTGCTTCGATGATCTGTCTATTTCTGAGAGAGGCGTATTAAGATCTACTATTATTGTATTCATATCAATATGACTCTTTATCTTGATTAATAGTTTTCTTATGTAATTGGGTGCTCCCATATTGGGGGCATAGCTATTCACAATTGTTAGATCATCTTGGTGGATAGTCCCTTTAAGAATTATGGAGTGTCCTTCTGTATCTCTGACTACAGTCTTTAGTTTAAAATCTAATTTATCTGATATGAGAATCGCTACCCCGGCCTTCTTTTGAGGCCCATTGGCATGAAAGATGCTTCTCCATCCCTTCGCTTTCAGTCTGGGTGTATCCTTAGGTTCAAAATGGGTCTCTTATAGACAACATATGGATGGGTCCTGTCGTTTTATCCAATCTGCAATCCTGTGTCATTTTATGGGCGCATTTAGGCCATTCACATTGAGAGTGATTATTGAGATATAGGTTTTTATTGACATCGTGTTACCTTTGTAGTCTTTCTGTCTGTAGATTGTTTCTATATTTCTGTTCAATGATATTCTTAGGATTTTTTCTCTTTTATAAGACCCCTCTTAATATTTCCTACAGTGTCAGCTTGGTGGTTGCATAGTCTTTTAAGCCTTGCCGGTCTTGGAAACTCTTTATCTCTCCATCCATTTTAAATGTCAGTCTTGCTGGATAGAGTATTCTTGGTTGCATGTTCTTCTCATTTAGTACTCTGAATATATTTTGCCAGCCCTTCCTGGCTTTCCAGGTCTCTGTGGAAAGGTCTGACGTTATTCTAATGGGCTTTCCTCTGTATGTAAGGAGCTTCTTTGTCCTAGTTGCTTTTAAGAGGGTCTGTCGTGAAACATAATTCCTCATTTTAACTATAAGGTGTCGTGAGGACTTTCGAGAATCTAAAATCTTGGGAGGAAATCTCTCTGCCTCTAGTACATGAACGTTGTTTCCATTCGTGAGATTGGGAAAATTTTCATAGACAACTTCTTCTACTATATCTTCTAGACTTCTTTCTTTTTCCTCCCCTTCAGGGATTCCAATAATTCTGACATTGGAACGTTTCATGGCATCGTTTATTTCCCTGATTCTGTTTTCGTGGCTTCTGAGCTGTTTGTTCCAGGCTTCCTCCTGATCCTTTCTCTCTATCTGTTTGTCCTCCAGATCACTAATTCTATCTTCTGTCTCAGTTACCCTAGCTTTTAGAGAATTTAGATTAGATTGGAACTCATTGAGAGCATTTTGAACATCATCCCTGGTGGCTTTCAGTTCTGCCCTAACATTGTGAACATCATCCCTGGTGGCTTTCAGTTCTGCCCTAATCAATTCTGTTTGGTCATCCATGGCTTTCTCCAACCTAGCTATTGCCTGGATAATTGTTAATCTGAATTCCTTTTCTGACATATTGTCTATGTCGATAGCCATTAGCTCTGTTGCAGAAGGCCCATCCTCTGTATTTTTCTTCTGTTGGGTATTCCTCCTCCTAGTCATTTTGGTAAGAGATGACTGAACAGATGCAGCTGGACTTATCGATTGTGGTGCAGTCAATGTGCACCCTGGAATGCTTCTGTGCAATCAGGATTCCCCACCCAAATGAGAGAAAAAAGAAAAGAAAAATAAATAGAGAAGAAGAAAGAAAAAAAGGGGAAAAGAAAAAAGGGGGAGAAAAGAGAGAGAGAGGAAAAAAAGGGAAGATAAAAGAGAAGGCTCAGCCCAAATGGGCCACAAGGTAAGATTTGTGAAGTATACAAACAAAAACAGACAAACAAAAAGACTGATAAAAGTATATGACAAGAGAAAAAAATATATATATAAGCAAAAATGGGAAGAACCTCATCAGAAAGAACCCCAAGTATAAGATTTATATATTATCAGGACAAACACAAATTCACAGAAACACTGACAGAAGGAAAAATTGGGAGAGTGGTTATAAATTCTCAGGGTGGGTGAGGAAGGTTATTTTGATTCTTCCTGAATGTATCTTGATGTTTTTGTTAAGGGACTCAACTTTCTTAAGTTACAGGGGGATTAGAAACTGGTTTGCCTATAGGGGTAGCATTGATTGGGGAAAGGGGATTACCTTGAAGTTTAACTCTGTATGTATAGTAGAAAATAAAAATTAAAAAAGAATAAACTAGACTAAACTAAGTTAAAATTTAAAAAGGATTAAAAAAATAGAAAAGCAAAAGAAAAACACGGGTGTATGTATCAAAAAGCTCAGGTTAGAAGGTTATTAAAGAATTTGATGTACTGGACATCTCAGTGTGGTGGTAAATAGGTTAAAAATTATCTGTATGTATTTAAAAAAAAAAGAACCAGAATATTGGTAAAGAGTTAAAAATAAAAGTTGTATTTATGAAGTAGTGGTGGTTGTTCTCTTGTAGTCTTTTTTTTTTTTTTTTCCTTCCTGGTTGGTTTTCTAGGGGAGGGGTCTGCCACGTGGGTTTTCAGACAATGATGTTCCCTGAGTTAGATCCTCCTGCTCACCTCAAGGGGGTGGGCTCTGAGGAAACTGTTTTTTTCAGGCTTTTGTTCTCTGGGGGTTTTTTATGTTCTTTCATCTGCTTTCTCTCGCCTTGACAGCTTTTGATGGTTTTTGGAGGTTTAGAGGAGAGCAAACTGCACCCCGACCTCCCTTTCAGAGAGAAGCCTCAGAATGTTTTGCAAGAGCTGCTGGCAGAGTCGGTTCTGAGTCACTGTCCCTGGGGATGCAGGAACTCCTCATTGTACCCAAAACCAGGGCAGTGGTGGCTGTCTGGGCAGCTCCAGACCGCCAGAGAGTTTCTGAGCAGAGATCGCACACTGAGATTTTCCCGCTGTCCTGGGCTGGGAATGTCTGGTTTTTCTGGATGCCAGAGCTCCAGGCTAGCTCCTTTGAGCACCTATCCCAAGGGAGGGTGTGGGACGCGCGCGTTTCAGGATTGCCGTCTGGCCAGGTTCCCAGCCCCTCACGGGAGTCAGACCCCACCACTCGTTCTCGGGTGTGCTGGCGTTCAGGTGCACTGGTGGCTCAGGGATGGAGACCTGATTTCTCCGCCACACTCTGTCTGGCTCAGCGCCTGGGGAGGCTGTCCTGGGTCCGGGGACTTAGGTCCCTGACCCTAACTGCCCAGGTTCCCACTATTTCCCCCCGCAATCCTTTGCTCTTTGTTTTTTGAGTGCTTTCAACCAGACTCCAAGTTAATGCTGGTCCCCAGACACAGGGCACTCTCGTATTGGGGTGTTACTTTCCAATGGGTCACCTCTGGTGGCTCCCTCCCCCTTTTGTTTATCTTCCAATATCAGTCCGACGTTCCCAGTCTGCTTTACCTGCCACTGGCATCTTCTGCTCCTGTAGAGATCCAGACATGTATAATTCTGATCTCAGGCTGATTTCATGGGTGGTCGGAGTTCTTTGGTAGGTAATCAGCTCACTTTAGGGTACAGGTTGAAACAGTGCCTCCTCCTGCTTCCCCTCCATCTTGACTCCCCCACAATGACTTTTCAAAGGTAAAATACCTTCTCCCAACAAGAATTATTAGTAGATACCAACAAGGGAAAGACACATAACTGGTCCACCACCCTTCTGAGTAAATAAAGTTTTATTGGAACACATCCACACCCATTCATTAATGTGTTCTCTGGGGCTGCTTTTATACTACAATGGCAGAGTTGAGTAGTTACAACTATAGCCCACAAAGCCTAAAATACTTAATTTTTGGCCATTTACAGAAAAAGTTTGTCAACACCTGTTAGAGAATAACATAATAAGAAATTGTCAGCAAAAAGAGAATTTGTGGGTTAGATAATAAAACAACAAAGTGGCATAGAAAGTGAAATTGAAGCCCTTAGGAAAAGAAATAAGCTGGGGACCAAAATATAATTTGTAACCAATAAGTACATTTGAAAAGCAGGGAACACAAAACGCACCTCTGAAAACCAAATTACTTCCATAGAAAAGTAGCCTAGATAACCATTGTGAATATAAAAGCCAAAACAAAACAAAACAAAAACCACTAAATAAATTTTAAAAGAGAGACAGATTAAATGGGCAAATGTCACTTAAAAATCATAACTCTCATCTCTTAATGTTTTAAAATCTCTCTTTTTAAGCTTAAAGGAATCTTTTAGGAAAAGCTCTCCCTTGTGGTGACAACACAATTATTTGAAACTCAGAGATTCTTACAATTTAACATCAGGTTATTTTTCTTCTGTTAAACTCAAGTAAAATTAAATTAATTAAATCTATTTTAAAATAAGCTGTATTATGTCACTCTATTTCCCTTAAAGTATACCCCACTTCTGGTCCTTCCCCTTCTACCTATATATTTGCAGAGAAAGATGTCCAGAATGAGTTTCATCTAGTTATACTGATGACTGCTTCTGAGCTGTATGATTTGGGAATGATTTTTTCACTGTCATTTTTGTACAAATATTATTTGAAAACATAAATCATGATTTTTACAGAAAGAATATTTTTTCTTAAAAAATGATACATAACAAAATACATTATATTTTAGGTAGTGGCACTGTGGGTTATTGTTACCTTCTTCCTTGTAACTTTGTGTATTTTTACATGTCCCTAATTTTTTTATTGTTTATGTCAGTCACCATACAATACATCATTAGTTTTTTATGTACTGCTCCAAGATTCATTGTTTATGTATAATACCCAGTGCTCCATGCAACACATACCCTCCTTAATACCCACCACCAGGCTCACCCATTCCCCCAACCCCCTCCCCTCTAAAACTCCAGTTTGTTTCTCAGAGGGGTCCACAGTCCCTAGTGGTTTATCTCTCCCTGGGATTCCCCCCCTCCACTTTTTCTTTCCTTCTCCTAATGTCCTCCATGTTATTCCTTATTTTCCACAAGTAAGTGAAACCATATGATAATTGACTTTCTCTGCTTGACTTATTTCACTCAGCATAATTTCCTCCAGTCCCATCCATGTTGGTGCAAAAGTTGCACATTCATCCTTTCTGATGACTGAATAATATTCCCTTGTATATATGGACCACATCTTTTTTATCCATTCATCTGTTAAAGGGCATCTCAGCTCTTTCCACAGATTGGCTATTGTGGCCATTGCTGCTATGAACATTGGGGTACAGATGGCCCTTCTTTTCACTCCATCTGTATCTTTGGGGTAAATACCCAGTAGTGCAATTGCTGGGTCATAGGGTAGCTCTATTTTTAATTTCTTAAGGAATCTCCACACTGTTTTCCAAAGTGGCTGCACCAGCTTGCATTCCCACCAACAGTGTAAGAGGGTTCTCCATTCTAAAGAACTTCTCAAACTCAACACCCAAAAAATAGATAATCAAGTCAAAAAATGAGCAGAAGACATGAACAGACACTTCCCCAATGAAGACATACAAATGCCTAGCAGACACATGAAAAATGTTCATCATCATTAGCCAACAGGGAAATTCAAATCAAAACCACATTGAGATACCCAGCTTACAACAGTTAGAATGGCAAAAAATTAACAATGCAAAAAACAACAAATGTTGGAGAGGATGTAAATGTCCCTAATTTTTAACCAATAATAACTTATTAATTTTTTAATTGGTCATAGTACCTAGCATAAACAATACACATAATCCATGTTCATTAAAATTTTTAATGATAACGTTTTTTTCTAAAACTTTTCAGGGAATATTCAGTTTTCATTGACAATAAGACTTCAAAATATTCTCAATACAAAGTCACATGGGATTTATTTTATATGTTATTGTTGCAATATGAATATAACTGATTCCCTTTATAAAAACAATGAGAGAAAAACAGTTTAAATAGTTTAAGATGTCCCCAAAGCTTTGCATTTCTTGACACACTGAAAGATCCAAGTGACTCCCATCCATTTTCTACCCCAGTCCTTCAGACACCACAGGACAGTGATCCCCCAGTTCTCAAAACATCTGACCAAATTACACAGGCTATTTCAATTTCTCTAATCCCTCTTTTCCAGCTTTTCCAGAGTTATTTATTTCCTTCCTCTCTCTCTCTATTTCTCTCTCTTTTTCTCTCTCCAGTAACACTTTGCTTTCTTAATGAAAACTTCTTTAACTTTCCAGGATCTGTCATTCTTTCTACCAATTACATAGATCAACACAACAGAAGGGCAGGCCCGGTGGTACAGAGAAAGCAGACAACTGTAAACACCCAGCAGAAAGAACCAGCTCTTCCAGCCCTAATTTAGTTAGGATTATCTTGTCCCCCAAGGAGATTGCAATTTATTGAAATCATTAATAAACAATACAGGAAATCTATAATTAAACCCTCAACTGTGTATGCTATCTACTCAGTGAAAAGGGTGATGGACTGAGTGGACTGGAATAATTGGATAAAGTGACCTGCAGAAGTTGGAACTTGTGCTGGACTCCAAAAGAAGGTAAGATTTACTTAATGAGGTGAAGAAGGAAGGGTGTTTCTATGAGAGAAATGTGATTAGTGAAGTGCAGAGGTAGACAGGGACATGTCAGGCTCTGGACCCAGGTGTAGGAACTACATGATTGGCAGGAGGAAGAGACAAGTGTTGAATTGGGTATAGCAAAGGAAGAAAAATAAATAAATAAATAAATAAAACATCACCAACAACACAAGATCTAATGCACTTAATTCTATGTAGTACCATGATGTAAGTATTTGGAAATATGTACTAATTGATAGGGTTACCCACATCCCACAGAAGTTTTCTGTTGAAGGTCATCCTCTTTATTTCTTCTCCTCTTGCCTTAGGGCTTCTACTCACCTCATGGCTGCTATATAAGCCCGTTCCTTTCTATCTTTTACTCCACCAAGATCGGGTAATAACTGGGTTGGGGTGGTCATGGTCATGGGTGATCAGAACAAGGAGACACATCAGAGAAGGAAAAAAAAAAAAAAGCCAAATAGAGAAAGGAGAAGAAAGAAGAGTGAAGAATCAGTCTTTCTTTCCTCAACATTTTCTCCATGCCATGGAGTTTCTAGTGGTTGACAGGAGACTCCAGCATCATCACACAGTACCTGTGGAGATGCAGCCACCAGTTCTGAATCCTAGTTGTCCACCTTGGGCTCCATATTTGTCTATATGACTGCCTACTTCAGTGGCTCCCCTTAAATGTCTCAGGGGATTAAACTTCAAGCTCAAGATGGCCAAAACAGATCTTCTTCCTCAACACCTGTTCCTGCTCTTCTGTACATTTTCTCACCACTATCTTTAGTTACCTAAGTTATCCCTTTTTCCCTTAAGCCCCATGTGGTTGCCAGATTAGTTATGGTAATTCCACCTACAAAACATCTCTTGATTCCATCCCATCTTTTTCACTCCCGCTGTCATTACCTACCTTGGTCCCATGTTACCTCTTTGTATTTTAACTGTTCTCCCTGTATTTATCCTTACCATTACTTCCCTTATTACTTCCTGATGCCAGAGCTAAGGTTGGTTTTCTAATACTACAACTATTATTATGCCATGTTTTTGCTTAAAAAAAAAAAAAAACCCATGTAGGTCCTCATTGCCTGCAGAAAATGTCTAGATTCCATTGCATGCTGTATCAGGTTCTCTGAATTCTGACTCCATCAAATTTGGGCCTCATCTCTCATTCTTCCCTGTATTTGCACCATTTAACCTATTTCCTTAGCCTTCACTAGTAGTGTTCCTGTAGCTACAATATGTGCCCCATTCCCCCTCCATATCTTTCTTTATCAGACATTTCCTTTCTTTTCAGGCTCACCTCAAACAGATCATCCTCCTTCTCATCCCAGCTAAAATGTGCATAGAACATAGAAAACAACACTGTGTTTTGGTGAGGGAATGAATGATTCAATCAATCAATGAATAAAGATATTAATAAAAGATGGGATTCTTGCCTGTGTTAGAGGCATTCTCTTGCATTCCAAGCCATTCCTTCTTGTTCAGGCTGAGCTTCCCCAGAGCCTGTCTTTTCTGATCAATCCATAACACTTACTTAAGTATGAATGATGCACCAGTTAAATCTAGGATTTGACTAGTTTTTTGTTGTAGACACTTCCACTCAGGGCATGTAAGAGCAGCCGCAGGTTGGACTTCAACACTGTGCTCTGAGGCTTCAGTCTGACATTTAAGGTATGAGAAAACACTAGCAAGTTCAAAGGCAGACCAAACCTGAATGCAATATTTAGAGGGCTGCTCTAAGACTGTCCTCCCGGACCCAAATGCCTAATGTACATGGCAGATCTTTGGGCTCCCCATAGTGGCTATGTGCTAGGAGATGGGCTCCAGTGGAAGTGACGTTTGTGGATTCTTCACCTTTTTGCTCCCTCCCATCTAACCTAACCTGCAGGTTTGGAGGGCTTGAGGAGCAATGAACTTAGGCACCCTGCCTGAAATTTCCACACTTAGAGATCCCTTCCTTCATAATATTATGTAATATGAAGTAGCACTGCCCCAAGAGTAACAATTATGTGATTATTGCCATAACCTGAAACAATCTTTACACTGGATGACTGAAGACTCCACTGCTCCTAGAGAAATAGAACAGAAATGTTTTAATTTGGGCACAGAGCACATGAGCAAGACTATAGAGAACTCTTCTACAAGGAACCCTGGGCAGAATTTGGGCAGGTAGCACCAAGGCCCTAAGGAGTGCCAGCTAAAGGGACAAAGGAGAATGAGGAAGGGGAGATAAGAAATTACCACAAAGACTGTTAATGTCTTACATCTAAAAAATGGTACACATCTTCTAAAGTCATTTCAAATGTAGCCTCTCTTTTGATCTCCACAAATCCACTATGGATTAGGAAAAAGCAGGTTTAACTTTTCTACATTTAATAGATGGGGGAATCTAGGCTCCGTGAAGTCCGGTGACTTACTTTGGTTCACCCAGCTAGTCAGGGCTAATCCATATTTCAAGTCTGTCTTCTGACTCCTGGTTAAGTGATCTTGCTACCATACTGCCCCACCTCTGAATATGTCTTTTCAATAGCAAAGTAAATCTAGAATTCATCTTGTAAACTCTAGTATCCACCTAGCTTTTTTACACAGAGTTACCAGGTCTGGGGACCTAAAGGGAACTCCTGTAGACATGGCATTCTCGATTGACAGGTTTCAAACATGCTTAAGACATGATTGATTTTACTAATCTTTGGGATTTCTGGCACACCGGTCAAAAGAATTGTGTCCTGGCATCTATATGCCAGCAAGAACGCCATGTCAAATTGAACCCCATGATTATTAAAATGTCTGCTGTGAGCTCCTGCTCGCTCCTACTGCAGCCATATTGAACTATTCAAAATGATAATCTGGCATGTGGCAGTAACTCAGACTGAACAGGTCCATCACTCACAGAGGGGTGGCACATCCTCCAGGGTTCTTGTGTCTTTTGCCAGAGACAGCATTTCTTCCTCAAGCCTTCACTCATTCTCTACACAGTATATTTCTCCAGAGCTCCCTTCATACACATCAGCACTGCTCACTTTACCCAGAGAGTCAATCACTGCTTGCCAAGAGAAAGGGAAGGTTCCTTGGGGGAAGATTTAAAGAGAGGCTTAGAATCAAGGCCTAGGGACTGGTGAGAACAGGAGAAAGGAGGCATGAGAGATGAGATAGCGGTTGGGCCCGAGATGAGATATATAGGTAGGTACAGATGAGAGAAGGGGTTGACTTTGTATATGGGGGAAGAAAGAATAGAGAGCTGGGCCAAACCAGGTCCCTCCCCCTTGAGCCCTGCAGTTGCTCACTCTCCGTCTTCAGTTTCTAGAAGCCTTAACTCAAGTCCTCTTGCCCAGGAGTGGGAACTACATAGCAACATCCTCAGAAATTCAGAAACTAAAGAATTCTGGGATGACTCTTAATAATAATCAAAAGTGACAAATGTTGGAGTTGAGGAAACTCAGTTAATAATACCCTTTATTCCACTGGAATTCAGAGACAAATGAGAGACAGTTTCAGGAATTAGACAGATGAAGACATATCAAAAACAGTATCATTATACCAATAAAGACTAAGATGAATTTTAATCAGGCTGAACTAGCGGACTTACACCACTCTACTCTTTACACCAATAATTCACTCAGCTTCAGATGGCTCTGGAAATCAGGCCACTTCTGTGAGACACACTAAGAGGAGCAGGTAAAAATAGGTGCTTCCAATAAGCAGTCTGGCTAGAGACAAAGGAGGCAAGAGAAGGACAAACAGCACTAATCCTTCTCCCAAACTCACCCAACAGCAGTCAGAGTATGGAGACAGAGGCATCGGGAGCTTTCCTAATGGAAGAGCCTCTACCTGGAATGGAACAAGTGGGGACTAAACATCCTGTCCCCCAACATGCAACATTATTTTGTCCTTTATAGATTATGAAACACCACAGTATATTCAAAAACAGTCTTTTTTTTTTTCACTTTTTTTTAATTACTTTTCAGCATAACAGTATTCATTGTTTTTGCGCCACACCCAGTGCTCCATGCAATACGTGCCCCCCTACTACCCACTACCTGGTTCCCCAACCTGCCACCCCCCTGCCCCTTCAAAACCCTCAGGTTGTTTTTCAGAGTCCATAGTCTCTAATGGTTCATATCCCCTTGCAATTTCCCTCAACTCCCTTCTTTCCATCTCCCCATGTCCTCCATGTTATTTGTTATGCTCCACAAATAAGTGAAACCATATGATACTTGACTCTCTCTGCTTGACTTATTTCACTCAGCATAATCTCTTCCAGTCCCATCCATGTTGCTACAAAACTCGGGTATTCATCCTTTCTGATGGAGGCATAACACTCCATCGTGTATATGGACCACATCTTCCTTATCCATTCGTCCATTGAAGGACATCTTGGTTCTTTACACAGTTTGGCGACCATGGCCATTGCTGCTATAAACATTGGGGTACAAATGGCTCTTCTTTTCACTACATCTGTATCTTTGGGGTAAATACCCAGTAGTGCAATTTCAGGGCCATATGGAAGCTCTATTTTTAATTCCTTGAGGAATCTCCACACTGTTCTCCAAAGTGGCTGCACTAACTTGCATTCCCACCAACAGCATAAGAGGGTTCTCCTTTCTCCACATCCTCTCCAACACACGTGGTTTCCTGTCTTGCTAATTTTGGCCATTCTAACTGGTGTCAGGTGATCTCTCAATGTGGTTTTAATTTGAATCTCCCTGATGGCTAGTGATGATGAACATTTTTTCATGTGTCTAATAGCCATGTGTATGTCTTCATTGGAGAAGTGTCTGTTCATATCTTCTGCCCATTTTTTGATATGATTATCTGTTTTGTGTGTGTTGAGTTTGAGGAGTTCTTTATAAATCCTGGATATCAACCTTTTGTCTCTACTGTCATTTGCAAATATCTTCTCCCATTCCGTGGGTTGCCTTTTTGTTTTGTTGA
Organism: Meles meles; assembly: GCF_922984935.1. NCBI lineage: Eukaryota > Metazoa > Chordata > Mammalia > Carnivora > Mustelidae > Meles > Meles meles. Next base: position 167,263,612 of record NC_060067.1, on the reverse strand, counting down.
CTGTTTCCTTTGCTGTGCAGAAGCTTTTGATCTTGATGAAGTCCCTAAAGTTCATTTTCGCTTTTGTTTCCTTGGCCTTTGGAGACATATCTTGAAAGAAGTTGCTGTGGCTGATATCGAAGAGGTTACTGCCTATGTTCTCCTCTAGGATTCTGATGGATTCCTGTCTCACGTTGAGGTCTTTTATCCATTTTGAGTTTATCTTTGTGTATGGTGTAAGAGAATGGTCGAGTTTCATTCTTCTACATATCGCTGTCCAGTTTTCCCAGCACCATTTATTGAAGAGACTGTCTCTTTTCCATTGTATATTTTTTCCTGTTTTGTCGAAGATTATTTCACCATAGAGTTGAGGGTCCATATCTGGGCTCTCCACTCTGTTCCACTGGTCTATGTGCCTGTTTTTATGCCAGTACCATGCTGTCTTGGTGATCACAGCTTTGTAGCAAAGCTTGAAATCAGGTAACATGATGCCGCCAGTTTTGTTTTTGTTTTTCAACATTTCCTTAGCAATTCGGGGTCTCTTCTGATTCCATACAAATTTTAGGATTATTTGCTCTGGCTCCTTGAAAAATACTGGTGGAATTTTGATCAGAATGGCATTAAAAGTATAGATTGCTCTAGGCAGTGTAGACATTTTAACAATGTTTATTCTTCTAATCCAAGAGCATGGAATGGTCTTCCATCTTTTTGTGTCTTCTTCAATTTCTTTCATGAGTGTTCTGTAGTTCCTCGAGTACAGATCCTTTACCTCTTTGGTTAGGTTTATTCCCAGGTATCTTATGGTTCTTGGAACCATAAGTAAATGGAATCGATTCTCTAATTTCCCTTTCTGTATTTTCATTTTTAGTGTATAAGAAAGCCACTGGTTTCTGTACATTGACTTTGTATCTGCCACCAGAAACGGTCTTTATAACAACCCTCTATGTGATCTCTTTTAGGATTTTCATACTTCATCAATGAGGAAAATGAGGTTCAAAATGATAGGTGACATGATCCCTGTTGTCCTCAAGTACATGGTAGAGCTAGAATCCAAATCAGATTTCTGACAAATTTTTGAAGCCAGGTTTCAGAAACAAAACAAAACAACCCCCCCCCCCAAAAAAAAAACAGGTCAGGAACACATTTGCACCAGTTGTTAATAACTACAGGGGAAGTGATCAGGGACACTGACTGAGTTAGTGAAGGTAGCTGAAGCCCAGAAAGCACACTTTCATTTAACAAATACTCACATACAATATGCTGAATGCTGTGCCATGCACTAGGGATGGAACAAGACAAGCATTACCTCTACATTGTAAGGTTGGGGTCGAATAGGAAGGTGTTTTGGTTTCAAGGAGACCCTTCAGGTAGGGAAGCAGCTCACAGGGAAGCATCTGCAACCTAAGGTCACATCCCAAGAGGTCACTACAGGCTCAGGATCAGCATCAGCTGAATTTGGGCTTTGGGTGTGGAGTTTGAGAAGTCAGGTCTGGTTTTGTGGTCCAGGGCAAATTAATGAAAGAATTGAACCCTGGGTGCCCATCACATTATGGTTACCAGAATGACCTGATTACAATAAGATAAAACTCCCTGATCTATTATTTTATCATTTCTTTGTGTTGCATTTTTCCTATCTTTGGTGTATTTTATTTTTCTGTGCATCTCTAAATGAAGTTACTTCTTAAAATCCCCCAAATTGTACAGGATGGACCACATAAAGGGGAATTACCAACGATAGGGCTGGATTTGTTAGAAACTGAGAAGTGAGATGCAGTGGTGACAAGAGACAATCTTGGAGACTCAGGAAGGACCAGAGAAGTGGGCAAATGGTGTGATAAAATCCACCAAGTCGGGGATACAGGATAACTCCCATGGTTGGAATTCCCTTTGCTTGATTTGAAGACACATCTAAACCCACAGCACTGGAATATGGCTCTTCTTTACTGGGCAGTGCAGGTCTTCCCATTATAAAGTTTGCTAAAAAGGAAACCATGATCAATGGCTGGCAACTACCTTCTGGTGTCCAAGGTTGGAGGACTATGGAAGTATCCTGCCAGCATTAACTGCCTTGTGCCATTTTATGATGCTGTTCTCTACTGATGGAGCCTTACCCCTCAGCCATGTTTTTCTAGTTATGTGGTTTTCCCTGACAAAAGAAAGAGCCTGAACTCCCTGTAAGTGTAATGATGCTCTTCCAGGGCAGCCTCATAGCCCTTTCATTACACATGCTTTCCTGAGTCTACTCTGCAGAGAATCGGTCACTCAGACAGAGCGAGACAGGGTTCAGCCCACATTCAATGCAGAGGAGTATTTACAACAGATATTTGATGATTTTTTTTGAAGAGTAATATTCATCATGCTTCTCAAGTCTTTTCAACTTGCCAAATGTATGTTAGATTGATAATGATCACCTGTGTCTCCTGTTATCCTGGAATCTCACATTTAAGACTATCTGGTTGGTTTTCCCCCCAACAGGGTATCTAATTTATGGAAAAGGAATGTATCCACTCTAGGGATAGATCAATGAAATTTTTAGAATCAGATTATAAAAACATCATATGGTATGAACCTACAAGCATGGGTTTCCCTGAATAGAGTACCTATCTAGATGTCCAGATAATTAACCTTCTCTAATTAATTAATTAATCACAACCTATCTATTACTTCATTATTTGTTTCTATTACTTTATTTTTTAGTTTCTTGAAAAACCTTTTTGAGGTATAATAGCCATACAGTAAGCTACACATATTTAAGTGAACCATTTGATAAGTTTTGACATACTGCATTCATGAAACCATCACCATAATCAAAATAATGGACACAAATCCTACTCCTCCCCTCCCCAAATTTTCTTCCTTCCTGCTTTCCTCACATTACCACCACTACCCCCACTACTCCCAAGGAGCCCATGATCCATCATTTTGGTTACATTGTATATTCTATGATTTTATACAGATGGGATCATATAATATATAGTCTCTCTTTCTGTTTTTTTCACTCAACATAATCATTTTCAGATTCATCCATGTTGATGTTCGTGTCAGAAATTCACCCTTTGGGGCAACTCGGTGGCTCAGTGGGTTAAAGCCTCTGCCTTCAGCTCAGGTCATGATCCTAGGGTCCTGGGATTGAGCCCCATATCAGGATCTCTGCTCAGCAGGGGGCCTGCTTCCTCCTCTCTCTCTGCCTACTTGTGATCTCTGTCTGTCAAATAAATAAATAAAATCTTAAAAAGAAAACTCACTCCTTTTTGTAGCCCAGTAGTATCCCACTGTATGGAGTACACCACAATTGAATTATTTCTTCAATAGTTGATGGGCATTTAGATATTTGTTATTTTTGGGGTGTTACAAATAGAACTGCTATAAACATATATACATAAATCCTGTATGGAATTATGCTTTATTTTCTTATGGGTAAATACCTAAAAATGAAATGGCTAGATCATATGGCATGTGTATTTTTAATTTTTTATAATATTAAATTCACATTTAAGGGTTCATAATATCTTCCATCTACATGTTTTTTATTATGTTCAATTAGCCAACATAAAGTACATCATTAGTTTTTTATTTTTAATTTTTTTAAAAAGCTGCCCAACTATTTTCCAAAGTAGTTGTACCATTTTATATTCTCAACAGCGATTTATGAGAACTCTAGTTTCTCTATAACCTCTTCAATACTAAGTAAGATTATTATTTTTTATTTTAGTCATTTGAATAGGTATGTGGTACCTTATTATTGTACTTTTAATTTGCATTTCCCTAATGATTACTATTGTTCAGCAAATTTCCAGTTATTTTGTTTGCCATTTGTATATTTCTAGTAAGGTGCCTGTTCAAATCCTTGTCCATTTTGTTTTTTAACTTGGCTGTTCTTTTACTAGTGAGTTTGGAGACTACTTCATATATTTCTAATATAAATCCTTACCAAATATATACCTTGCAAATATAGTCTTCTAGTGCACAGCTTTTATTTTCTTTATTTTAACAAAATCTTGCAAAGAACAGTAAATTTTACTTTGATGAAGTACAATTTATCGATTTTATGGAACAAGGTTTAGTATCATACCTAAGATGTCTTTGCTTAGCCCTAAGTTACAAAGATTTTCCCTAGGTTCTCTTCCAGAAGTTTAACAGTTCTAAGTTTTACATTTAGACCTATAATCAATTTTGAGTTAATTTATTCATGTAGTGAGAGACATGGATCAAAGTTTCTTCTTTAAAAAAAAAAACACATAATGCTATTACAATATCACTGATTATATTCCCTATGGTATATCTTTCATTCCCATGACTACTCATTCCACAAATGGAAGCTTGTACCTCTTACTCCCCTTCACCCACTTTTCCCATCCCCCACCACTTCTTCTCTGACAACCATCAGTGTGTACTCTTTTATTTATGGCCTGTTTCTGCTTTTCTTTGTTCATTTGTTTTATTTTGTTTTGTTTTGTTTTGTTAGTTCCACATATAAGTGAAATCACATGGTATCTGTCTTTCTCTGTCTGATTTACTTTACTTCCATAATATCCTCTAGGTCCATCCATGTTGTCACAAATGGCAAGATCTCATTCTTTCTTAAGGCTGAGTACTATTTGATTGCTTATGTATACCATATCTTCTTCATCCATTCATCTACCAATGGGCATATAGATTGCTTCTGTATCTTGGCTATTGTAAATAATCCTGCAGTAAACATGCAGGTGCATATGTCTTTTCGAATTAGTGTTTTTGTTTTCTTTTGGTAAAAACCCAGTAGTGCAATTACTGGATTTTATGTCTATTTAATTTGTTGAAAAAACTCTATACCATTTTCCACAATGGCTCCACCAATTTACATTCTCATTAACAGTGCACAAGAGTTCGCTTTTCTCCACATCTTCACCAACACTTGTTATTTCTTATCTGTTTTATTTTTTTTATTTTTAATAAAATAATTTATTTTTAATAAAATTTATTTATTTTTAATAAATTATTTAATAATGTATTAATTAATAAATAATATAATAAATAATAATGAATAATAAATAAATTATTTGGAAAAATAATTTTATTTTAAATAAATATTTATTTATTATTTTATTTATTATTACATTCTGACAAGTGTAAGGTGATATCTCATTGTGTTTTTGATTTACATTTTCCCGAAGATTAGTGATGTTGAGCATTTGGTAAAATATTATTCAGACCCTCTGCTCATTTTTTAAAATCAGATTGTTTGTGTGTTTGTTTGTTTGTTTGTTTTGGTGTTAAGTTATATAAGGTCTTTATATATTTTAGATACTAACCCTTTATCAAATAGGCCATTTACAATCAAAGTTTATTTTCTTGCATATGGATGTTCAGCTGTTCTAGTACAATTTGTTGAAAAGAATATCCTTTTTATACAAAATTTCCTTTGCACCTTTATGAAAGACCAGCAGTCCATATTGGCATGGGTCTATTTCTGGGTTCTCTATTCTACGCAATAGAACAGTTTGTCTATCTTTACAACTAAACCAGACTATGTCAATTACTATAAATTTATAACAAGTCTTGAAGTTATAGTGTTATTTCCTCAACTTCTTCAAAGTAGTTTTGTCTATTCTAGGTTCTTTTTATTTTTACATGAATTTTAGAATTGGTTTTCTAATTTCTACCTAAAACCTGGGGGAGAGGTGGCATCTTAACAATGGTGACCTGTCAACTTGTGAACATCATATGTCTCATTTATTTAGAACTTATTTAACTTTTCTCAACAATGTTCTTCAGTTTCCAATGTACGTGAAATATTCTGTCAAATATTTTATGTCCTTGATGGAGTAAGTGTTATTTTTTATATTTCAATTTCTAATCCTTACTTCCTAATATTTAAAAATACAATTGGGCGCCTGGGTGGCTCAGTGGTTTAAGCCGCTGCCTTCGGCTCGGGTCATGATCTCAGGGTCCAGGGATCGAGTCCCGCATCGGGCTCTCTGCTCGGCAGGGAGCCTGCTTCCCTCTCACTCTCTCTGCCTGCCTCTCTGCCTACTTGTATCTCTCTCTGTCAAATAAATAAATAAAATCTTTAAAAAAAAATACAATTGACTTGTGTACTTCAGTCTTATATCCTGCAATAAGCTAAATCAAATTCTAGTGTGTGTGTATATATGATATATATAAATATATATATACATGTCTTATATAATATATCATGTATACAACACTATATATATATGCCATATATATTTATATATATATATCATATATATACACACTCTAGAATTATATATATAATTCCATAGAATTTTCTACATTGACATTCATGTTGACATAAAGACTCATGTTGTCTGCATATAAAGATAGTTTTACTTCTTCCTTTCCCACTTTCCAGTTTTTTCTTGCCTTATTGCACTGGCTAGCGCTTCTGTTAAATGTCAAATAGAAGTAATGAGAGTAGACTTTCCTAAGCTTTGGAGAAAAGTACTAAGTACAATGCAAAATGCAGTATTTTGTAGATTCCAGCTATCAGTTGAAGAAGCACCCTCTTATTCTTATTTTACTGAAAGATTTTTTTCAGGAATGCATGTTGGATTTTTATCAAATAAAGTATTACCATAATTTCCCAAAGTGAATGATAAAGATATTATCTAAAAATAGTCAGAAAAAAAGACACATCAAGTACAGAGGAATAAAGAGAAGGATAATATAAAATTTTCCATCAGAAACAAGGTAATCAAGAAGACATTGCAGCAACAGCTTTTAAGTGCTGAAAGAACAAAACCACCTAGCATTCTATACCAAGCAAAAGATTTCTTCACATATGCAAAATCTAAAAGAATTCAGTACCAGCAGACTGCCACTACAAGAAATGCAAAAAGAAAAATATGCTAAATAGAAATACATGTTAATATCACACAGTGAAGATTACTGAAAATGGCAACTATATACATACATGTGTACACAATTTTTTCTTTTTATTTAAATCACCTTTAAAGATAATTCATTGCTTAAAGCAAACATATTAATAATGTAATGTGGCATATATAACGTGTGTAGAAGGAAAATATGTGACAACATTAGAACAAAGGAGAAATGGACATTTAATATTATAAGGTTCTTATACTCTCCATTGAGTGGTACAATAACCTTTGGAGGTGGACTATGATAAGTTAAAGTACCTTATAAACCCTAAAGCAACAATTAAATGATACAACAAAGAATTATAGCTAATAAGTCAACAAAGGAGATAAGATGGAGTAATAAAAATTAGTAAACACTAAAGAAAATATAAAAAGAACAGATGTGGTAAAAAAAAAAAAAAGGGAAGAAAAAAGGAACGATGACAAACTTAAATCCAGCCATATCAATGAGTTCATGAAGGATACATTCATTCAAGTCAGAGCTGTAACTTCTCGTTTTCTGCATGGCATCTAGCACAGGTTACATGCATGGGCTTGCTATATAATCACTATCTCATTTGGACTTCACAACAAAAAATCATCATTCCCTTTACACTGAAGAGAATGAAGCATGAAGTTAAGTTACTCACTCAAACGTACACAGAAAATTGTAGCTATTTACGAGTATAACTGTCTCCAGATTCCAAGTCTGAGCAGTTTCTATTTACCAAAAAACTCCCTGTTGAGAGCGGCATGAGGGCTGGGAAAGCCAGGATAGAGGAGAAAGAAATACCGTGGCACCAGTGGTGGTGGGCCCAAGGGGAGAAGCAGTCTCTGTGACTCCCTGCATTTGGCCTACTTCCTCCTTGGGGCAGGTGGTACTTCACCCACATTCAACCCTCCAGCCTTCTTCCTCTGTGCTCGGGGTGTGGCATCTGCTCGTGCAGGCTCACTCAACACAGGTACTTGTGGTTTAAAATTCTCATAAATCTACTTACCAAGCTATGCTCCCTGGGACATGGCTGATGCACTTGGAGAATGGGGAGCATCCTCCAAATTTTCCCCTCAATTTCCTCTGGCTAGCGGTGACTCTTCTCATTCTCCTAGCCTATCACTGCACGGGGAATTCCTCAGAAGTATGAGTTGCTTAACTGTCCTAGCACTTTTACAGAAGATTCTTACCCAAGGCCTGGCTCTTGGTCCATGATCCTTGCAGAATAGCCCAGTGTCATCCCAGTGCTGGGGAGGGCCTCCGGTGGTTCCCCTCTCACCTGCCTTTGTGTATTTGCATAAGCTGCTGTCACCCATGACTGTGACTGCTCTGCCTCTAGAAATCAGGCTGTTTTAATCATTTGCTGGCTTTTCTTTTCCTTTAACCTCCTCCCTCCCCCCTGGAGCGGAGGTGCATCTGTTTTCATGATCTCCCAATTTGAATGGCAATCAGTGTTCTACCAGACGTGGCTTCTTGTATCCTTGACTTTATCTTAATAAATAATCCAACATATTTAGTAGAAATCATTGCATCTTTGTTTAGGGATTAGGAGTAAAGATATATTTAAACTGCACTGAGCACTGGTAATCCTGAAAGGGCTGAAGCAATCCTGATAGCACGACGGGGCCACAGCAGTTAGTGTACTTGCTCAGCTGTACATGTTATTAAAGCAGCTGCCTGTGCTCAGTACAGAGGTGATAAGAAAAGATCAGTATGCTTGTGCACATATGTGCATAGGCTCACTTTGGTGTGAATGGGCGCAACAAATACACATGCCTGCATACTCCAAATGCATGAACTCATGTAATTATGCTTGCAAGCCTATGCAAACTCAGAAGAGTACGCACATATGGAGACATATGTGAAACATGTGTGCTCGTACACATATAGGCATATCCTCACTCATGTAATTTTGCAAGCAAGTGTAGGGAAGTGTGTACCACATGATCACCCCCTTACACTCCTGGTGGTATAAATATGCAAACAAAGAGCCCTCTGGTACAGGATACAGTGCTGAGGCCGCAAGCCCCTGAGATCTAGACACACAGTTTGCAAACAGCTCTGTGTCTGTCATAGCTGTTTCTTCTTGCATTTGTGCACAGCAGTCTCTATCTCTTGGGTGTTTTAGCAGAGCCTTCCTTGGCTGCCTTATGATGCCAGGAATTACTTGGAAACCCTACTAAAGCCTAAACAATTCAGCTTCCTTTTGCCCCAGGAGTTAGGACACCACTAATAGCATTAAAGCAACGCAGCTATCTTCCCACAGTTTGCCACAAGGCCACTGCTCCAACTGCCAGTAGCCTTGATGTTTCTTTCATTTATTCATTCATTCTCTCAACAGGTATTTCTTGGGCTCCTGCTGGGTATTCTTTGCAATGAGTTGCATGGGATATAAGTACATATAGGCATATTTCTGTCTTCCAGGATCTTGTGGGAAGGAATACAAAAGCTTACACATAAAAATCAGTTACATAACTGTAAAAAGGAGTACATAACAGTACACTAATGCTAAGGTTCCAAACGAGCTTGTGCTGTGGCCTCCAAGACCATGTTTGGATAGTCATTAGAAGGACTCAGAGGTCTCCGTATTTACTTGTACTCATGGCTAATGTTTATTTCAATGATGTGATAAGGACACACAACTGGAGCAGAAAGGGAAAAGGCACAGGTGGGATCTGAAGGAATCCATGTGCAGGTTTCCCCATGCCTTCTCCTTCCCAAGACTGAGCATGCAGAACAAATCCAGCAACAAAACTGTAGCAATATATGTGCAATGTTTCTGCCCAAGGAAGTCCATTAAAGACTCAGCGCCCAAGATTATTATTGGGGCTGGTCACATAGGCACATAGCTATGCATGTACCTAGCATATACCAAAACTCCAGCTTCCCAGAGGGAAAGTATGTGTTCAAGGCAGTGTGAGTCACTCTTACCACTTAGGGAAAGTATTATATGAGAACAAGGACCTGTTAACTGGCCATGTTTTCAGATGCCAGGCAAGGACTAACCTTATTAGCAGGCTTTCTAAGGAAAACAGCATCAGGCCTGCTCTGTCAACTCTTTGCACAGAGCAGTAAGGAAAAGTACTTTGCACAGAGTAGTTCTAGCATGACCTGGGAGCTCAATAGAACAGAGGGCTCTTGAACTGGCCTTGAAGTTTGATTGAGATTTAGGCAGACAGAGAGGATGGGGGGTGGGCAGGGGGGTGCAGAAAACTACAATAGTTCAGTTTCAAGGGAGAAGAGCAAGGTAGCTAAGAGGGTGGGATGTGTGTGTTTGCTGGTGGGGAGTAGTTCTTGAGCTACTCAACAACCTGTGGTTTCTACCATAAGCTAGAAATCACTAGGCACTGGGGGGTTTAGATCTAGTCCTTAGAGCTACCAACTAGTAAGGAAAGTAGACAAGCAACCCCGCAATTTCAGTAGCAGGATCAGAGTAGAGGAACCCAGTCATGTCTTGGGAAGTGCTTGAGACTTCAAGTCTAGCTGGGGCCTGAAAGGCAAGTCAGGATGTTCCAAGTGAAGGTGGGTGCAGGGAGACTCGTGCTCCAGGTCTGCACGTGCAGAGGCATAGCGGAGGAGGAGCACGTGGCGAGTCTAACACTCTATACCAAGTTGTGCCTGGGCAGGCCAGGGCACTACAGGTACATTTTTCACGTGCTTCTTTTGTTGCTCAAGTAAGTGCAATCATCAGGGCCAGACACTCATTCAATTATCTGGCTCTAAATTATTTAATGCCCATCAAATATACAATTATGTTTAGTGAGGACACCAGAGTTCATGGCGGTTAGGGGACATTTTTGTGGTTGTCCTTGATGCTTCCTTTCTCTAGCTCACTTCCAATATATTAGTGAGTTCTGTTGTCTCTTCCTGGAAATGCATCCCCAAGCAGCCTATCTCTCGCCATCTGCACTGCTATCACTGCAGTCCAAGCCCCCAGCATCACTTCCCTGATTTCCCTGCAGCAGCCCGCATGTTCCTTTAAAATGTAAATCAGCTTATATTTCTCTCTTGCCTAAAATGTTATACACACTTACCATTGCATTTGATACGAAGACCAAAGTGCTTCCCATAACCTAAAGTCCCGGTGGTCCAGGCCCTGCCTGTCTTTCCATCCTTAGGGCATCACTCTCTGTGCTATTCACTGGGCTACACCCACCCTGGCCCTCTTTTGTCCCTGGAATACACCAAGATCATTCCCCCCCCCCCAGGACCTTTGCACTCGCCCATCCCTTGCCTAGAACTCTGTTTTCCCTGTTCACTGGGGTGCTGACTCCTTCTCATAATATAGGTCTCTGCCAAGAAGCACCTGCCCAGAGAACTTAGCCAGTTTCTCTATTTCAAGCCTCCCTTCAACACTGTTCCCATCTCAATGACATACTTTTCAGTTATCCAGGGTTATTTTTGTTATGTAACTATCCATTTTCTTACTAAGATTTTGTCATCTGTCTCTCCTCAATCACAGAGTGCATTGCCTGATGGCAGGGACCCTGCCTAGTTTGCTTATCCAACACTTAAAAATATACCTGGTGCTGTGCTCAACAACTTATGGAATGAATGAATTGTCTCTCAGCTAGCAAGTGGCTGGACTGGGCCATTATCAGGAGTCCCGGACTCTATCTTTTATATGTGCCAGGACACAGAGCGTTCCAACAGGAGGAAGGTGACAAAGACGAGGAGACATACCTGGGGAAGCTGTAACAACAAGGCCTAGGCAGCCAGTAGAAAGCAGGACAGTGGGCCCTGAGGAGATCTATGGCACTGTCACCAGGGTAGAACACGCATTTGTGGCCAGTCAGTCCCCAGGCAATGTATAGGAGCCCAAATGAGTAAGCCGAGCAAAGAGCCTTAAGGAGGAGACAGATGTTATGAGGAGTCTAGGCAGGCCATCACAAAGGTCATCCAGGCTCACAGGGCATTCTCATTGGCAGGGGAGAAGCACGGAAGTTGGGGAAATTGAGAGAGGCAGGCAATGTCAGGTGCGGTATCTGGGCACTAGGGCTAGTCTGGACTTGAGCACCAGAGCTCTTCTCTGGAGGGACTGGCAAGAGTGAGGCAGGCCTAGTCTTGGAGGCATGTACTCACACCCCACTGGAGCAATTCAGAAGCCTCTGTCTGCGTGGAGTGCAGCTGGTGGAATCATGGACAGGGCAGGCCTTAGGGTGTTTGAACTGGGGCATAAATGCAGGCACAGAGAGCAATTGCACCACTCCTTTGGCACCGAGCTTCTCCCTCCTCCCCAGTGGTGAAGTCTGGGGTTGGTCTCAAATGTCAGGGAGCCTCATAAAGTGGCCACAGCTGTGGTTGCTAAGAGGCAGCACAAGGGAGTGGGGTGCCAGGAGGCCAATACCACAGGGAGTCAAACAAACTTTCCTCATTTCACACTCTCTTCTAGGACCAGACTTAAATGTAATTTTCTGGAAGCAGCAAGAACAGAGGTTAGAATAGTGCTTTGGAAACAGATCTCTTTAGCAACAGAGAGAACAGTGGCCCTTCCCACCGACATTCAGCCAAGCTAAAACTGTTGAGGCTGGGCGTTCTGGAATTCCAGCAGCTTAAAATGCACTGTGACCCAGTTTTGTTCAGAGTCTGCCGAAGCTAAGATGATGTTCTCCTGTGCTTTATAGCAAAAAGTAGGCTTTCTCCAGCTCAAGAGCTTTCAATGGGAGAAGGAGGGAATGAGGCAGGTTTCAGGGTCCATAAGCACAGCTCCTTCTCCATGTGCAGTAAAATATGATGGAAGAAGCCTGCCCTGCAGCATCTCTTGGGCCCCAGTGGGCCGGCGTCCACCCCACTCACTGACAGGAACAATGGCTCCGCTCTGTTTGCATGGAGGCAACTCCCCAGCAGATGGTGAATCAGACCTCTATGTCTCTGTGTGTGCTTTGTACATTTTACTTGTTGGTAATGAATTTACAAATCCTTTAAGTACGGAAAACAGAGCCTTCCCACGAGCTGAACAGATGGGAAAGAAGGTTTTCTAAAGGCTTTTCAAAGTGGCCCTCCCCCCCACCACACCGCCCCGCTCCTGGCTTAATATCTCTCCCTCTGTCTACAAATCCTTGATTAGCTGGGGGTGAGGGAGACTCTGCCCTGCCTTTCTCCGGCTCCTTGGAAAATATTGGGCGAGTCTGCCCCAGCTAGAAACCCGCTGCAAGACAGCGCTGGGCCCCGGCCAGGACCTTTCAATCTTACATCCCAGAATGCATCGTGCCCAGTTCATGGAGGGAAGAAGGGAAGGGGAACTTCTTCCAAAGCAAGCACTTACTCCTCTGGCTGAACAAAACACCCACAGCTTCCTTCTGGCAGCAAGAGCGGGACTGATGGGATGGATCTGAGTGGCACACCTGTGGTGGATTGCATTGATGACCTTAATGTTTTACGCTTCCCTGATCCATACCCTTTGCCATATCATTTTGCAGGGGGCTCCCTCTTGCTTTGGTTAATGGGATGTTAGCAGGCCAGAAATAAGCAAAGTCTTTAAATGGACTCGCCCAGTGAAACTTGTTCTCTTACTCCATGAGAAAGACATGACTGGACCAGCATGCTGGTTTGAGGAGAAGAAGGAAACATATATATATGGTGCTGAACCAATCCTCTGCCAATCAGTTGGGGACCCGGGTGCCCATCTCAATCAGGTGCCCATGGCCAAGAGTCTAGAGGACAATCCTCCTTCCACCCTTAGTCTCTGAGCACCCACCTGAAAGAAATAATGATCATGGAAATGGCTACAGTTTATCAAACATACCAAATGTACACAAATGAAAGGGCAGTCATTATACTATCTGTACAGAGTTGTTTTAAAGACAGACAGAACACACTTAAAAGTATTTAGCGCGGTCCTCGGTCCTTGGCGAGCACTAAGCGAATGTTAGTGAGTGCGTTATTGAAGTGAGTTGACTTGAATCATTAAAACAACCCTCGAGTTAAATATTATTATTATCTTATTTTACAGATAGGAATGTCAAATCATAGAACAGTTGAGTGACACAGCCAAAATTATAGAGCTGGATAAGTAGAAAAGAGCTGGGATTGAAACTCACATCCATTTAAACACGGAAACAATTAGAAAAAATACAAAACTTGATAAATGCATATCCAGAATCAGAGCACACAGAATATGCTAATACTGTAAGGGAGAAAAGTGAGATCGGTCTAGAGCAATGTCTCTCAAATGTAGTACTACTGACATTTTGGGCTGGATAATTCTTTATTTTGGGGAAAGTTGTCTTATACATTGTAGGATATTGAGCAGCATCCCTGACCTCTACTCACTGAGGCCTGTAGCACCCTTCTCCCCAAGTGGTTACAGTATTGCCAAATGTCCCCTGAAGGGTTCGGTCACTCCAGTTTGAGAACCCACAGTCTGGAGGTTCCAGAGTTTTCAAGTAGAGGGCAGACTTTAAGATGCCCAACTAACAGCTTATATAGCAGTTTCCAGGCTGTGAATGTCAAGGACCAAGAAAAATGTAAAATTAAAAGTAAATTAAGAGAGACTACTTCAGAATGAATGATGGTCCTTTCCAGGAAAGCATTACTAGCAATCTTCAATGAGTATTTTTTTTTAATTTTTTTTAAGGATTATTTATTCATTTATTTGACAGACGGAGGTCATAAATAGGCAGAGAGGCAGGCAGAGACAGAGAGAGAGGGAAGCAGGCTCCCTGCCAAGCAGAGAGCCCGATGCGGGGCTCGATCCCAGGACCCTGAGATCATGACCTGAGCCGAAGGCAGAGGCTTTAACCCACTGAGCCACCCAGGCGCCCCCAATGAGTATTTTAAAAATACAGATTTCATCTTTTAAAAACAGGAAGTGTAGAGGCACCTGTGTGGCTCAGTCAGTTAAGCATCTGACTTTGGGTCAGGTCATGATCTCAGGGTCCTGGGATCTGGCCCGGAGTTGGGCTCCCTATTCAGCAGGGAGTCTGCTTGTCCTTCTGCTCCCCCCAAAATAAATAAATAAAAATCTTTTTTAAAATCCAGGACATGTTTAGGGTACAATTTGGTTATAAATTATAAGATATGTCTCTACTTTCTTGATAGAAGCTTACTAAAGAGGTTTTTATTGGTACAAAAGGAAAAAATAGTCCAAAAGTCTGACTTATTCTGGTACTTTCATTAGGTTTAAAGAAAACTCCTTATGTAGTCCCTATTGTTGTTGTTGTTGTTGTTGTTGTTGTTATGAGGATGATGATGCTTATGTTAATGTCACCAGACACTGTAAACTGTCACTATGGACTGGAACCAGAATGGGAATCAGCATTTTTGTTGGCTACTGTCTTCAGTTTCTCATGCATCACCTCATTTTTCTGGCTCCCTTAATGTGGAAAAACACATGCAACTGATTTACAAGGTCTAATTTCCCTTTGATAACTACATTAGTTTCCTAGGGTTGCCATAAAAAATTGCCCACCACAAACGTGGTGATTTAAAAGCAACAGAAATTTATTCTCTCAGTTCTGGAAGTGAGAAGCCTGAAATTGAGGTGTGAACAGGGTTGGTCCTTTCTGGGGGTTCAGAGGGAACATCTGCCCCATGCCCTCCACCTGTCATCTGGTGGTTTGCTGGCATTCCTTGGCTTGTAGAAACATCACTGCAATCTCTGTCTCATCTTCACATGGCATTTTCACTGTGTCTCCCTCCTCTTCTTATATGAACACCAATCACATTGGATTATGGGCACATCCTACTCCATTGTGACCTTAACTAATTACATCTGCAAGGACTCCATTTCCAAATCAGGTCACTTTCTGTGGTCTAAAAGTTAGGATTCCAATATAACCTTTTGTGGGAACAACTCATAACAATAACCTATCCCTGGAGATGAACCTTAGATGCCTTCCAACTCAACATGATTTACCTTCATTATGCACATTGCCCCCTTCTAATCTCTGAAAGAATGGGGCCAAAAGAGATCACACCTCTATAATCCCAGAACCCCATGTATTCTACCACTTCATCCATCAAACTGTACTCATGGGATTTTGCTGCTATTCTGCCACATGCATTGGAGCTGTTTTCCTAGAGCAGCATGGGTGCTTTCTATTGTTCTATTCATCCCCTCGTTCCTAGAGCCCCTTGTAGGCTCCCATGATCTGCATTAGTAGAACGATGCCCAGAGTGACAGGTTCCATCTGAGGCTGGGAAGGAGGTTCTGCTTGTTTGAATTATAAGATCCCGCAAGAGAAGGCAACTTTTGTTCCAGCAGGACAGTGTGCTGTTTTTACCAGGTTCTTGGTCTCCCAGGAACCTCCTGCCCACTTAATTTAGAAAATGGCCTGAGTCCCCATTCATGTAAAATTTAAGGTAGTACTTATGCCACGCTTCCCAGAAGTGGGCAATAGGTAATATTAAGGAAAAGGGGGGAAGGGAAGGAATTGGAGGAGGCCTTAGAAAGGTAGGTTGGGGCAGGAGGAAGGATGAACCTTTCAAAGAAAAAAAATAGAAGCCCTAGGTAAAAGTCAGTGAACAACACTTCTCAGGAGCTAATATTGAGAAAATGGAATGAAGGAAGATCAATGGCAACTGCCTACAACAGGGTATGGGCTAGCCCATTGGTGATGCCCAGGAGGAAAGCAGGCAGAAAAATCATGAGCTTGTGCTCTCATCAGCCTGGGTGAATACTGAGAGGGAAGACACTGGTAAGTATGGCTTGGTTCTCAGTCCTAAAAATTTCAGTTGTGACCTGCAAATATGCCTGTACCCAGGCAGATCCCTGCCAGAGAATTCCTGGCAATATTAATCAAAATACCCATCCAGGAAGAGTTGACTTTAGTGCATGCTGAGGAAATAGCACTGGCTGGCTTGAGCATCTTTCACCTTATCTGTAGAATGGGGACATGTGAAGACCTCCAAAATTCTCTTTCAAACTTAAGGGACCCCATATTAGGCTTCTAGGTTAGGGACAGAGGGGAAATCCCCTTCTAGTATTTTCTGCAACTTGCTCCCTCTTCCCCTTCTTCCTAGATAACCTTCCACCTTGCTGAACCAGCTATGGATTTCTAATAAGAGCTCCAGCCTAAAAAGTGCCTCCATAGCTAGCCATTGATTTTCTAAAAATGTAATGTGCATGCAAGCTCAACATGTAGAACCCCACAACAATTGAATCCTTCTCTGTCCAAAATCAATGGGAAAAGTGTATGTAATGCTACAATAGCACTCAACTTCTCATAATGAGGGGATTGTGCTAAGTGAACATCTGATTTAAGAAGTGGCTCGGCAGTACAGGACTGCATCATGCCATCTAATCAAGCTGCAGCAGGAAATGCACGGGCTCCCAGGTGAGCAGACTGCACTGGAGGCACAGGGGAGACATAGTGCCAGTCTGGATGTGGGCGTGGGGAAGAGAAGTCAGGCTTCCAAGTGAGGGAACATCCCTTACTCATGCCCCACTCATTCTTTAACCTTTTCCCACCCATAAGAAAAATGGGAATTAAAGCTTAGAGGATGTGGAGAGAGCAAGAGAGGAAACGTGTAAATAAAAGGCAGGTTGGATAGAAGGACTGGAGGGTTGGCTGTGGAGTAGAGGCAAGAGTTCCAGTAGGGTTGAGAATGAGTCCCAAGGGAGGGAGTGTGGCTAGAGAAAAACTAGTCTGTGACTCGACAGTTGTCTAAAGGACTGACCTTGGGTGACTGCACAGCAAAGTCCTGGGAGCGCAGAACCTGCCCTGTGTCCTCACCTGCAGGACAAGAGACAGGGGAAGAGGGCCAGCATGAGTGTTACCCAAGTGACTGGCCTCTGAAGGAGCTGGGCTTCATCACAGGGAGGCTCATCCGATGGGACTGCCTCCGTGCCCCCACAGCCCTTCAAACCCCAGCAGAATTCCCTGCCCAAATATCACTACCCAAAATGTTGCCAAGAGGAGTAACTCTTAATACCCTAACAGCGCAGGTACGGAGGAAGGGGTGGGATGGAGCCCCTGGAGGGTAGCTCAGATGTTGTGATGTGAAGAGGGAGGAAGAGCAGCAACTGCAAATGCCAGAAGGCCGTGAGACCCAGACCTGCTGGAAGTCACGCCAAGAATTTTGAATTTTGCGTGGCTGCAAGGGCAGAATTGCAGTGTGAGAGGTTGTGACAGGTCAGGATTCAATCTCGTCTGATGATTGTATGTTCACAGGGACAGAAGCGCTAGAACCAGCTAGGACTGCTTCCAGGTTCCTCTTTGGAAGGCCGCTATGCTCATCACCATACCACGAACACTAGGTTCCTCTTCTCCTAGGACACTTGACAATCTCAGAATAGGTGAGATGGTCTTGGGCCACCTCACTGAGGAGACCTTTTTCCAAAAGCTGGGGTAATCAATGAGACAACCTCTGAGTAAGCCATCTGAAGGTGGCTGGTGACTCTCTAGACATTTGGAGGGCCTGTGAGGGAGACCGTGGGGCTGGGGATGGTGGCAGTGGGCTCTCGCTCTTCTACCTCAAGTGCTGGCAGCTGTCCCAGCAGTTCAATCTGCATTAGCCTCACTGTGTGCAGTAGCAAGCTATGAAGCCACACAGATGGTTTCAGCCCTGTGACTGCTAGCCACATGTGTTCACCTCTGTGCTTCCACTTCCTCATCACGAAGAAGCAGATTTGAGTGTGACCGTGAGAATCAGATGAAGTAGGGCATGCAAAGTGCTCAGCCCACTGCCTAGCACAGAAGAAACATTCAAAATAGCTAAACTTATAAGACATTGTGTAAAGACAAGTAAAACATAGCTCTGTCCTAACAAGGGTTTTCAGTCTACAATGGAACAAAAGTGACCATGACACAAAAGAAAATTCACCATGCTGATAGAGATGGGGACACATCTTAGACTGGCCTCATGGAGAGGAGGCCATTGGGTCACTCACATCTGAAGGATACCAAGATTTGAGGGGTAGCCAAGGGACGAAGAGGGTCACAGAACAGTAATGGCCCACGCATGGCAGTGAACGCTGCCTTGGACTATTTACAGTCCTGGTCTTCTGAGCTGGATGTGGATCCTGGGACCAGTGACTGAATCATCCATTTCTTTGTGTTGCTGATGGCCCCCTGTGTGCCTTGCAGTGAAACATTCAGGGAAAAATTTCCCATGATAATGAGACATGGGGCATGAGAGAGCAGCAAGTTCATAGGAGAACCAGGAAGGAAGCCCAGTGCTCCAGGAATGCCCCCAACAATGCTTTTGGCCCTATTGGCAGGCCAGCTTGCTGTGCAGATGGGGCTGGGTTGGAACCTTGATTTCTCCATTCATTAGGGGTGTGGCCCTTCATCTGTAAACTACGGATAATCACAGCACCTTTCCTGATGGGGTGCCAGGAAGAAGAAATTAGGTCATGCATGCCAAGGATTTTGTACAGGGTCTGGCATGTAGACCTGTACAATAAATATTAGCTAAAAGCATAAAACAAAGAAAACAGCAAGTAAAGTCACTTAAAATGTAATGCTGCTCAAGTCTGCTTTAAGATTAGTACCTGAAGGTTGGCCTCAGGCTGTTACTGATCTGCCTGTTGTCAGCCTGACTTCTAAGAAGAGAACCACCTCGGGCCCTGGGGATGCCTTCCTTCTTGCTCAGTGGGGGCTGTGGGGCAGACCTGAGACTAAAGGAAGAGGACTAGGAACCTGCCAAAGGCCAAAGGCCGGAGCAACATTTGCCAAGCTTTGGAGGAGAAACCCAGCAAGATAAGCCCTTGCCCCTGAAGGGTTTTGACTGCTGAAAACAATTAACAGACATTACAAACAATTAGAAAAAGTAGCCTGGGGTGGTAGCATTATTCCATTTTATTTACAAGGAGGAAACTGAAGTCCAGGGGAAGCGAGTGACCTCCCCTAATAAAAAGTGGCCAAAGAGGAGTAGAAGTTGGCCTATCTGTTGGTCTAGTCTCATTTTTGCCTTCCACCTGCTTCCTGAAGTGTCCTACCAGGAGATGGAGGGAAACATAGGTGCAAGGTTAGAATTTCCACTACTGCTGTTTGTGGCTAGATTAGGACACCTGTGGGGTCTGCCTCGGCCTGGTCAGAACCTACTGGTGAATTCTGTTGGCACACCACATGCCCAGTGTGTCTCCAGCCAGAGCATAGCCAGCACTCTCCAGACCCATGCCGGCCACCTCTGGGATGAGTGCACTTGATCCAGGAACAGGAGGATGGTTTTGGTGGCCTCTGGCAGTCACCTGGGTTCTGATTAAGTCACCTTGGCCTTTATGAGGTAGTTGTTGCTTCCTTACATATTAACCCAAGGTGGTATTGATCAACACCGTTAGACTGAGGTCAAATCCTTTTCCAAGAGAGTTTCTGTCAAAGACCTCTATCACTCATCTTCCTTTTCCTCCTGCTCTCTGCTGGGGGGGAGGGGCACCACATAGTTTGCCATATAAATGGGGATTCTTTTGATAAGAAAAGGAAGTGCTACTTTGGACAGAATGCCAGGCTAACAGGCATAAAATTGGGGGTTACCATCTAGGCAAGCCAGACATATGGTACCCCAACTAAGGACCCTCATATTTAATCCTGTTCTTCCGGACCCTTCAGCTGAATGAATGAGGCCCTCTCTGCACCCCAACACAATCACAGATGAGCTGCTTCTATGTGAGAAGGAATGAGAAGAGACAGGATCTCCAGGACCCAGGGCCCCATCTGCGTAAATGTCCTCTTTCCCAGGAAGGAAGGAACCAAGGATGCCCATTTCAGAAACAGTGCCACTAGAGAAAGGGGGGAAGACAAAACACTCTTGAGCAGAGTGAGATTCCCCAAAAGATGGGACCCTTCAATGAAGGCCTCCTCCTGCCCTCTAAATAGATTCTGCCATTCTTCAAAGCCTAATTCACATTCCCCTCTGTCACATCCACCCAAATCACCCGGGCACCTGGGACCCTCTCTTCTCAGATCCCTGTAGTTCTCACTCTTGGGACCAGAGGGCCTTGTGATTTCCCTTGTGATAATCCAGACATCGAGCCATTTATCCTTGGGTATGACTTTAAGCATGCTAGGAAAACAAATCAGTCTTAAAACTACATTTGTGTAATATACATACATATGTGTGTATATAAAATATATGTATTATATAATATATATTTGTAAAAATACTCACTTTTGTATTTCATATATTCCACTAAATTTACATATATTCTACTATATATATGCATGTATCTATGTATAGATACATGTATCTATGTATCTATGTATAGATACAAGCATACATATAAATGAAAGAATGAATGGTTGATTAAATGAAGAGATGAACCTACTAAATAAAAATTTATCTCAAAACAATCAAGGGAAATATCCCCAGAGAACAAGCAGTCGTTTGCCTAGTAGTGACTAATAGGATTTTCACTGTGGGGAGTTTATGGGTTTGGGAGAGTCTGATGTCAATGCTTTCCACATCTGGACCTTTGGTTTGGGACCTGACATTGTAAGAATTTACCCAGGCCATTTCTTGGGGGGTATTCTGATCTTGAGAGGCAGAAAAACATAGGGAGAAAGTAGAAACAGAGTTAAGGCCAGCTCTCAAGTGGACAGAACTTCCTGGAATGGGTTACTCACTCCTTTTACCAGTATGAGTAATGGCTTTGGCAGCTGAGTCATTAGTACCCACTTCTGAAACTTTTCTGTATTGATTTCTGTTGGGCTTCAGCCCTTTGTCAATCAACTGCTTGGAGACAGAAGACTGGACACAGAGACCTATTAACATTCCTTTTCAGATTTCTAAGATTCCGGGATCCTTTTCTAGGGATCTCAGATTCACGAAGCAGAGACGGTCTGTGTTTTCCAAGCTTCCAGCTCTCTCCAAGCCTCCATGCATAATAAGTAATAACTATTCTTACATTCCCATCTTGAAAAATTTCTTCCAAAATTAAGTTACTAATTAGAAATTATTTATACCCCAAACATATGCATGTGCACTGCTGCTCAGCATGTTGTTTTCCTCCTCACCCAGATGCACCCGCTGCTCCTTAAATGTCGCCATCAGTCCAGCTCTCTGCACTGATGGCAGCAGCCACCCTGCCCCTCGAAGCATCTGTCTGAGCAGCTCTCATAATCAATGTATGCCAGAGTCCAGTTGCCTCCAGTCCATCCATCTTCCTAGTGGGTATTTGTCACTGGTTGGTGCTGTGCTGGAGAAGCACATGACTAAGATGCCTTCCTTCACTCCTCTAGCAAAAAGGAAATCTGAGTCAGGGCGTCCAGAAGGCCAGAGCTCTTGGGATCTATGTGAGGAGCCGCAGGAAGCCACAGAGACCCCATGATGACATCCCCGCCCCCGCCAACAACACAGAGCATCATCAGAGTAATCTAACAGAATTTGTAAAAATTTATTTGGTGATCTCTATGAGTCCAGTGCCTGGTAAGGAGATCATAAATTCTGATGTCTGTGGTATCTCAGCTCTTGTGTTTTTGGTGTGACTTCTCATTTAAAAGAACATTTTTAATCAGCAGCAAAAAGCCAGGTTGGTGTGTCCAGAGCTTGGAGAAAAGGGAAAAGTCTGACAGAGAATGTTGGAACAATTAAATCCACTGTTGCTCATCTAATTTACAAATTGGAGTCACCTGCTCAGGGTGTGTGGGGCTCACTGCATCCCTCCCTCTGCAGCCTGATTAAGGATTCCAGGCAACTCACTAGAGCTCCTGGACAGGCATAAACTCCCTGATCTGCAAGCCGATTCACATAACAGATTCCCTAATAAAGCATAAGGTAAAGCTGCCCTGATACATCTGTTTTCATCACAAATCTCCAGCACATCCCATGAAAATAGGAGAGGCAAAGGTAAGGCTAGCCCCAGCCATATTTACCATATTCTGTGAATGGGCACAATGTTTAAGACTTGGCCTTAACCACTCAGACAGTGCTGAGGGCATAGTTGGATTTAAATGTAGAATTAATAATAAAATTGTTTCATTCATCCCAAAGCAAACATGTACTGAGGGTCTGCTCTGTGCCAAGCATTAGGTTAAGCACCAAGGGTATTTACCATCCAGTGGAGAAAGAGAAAGTCCTGCAGAGAAGTAATTACCACACCCTGTGATAGGTAGTATAATCGAGGTTATTGGGTAAGTGCTGTAGAAATATACAAAAGGACTAGCTCTCTCAATCTAAGGAGAGAAAGGATGAGATATCAAAGAAGGCTCCAACGGAACAGTCTGAAAGGATGGAGTCTGGGGAGCCATCATGGAATCTGAGAGGAAGGGGCTCCTGGCGGGCACAGTCAGTGGAGCGTCTGACTCTCGGTTTTGGCTCAGTTCATGACCTCGGGATTGAGAAACAGAGCCCCACGTCAGGCTCTCCGCTCAGTGCAGAGTCTCCTTGAGATTCTCTCTCCCTCTCTATTGGCCCCTCCCACTCATGTTTTCTCTCTGTCTCTAATATAATAAATAAATGAATCTTAAAATAAAAGAAAAAAGAAATCTGAGAGGAAACCCTGGCTTGTGGCAGATGAGCAGACTACTGCTTCCTCTATGAATTTTCAGTACCTAGCTCTCTCTATGTCAGGTGTGGTGGCACCTCACTTTATTCTCATGCCACAAAATGAGTCTGCAGAAATCTCACACTTCTCTTTGTAATGTCATTTGTAGGCTGCTCAGATTCTACCCCGGGTCCCTTGAGGGCTTTGGAAACATTATTTTGCTTTAGTCCATGAGGATGTTGCAAACTGAGGACCCTGAACAGAAGCAGAGCCTCGCCTACAGATGATGCGTTTTGGCATACCACACCCCTCCCCAGAGTGCTTCAGTCTGGCAACCATCCCAGTCTCCTAAAAGTCTTCTGATTTCTAATTCTCATCTCTTCCTAAGTGAGTGGTCTCTTAATATCCTTCATACATTTTCAGGTCAAAGATATCTACTATCTAGTATAATGTCTGGCATGTAACAGGAGCACAACTGCTTTTTGTTAAAACTATTTATTATAATCATGTGCTCACAATCTGTAGGTATGAGGAGTGCATTTCCCTGGAAACTGTCACCTTCAGTTTTCAGTAAGTACTTTCCACACACACATACATGCATTATAATATTTACATATAAGACTGTCCTGACATACATAAGTATGTTTAATTCACTATGCTAAGCTACAGAGATAAAAAGTCTGGCCCTATCTCTCTCTGGGAGCTCACAGGCAAAATGTTACTTGAATTCAAGACAACATTCTGTGCATTCTCCCTGACGCAATGAGAAGATGAATCTGCCAGGGAAGGAAATGCTTCCCCACTCAGTGAAGCAAGAGCAAGATCCAGCTGTGTTTGCTAGAAGGTCCGAGTATATCCTAAGAACCAGATAATTCTCTGATATTTCACATTTCCCTTCCCTTGGAAGAAGCTGAATGAAAGGTTTCTGATACAGATATATGTCGTCATCTTGGATCCACTAGGCAATAACGGGGAGAGAAAAAGTACCACATGAAGAGGATCTCCCATATTCATATGTGGGAGGTCGGCTTAAGGACAGGATGAGACTAACAAAGACCATACAGGACTGGGAAAGAACCTGGACTGGGCTTGGACTAAGGTGCCCTCAAAGAGAGTCTGAATAGGAAAAATTAGGCAGGAATCCCTAGCTTGTTCCCTGACCATCCACAGAATGGGAATGAGGAAACCAGCAAGTAGGTTAGGATTTTCCTAAAGTGGCAGAACAAACCACTGCCCATTCCTAACTCTTAATCCTTAAACTGATGGGGATCCCAAAAACTCTGCCCAAGGTAGTGATAGTGATCTACTCCATGTCCACAGTTAATAATCATAGGGTTTGCCATTCCCAATACCCCACATTTTAACTTAACTTTCTTGTCCACAAAACAGCCCCTAATTAATCATATTAAAAGCATTTCATGAGGTAATTTTTATGAAAAATTGGTACAAAAGAAGTGAAAACAATCATATAATTTTACTCAATTATATGTATTTGAAAATCTGAAAAAATGGCTCATTTTCTAGGAAAATGTGAATTACCAAAATCTCCTACAATGGAGATAGACAACTTGAAGAGATAAATTAGCCAAGGAGAAATCTGATTTAAATATATACATATAATATCATACATATATATATATATATATATATATATATATATATATTCATTCCTATAAGGAGAAAAATGAAGCCAAAGAGTTTCACAGAATAATTCTGTCTAAAGTATAAGTAACATATGTCTCAAGTGCTATTTTAAATTGTTCCAAAACACACAAAATGATCATTTCCAAATTATTTTTATAAAATTAGAACAGCACTGATACTAAAATGACAAAGCACAAAATAAACATGCAGATCAATTTCACTTGAGGAATGTCAATGCATGCATCCTGAATGAAATGTTATATAAAGAAACAGGCAAAAGATGAAAAAAATCATTGACTGTGACTAAGTGATATGTATTCCTAGAATGCAAGGAAAGTTTGACTCTGTTACTATAATTGGCCATATTATTAGACCAAAGGATGATCTCCATAACTGTTGAAAAGGCTTCAGATAAAATTCATCATCCTTTCTTGATTTAAAAAAGAATTTTATACACACACTTCCCCATTATGATAAAACTTAATATCTCAAATCAAAAACGTCATGCTTAATGTAAAATCACATTAGTTGCATTCCTATTAATGTCAGGACTAAGTGATGATGTTTATTAATGCCACAGCCACTTAATATGTTTTAAGGTATTATTCAACACAAAACAAAAATAAGAGTATAGATAGAAAAAAACCTAAATTTTTCATTAACAGATTATATTATTGAATAACTGGAAGTTCTAAAAAATCAACTGAAAAATCTGTCATAAATGATAAAAAAAAATTTAATGAGGTATCTGGTGGAAAGTACAAAAAAAATCTATAGTCTTCCCATAAAGAAATCTTCCATACAATAGCCACTCAAAAGATAAAGCACCTAGTAATAAATTTAACAAATATATAAGGTCTATATAAAGAAGGGGAAAAAAAGTTTAAAAAGTAGGTGTAAACCAAAAGGTGACAAGAACAAATAGAAAGACAAACCTTTCTCTCTTAGGAAGGCTCAGTTTGATGAAGACATCAACTTTCTCTAAATTATTCTGTAACTTTAAAGTTTCCCCACCAAACATACCAAATTTTAGAAAAGTTAACATTTACCAACAAGATAGTTAATAAATTCACAAAAAAGGAAAAATTCTTCTCAAAACCCCACAAAATAATATGAGGGGACTGACCCTATCAGCTATTAAAATACAACACAAGGGCTACAGTAATTAACAGAGCATAGTACTGAGACAAGCATAAGCACACCGAAGAAACAGAGTGGGAAACCCAGAAATACAACTGAGTCCTACATAAAAATGTAGTCTGTGATGAATATGGTTTTGCATAGTAATGGGGGGAAAGATGAGATATTCAACAAATGTATTGGCAGGATAGCCATCCTACAAAAAATAAAGTTTGAATGTCCACCTTATACCCTATAGATTAATCAACTCCTTAAGTGTAAAACACAGAAGCACCAATGCAGTGGGAAAAAATGAATGAGTTTTTTTTTTTTTCAGTAATCTTAATTTTCAGAATCCATTGGAAAAGATTTGACTCCAATTATAATTTCTCAAGATAAATTTTGCTGTATATATATTTTCTTCTCAGTAACAAAATTACCATAAAAATCCAAATAAAAATGACAAATGCAAAACATTGTCAAGATTTATCCTAACAAATAATAAAGAACTCTTGCAAGTCAGTAAGTAAAAGATCAAAAACTCAATTTAAAAATGGGCAAAGGTCATGAACAATCAATTCACAGAAAAAATTTATGAATAACCTCTGAATATTTAAAAAGATGTTCAGCCTCACTCCTGAAAGAGCAGTACAACAGAATCTCAATCATATACCCTCTTTTACATATCATATTGCCAACAAATAAAACATTTAATAACACTATTTGCCAAGATTACAAGAAACCAGCTATTTTCATTCATTTTAAGTCATTGTGTAACTTGGTACAACATTTTGAAAAGCAATTTTACAATATCTATCAAAATTAAAATGCGCATATTCCTTGAACTAATTTTTTGCTAAGACCTTTTGCAGATTAACTTATTCATGTGAAATAAATGTGTATATAGAGATTTTTTCATTATGGCATCGTTGGCAATAGGAAAGGATTGGAAAAAAACTCAATGTCCATCAGAAGGGTAGTGGTTAAATAAATTATGATATGTACTTACAATGAATTATTATACAGTCATTAAAAAGAAGAAGGCAACTTTACATGTACTCACATAAAAAAAAAAAAAGAAAATCTCAAGGTACAACATTAGTCTTAAAAAGCAAGGTGCAGGGGCACCTGGGTCGGTTAAGTGGAGGCCTTTGGCTCAGGTCATGATCCTAGGGTCCTGGGATCGAGTCCCACATCAGGCTCCCTGCTCAGCAGAGAGCCGTGTCTCCCTCTCACTCTGCCTGCCGCTCTGCCTACTTGTGCTTTCTATCTCTCCATCAAATAAATAAATACTCTTTTAAAAATAAACAAACAAATAAATAAAAGTAAGGTAAAGAGCAAGATGTTTAATGTACAAAAATTACCAAAAAATTGTCATAAATGAAAAAAAAATTTGTTCATAAGTTCTTATATATGCATGGAGTTTTTAAGACAAGCAAAAGATGTAAAAGAGGTTATGATCAGAGAGGATATCTGGGCCCCCAGGAGATGGAGTACACAGGAGACCCACTCTTTCCCACATACCATTGTCTACTTTTGACTGTCACTCTAAGTACATGCATGCTTTATTCAAAGTACTAGATGACCTCATGACCAGAGCAGTGCTCATTTGTGTGACCCACTGTGTCTGTGCCATAATCAGCCTTTTGGGTCCCTGACTCCTCTGCACAGACTCCAGTGCGGACAGACCTCTCTGTTCACTGCTTCTTACCACACCTTGTCTCTTCCCCGTCCTGCGCCTTTCCTGGCGTTTTCTGTTGACTTCAAACATCTCCTCCCCCACCTACACACTTCAAATCCTGCCAAGCCTACACCACCAGATACATACACACCACCTCTACACAGAGGGCTCTCCCTGCCCATGTCCCCAGGATCCCTCCCTCCTCTGGACTCATAGCCCCTTCCTGGCTTGTTCCTGCTGCCTGTCACACCTGCCCAGCTAGAATATAAGTGCCCTGGGAGTGCAGACCTGTCCTACCCATCTCTGAGCCCCGCAGTGCCTTAAGCAGGAAGTGATCAAAGAAAGAGAAGGTTGATGACCTGATCCTACAGCCCTCATTGATCATCTGCTTATCCAGCAGCTTCTGGGGTCTGGTGTGATCCAGACCATATAGAGAAGAGTCTCACACCTGATCAGAAGAGGCCTGGCTAGTTGGGTTCAGGTGCCTTCAAGTCTGCCCTCTACTGTGATTCCAAAGACCCCTTCCCAGGTCCCATCTCAAATACCATGAGCCCTGAAATCACAGACTATATCTTATAGTCTATATCTTATAGGAGCTGGAAATCACTCTTTCTGCTGAACTTATTATGTATGTTTCCCAGATACTCCCCACCGTCAGCCGTCAGGACTCAAGAGGATTCAGAAGAGAGCAGGGGAAGAATACACACCCAGCAATATAACTAGATCTGACAGGTTAGTTTCAAAAACAAAATGCAATTCCAACTGGATCAGAAAATATGAAGACCTCAGGGTCTGGAAGCTGGGGACTCAGGCCTGGCAGCCTGGTTGTTTGGGATGTGTTTTCCCTCCTAAATCACTGCCCATCACCTCCAAACAAGCCTACAAAGAGACACATAACACTCAGGCAAGAATCAGATGACAGAGTAAACAAGAAAGTATCAGCAAAGTAACAGTGGATCAAGGCTGAGCTTCATGTTGCCAAGAGAGCCCCACTGGCTCATCCTGGCCAAGGATACCCAGGGAGGCCAGCACGGGTGCTCCATGGTCTTTCCTCTTCACAGGACCCTCTTTCTGAGGCTGGGAGGGTGCAATTATTCATTTTGGGGGTGGATTCTTTTTCCTTTTCTTCCTGCCCCTCTTTTGATCTCTTTTGGTGCAGAGCTGCTATTAACAAAAAATACAGCATGTTTGAGACAAAGTGTGTGCAATGCCTCTTCCAGAAAGGAGGCCTTTGAAGAAAAGGCGAGTGATCCGAATAAAGAGAGGGAGGCAGGAGGGAGGAGCAGGCAGGAGAAGAGGCGGGAGGAGAGGGGTCTGGGCTAGGAGGACAGGCTTTGATCTCTCTGCACAGGCTTTTGCCTCTTGCAGTTTCTTTATTTCATTGTTGAGGGGAGAGGAGTCTTCTGCCAGGGTGTGGAGTGAAGTGTTGAGGCAGGCAGGTGAGGCAGCAAGTCTTAAAATGATATAATCAGATGCCAATGACCCCTCCCTCCCATACCCAGAAAGCATCATCAGGAGCCGACTGCTGTAGGGTTGGCAGGCAGATGAGTCTGCTCCCATCCACCCTTCCCCAAACACATGTATACACAACCACATAGTCACACTGCCCTATACCATTCATAACACACACTCATGAGCACATTCACTCACTCACGTGCTTACACAGTCATGCACTCTCATCTCACACTTCCATTTCCATGCCCACATTCACACCCATGCACACGCTCACTCACACATTCACAGTCCTACACTCATGTGCACACTCCCTCCCACTCACCCACACTCACACACACTCCTGCTTGCACATTCACATCGCATATTCACGCCCACACTCATGCACAAAGAATCATACACTCACACACATTCACACCCGCCCATACACTCACTCACACCATCTCACACATGTGAACACACAACGCCACACATTCACACAGGGGTGAGTCCTGACAGGATTGTGCAAACATGATCAACAGCAACTTCTGTGATACTCCTTCCCTGGAGATTATGGCAAATCATGTGTGCCAGTCTCCAATGCCCCTCGGCACCTGGCCAAGCCCAATCCACCCATACTTCCTGAATGCCCTAAGCCTTTGATTTAGGGTAACTTTTTCCCTACTGCCCTTGCTCTGGATCATCTCTACTCCTCTCCTCACAGTGCCCGTCTTCAGCCACAGAAACTAATATCCTGAAGGCAAGGCAATGGTGACTACCAAGAGCATATCATGTGTTGGACCTGAGTGAGAGCCGAACGTTAATGTGCGAAAGGGTGTACAGTCCAGGATATAGCTGTGAAGGCAGCATGGGAGGCCTCGGCAGCAGGCTGGCACAGAGATGGCTGGGGGAACAGGACGTCACACCAAGTAGTCCAGAGAACACCGCTTCAGTCAGTGGGGTGGGGTGACTCCACTGGACATCTCTTAGAGTTTTTAGGCTCCTAGAAGTGGGATCCTTAACCAACATACCTAGAAGGGTAGACCCATCCATTCTGGGCCCACCAGAGGAAGCACCTGGTATGTTCAGAAGGTCTCCCCTCCCCAGA
The DNA here is from genome assembly GCF_922984935.1 of Meles meles. Taxonomy (NCBI): domain Eukaryota; kingdom Metazoa; phylum Chordata; class Mammalia; order Carnivora; family Mustelidae; genus Meles; species Meles meles. Next base: position 167,233,429 of record NC_060067.1, on the reverse strand, counting down.
GGCTTCAGGTGTCAGAATTCCATGGAACAGGTGTTTTATTAAGATGATAATGTTTCAGGGAAAAGCTAGGCACACAGACTAATTTGGATCTTCCCCTGAGCCAGGGGCTATGTTGGATAGGTCATATATGTGCTCTGGAAATGGGACTCAAGTGATATTGAAAAATACTATTCTATTCCGTTGCGGGACCCCTTGGCCCAGTTCAAACTTAAATCATCAAGCTCAGTTCCCATTGCTGAAGGCTTCTTAGGGCAGCGCATTGTCCTTTGTCTGTTAAGTTCCAGGTCCCCCCTCCTCAGCTTTCATCCTGCATCAATAGTCTATGGGAGTTGCATTGACTCTCTCCTCCCTCACCTGAAGAGGACAACTCAGGCTGGGAAACAGAGCAGAGCAGATAAGGACAACAGATTCATCAGCCCTGCCACTTACTTAACTGCCAGTTACTTATCTGCTCTGACTCTTGCTTTTGTTTACTGAAAAGTTGACTTGGACTCTCAAACTCATAACTCCAGCATAGACTTCCCCTCTGCATGGAACATGGTGTACTAAGTCTACTGAGCTTCTCTACTTGTATGTCTAATAGAATCTCAAGCCTAGTGGTTCAAAAGCTAAACTTTTGGTTTTCCACCTCAAACCAGTTCCTCTTGGCGTCTCCTCATCTCAGTGAGCATCAACTCCATCTTCCCACTTGCTCACCCCAGAAATCTCAGAATTGACTTTCACACCCCATCATCTAATCCCACAGGCATACCTTCAGAATATCCAGGAAATCTCACTTCTCCCCACCCGAATCTCCACCACCGTGCTCCAAGCCACTGTCACCTTTCCTGCATGAGTGCCCTACTGGTCCCCAAGCTCCCCAAAATACTGCTACCAGAAAGTAGGGGAGTGAGCCTATCAAAATGTAAGTTTATGTCACTCAGATCCTGCAAAGAGTCTACATCTCACTGAGAGTAAAAACCAAAACCTTCGCAATGGCCTACAAGGCCCCATAGTCTCTGCTGCCTCCAGCCCCCATTCAGACCTGATCTGCTACTGTTTCATCTCTGGTGCTTACTACTCTATTCACACCAACTTTCTTGTTGTTCCTAGAACTTAGGAGGCCTCTCCAGCCTCAACACCTTCGCACTTGCTGTGCCAGGTGCCTGGAAAGCTTTTCCTCCAGGTAGACACTTGGGGAAAAGAGTCTCCACCTGCTTCACAAATTTTTTAAATTGTCACCTGCTCCGCAGACCTTTCCTGAACCTCACTCCTGGCGGCGTGCTCTTTTTGCCTTCCCAGTTTTCTTTTTTCATGGTCTTGATTGCATCTCACACATCTTTTTTTTTTTTTCTAACACATCTTTTTAAAAAATGTATTTGCCCATTGTCTGTCTCCCCTCATTTGAATTGGCCTCCATGATGGTATCGCTTTTGGCTTGTGGTGTTTACTGATGTATCCCCAAAGCTTAGAATAGTGTCTGGCACATGGTAATATATAATAAGTTTGGGTTGATGAGCGAATAAACGAATGATATTTATTAAACACTTGCTAGGTATCAGGCACAGTGTGAGTACTTTACATGTATTAACTCTTCCAGTCTTGACCCTAACTCTGTTGGGTAGGTACTTTTATAATCCCTATGATACAAGAGCCAGAGCCTGTTGCGATTTGCTGGAAAGAAGAAAGAGATCATGTATGCAAAGCACAAGGTTCATGGTGTAATCAAGATATGGTGACAATGGTTATTATTATCAATAGCAACCAAGTAATCTATACCCATCCACTGAGCACCTCCTTGGGACCAGCCCATGCCTGGGGTGAGATGGTTGGCAGCTGGGACTAGCTGGCAAAGAAGGAAGGGCCTGGCTGACAAGGGCCACAAAATCAGCCTCTGCCTGGTGAGAAGCACAGCCCAACCTGCCTCAGTTGCTCCAGTTGCTTGCTCTATGCCAGGCTGGGCAAAGATCTAGGCTCCACTCCCCAGGGTGAGGGGCAAACTCCCTGGCATGGGCGTGCTGGGTGGGGAGGAGGCCACTGTCAAGCTGTAGTAACAGAGCTGGAGAATTGTGTTTCTGCTGTGTGTCCAGCCTTCCCTCGCTAATATACTTTCTTGGCCTCTGGTTCCTCATCTGTAGAATCTATAAAGAAAAAAAAAGAAAAAGAAAAAAAAAAAGGATTGCATTATGGCATTCCAACATTTTCCTCCAGTTCCAAAATGCTATCTTTCTGTTTCCTCTGGTCAGATGTATCAGAACATGCAAAATACCCCAAACGGCTGCCTGCCCAGTAGGTGGAATTAGGGAGAGGCTGAGGGCTGCCCCTGTTTAACTGCTGGGCCTCTGTGAGCTGGCAGGACTGAGCTGGTGCTCCCCTGGAGGCCTCCCAAAGGCAGGCAGGCCAGCACAGACCTGGACTTCCCCAAAGTGCTGACTCCTAAGAGCGTCTCCCTGCTCATTTTCTATGAATTGAACTTCAAACACCAGAGAGGCACTCAGGCAGCAAGACAGGGGGGGATTTGGCCATCATATTCTCTCTCACTCCTTTTTCCCTTCATCTCCCTCAAGACAGGATTATGGGTTGCACCTGTTAATTCTTGTCTGGAAGCAGCAAACCAGCCTTTTTTTCTTTGTGGAGTTTTATAACCTGCTTTCTCTCTCCTCTGCTGTGGAGGGGATGAGAATCCACTCCTTTTGCCCAAGCAGAGTCTGGATAAAGGCACGTGCCCCAATTTAACTGACCAACGAATTCAGCCTTATGCTTCTCCAGCCCTTCTCCCCAAGGATAGTAGCACATGGAGAAGAGGGAGAGGCATGTGTGCCTGGACTTAGGACCTGCCCCTGGGATGACACCTGGAAATCTTCCTCCCTATCCTGCTTCCCAAGGACAAATGAAGAAATCAAAATGAAACTGTGCCCAGCGAATCCCTGTGTTCTGTATTTGGCCAAGTGCTTCCTGGTTCCAGGCACAGTGTGAGGCCCAGGGTGGAGAGAGAAATGAAACAGCCTGATGGGGAAGCAGACCAATGGGCCAAAGATGGTGAAATCCATGCTACAAACACCCTGATGATGAAAAGCACAGGGGCGTCAGACTCTACTGGGAAAGATGAGGAGGGCTCACCACTGGAAGTGGTGCCTGACTGGATTTTTGAATATTAAGTAGGAATTTGGGAAAGGAGAACAAAATTTACATTAGTCAGGAAACTTAAATCTTATCCTATCAGGCTCTTGCCTAATACCTTCAGTGGCTTCCTCAACTCTCTGGGAGAGCATCTCAACTCCTTAGCATGAGGTACAAGATTCCCTTCTCTCTTTAGTCACCTCTTGATTCTTCCCCGTCTGTACCATTCTTTCAAGTCACATGGAAGTCCATGGGATTAGAGATATTTACCTTGTGTTTTTGTGTTTTAAAAAGGTGGATCCTGTTGCAGTGAGGTTGTGGTTATGAGATTGTGCGGCACTGAAGATTAGAGGGAAATCCATGAAGAGGCCATTGTAGCAATCATGCTGGGGAAAGACCAGAGCTAGAAGGTACAATGGACAGGTCTTGGAAATTGATTTAACAACAGGGGTAAGAGAAAGAAAGGAGAGAACAGAAGAAAAAAGAAAGATGGAGGTTCTAGACTACTCATTCTGGTGACTGGGGGGACGATAGTGACATTTGATAAATAGAAACATCCAGAATGAGGAGCACATTTGCAGGGAAGATGACAAGTTCACTTTCAGACAGATTGAGTCTGAGATGGTCATGAGCAACACAAGAGGGGAAGCTAAAAATGAGGTTGGTCATAGGAGAGACATCAGGCTGAGACAGACTGACAACATGGTGGTCAGGCACAGAGGCAGCTCAAGGCCATGGGAGTGGGTGCAATTTGCCTCAGGACTTTCAGCGGCCCCCTCTGTCTGCTCCCGTTGTAACTGACCTGTTTCACCTCCGATTCTGGCCCCCAAACCCTGGATATTACCTATCCATCTCCTCTCATGCCTGTGTGACTTTGCTTCTTTCTATTGCTGGAAAGTTCCCATAGCACTGCCTTGATACACAGCAGTCACTTAATAGTGGCTCATTGACGTCAGTGATGAATGCAGTGGGTGCTCAATGATCTTGCTTATGGACAAGCTCTGCTGGAGCCAGAATTATGAAATTTGCCTTCCTTGACCCAAGCTTCTTTCATCCTGGAGTTCCCTGTCTTCCCGGTCTCTTAAAACAGCAAAAATTCTATTATCACCTCCCTTTCTCTATTAAATCTGTTCATATAGATTTTATTGTTATTAAATTGTCAGACTGCGGCAGTCCAAAGTGCTATCTGGCCCGGGAAGGTGGCTGTTTAAATGGGGCTCCGTGGCTCAGCCTTTACCCTGAGAAAGCTGTGATCCAGACAGTCAGGAGAGTGACAAATGGTTGCTCTTAAAGTCTTCAGCCATCTCACAGGACCTCTCCCAGGAAGAAAGCAAAACACCATATATGAACTCACAGCCTGTGAGTACCAGGTCCTGCTCAGGAGTGGAACCGGGACTATGTCTCACTTGGTGTTCACAACAAGCTTACAAAGAAAATACCAACCATCAAAATCCTTGAGGAGAACACAGGCAGCAACCTCAGCTGCAACAATTTCTTCCTAGAAACATCGCAAAGCCAAGGGAAGCAAGAGCAAAAATGAACTATTGGGATTTCATCAAGCAAATAGCTTTTGCACAGCAAAGAAACAATCAATAAGACCAAAAGACAACTTTTGGGAGAATGAGAGAAGATATTTGCAAATGACGTATCAGATAAAGGGTTAGTATACAAAATCTATAAAGAATTTATCAAACTCAACACCCAAAGAACAAATAATCCAATCAAGAAATGGACAGAGGACATGAACAGACATTTCTGCAAAGAAGACATCCAGATGGCCAACAGACACATGAAAAAGTGCTCCACATCACTCGGCATCAGAGAAATATAAATCAAAACCACAGTGAGATACCACCTCACACCAGTCAGAATGGCTAAAAATTAACAAGTCAGGAAATGACAGATGCTGGCGAGGATGTGGAGAAAGGGGAACCCTCCTACACTGTTGGTGGGAATGCAAGCTGGTGCAATCACTCTGGAAAAAAGCATGGAGGTTCCTCAAAAAGTTGAAAATAGAGCTACCCTATGATCCAGCAATTGCACTACTGGGTAATTACCCTAAAGATACAAATGTAGTTATCTGAAAGGGCACATGCACCTGAATGTTTATAACGACAATGTCCACAATAGCCAAACTATGGAAAGAGCCTAGATGTCCATCAACAGATGAATGGATAAAGAAGATGTGGTGTATATATATATATATATATACAATGTATATATATATACAATGGAACTATGTAGCCATCAAAAAATGAAATCTTGCCTTTGCAATGACATGGATGGAACTAGAGGGTATTATTTTAAGCAAAATAAGTCAATCAAAGAAAGACAATTATCATATGATCTCTCTGGTATAAGGAATTTGAGAGACAAGTCAGGGGTCATGGGGAGAAGGGAGGGGAAAATGAAACAAGATAGGACCAGGGAGGAAGACAAAGCATAAGAGACTCAATATCAGGAGACAAACTGAGGGTTCATAGAGGGAAGAGGGGATGGGAAGGATGAGGGGCTGGGGGATGGACAGTGGGGAGGGTATGTGCTATGGTGAGTGCTGTGAGTTGTGTAAGACTGATGATTCACAGACCTGTACCCCTGAAGCAAATGATACGTTATATGTTAATAAAAAATAAAAATAAATAAATGTTTTTTTAAAAAAAGGAAACACCAAAACACCCTTTCCCCAAATGAGGAAGGAACTGAGAAGAGATGAAGAGGAAGGTGATGAGGGTGGCGTGTGGAAGAGCAAGAGTCCAGGAGTCCAGTTTGGGAGTGTGTTGGGTGGCTACTCTGGAAGCTGGCAAAATGCTTCCCCCCAGTCCTCAGCGTAATCATTCAAGGATGGGGAGTTGGACTAAATGACATTAGAAAACACTCCACTTCCTTCTCTTGCTGTCAGCATAATGCACAAGACTTTGGAAAGCCACTTCAGGTAGAGGAGGTTGCCTGTACATTCGTCTTGAACCACCGTTCTCCCCATGGGTCAACCTGGCTCTGCTCTCCAGTGCTGCCCAGTGGTCTCACCTGAGATGTGTTGGAATGTACTAGAGAGCTAGCAACATGATCACTGAGTACTAGGTGAGAGGTAGGACCTCAACACACCAAGGAGACTTACTCCATCTTCCTGCTTAAGGTTTGAGGGTGGGGCTGCGGGAGAAGGTAAAACCCAGAGTGGCCTTAGGAGGAGGACAATGAGTCAAAGCACAGAGGAAATTGGGGATCATTCTATCTGGGACTAGTTCTCTGTGGTCTGAGAGTGCAGGCAGATCTTCTGTGCATCCTCCCACAAGAAAACATGTTTGCCATTCCCCTTTCAAGAAAGTTCAGGTACCTGCATTTAGAAAACCACAGATTATGTTGTTCTTATCTTCCCAGGAAGAGGCAACATGATCCATTGCAATGGTCTTCAAGCTGTTGCTTTGAACAATGGAAGCCTCTGGATTCATGTGTGGGAGTGGAGCTTCTGCAGGTGAACACTGTGTAGCAGGACCCCAGACAGGTGGACCTGTCTTCCTCAACCCACACACATTCCCTCCAGAACGTGGTCCTGAGAGAGCTCTGAGGATTCCCAGGGCTTGCACAAGGACTGTTGGAAAGTGATAGAGCAACCATCAACAGATCAGCTCAATGCAAACAACAAAACACAATCATGCACCACAACTCACTCAAAGAATCAGAAATATTACAATGTCACCTCACAAGAAATCCAACAACTGGTGGGCCCATTGGCTTCTCAGACTTAGGTGTCTTTGTGTTTGTCTTTGGTGCTCTGCCACATCTAGGATGTTCAGGATGTTTTCTTTAGGCTGCCTTCCTGTAGAGTCACAGCTGCTATGTCTCCAGATGTCACTTATAGAGGAGAAATGGAGCCACTCATTCTTGCCAACTTTTTAAAAAATATGGAACTAACTGAGGGTTTTGGAGGGGAGAAGGTGGGGGGTTGGGTGAACCTGGTAGTAGGTACTATGGAGGGCCTGTATTGCATGGAGGACTGGGTGTGGTGCATAAACAATGAATTCTGGAACACTGAAAAGAAATTTTTAAAATAAATAAAAATTTTTTTTAAAATATGGAATCTTTCCCAGAGGCTCTCTCCAACCGTCTTACCGTTCTCAGTCTGGGATGCTTCACACACACTTGCTAGAACTCTTCAAAAGCCATCATCTGTACCAGGACCTGGTGGGGCTCCTCTCTTGAATTCTATCACTGAATGGGAAGGATGGGAGAAGGAGCCAACCAGCAAGGAGAGCTAAAGAGGAATGAGCCCCCTTCATTCTTGAACCACGGGATTTGGGTTGTCACCAGGCTCTGCTACTAATTGGTGTCTATCTGCCTGAGCTCTCCACCAGCCATTGAACTTTTGCTCTTTCATCCTGCCAGCCTTGGGCTCAAATCCTAATTTAGTTCTAAGTCCATATCCTCACTGTCCCTGGCAGTGAGATTGTAAGCCAGAACTCCAGCTGGAGTGAGGATGTGCTGCTCTCCGGGACCAGTAATATGGCACTGGGCTGCATGAACCTTGGTGTTCCCATGACAGCAGTCATGCTGAAGGTGAGCATAATCACAAAAGGTGAAGGGGATCCTGCTGACTGAAGCTTCCCACATGTGGATATGTCCCACGTGCTTTATCATAGCCTCCCACTCTCTAGCTATGTGGTCTTGGGCAAGTAATTCAATCTCACACTGTGTGTGTTTGTGTGTTCAGTATATAATATATACAAGTGTAGGTAGTGTAGGTAATAGTACTAAACTCCCAGGAGCATATGATGACTATCTGAGTGTCTACTCATAAAGCAGTTAGCATGTGCTAAGGTCTCAAGAAATGGGAGCTCATCATCATTCCCATCACATCATTATTACAACTACATTTAATAATAATCAACACAGATGCCTGATGTCAAAACAGACACCTAGAGAAGGGGCAGACTCCCCTTTTCAGGTTTTCAGTCCCTGGCACTTGAAGACTGTTGGTTGAGCTTCCAGGTATGGAGAACATAGACTCACTTTCTCCAGAAGCTCCAATAGCGGGAGCAGATACAACCCTGGAATATGGGAAACTGGGTAATTCCTTGGTGTCTTAAACTTTGTGGGCTCAATAGTACTATGGAAAAAGGAGGCAATTAGCAGGTGGATAATAAGTATCATCACATTAATCATGCTAACCACTCCCAGCATCCACAGTGCACACACACACACACACACCCCTACACACACGCACCCATGTGCACACAGATTCTCCCCCCACATGCTTCTTATCTGCCTTTTGCACCCCTCCACTGCTCAGCCCACTCGACTGATTCTGAGGCCCAGGCTGCCTCTGGCTGTGTTCTTTGCCCAGCCCATAATCAACACTAGGCAGAGGAAAGGCATATCCAGACATTTCGCCCCAGCTCCAGGACCACCCTGGGAAGATGAGAGAGGAGGAGGCTGTGTAAACGTTGATTCTCTGTGCTCCCTCAGATGCGAACATCGGGCAGGCCATATGTTGCCTTCTGGTTGGGTTTGGGGGTGGGAGAGCCAGGAAGGGCAGCGCTCTACCCCCTGCCATGGTTCTGAATATGGAAGTCAGCCATGTGTGCAGGTTTGATAGGATGGCACCGCGTGTGTCCTACACATAATCTGGGACCATTTCCTGAATGTTCTTCCTTCAAAATACCCTGCCTGACTAAATTCCTCTGCTTTCTGAAAAGGCATACCTTCCAGCTGTAATTTCTCTTCCTCTCCCTCTCCCTCTTCACCTCTCTCCTCTGTACCCTCTTCCCCTCCTTCCCCCATGTGCACACAGCACCACTCATAAACGTTTATTTTTCTCAAGCTCTTCTTCAAGCTTCTCAAGCTCCATCACATACACTTCCACACTTCCTACAGGTCTCCAGTCCTTCTCTCAGCACTGTCCCTCTCAGCCCTGCCCCAGACACCTCTTCTCTTCTTTCCATGGGTGAGGTGTGTGAAAGTGACATCAGCAAACCTCAACTCCACAGACCTCTCTCCCTTGGCAGAATATCAGTGGAGCCCAGCTGACACAAAAATGCACCTGTGTGTCAAAATGGGGAGAAGTCCCCCAGAGGACCAGACTGGAATGCCAGCAGAGAAGGTAGCTCCTCAGATGCCTATAAACAGTGGACACATGTCTGTCTACAAGATGGAGCTGACATGGTGGAATAAGGAGCTTATGAGAGATAAGAGAACAGGGATAGCAGCTATGGTGGTAGTCGGTGGCTGGTGAGGGAGCTGGCCAGGTGTTAGACTAAGGTTAATGCTAATAGGCAAAGGAGATAAGGAGGAGGGTATAGAGGAAGCTTGGCCTCCATTCTTTGGTCCATTGTCAGAGGACTAAACATGAGTGAGTTTTATATTTTTATCATGTAAGCCTTGAATAAGGTTAATCCTGAACAAGATGGTCAAGTCAGCCACATGTGTCTACAACAACCATGGGTCATATCAGCCAGGCAAGGGGAACACAGGGAACTCAGGGATCCAGCCCTGGGCAACAGACATGTTCACAACAGTGGAAACCCATTGTGGCTCTCACCAAAAGAACCCCCAGGCATTGCCCATTGCTTCTCCTGCCACTGTCCTCACCTCAAACCACCAAGGCTGTGGCTGTTCCCAGGCAGGAATTTCTGCCAGTGGCAACTTTGCCTCCTTTTCCAGTTGGCCTCAGGAGGAGATCCTGCCCCAGCCAGCTCCACCTGTAGAGACTACAGTTTTGCAATGGGGGGAGAACTGCCCTCCATCAGCTATGGGAGCAGGGACTATAAGTGCCAAGGCCCCAGATCTGAAGACAAGAAAGCACCTCAAAGGGAAGCCATGAGTGCTGAGAAAAGCAACATCTGATCACTGTGAGGGCAGCCAGGTCACACCTGGGGATGTAACTTGGAAAACAGTTTTATTTTTCCAATAAATGCTCCCCAACTGGGCTCTGTCAGAGCCCTGGCATCTTCACTGGGCAGCAGCTTTCTTAATGATGTGTTGGCTCAATTCCATAACCTCCTAACCACTTTCATTTATTAGAACAGTTCCACACTAGTCCTTAAGACTCACTCCTGTTCATTTTAAAACTTCACTCTTAAGCTCAGATCACATACCTCCGTCCTGTGGCTATCATAGCCTGGGGTGTGTGTGTGTGTGTGTGTGAGAGAGAGAGAGAGAGAGGTATGTGTGTGCAATTGTGTGTTGGGGACGGGAAGGGTCATGCTGCCAGATTTAACAAATAAAATTACAGGATGTCCAGTTCAGTTTGAATTTCAGATGAATACTGAATGATATTGAATATTGAATGAAAATATTCAAATACTTTTTTTTAGAATAAGTATTTCTCATGCAATATTTGGGGCATGCTTATCCTGAAAAATATTCATCACTTATCTAAAATTCTGATTGAATTAAGAGTCCTGTATTTTATCTGGCCACTCTGGAGTGTATGGTTCGGCTAGCAGGCACACCTTTTCTCAGCACCACTGTTCCAGGTTTTGGCCAGAGAGAAGGCGTAGCTATAATGAAGGCACATCCTTACCCAGCCACCTGCCCATGAGGTGGACCTCTCTGGCGGTTGCCATATCTTCTCTGGTTATTACTGACCTGCGTTGCTGCCTCTGTGTGGTGGGCATCTCAATGCTGGCTCTCAGGGAGTCCATGTGTGGTGCTTTAGGACATGCCCACCACCCAGTTCCCCTACGTGGGAGATCTAACTCTGGCTAACTTCTTCTACACCCTCTCAGCTCCTGCCAAAGGGATTCCCATCCCAACCACAGTTTTCTAGGATGGGGAACTATAGAGAATCCCTCATCCTTCTCAAATGGGGGATGTTCACCATCTCTCTCCCATTCTATTTTTTCCCTCTTTGGACTACCCAGGGGCAGATAAGCCACCCTGTAGGACAGGCAGAGAACCAACTGGAAAGAAAATGCTCATCTCCCCCTCTTGCAGAGACCCCAGTCTTTATGATTGATTTTCTTAGAGTCTCCCTCTCCTGACTTTGAGGATATAAACCATTCTTTTCCCGTTCCCCAAAGTCAACTTCCTTTATGCAGGTTCTCCCTTTATATTTACAGGAGAGGAGGGGCTGTGGCAGTTCCAACACCCCACATGCAGCCTTGCAGGGATTATTCTGGTCCAACTGCAGGGATTCCCTGTACTTAAAAGGTGAGGACGTAATGCTTTTGTGCTCAGCTCCGGTCCTTGGCCATGATTCTGGGACAATGGTAGAATCCCACTTGAATTTGTATTACAATCAATTTAATCCAAGTCCAACACAGGAAGAGGAAAGAGATCCATATTGGTGGTGAAGGAGCTGGATGGGAGGTGAGAGGGTTGGAGCTCTGGTTATCACTTTCTGACCATGGGCAGGATGCTTCTCCTCCTGGGTCTCTATGTCACCTTCCATTAGATGAGAAGCTGAGCCAGGTTGTCTCTTCTAGAACTCAGCATCCTACTGTTATTGCAGACACTCTCTGGGAAGGGGTAAGGGAAGAAGGCCAAGAGGAACTTTCCCAGTCAGAACATCAAGTTTTAAGAGTTACAAGTGGTGTCTACACTCCCCAGCAACCACCTTTCTCAGCTAATAGGTCACCATTGCCTTTTCTTCAAGCAGCCTGCTCTTAACTGTCATGGAGCTAGGAAATAGGGAAAGCAGGAGTTAGTTGCATGGAAAGCACAGGGCTGTCCCAGCTCCTGAAACAGTGAGAGGCGGCTGCAGACCCTGCCTGATCATGGCAGAACCCAGCACCGACTGTGCAGTAGGCTTTTCTTTGCCTTCTCTGTGGAAGCAAATTATTTGCAGTTTCTCAGTTAATTCTCTCTGCAGCCCTTGGAAATGTTATTGCTCCATTTCACAGGCAAGGAAACTGAGACATGTTTCATTCAAGTAAGGTACATACCATTTTGATTCTAAGGCACCCTATTTTCACTTTCTAATATTTTTCCTCCCCATTCCACCGCCTAGTGAAGAAACCAAGTGTTATTTAATCAGCAGTCTGTGTTACAACTGATGACAAGTTAGCTCTATGATCTTCAGGAGCCATCTAGTATTTCACGAGGGGAACTCCAACGATGTCTGCCTGACTTCAAAGTCTGTGTGATTTTCCTGTCGCCATCTTGCCTTGCCATTGGCTCCTTGTTTACAAAGTGAAGGCGGGCACAGCTCCAGGCTTGACTCAGGGCTCTGCGTTCAGATGGCCTCGGCTCACCTGAGGCTGGCATTTAGCCAGCAGCCACTAGAATGTCTCCACCCATTGTTTAGACCTGTGTCAGTTCTAGCTGGCTGGTGACCATGCTGTACTGGTTTTCAGATAATGTCAGTTCCATCACCGCCCTACAACTGTCCACCACCAAGGCCTCACCAGCGGACTAGTCCCTACGAGCAGCACTCTGTGCACACAGAGCCACAGGAGGACCTTAAAGGGACTGGGGAAGAGGCAAACCCTGGGTTCTGCTCTCAGGAAGCCCAGGCTAGTCTGAGAGGGCTGTTGTATACTCACAAAGCAATATGGAAACCATATGGAATCAAAGTTCTCACCTAGAGAGTTTAGATGAGATGCTGATCTTTGACTGCTTCAATGCGAAATGAAGACTCTGTAGCTCATTTCCATTTCTTAAAACAAGATAAGAGACATTTTTTTTTTCTGAGCACCTATATTCTACCAGGTGCTCTTATGCATTTCATCTCGCTCAGCCAGCAACATTCACTGAGCACATATGAAGTATCAGATAATGTGCAAGAATGGACAGATGAGGAAGAGTCCAAGGCTGGGTATTGCCTGTCAGCAAATGCACAGCCATCAAGATTCATCCAGGCATGACTTGCCCATGTGGGAAAGCACAGGGTTTAAGAATCATAGAGGCCTGAGCCAGAATCCTGGCCTTGCCGCTTGTAGTGTAAGCATTCAAGTCACAGTTTCTCTGAACCTCAGTTTGCCCCATGTATTAAAAAACAGAAAAAAAAGAAAAAGAAAAAGAAAAGAAAAGAAAATCTGGTGTATGCTTGGAGGAACTAAGGTGTGTTATGTACCCGACACAGTATCTTACACACAACAGATTCCAAAAACATTAGCTGGCCTTTTTTCCTTTCCCATAAGCTTTTCTTTCACTTGGTGGGACTTTTAGTCGATGGTGAAAAGTATTTTGTTCCTTAGTAGCCCTTTGCTGTTTTTTTAAATTCATTTTATTTTTTATTTTTTTAATATTTATTTGTTTATTTGATAGAGAGAGAGAGCGAGAGAGCACAAGCAGGGAGAGGGAGAAGCAGGCTCCCAGCGGAGCAGGGAGCCCAACATGGGGCTTGATCCCAGGATCCTAAGATCATGACCTGAGCCAAAGGCAGACGCTTAACCAACTGAGCCAGCCAGGTGCCCCTGTTGTTTTAAATAAACATCTCATTTTAGAACAGTTTTAGATCACAGGGAAGTCTCAGAGGCAGTACCACATTCCCACTTCCCCACACCCATTTGCCCTTTTATTAAAATGCTACATTTGTCATCACTAAGGAGCCAATATTCCTTCATGACTATGAGCAAAAGTCCACACCTTATTCAGATTTCCCTAGTTTTTAACCTAACGGCCTAATGATGCTGTTCAAGGATCTCATCTGGGACACCACGTTCCATTCGGTGCCCTCATGCTCCCTCTGAGTGCAACAATTTCTCAGACTTCCCTTGTTTTGATGACCTTGACTGTTTTGAGGCATACCAGTCAGTATTTTGTAGAATGTCCCTCCATTGGGATTTGCCTGATGCTTTTCTCATGACTAAACCAGGGTAATGGAGCTTTGGTAGGAAAACCCCAGAGGGAAAGCACCCTTCCTGTCACATCACATGGAGTGCACATGCCACCAGCTTGACTTGACACTTGTGATGTTGACCTGATCACCTGAGTAGGGTCAGGTTTCTCCCCCACTCCCTTTCTCATTAGCTATTATAAAAATATCTTTTCTAAAATAATCCCCACCTGTAGTAGACTCACCCAGATGAAACAAAAAATCAAACAGTGTAAGTTGATACAGTTAGAGATGTAAAGTAGCAATAGGAGGCTGGTAGTTTCAAGGAGGAAAAGATGGCTAGAACAAGTGGGGTCACTTTCAAGGTGAGGTGACCACAGTTCAGTCATGGAGACATGGATGGGAAAATTGTTCTGGGCAGTAGAAATAGCAGGAGCCGGCAGGAAGCATGAGTGAGTATGTGTGCCTGGGGTCAGGACACAGCTGTGCCCCACTGTGGTGGGTGATCAAGGAATGACCAAGGGCTGGGTGGAATCACTACATGCTTCTGAACGAAGGTAGGAGCATCCTCTTAAATATCCTTTGAGTCTTGCAATCCACAAGGGAGTAGAACTGAAAAGAGATAAACAACCAGAATGAAGGGAGCACTGGAACGCAGCCACTCTCGATATACCACTCACCCCCAAAGGGGTTCTATCTCAGACACCCAGTCCGCGCCCCCGCTCCATACAAGGCAGCAGGAGGTTCAGTGTGCAGAGATCTTGTAACAGCAAAGGCAGGTAAAGAGGCCAAGTTCTTGTACACCCAGTCATGGGCCTCCTGTTGGCATGTTTGCAGCTCCACAGGTCTGGGCCCACACCCAATATGCCCGTGGATTTATACATATGATCACGTGGAGGGGCAAGCTGACCTCCATCAGAAGCACATACATGCCCATGAGCGTATGCCCACACACATGCTTATTGCACACACTGCAATCTATTAAAGCTGATAACCCAACCCTGAAGATCCCTGTAAGCTGCCATGGGGGCACTTGGCACCCACTGCTCCTTGATGGCTCAGCACCCCCTGCTGCAGCGGGAGAGCCCATTCATCTTTGTTTCCTGCATCTGTACCTCCATCAGCTGCTTCACTACCCCTGGATGGGCCAAGCTAGGGAATTGGACGACGGTGCAAGCTTTCTCGGGGGAAGTTGCAGAAGAGAAAGCCAGTAAATACTTAATCTCTGACTGGCTGAAAGTGCTGATAACCAGTTTATGGGGAGAAAATGTGCAGCTTGTAGTCTCTGGGAACTGAGTTTCTAGTTCATTTCCATCTGCGTGGGAAGGGAACGTGGGGACTGCTGGAGGGTGGGAGATGTTGGTTTTAAAAATGAAAACCCATGCCTCTTTCTTTTGTCTTGTTATACAGAAAGGCAGAGCGATAGAGCCTCCTACGAGAAGGGTGGGGGACCCTGGCCGACCCCAGGATAGATGCTAGGGAAGTGGGGAATGACAGCACAGTATCGAGAGGTTCCCTTGTGGGCCAGGATGGACACAGCCCAAGGTGGGGGGGAGGGTGGAGCTAGGCACTGGCAAGATTTGGAGTTGAAATCCTATCTCATTTCTTGTTACTTTGCAGATCTTGGGCATCTTCCAGAACCTCTGTGAACCTCAGAGTCTTAGGATGTGGAAAGTGGGACAGCATCATAATTGAGAGCACAATGCTGAAGCCCACCTGCCAGGGTTTGGGAATGAGCTTGCCTCTTTCTAGATTGGTGGTCTTGTGAAATTGAATACCCGCTCTGTGCTTTAGTTTTGTCATCTGGAAAACGTCTGGCATGTGCTGATTTTTCAATAAATGTTACCTGTTTTTACATTTAAAATGGTAAAATGTGTATCTTGCAATGAAAACAGCTTCGGGGGGTGGGAATGATAATTATTTAAACTTAGAACATGCTCAGAGTGCTCCTGAGGTCTCCTATCTTTGGAAAGTAGGGTCTATAGTAGAACACTCAGTTTGCATGTTTAAATAATGGCCACCACTTCTGAAGGAATTGTTCTGGACACTCTCTTTACTCTCTCCAAATGCCCTCTGGGTGTTGATATGCATTGAGCTCTCCAGGATATTTACTCACCTCCTGGGCTCTGAACTGGCCAAAGAGAAGTGCCAGGGCAGGTCAAAATATCAGCTTTATGGGTGATCAGACTGCACTAGACTTGGACCTGTGACCAAAACAGGGCATCCCTCTTGTTTCCCCTACCCAGAAGAAGTAGGTCTTCAGAGCAGAACTTCCTTAGCCATATCCATGGAGTGCCATGGTTCTCAACAATACTAGTTAGAACAGAAGGGAGAACATCAGAGAGAGGGTCCCCAGGCCAGATCAAGCAGCTCATACCATGTCAGCAGGAGTCAAAAATGAAAATGAGGGGCACCTGGGTGGCTCAGTCACTTAAGCCGACAACTTCAGCTCAGGTCATGATCCTGGGATCCTGGAATGGGCCCCTGGCCTGGTTGGGCTTCACACACAGCAGGGAGCCTGCTTGTCTCTCTCTCTCTCACCTTCTGCACCTCCCCCCATTCATGTTCTGCCGGTCTTTCTCAAATAAATAAAATAAAATCTTTTAAAAAAATGAAAATGAGCTTCTCTTCTGAGAATGCTGAACTCAGAAGAGGAAGCTTGGACACACATCAGCAAGAATCTTTATCCAAATCTCACCAGCCAGAGAATAGCTGTTATAAACAGAAAAATCAAAGTTCCCTTCCCAACCTTGTCCCTTCTGGGAAAACATGAGAGCTGGCAACCAGCATCTGTCCTAAAATCATGGCTGTTCTGTGTTGAAAGTGTGAAGAGTGGTACTCAGAAAAGTCAAGGGACTTGTCGAAGGCCTTATTCTGGCAGAACCAATGCTGAAACCCAGCTGCCTGGCTGGGACACCCTGCTCCCTAGCTACTCCCCACTGCACATCCTGGATCATGGCGCTGGGTCTATGTGCTGCTCTGGGCTCCTTCCATCTGCGCCGAGTCCCCCACTCAGGCCCTCTGGCTGCCTTGCCTCTTCACTTGACTTTAACGCCTTTTTTGCAGCACACTGTCAGGAGGTGACACTTTTAGGCTGTTGTGATTAACCACCCAAACGAGTGGTACCAATAGTAAATGTTATAGACTTTTAAAAATAGCACAGAAAGCTCTGGGCACACATGGAAAGGGCAGAATGACACTCTGAGTGTCTCAGAGAGGGACATGCAGGGAAGACAAGTTAGAGTGACCCTTTGCCAACCCCTGAGCTCAGAGTTGCAGGAGCTCTGGGCCTCTGTATGAATCATACGGTCAGAGGGGGCCCACGGCCAACATTCATCTGATAAGAGGTCATTGGCTGGAGGGTGCTTCCCAAGTAGGGGCCGCCCTGGATGAATACACAAAAAGGGCCAAATACTGCTAGTGGCCAAGACATGTGAAGGGAGCCCTCTGACATGAGGGTAAAGAGCTTGGGGACAAAATGAAAGAACAGGAAGGACATCGTGAAAGCAGCCAACCAAGGAAATGACCAAGGCACAACAGAGTAGACATTAGCCTTTATTCCCATCTTCTCCCTGGGCTCATGGGCCACTGTGGCTCTTAGACAACCCAAACTGACAGAGGACCCTCCCTGAGAGCTTCAGATTGTCTGAATCCAGGTCCTGGGTCAAGACTCTCAGGCTGAGAATAAGGGCCAGGCCGGATGAATCAAAAGGATTCAAAACCAAGGAGATGGGTCCAAGGGAGATACTAGAAGCCCAGGTAAGACTTGGGGTGGAAAGCTAGGCAGAGGAGGATGGAAAGTCACAGGTGTTGCAAGCAAGGAGGGAGAGATGCTCTGGGAAAATAGCTAAGGTATACAGGGAGGTGTTGTGCTGTCACAAGCAATGCAGTTTGGGGCCCCATGTTGTGATTACCAAACCCACCACATGAATCTGTAAATTATTCCTAGAGAGACAATGCCTCTACTGAGCAACAACAGTCTAATCCATGGGCATTCTGAGGACACAGTCATCACACTCCACCACAGTAAGGTCAGCACTGATGAAGTAAGCCCAGCGCAAGCCCAGGGGCTAGCATGTCCTGTGAACAAAAACCAGCATATGAGGAAGCTGCTAACAGCTAGTTGTATCTTCATACTCACTGGCTTTTCATACTCCTACCTGTTTCCAACTACCTAGCCTTATTCTTCTTGCCTTCCCTTTGATGCACAGGACCTTGCAGATGAAAACAGCTCTCTTGCCTTTCCTGTGGAATTAGGGTTGTCACCACAGTGACTATCAGCACGTAGGGGCACCTGCCTAGCTCCTTGAGAAAGCACCAGGAGGTCATGTTCCTCCCCATTCCTGCCTCTCGGATCCTAGCGATGGCACAGGTGAGAAATTCTTTCTGAGCTCTATGTAAACAGACTTCTGATTAAACTGGAGAAGTTAGGAGATGAACACCAATACAAAGATTTTCATATTTTTTATTATAAATAGCCCAAATATTTGGTCCCATTTCCAGTTTAAATGGGTAAACCATAATATTGATGGTTTGCAACAGATACAAGATGAATTGAGCCTCTCTACCAGCTAGCTGAACCACTTTTAATGGGGAATATATCGAAGCTATAAATTCCTGTAGACAGGATTGCTATGCAATGGCATAATATATCTTCTATTCAATCTTTTATACATTATGTTTTGTCCTGCATTCCAGTGGATATATTTATGGATCCAGAGCTTTCCTGTGACGAAGCGCCAAGTACCTCCTCTTTCCCTTCTCTTAACATTCCCATGCCCCTGGAGATAATCATCACTCATTCATCTTTAAAGAAGATCTGGAGTGTGGCCCCTTCATCCTCATGGGCGAATTTCCTCTCCCAAAATGGGGCTCTGTGGCTCCAAACCTTTCTGGGATCTCATTATCCAGTGGGAGGTGGAGGCACCTGTGGAAATAAGTGGATGCTTATTCTGAATAGGAGAGCAGTCCATAGACTCTGTTAACATAGCCATTGATGACCCTGACTTTGGGCACACATTTGACGCATCAGGTCCAGAAGATAGACCCTGACTTCTATATGCCCTTTTTTTGCGGTGGTGACATTTCCTACCGGACAGTCATTCCTACAAACCATGTTTCTCAACACCCCCAACACTCCCACTCCCCAAACTCATGATCTGGATTGAGCAAAATATAGCCCCATCCTGAGGAAAAAGCAGCTCAATTTGGGCCATCTTTGAGATCGATTGATCTATCTATGCCTTTCGGCTTTAACACTTCCTCCAAAACCTCAGTCATCTTAGGTACTGTTATCAAGGGTAAGAGTGCTTCCAGTGGTGTGCTGGTAAATATTTTATCCCTTTATTGTGTTTACTACCTTTGTTTTTATGTAATTTACTTAATTGTAAGTGTATATCATTTTATTTTTAGCAACAGTTCTATTTACAACCAGCTCCCTGGATTTCTGAGCACATAACAGTCCATACACCCTCAGCGCCTTAGAGCATGGTCGTAAAGCTAGGTCACTGAGGTCTCACACACATGCAGCAAAGCCTGGCCCAGAGAAGTTTTATTATTTATTTTTACTTTATTATTGTTATTATTATTATTATTATTTTTTAGAGAGAGAGAGAAAGAACACACACACGAGGTAGGGAGAGGGAGAAAGAGAATTGTAAGCAGGCTCCATGCCTAATGCATAGCTGGCATGGGTCTCGATCTCACAACCCTGAGATCATGACCTAAGCTGAAATCAAGAGTCAAAGGCTTAACTGACTGAGCCACCAGATGCCCCCAGAGGAGTCTTTTATTTAAGGTCAAGTTGTCCACATTAATAATAGTGAAAATAAGAAAGAGGAAAAGCAGAGGAGGGGAGGAGAGGGGACCTGGGACTGAGAGGTGTTGCAGACCATCGTCAGCAGGGGAATCCACGGGAGGAAGGCGTGTGCACTCCAAGGTAGCTTCATCACTTGGTTTCCACTAGCGGTGCTGGGAAGTCTCCGCACATTTCATACAGCTATCTTTAAATGCAAGACCAAGGACAACCTTCCAAAGCTAAGTAGAAGTATTTTTCTAAGTAGATTCTTCTAAGATTTCTAAGATTCTTCTAAGTAGAAGTGGGTCATTACCTGACCCACCACTCCCATCTCCCCACATAAAACAACACATCTGACTGCAAGCAGCTGCACACAGCCAGCCTTCTTTCCACCAAGGCAGACCCTGAGCCATTGAAGGGTGGTGACAAGGATAAATGAACGGGGCTTTTCTCTTTTGGTAAAGTGTGGCTACCAGAAACACCTACCGCACAGAGCTGTTGTGAGGATTAATTGAGATAATCCATGTAAAGTGATTAGCCCAGTGAATTTTTGCTGTTGCTCTCATTGTTCTTGCTAGGCCCTGGGAAACATAAGCTAATGGCATAAGTATTTGGCAACAGTGTGAACAGTATGAACAGTGATTAGGTGTCTGACAAGCTTTTATCTTCCCTGTGATTTGAACCTAAGAGACCCCACCCACCCGCCCTCCTTCTCAGTTGCAGTAGAAATAAACATCCCCTGACCCAGAGATCCAAGGAGCCATGAGTTTCCAACATGGTATTCACCGAGCCAATCATTATTAGCTACTGCCTTTCTTACTTCTGCTCCAAAGATGAAGAGAAAAAGCACAGGATCTGGAGTCCAAAGCCCTGGGTCTCACAACAGCCCAGCAGATAGCGGGCCTGGTGAGCCCAAGAAACTATGCCAGGCTCAGCATCCTCAGTTGTAAAATGGGACCAATAATTCCTAATTCAGAGGGATGCCTTGAGGAGGAACTTAAAATTCTTTGTAAACTGAACCATGCTCTACCTGAGTTAGTGGTTTTGTTGTTGGTGTAGCAATATGTGCCTTATGAAGCATTCCACGTCCATTAGCTCATTTGAAGTTTACAGCTTTAAAGTAGGGACAGAAAACAGTGATTTCGAAGTGGCTGAGTGGAGCTGCTGAGCTGGATGGAGAGCTTTCCTCTGGGATGAAGAGAAAAGTGCTCTGGAAAAACATGGTGAGGCTGGACTAAGAGTCGGGTAAAGGGATATTTTAGGATCTTTGAGCAGAGTAATGGCATGTAACTGAATTTGCTGCATCTTGTCAGGTCAACTTGCTCCTTTGTCTTCATTACCTCAAGTAGGGTCAGTCCTTGGAGTTTAACTTCCAGCCCTGGCTCTCTTTCCCACAAAGATGTAACAGGGTCTGGGAAGGTGCCTCTCCTGGTGCCCCAGAATTAACAACCAGACCCCCAAGCTGGCACCAAGAACGCCATACTCCAAGGAGAGCTTCCAGTAGTTGGAGCCAAACCCTGCCCCTATCCAGAGCTCATGCCAGGAAGCTCAACCGCCTCTACATTATCTGTTTAGTGAGGTGTGAAGTTCGTTTTTCTTCTCTCCAGTTAGGGGCCGGGAGCCAAGGAGAACACTGGGAGCGATCTGCGTGACTGCAGAGGCCCTGCTGTTGAGCCAACATCACACAGTGGCTTCCCACGACACCCTAGGGGCTAGCCCACTCAGGCACAAACCCAGTTCTGCTGCTGTACCAGCTGTACACCCTTGGCCAAGTTGCCTGACCTTCCTGCCTCATTTTCCTCATCTGTAAATTTGAGGAAATAGTAGCTGTCTCCTACATTTATGGTGAGGAGCACATGTTACTGAGGACTGACTATTTGTGTCCCCTCAAAACT
Organism: Meles meles; assembly: GCF_922984935.1. Classification (NCBI taxonomy): domain Eukaryota; kingdom Metazoa; phylum Chordata; class Mammalia; order Carnivora; family Mustelidae; genus Meles; species Meles meles. The sequence goes on along the minus strand of NC_060067.1, from coordinate 167,211,924 downwards.
CATGTGCTGAAGCTCTAATTCCCAACGTGAAGGTATTTGAAGGTGGGGCCTCTGGAAGGTGATTAGGGTTACACGAAGTCATGAAGGCATTATGATGACATTGATATAATTGATATATATTGATATATAATTGATATATCATTATATAATTATATATATACATGTATATATATATACACATGTATATATATGTTCATATACATATATATATAATTATATATATACAATTATATAATTGATATATAATTGATATAATGATATATATATATAATGATATAATGATGACATTAAATTCATATAAGAAAAAAAGAAATCTCTCTCTCTCTCTCTCTCTTTCTCTCTCTGTGTCAATGTGCATATACACTTCACGTATTTTTCCCAGGAATGATCTATAGTTTTTTTGTTTTGGTTTGGGTTTTTTTTGACTCTTGTTTCTATTTTATTCAAAGACATTTTGTGCTTTTTTTCATCCTCTTCAAATATGCTGATCTGTTTATTTTTTTTAAGAGATAGAAAGAGAGCACACACATGTGAACATGGGGGGTGGGGTGCAGAGGGAGAGGGAGAATCTTAAGCAGACTCCTAGCTGAGTGTGGAGCCCAGCAACGGGGGCTTGATTTCATGACCCTGAGGTTATGACCGGAGCAGAAAGCAAGAGTTGGACACAACTGACTGAACCACACAGGTGCCCCTAATTCTTTTTTTAAATTCTTAACATTTTACTAGAGACATTTTCTTTCTTTCGTTTTATTGGGGTATAATTAATATGCCAAAAATTAGGCATATTAGCATATACATCTTGATGAGTTTGGATGTATGTATAAACCCATAACACCATCACCACAACCAAAGCACTAAATAAATCTATCACCTGCGAAAATTTCCTTCTGTTCTTTTGTGTGTTTTTTGTAAAAACGGTTAATGAGATCTATCCTTGACCCAATTTAAACTGTGCAATACAGTGTCATTAACTGTACATACAATATTGTACAGAGGATTCCTAGAACTTCTTTGTCTTGAATAACAGAAACTTTATGTCTATTGAAAGATAGTCTCCATTTCTTCTACATACCAGCCCCAGGCAATCACCATTCTCTTCTCTGCTTCTCTGAGTCTGACTATTTTAGATACCTGCTGTAACTGAATTCATGCAATAATTGTTCTCTCAGGACTGGCTTATTTTACTTCACATGATGGCCTCTGGCTTCATCCATGTTGTTGCAAATGGCAGGATGTCCTTCTTTGTTAAGACGGAGTAATATTCCACTGTATTTTTACACCACATTTTTTTGGTCCTGTCATCTGCTGATGGATACTTCGATCATTTTCAAATTTTGACTATCATGAATAATGTTATAATGAACACGGGGGTGCAGAAAAAGAAGAGAACTATCCTACGATCCAGCAATCCCACTTCTGGGAAGATAGCCAAAAGAACCAAAAATCAGAATCTCAAAGAGATATCTACACCCCCATGTTAATTCTTATCCTAACAATGGTATTCATTTTAGTATCTACCTGTACATCCCGCTGGTCTTTCATTTTCCTTTTCCTCCTATACAGAATTCCCTCTGATCGATTCTTAAATCTAGACTTACTCATTATCAATGCAAGTAAGCACCTGATGAACTCATGAGGATTTAGAATGTAGACACTGCCAAACACTCAGATATAGAAATAAATCCAATTTTATATCAGGTTTTAAAAATCCAAAGGTAGACTATGGTGAGTGCTGTGAAGTGTGTAAACCTGGCAATTCACAGACCTGTACCCCTGGGGCTAATAATACATTATATGTTTATAAAAAAATTTAAAAATTTAATTAAAAAAATCCAAAGGTAGAATATGTGAAACTGAGTAACCCTCCTACCACAGTTCTTCACTTTTTCTTCTTTAAAAGAACTACTGTTAGCTGTTTTTTTCTGTCTTTCTCGAGATATTCTATGGATTTACAAGTAAAAGGATAGATTTTAAGTGATGACAAATAGATGATAGATAGATAGATAAATAGATAGGTAATAGATAGATAGAAATTCTCTATTTTTCCCCCACAAATGGATACAAACATGTTTCAATATTTCATGGAGATAACCCCCTGTCCACACTTAAGCGTCTCCACATCCCACTGAATACATACAGATCATTCCACATATGATGGTCATCACCATTTAACTATCACCCTATTGATGAACATTCAGGTTGTGCACAATTTTTCCTTAATACATGCAATGATACATCAAATAATAGCATTATGCACATGTGTGAATGCAGCTCCAGGGGCGCCTGGGTGGCTCAGTGGGTTAAGCCTCTGCCTTCTGCTTAGGTCATGATCTCAGGGTCCTGGGATCAAGCCCCGCCTCAGGCTCTCTGCTCAGCAGGGAGCCTGCTTCTCCCTCTCTCTATCTGCCTGCCTCTTTGCCTACTTGTGATCTCTGTCTGTCAGATAAATAAATAAAAGCTTTTTTAAAAAAATTAAAAAAATAAATGCAGTTGCAGGATGCATTCCTACAGGTGCAATCCAAAAGTCAAAAACACATGTAATTTTGGTAGAGATTATGAGAATTGCACTTCCACCAGTAATGATTAGGAATTCCCTTGACTGAAAACCTGCCCAATACATCATGTCATCAAATGTTTTCACTTTTGTCATTCTCATAGATACTTCATTATAACTTTAATTCAGATTCTTTCCAAAGTCAGAAATAATATATTTTCTTACTTAGGAATTATTTGCATTTCCTTTTGCATGAACTCTTCAAATCCTTTCCTTGTACTTGATTTGGACGATTAGGCTTTCTTTTTCTTAGTGATGTTTAAGCATACATATTCAAGGTGCATTACAACTTTTTTCTTCTCTACCAATTCTTTTTATTTTTATTTACTGTATTTTTGATGAAGAATATTATATTTGTTTAATTTAATTTTTCAGTGTTTTCTTTTTAGGGATACTTAGTTTTGTGTCAAATTCTAAAAGGCTTTTTCCTAACAGAATTAACAACAGATTAACAACAGAAAATTCTCATGAATTCTTCTGATATCTTCTTTGGTACGACTTTGGTTATTGGAATTTATTTTGGAGTAAGGGTGATTTGAAAACAGAGTTTACTGTTTTCTCGATGACAACATACCTGTTCCAACATTATTTATTGGAGAATTTACTTTATGCATTTTATTTCAAATGCACCAATAGCAAAAAATAGAGGAAGTATAGCCCATGGGTTAAAAACATGAACACCAGAGCCTGACCACAGGGGTTCAAGTGACCCATCAGACATATACTACCACATATTATTGACACATATTCTATGTGTTAGCTATGTTATAATTATTGTTATGTGTATTTCCCCTATGTATGTGGTGCTAGTGCTGGATGTTCTACTCTGGTCCATTGATCTTTCTAGTCATATGTCAGTACACGTGCTTCAAATAATTGCAGCTTTGCAATATTTTAATATTTGTAGATTATCATTTGGTTATTATTTGTTATAATCAATGTCTTTATTCCAAAAGTTACTTATAAATCAAGGCTTCTGATATCCAAATATTGTTTTCTTCCAACCTCCTTACCAAATTCTATTATAGTTCTTATAGTTTGTTCTAAATTGATTCACTCTGCTCTTCTGGGTATACATTCATACAAACTGTAATTACTAATAGTTTACCTTCTCATTTCCTATAGCTATCCCACTTATTTTTTCTCTTATGTAATTTTATTGGCAAGTATCTCCAATTGTAGACATTTTTACCTTGTTTCTGACCATAATGTTACTGTTTTAAAGTGTTACTATTATGCATAATGCTGGCTTAAGGCTAGAGAATAGATATCAAATTGAGGAAGAATCTACTTTACTATATTAACACTTTTACCAGGAATAAAGTTTGGATTCTATCCTAAATGCCTTTTTTTTTTTCATTTTTATCTATAAGTATTGTGAGTTATATTCATTATTCCATTCAAAAACTAGATATTAAGTACCTAGTTTATGCAAAGCACTCTTCTAAACACTAGAAATTCAAGAGTAAACATGTGAAACTGGCCCCTGCCCCCAAAGGGTTCATTTTTAATCAAGAAGTTTATCAATGAGGATGGGAGTCAAGATGGCAGAGAAGTAGCAGACTGAAACTACATCAGGTAGCAGGAGATCAGCTAGATACCTTATCTAAACATTGCAAACACCTACAAATCCAATGGGAGATCGAAGAGAAGAAGAACAGCAATTCTAGAAACAGAAAATCAACCACTTTCTGAAAGGTAGGACTGGTGGAGAAGTGAATCCAAAACAACGGGAAGATAGATCACAGGGAGAGGGGCCGGCTCCCAGCAAGCGGCGGAGCAACGGAGCACAAATCAGGACTTTTAAAAGTCTGTTCCACTGAGGGACATTGCTCCAGAGGCTAAACCGGGGTGAAGCCCACGTGGGGTCAGCATGGCCCCAGGTCCCGCAGGGTCACAGAAGGATTGGGGGTGTCGGAGTGTTGCAGAGCTCGCAGGTATTAGAACGGGGAAGCCAGCTAAAGAGACAGAGCCAAGGACTGAGCTCTCAGCTCGGGGTTACCTTGAACCGGTCGCAGGCTGGGTGAGCTCGGAGCGTGGCCGGAGGCCGGGGATACGGGAGTGATTGGGCACTGTTCTCTGGGGGCTCACTGAGGAGTGGGGCCCTGGGCTCTCCTCTCCTCCGGGCCGGAGACTGGGAGGCTGCCATTTTCATTCCCGTCCTCTGGAACTCTATGGAAAGTGTTCAGGGAACAAAAGCTCCCCAAAGCGAACCTGAGTGGATTACTTAGTCCAGCCCCCAGTAAGGTCGGTGCAATTCCACCAGGGCAAAGACACTTGAAAGTCACTACAACAGGTCCCTCCCCCAGAAGATCAACAAAAAATCCAACCAGGACGAAGTTCATGTACCAAGGAAAGTAGGTTCAATACCAAGGACAGCAGTCCTCCAGAGGTGGAGAAAGCAAAGCACGGAACTCATGGCTTTCTCCCCATGATTCTTTAGTCATGCGATTAATTTAATTTTTTTTTCAATTTTTTTTTTCTTCTTCTGCTAAAATTTTTTTAAACTTTTACCTTTTTCTTTTTTAACGTTTTTTAACTAGTTTATCCAATATATATATTTTTTCTTTCTTTTTAATATTTTTTCTTTATTTGTTTTCTTTTTTAATTTTTTTCTTTTTTTTTTCCTGAACCTCTTTTTATCCCCTTTCTCCCCCCCACAATTTGGGGTCTCTTCTAATTTGGTTAAAGCACATTTTTCTGGGGTCTCAGCCACCCTTTTAGTATTTTACTTGCTCCTTCATATACTCTTATCTGGACAAAATGACAAGGCGGAAAAACTCACCACAAAAAAAAGAGCAAGAGGCAGTACTGAAGGCTAAGGACCTAATCAATACAGACATTAGTAATATGTCAGATCTAGAGTTCAGAATGACGATTCTGAAGGTTCTAGCTGGGGTCGAAAAAGGCATGGAAGATATTAGAGAAACCCTCTCTGGAGAGATAAAAGCCCTTTCTGGAGAAGTAAAAGAACTGAAATCTAACCAAGTTGAAATCAAAAAAGCTATTAATGAGGTGCAATCAAAAATGGAGGCTCTCACTGCTAGGATAAATGAGGCAGAAGAAAGAATTAGTGATATAGAAGACCAAATGACAGAGAATAAAGAAGCTGAGCAAAAGAGGGACAAACAGCTACTGGACCACAAGGGGAGAATTCGAGAGATAAGTGACACCATAAGATGAAACAACATTAGAATAATTGGGATTCCAGAAGAAGAAGAAAGAGAGAGGGGACCAGAAGGTCTATTGGAGAGAATTATTGGAGAGAATTTCCCTAATATGGCAAAGGGAACAAGCATCAAAATCCAGGAGGTGCAGAGAACCCCCCTCAAAATCAACAAGAATAGGTCCACACCCTGTCACCTAATAGTAAAATTTACAGGTCTTAGTGACAAAGAGAAAATCCTGAAAGCAGCCCAGGAAAAGAAGTCTGTAACATACAATGGTAAAAATAGTAGATTGGCAGCAGACTTATCCACAGAGACCTGGCAGGCCAGAAAGAGCTCGCATGATATATTCAGAGCACTAAACGGGAAAAACATGCAGCCAATAATACTCTATCCATCTAGGCTATTATTGAAAATAGAGGGAGAGATAAAAAGCTTCTAGGACAAACAAAAACTGAAAGAATTTGCAAACACCAAACCAGCTCTACAGGAAATATTGAAAGGGGTCCTCTAAGCAAAGAGAGAGCCTAAAAGTAGTAGATGAGAAAGGTACAGAGACAATATACAGTAACAGTCACCTTACAAGCAATACAATGGCACTAAATTCATATCTCTCAATAGTTACCCTGAATGTTAATGGGCTAAATGCCCCAATCAAAAGACACAGGGTATCAGAATGGATAAAAAAATAAAACCCTTCTATATATTGCCTACAAGAAACTCATTTTAGACACGAAGACACCTCCAGATTTGGGGTGTTGTGAGGGGTTGAAAACAATTTACCATGCTAATGGGCATCAGAAGAAAGCCGGGGTGGCAATCCTTATATCAGATCAATTAAATTTTACGCCAAAGACTATAATAAGAGATGAGGAAGGACACTATATCCTACTCAAAGGGTCTGTCCAACAAGAAGATCTAACAATTTTAAATATTTATGCCCCTAACGTGGGAGCAGCCAGCTATATAAAACAATTAATAAGAAAATCAAAGAAACACATCAATAATAATACAATAATAGTAGGGGACTTTAACACTCCCCTCACTGAAATGGACAGATCATCCAAGCAAAAGATCAACAAGGAAATAAAGGCCTTAAATGACACACTGGATCAGATGGACATCACAGATATATTCAGAACATTTCATCCCAAAGCAACAGAATACACATTCTTTTCTAGTGCACATGGAACATTCACCAGAACCGATCACATCCTGGGTCCTAAATCAGGTCTCAACTGGTATGAAAAGATTGGGATCACTCCCTGCATATTTTCAGACCACACTGCTCTGAAGCTAGAACTCAATCATGAGAGGAAATTTGGAAAGAACCCAAATACATGGAGACTAAACAGCATCCTTCTAAAGAATGAATGGGTCAACCAGGAAATTAAAGAAGAATTGAAAAAATTCATGGAAACAAATGATAATGAAAACACAATGGTTCAAAATCTGTGGGACACAGCAAAGGCAGTCCTGAGAGGAAAATATATAGCAGTACAATCCTTTCTAAAGAAACAAGAAAGGTCTCAAGTACACAACCTAACCCTACACGTAAAGGAGCTGGAGAAAGACCAAGAAAGAAACCCTAAACTGAGCAGGAGAAGAGAAATCATAAAGATCAGAGCAGAAATCAATGAAATAGAAACAAAAAAAAAATAGAAAAGAATCAATGAAACTAGGAGCTGGTTCTTTGAAAGAATCAATAAGATTGATAAACCTCTGGCCAGACTTATCAAAAGAAAAGAGAAAGGACCCAAATAAATAAAATCATGAATGAAAGAGGAGAGATCACAACTAACACCAAAGATATACAGACAATTATTAGAACATAATATGAGCAACTCTATGCCAACAAATTTGACAATCTGGAAGAAATGGATGCATTCCTAGAGACATATAAACTACCACAACTGAACCAGGAAGAAATAGAAAACCTGAACGGGCCCATAACCAGTAAGGAGATTGAAACAGTCATCAAAAATCCCCAAACAAACAAAAGCCCGGGGCCAGACGGCTTCCCAGGGGAATTCTACTGAACATTTAAAGAAGAACTAATTCCTATTCTCCTGAAACTGTTCCAAAAAATAGAAATGGAAGGAAAACTTCCAAACTCATTTTATGAGGCCAGCATCACCTTGATCCCAAAACCAGACAAGGATCCCATCAAAAAAGAGAACTACAGACCAATATCCTTGATGAACACAGATGCAAAAATTCTCACCAAAATACTAGCCAATAGGATTCAACAGTACATTAAAAGGATTATTCTCCATGACCAAGTGGGATTTATTCCAGGGCTGCAAGGTTGGTTCAACATCTGCAAATCAATCAATTTGATACAACACATTAATAAAAGAAAGAACAAGAACCATATGATACTCTAAATAGATGCTGAAAAGGCATTTGACAAAGTACAGCATCCCTTCCTGATCAAAACTCTTCAAAGTGTAGGGATGAAGGGCACACACCTCAATATCATCAAAGCCATCTATGAAAAACCCACCGCAAATATCATTCTCAATGGAGAAAAACTGAAAGCTTTTCCGTTAAGGTCAGGAACATGGCAGGGATGTCCATTATCACAACTGCTATTCAATATAGTACTAGAAGACCTAGCCTCAGCAATCAGACAGCAAAAGGAAATTAAAGGCATCCAAATCAACAAAGAAGAAGTCAAACTATCACTCTTCACAGATGATATGATACTATATGCGGAAAACCCAAAAGACTCCACTCCAAAACTGCTAGAACTTGTACAGGAATTCAGTAAAGTGTCAGGATATAAAATCAATGCACAGAAATCAACTGCATTTCTGTACACCAACAACAAGACAGAAGAAAGAGAAGTTAAGGAGTCAATCCCATTTACACTTTCACCCAAAACTATAAGATACCTAGTAATAAGCCTAACCAAAGAGGCTAAGAATCTATATGCAGAAAACTATAAAGTACTCATGAAAGAAACTGAGGAAGACAAAAAGAAATGGAAAAATATTCCATGCTCCTGGATTGGAAGAACAAATATTTGGAAAATGTCTATGCTACCTAAAGCAATCTACACATTTAATGCAATCCCTATCAAAATACCATCCATTTTTTTCAAAGAAATGGAACAAATAATCCTAAAATTTATATGCAACCAGAAAAGACCTCTAATAGCCAAAGGAATATTGAAAAAGAAAGCCAAAGTTGGTGGCATCACAATTCCAGACTTCAAGCTCTATTACAAAGCTGTCATCATCAAGACAGCATGGTACTGGCACAAAAACAGACACATGGATCAATGGAACAGAATAGAGAGCCCATAAATAGACCCTTCAACTCTATGGTCAACTAATCTTCGACAAAGTAGGGAAGAATGTCCAATGGAAAAAAGACAGTCTGCAAAGAAGACATCCAGATGGCCAACAGACACATGAAAAAGTGCTCCACATCCCTCGGCATCAGGGAAATACAAATCAAAACCACAATGAGATATCACCTCACACCAGTCAGAATGGCTAAAATTAACAAGTCAGGAAATGACAGATGCTGGCGAGGATGTGGAAAAAGGGGAACCCTCCTCCACTGTTGGTGGGAATGAAAGCTGGTGCAACCACTCTGGAAAACAGCATGGAGGTTCCTCAAAATGTTGAAAATAGAACTACCCTATGACCCAGCAATTGCACTACTGGGTATTTACCCTAAAGATACAAACGTAGTGATCCGAAGGGGCACGTGCACCCAAATGTTTATAGCAGTCATGTCCACAATAGCCAAACTATGGAAAGAACCTAGATGTCCATCAACAAATGAATGGATAAAGAAGAAGTGGTATATATACATAATGGAATACTATGCAGCCATCAAAAGAAATGAAATCTTGCCATTTGCGATGACGTGGATGGAACTAGAGGGTATCATGCTCAGTGAAGTAAGTCAATAGGAGAAAGACAACTATCATATGATCTCCCTGATATGAGGATATGGAGCTGCAACATGGGGGGTTAGGGGGATAGGAGAAGAATAAATGAAACAAGATGGGATTGGGAGGGAGATAAACCATAAGTGACTCTTAATTTCACAAAACAAACTGAGGGTTGCTGGGGGGAGGGGCGGTTGGGAGAGGGGAGGGGGGTTATGGACATTGGGGAGGGTATGTGCTATGGTGAGTGCTGTGAAGTGTGTAAACCTGGCGATTCACAGACCTGTACCCCTGGGGATAAAAATACATTATATGTTTATAAAAAAATAAGAAATAAATTAAAAATTAAAAATAAATAAATAAAAATGGCATTACACAATACAAAAAAAAAAGAAGTTTATCAATGAGAATATAAACAAAGGGATTTGAAATATGATGTCAGGACTATGTCAATGCTATTATGGTAATAAATTGCTTAATGGGACTTTATCCTTATATTACTGTAAGGTATCTTTTATGATTAAAGATGACTGGAAATCTTTTGAATTTTTCAAATTCAAAACATGTTATTAAGAAACAAAGAGTTTCACCAAACTTTCTTTTTTTTTTAAGATTTATTTAATTATACTTTTTGGCGGGAAGACATAAGGAGACAGAGAGAGTCTCGAGCAGACTCCCTACTACATGCAGACCCCACACGGGGCATGACCTGAGCCGAAATCAAGAGTCAGACACTTAACCAGGTAAGCCACCCAGGCACCCCTCACCAAACATTCTTAGAGTAGTGATTGAAAAAAAAAAAACACTTGTGTGTCCTGATAAGGTCAGACAGCGCAAACTGATCATACGGGTTTTTCACAGCATTGCTTTCCAAATGCTGGAAATGTAGGACCTAGAGAGTGGCTAACTTGTTGTTTCAAAAATCATGATTGCTATGAAAACAAGGAGAGTATGAAGTACTTTCCTGCTAAATGGCTAGTGAAGACAAAACAAGAATTGAGCTTCCCCAGACTGTCTGCAGCAAATCACACTCACCCCCTCCTCTAAGATACGTAATCTATACACTCAGTACACTCTTATTCTCTCCTTGCCGAACTCTTTCCCATCTACAGAGAGAATATGGTGCTTTTGCTCAGAAGCGTCTCTGATTTCCCCTGTGTTAGTTGCTCCCACCTCTTTGGTACCAAGGGGCTCTGCTTATTTCTCTCTTTATATTGATCACAATACACTAATGCTTTTATTCATACATCTGTGGTAGACTATGGCCCACAATATGCTCACAACTCCCAGTACCCACACTGTTGTGGGGTCCAACACCCTTTCCGCTTCTGGGCCTGGCCATGGGGTGGATTTGGCAAATATGTCAATCACCAATGTTATATAAGCAGAATCTTAAAATGTGTACATGCATTGGAGTTTGTAGTGTTTCCTGTTCTGCAGAACCTAAGAATACCACAGGAAGAGTCCAGTCTACTGGGGAATGAGAAGACCAGAGGGATCAGACACAAGCTGCCTGGCTGAGGCTCTATAGACCAGCCAGCCTGCCTGGGCCATTCAGTCCCAGCAAGTTGCCAACTAACCATCAGCCAAACTAACCCATACCAAGAGAATCACCTAGCTGCACTGGAGAAGTATGAGAAAGAACAAAGGTTTGTTGTTCAGGGGGTCGTTTGCTGCACAGCACAATCTAACTGCCCCTCTTACTCAACTGTGAGCACTTTGAAAGTCAGGATAATGTCTTATTCACTGAGAACAGTGTCTAGCACAGTGCCAGGCACTACTGTCTGTCTGATTAACACTTTTTAATAGAAGGGACGTTCCAATTAAGCAGAAGCAGAGATTCTGATGGCTCCTACCTTATGCCGTATCATAAGCATGTTTAGCAGGCTTCTACCAGCCATGCTCTTTCCCTGTGAAAGCACCTATTACATTATTTCTGTGGCTGTTTTGTTCAAATGTCTTCTCATTGGACTGTACACTCTGTGAGAGCAGGGGCCTCCTTCATGTTTGCTCACAGTTATGTCATTCAGCCCCTATCACAGGAGTGTAGCAGGTCCTTGGCAAATATTTGTTGAATAAATGAACAAACACAGCTTGGCATTTGTAGTATCCGGTAATGTGGCCCCAGTGGACGAGGAGGTATTAATCACCTCTATCCATCATACACAGCCTCACAGCACTCGGGGTCTCCTCTTGGCATTACCAAAAGGCATGCTTTCGCCCTGAGGGGAAATGTTGTAGATGGAAGACAGAAGTAGATGGTTGGGGGTGGAGGGGCCTGAGAAGTCATGCACAGCTGATCATCTCCTGCAGAATCTAGGCAGGTACATGCATGCACAGTGCCCAGTCCTCCCAAGTGGGCATGCATCTAGAAAGTCTCCTGGTCAAGGGAGGCGTAGTGGCTTTAAATTCAAGAGACTGGAGACTCAGGCCCTATGCTGCTTTGTGACCTACTTCAGCTGACATAACCTCTCTTGGCCGTAGGGTCTACCCTACCCACCTAATATACCACCTCAAAAGAACACAGTAAACAATACAAAACTGTTAACAAAAATAAAAACCAAAGAGACCACCTTCACTTCATAAACAGGCTGTGTTCCACATGCTCATGTTTCACAGGGTTGTTTAGAAGTGAGTGTTGCATTTTCCCATAGAAACCATATTGAAAATCATAGTTAGGTTCCCTGGCTCCCACTCAAAAGACTATTTAAACCATAATGTAATGGAAATAACATATATTTGTGAAGAAAAACAGCAGGAAAAATACTGTTGCAATACTAGTAATTAAACCAGAAAAAAAAATAATACCACGGAATAAGCAGCCGTGTTTCTGATTCATCTCAAATGCCAGTGCTTGAAGAAAAGTGGGCTTAATTAGAAAAGGAGGAGGTGGCAGGAAGGTTTTGTGGAGCTCTAAAGGCATCTTTCAGTCTCGGCTTCAGATGCTCCAAATACTGAGTTGGTGACACGGTTTCCCCCAAAATGTCAGGTTGTCCCGCTCTTAATGCTGCATCCCAGGTGTGTGCCCTTTTCTATGATTTGGTCCACATTTTGAGTCACAAGTGAAATGAGAAAAGGAGAAGACTTACCTGACCAAAAGCTGCGAGAGAGGAAGGAAGACACAAGGATGAGATTGCTAAGCCTGGGAGCAGCAAAGCAACATTCAGAGACTCCTACACAACCTACCAGATGACGTTCCTGTGTTCCCTTGTGCTTTCTCCACAACTCACCTGCAACAAGGCACTTCCCCACTTTGTAATGGAAAGCACCGAGGCTGGATTGGAAGGTGATTTTGCGAACAGGTTTTGTGTGGGAGCCAGAATTAGGTCTTAGGGCTTCCTGATGCTAACGCCCATTTCCTTTGTTCCTTCCATTGCTGTTGGTGAGAAGGACAGAAGGGAAGGAAAGCACTGTTTCTAAGGAGATGGTGAGGAGCCCATCTGAGGTCTCCTATAAGACGTCAGGGGGCACTGTCCCCCAGAACATCACAGCAAGGCATTGAGGAGGCTGCAAAGCTTGAGATGGGGAGGGAAATGCACAGACAACTGTCTAAAACATTTGAGGCACTTCAAGTCAGGGCTTGTGGCTCAGGCAGAAACCGGTACAAATGTAAGACACTACTGACCGGAGAGACACAGTCACTGTGCTTAAATCAGTGATTTAAGCCTAAAATCAGTGATCAACAGTGAGATTAAATCCATAGAGAGATAAGGAAGAGAACAATCTCAAAGCACAAAACCCTAAAGGAGAGAAGTTAATAAATGAATAAAGCAAAATTAATAACAGAAGTATATGTGCTGAGTGAAAAATGCACCTAAAAAAGAAGACACCTCCTCGGGTAAACAACTGAGAAGAGAGCACAGGGATGAGACAAAACTTTGCAAATTACCATCTTCTCTCATGTTGATCAACCCGGGGGTTCTTGCTCATAAAATTAAAAGAAATAAAATTCAACTGTAACTAGCTCCCTTGGGCTCCTCAGAAGTGCTCACATGGCAGGGAGGGGACGTTGGGGAAGGAAGCACACTAGGCTCCTTCCATCAAGTTGCTTCCCTTCTGTATGAGCCATGTGAAGACCAGGTTACAGGATCAGCAAGGACAGTAACATCTCGCAGACACAGGGACCCCCAGACCCAGCCTCCTCGATGAGGGTAGCTCTCACTTCCTCCCCTGGCTGCCTCCCTCCCGCTTACCCCAGCAGGTCTACACACTGCCATTTGCTCTGTGTGATGGCACAAAAGTGCCATTGGGCATGCAGATGTCCCTGGCAGGGTGCCTACCCTCAAGAAACCTATGACCCAGTTGCAGAGAAAAGGCTTACATGAGATACAATAAGAGAACAAGCTTTAGACACATTCTGTGCACTTTCCGTGGAACTCTACAACCCCCTTCTTTCCCTTCCCTCCTCTTGCCAACTTCCTTGGTTCTCACTGAGTTCCCCCCATTTGTGAGGCCTGTGGCAAATCCCGAGCTTTGGGTTTCCCATGGGAAAACAGGATTAATGTAAAAGATGGAAATGACAAATAAACCTAGCTCCTAACTTTGCAAGTTAACGCTATAAATAAATCATTCATTTGTTCTAAAAAGTGATTTAGAAAATGTAAATATTAGCCATTATCATGGATGGATCAAAGGTGATGTTAAAAGTAAAGTAGAAATTGGACTACTGGGCCATTCTGGTATTTGTGCTTAATACCACATTAAGTTTACTCTTTCAGGGAGAATCTTTTGGCTTAACAACCAGAAAATGACTGTGGACCCCCAGCAGACCAGACTTATTCCTCTCTCTTAAACAGCATTGGCTTTCACAGGCCTGGGAATGTAAGGCTATAATGTGCACTTTCCTTAGCTCCTTCCCCTCCTTCTTCTTCTCTCTCTCTCCTCCTTTCTCCACCAGCCCCCCGCCCCCTGCCGCCACCACCCTTTAGTGTACGATCAACTGCAAAATACAGACTAGAAAAAGAAGAGGAAACCTGGTTTTGGAACAGCACACAGTGACTGATTATCCAGGCCCACAAACTACTAGACACTGGAGAGAGTTCTTAGAAGCATGATCTAATTGAGCTCTTAGAAGTACTCGGCTCCCCCGAGATTATTTTCCCCAGTGTATTGGAGAAGAAACCCAGCCTCGGAAACACCAAGTGAACTGTCCTGCATCACACAGCTGGTGAGTGACAGAAAATGAGATCTGACCCAGATTAGTTTGCCAAAGCAGCCATGCTCTTTTCAGTACATGACTCTTCATCCGCCATGCCCTCGCTTCCATCAGCAAGTCTGAACTGTGTGAATAAGAATCTCTGGTTATTTCACTCTAGTGTCTCTTCCTGCCCTTTCTGGGATTCTGTGTTTGAGTCCCAAGCTCAGAATTTCTTACCAACATAATATTTAAGGGCGTCAGCTACTCTATGGAGAAATATACCAAATGTAGGCCACAGTGGTCATGGAGTAACTGTCAGAGAGGAATGCCTCTCTCTCCCATCTAACAACCTACATTCCCTACCTCAGTTTCTCTGCACACCAAAAAGTAGTTGGAAGCCCTTGAACATCCCTTCCCAACCTATATGCTCATGCTTCTTCGAGACAACTACAATACCAGAATGCTTTCCCCCTCCTGGCTTTCTGATTCTTTTTTTTTTTTTTTTTAAGATTTTATTTATTTATTTGACAGAGAGAGATCACAAGTAGGCAGAGAGGCAGACAGAGAAAGAGAGAGAGAGGGAAGCAGGCTCCCTGCTGAGCAGAGAGCCTGATGCGGGACTCGATCCCAGGACTCTGAGATGACCTGAGCCAAAGGCAGAGGCTTAACCCACTGAGCCACCCAGGCGCCCTGGCTTTCTGATTCCTTAAGTACAAAGAGTATTTGAGATAAAGGTCTTCTGGAGGTTCTCTACTCCAGAGGGTCCTACACGTGGTCATGCCCATCACCTAAGAAGCTCTTAAAAATAGGCAAATCCTTGGGCTCTATCTCTCATGGTTCTCAGAGAGAAGGCTTGAGGTTCAGAAATTTTTATTTTTTAAAGCTTCCTGGATAATTCTCCCAAACCACCCAATTTGGATATTGTTATGGGTGAACTGTGTCCCTTTAAAATTCATATGTTGAAGTCTTAAAACCCAGGACCTCAGAATGTGACTATATTTGGAGATAGTGTCTTTAAGGAGATAATTACACTTATTTTTAATTACATTTAAAATAAGGTCATATTGGTAGGCCCTAACCCAATATGACTGATTCTTATAAGAAGAGGAGATTATGACACAGAAAAACTCAGAGTGAAGATCGTGCAAAGGCAGAGGAAGAAGAAATAGCCCTCTACAAGACAAGTAGACAGGCCTCAGAAGAAACCA
Source organism: Meles meles (assembly GCF_922984935.1). NCBI lineage: Eukaryota > Metazoa > Chordata > Mammalia > Carnivora > Mustelidae > Meles > Meles meles. The sequence goes on along the minus strand of NC_060067.1, from coordinate 167,195,951 downwards.
GTCTGCTGACCCTTGCTCTTGGACATCCAGGCTCCAGAACTGTGAGAAAATAAAAGTCTGTTCTTTAAGCCACCCAGTCTGTGATACCTTATTATGGCAGCCCTAATAAAGTAATACAGGTGCTTCAAAACTAGCCTAACTTTTGTCAGGTAAAGATGAAAAACTGAGGTCTAAGGAGGTCAATTGACTTATTCAAGGCCATTGAAGAAGTTAGTATTGGGCTGAGACTCAAACCAGTGCGAACTGATGCACACTCCAGGACTCACTCTCTGACCCTGCGTTGACTCTCGGGGACAGAGAACCAGACCAGCCTGAACCCACCAGGAAGTCTTCCCTGAAGACTAATGGAGTCTAACTGATACCTCACTCCCCTGAGAATCTGTAGCACTAATTCTCTAAAGCCTTTAATTATGTGCAGTACTAATTATCTGAAGTCTCAGCACTAGACAGGGACAGATTTTTATTGACAATCATTTGACCTTCCCAACTGACTCATGTCCCTATATCACACCAAAGAGTGCTAGTGTTTCAACAGGTTGCTGATTGATTGACCTGAAAAGAGGAAAGGGGACAGAGGAGATGGAGGAACTATCTTCTCTCACATGACTACTAAAAGGAGTATGAGAACCACTGACTCACTTAGTTTCTGACCTGGTGACCTTGTATTCACTATAGAACTGGATCCAAGTATTCAAAAGGGGTTACTCTCCCTACCCATCCCTTAAAAAAATTTATCAGTCAGAGGACGCAGCCCCAATTCTGTCACTAATTTTCTCCGTGATCTTGACTCCATCACTTAGATTACTCAGACACTCATTTCCTCATATGGAGAATGGGAGGCGGGAGGAAATGTCTGCTTTACTTACCTTATAGACATACAATGGATATAAAATATGATAATGTACAAGGAAGCACTTGGAAAAATATAAAAATCTTATTTAAATATGAAATGTGACATATCCTTCATCCTCAAAAATATATGTGGATCAGAATGAATTTCTGTCTGGAGGAGGCAGGAGCAATCATAATAGATATGGGAAGTCTGATTGATGGGCAGCCTACATGAATGACTTTCAAATTTGGGGAAGGAACTGTGGTGCATAATGAAAAAAAAAAATTGTACTAGAAATCTGGAAAGGAGTCCCTGGTCCCAGCCCTACTGAGAAAAACATGTGTATCTTATGAGTCCCTAATTATCCTAGGCTATGTCTTCTCATGTCTCAGATGAGGATAATGATCTCCACTTTGTCTTCCAAACAAGACTGTTGTTTAAGCCACCAGATTTGGTTATTTTACAATAACCAAACAAGTTTATTGTAAAAACCAAATAAGACTGCATGTATGTGTGTCCATGTGTGTGTGTGATATGTCTGGATTTAAAAGAATAATATACTTAATAGATTGAGTGAAATAGGACTGAGTGTTAGTGGAGAAATTGAAAATCAGGAAAATTATAATTGAAGAAACTATAAATTTGCCAAAAGGTACTCTGACTAGAAAATCAGTTAGAAAGTATTACAAAGGGCTTGGAATTAGGAGATTATCCAAGTAAGCAGAAGTAGACCAACCAAGAAAAAAACGGAAATTTAGAGAAATGTCAGCAATCAAAGACTGTGTGACATTAAGAATACAATATCAGGGGGTTAATTATAGCAAAGTGAAGCTTTTTTTGTTGTTTTTAATCAAGCATAATACCTAAATAAAACATTCAGGCCCATATTTCCTCAGTACACAGTGCAACTGTGAAAAACAGCTATAGCATACACTATAGTTAGAAGCTAAAAACCTCAGAGTGAAACAGAAACTAAGAATCTGATTGATTACCTTTGTCAAACTAAATTGAGATTCTGCATTTGTAATTTAGCCACCTATCTATAGAGTTTATCCCCTGATTGCTCTTGTTATGTGGTTTTTATACCCAGCTACTTAAGCTTGTAACATCCTGAAAATATTAAGTGAGAGAAAACAGCAAGAACTATGTTATGTGCTTTATATTCACTAAGCATCTATTAAATATTCAATTCTCAATTCAATTTTCAACTTAGAAAATTTTAAAACTGAAAACTGTAAGTCATGTAACTGTGAAAACTGAAGTTTAGATGTTAAAATTTTGATAAAAAGAACTCAAAATTAGGCCCAACATAGACTAACACAGACTTGAAAAATGGTGATGTCTTGGGTGCCTGAGTGGCTCAGTCGCTTGGGTGACTGCCTTTGGCTCGGGTCATGATCCTAGAATCCCCGCATCAAGTCTCACATTGGGCTGCCTGCTCAGCAAGGAGTCTGCTTCTCCCTCTGACCTTCCCCCTCTCATACTCTCTCTCTCTGTCTCATTCTCTCTCTCTCAAATAAATAAAATCTTTCTTAAAAGACTAGTTTGTCTTTAAAAAAAAAAAAGAAAAATGCTGATGTCTTATAATAGAGATTTATTTTTTCTTAAGTTAAAAGAAATCCAAAGATTTCAGAGTCAGAAGGTGTCATGGCAAATCCAGTCACCGAAGATGAGGCTCTTTCTAGCTGTGTTCTGTTATCTATAAGAAGTGGTCATCATCTTCATGGTCCTAAATGATTGCTAAAGCTCCAGCCATCACTGCTATGATCTAAGGAGTAGAATGGAGAAAAAAAAAAAAAAAGAATAGTGACACTCTCCCTCTTAACAGGCATCTTGAGAGTCCCTTACTTGGCGTCTCTCCCATCTCTTTGGCTGGAACCTAAACATGTAGCCTTACTTAGTCACAAGAAATTCTGGGAAATGAAGTCTTTCATCTGGGAGGCAATATGTCCAATTAAAAATTGGACTCCACTACTATACAAATGGAAGTATGACTATCAGGAAGCACTAGGAATTTCTGCCATACCACAGTTTAGTAATGTAAAGCTTATGCTCTTTGTCTGTGGCAGGAAACCCCTGACACTCATCTGTTTTAGGATTTCCCAGTCCCATCTGGACACATGTGGTGCAATCTAGTCCTGCTGCTAAATGGGAAAATAAAAGCAACATATAACGATTGCTGTTGCTATTGCTATTACTTAGGGGACAATTGGACTCAATAGCACAAAAGATGCAGTGAAAATTGAAGAGAAACGCAGGAAGTTTTCTTGTATCTGCTCAACCAAGGTACAACATTTATGTATGGAAACTATGAAAATTATGCACATAAATGTGTTCAATATAAATGTAATTTGGAAGGAGAAATACCAAGACTGAAAAGAGAATGGCTGAGATCTGGGTTAAATTTTGTTCTATCCACTGGCCTTCGATCTTGCTGAACTAACATTTCAAAAAGCAAACAGAGCAGAGACAAATTTTATAGCTTTGTGAAAATAGCTTTAGATGGATTTTGCACCTATAAATGATCATGAAGAAATGCCACAAATGTAACAAACACCTTACAATCACACACAGAGCTGGCATTCCGGAAACCAGGGTAAGCAAACTGAATGCTCATTGTGTTTACTCACTGCATCTTCTACAGATCTGTAGCTTCCAGTCATGTCTGGGCCTCGACCCAGTAGAGCCAGGTCCAGCCCAGGCCCCACAGCATCCCTCAGTTTGGTTCCAGACGCTTGTCCTGGACCCCGTCTGTTCCATTCCAAAGCCAGGGTGAGCTCTTTCTGGACTACAGACAAGAAGAAAGAAAACTGGGGAAGGATCCACCTTTGGCTCTAAGTCCCCTCCCTTATCTGGACTTAAGTGTCCTCACGTATAAAATGGGTAAGCAGACCAGTTAATCAGAGGTCCTTTCAGTGCCAGATTTCATGAAAACTGAAGAGGTCACCGTGAAGTTTTGATGAACGAAAGCAGTGAGGTTGGAGAAAGCAAAAAGTAACAACCATTCTGTTGTTTGTTTTTTAATCCCACAAAATGGGTGAGTTTGTTTGAGAACTCTCCTCCTGTTCAATCCCACCAGGGCAGCTGAACATCAGCCCTGAAGCCCTGGGCAAGAAGTCTTTTGCTGTCCCCAGAGATACCAAGAGGATCAACACAGGACAATGTTCTGGGCTTGCTAAAGGCCTAGACTCTTGCCTCAGACAGACCTGAGTCTATCAGTCCCAGGTCAGCAACTTCTGTCTCTGGTCCCTGGCAACTTTCCTAATCCTTTGTCTGTTAGTCTCCTGATTTTGGAAGGGGAAATCATAACACTACCTGTCACAGGCTTTTTAGAGTGAGCGGCATCATATACTTAAAGCTTGTAGCACATTGTTTGTCACACATCAAGCATTCAATAATAGTAACTATTATTAGAAGCCATACTCCCAACTCTTTTTTTTTTAATTTTTTATTTTTTCTTAACATATAATGTATTATTAGCCCCAGGGGCACAGGTCTGTGAATGGCCAGGTTTACACACTTCACAGCACTCACCATAGCACATACCCTCCACAATGTCCATAACCCCACGCCCCTCTCCCTACGCCCCTACCCCTGCCAACCCTCAGTTTGTTTTGTGAGATGAAGAGTCTTTTATGGTTTGTCTCCCTCCCAACCCCATCTCATACTCCCAACTCTTAAAAGACAGAACAAATCCTGTGCCCTGGGAATTTGGAGTCTGTGAGCCTGCTTTGAGCCTTCTGTGCCTTAAACCTCAGGACAATCCGAATGCATTAAAATGTTTTTTTTTTCCAAATCTGGGAAGGAGTAGTCCACAGTTCTACCAAATCGAAATCCGGATCAGAAGCTGTATGTGTGTGTGCATGCCCAACGCAATGAAAGCAGTGAAGGAAAGGAATCGTGTTCTCTAAAAAATGGGAGGACAGTTTCCAACCACAGCATGATCCTCCTCTTCCCCTGTCTCTCCGGGATTCCCCTTCTCTCTGCACTTGCAGCCATTTCCAGGAAGAACCAGCTACCTATGACATTACCTGCACACATCACATAAAGCTCATCTTAATCAACAGAAGCGACATTGCTGAAAATCTGGTGATTTTCATCTGGAGCCGACAACATGGTAATTTATATTCCACACAGCGTAACCAGAGAGCTTGTTATGCAAACACAGGCCACTGATTTGACAAATCTCCTGGAAACAGAATTAATGTCTGTATTCTGTGCAAAGATGTAATTTATTTTAATATTTTAAAGAGATAATATATATCTATCTATCTGTATATATTCAGAAAGTGAGATATATACACACACCGAAATATGTATATTTAAATAGAGTCAAGCGTGGGGACTATAGCTGGTGTGCTGCTGCATTAAGAGGTCCAAGAACTACAATGAAAATGGCATTGCTGATTACGACCAGCATCTTTCATTTGGTGTGTTTCTTTTTCTATTCCTGGTGATAACATAAATATTATTCTTTTGTGAAAATGCTTTATTTATGGTGCTAAAGTAAGGAATGCATTTCATGGTAATTGAGGTTTTTTTGATGGAGAGCAAGTTGAGCTCTGCCCAACTACAGAAAAAGTTTTAATTGGGTGGAAGGCTCCAGTGGGTATTTCCTAGTTATCAGATTTTCTTTTCTTAAAGGGAAAGTTTTCATTAAAGGAAAAATCAGCCTTGGCTGGTGATAAAGGACTGACTCTGATATTTGAGGGGTTGATAAAACCCTGACCCCTTTGCCCCTGCCAGAGTGAAACCAACAGAATTTGGGGAGCAGTTCCAGAGAGATATAATTTAATGATTTCCCTTGAAAACATTTTGGCCCCTCTTAGGGGGAATGGATTCTCTAGGTCCTGCTCTAGGCCCACCAAAGATTTGACTTCAAAAGGAGCCCTTAATCCTTGTGCTTTTCCAATGGAAAATGGAGAAAACAAGTGGCTTCTCACCAAGTCCTCTTAGCCTTCCATCCCCTGTTTACATGCACCTCCTACTTGCATTTCAAATCTATGATTTAAGGAATTAAAACCACTCTACCCTGATGCCCCCACCAATTCTTTTGAGTCTGTGCACTCTCTCCCCCCAGTCTAACCCCCCTGATGGAGAAACCTAATCAAACCTTCCACATCTGTTGTCGATGCGTAGCTAAAGGAGCCTAAACAAGAAATCAATGTTCTGTGGCCCAGGGGATCCATTGTGCTATTTTCTCTATTAATGCCATGTCAGGAGATGTCACCAGGAAGCCAGGCTGCTGAAGAGAGCATCAGTTCCCATTTGGAAAGGTCCCTGACAACACTTGAGCAAGTGAGACTGCAAGGAGGGTCCCTTGGACAGAGCAGCTCCTGGTAGATAATGGGCCTCCTAGCTCTCATGTATGCTGATAGGAGAAGCCAGTCCCAAAAGAAGCAGAAGTGGGGGTCTGGCCCTCTTCCATGGGAGGAGTGGATAGTGGGGTCCCAGTGGATATCCCAACCATACCCAGGGCTAGCCAACATGCCCTGTCACCTTCATGCCCATCCCCGTCCTCCTCCCATGCAATCCATATTATGTCTGAGTATATTTTGAGAATCTCTGGGGGAAAGAACACAGCTTTTACTGATTGAGGTTGACCAGACAGCCTCAGACATCCTTGGGACTGAGCAGCATCTGTCTAGTTTCACCACCTCATGCCCTACCCTATGTTCATTCTCCGAATGTGCCCTGAGATATTTTTCTTCCCCTGCCTGCCCTGCATCCTCTCACCACAAGCTGGGGTCCAGCCCCCAGTGGAGTTCTGGCCACTTGCTGGCCACACTCATGGTGATCATGATGTAGCACTGAGACTCAAATTTAACTGATGGTTGTGCAGCGGCTGCTGGGGTTCAACATTATTCCAGGGGCCATGTGCCTTAACCAATCTATCAGAAGACCTGCGTTTCAGCCTACGACCTTAGGCAGATGAGTTATTAGCTCAGAGCAAATATCGTCTCCTCCCCAGCCTCTATCTTTCTCATAGACCAGACGATATTGTGTGCCTCTTCAACACGTATTGTTTCTGAATATCTACAATGCCTCCTACCACTCTTTCCTTCTATCCACCCATTTATGAGCCTCTTGAGCATGAAAATGGGTCAATTTAGAGTTGTATACTCAACAACTAGCTCTGTACTTGGTATATAGTTGATACTCAGCATGGGCTGAACACATGAATTGAAGGAAGAAACAACATAGGGGCCCCTGGGTGGCTGAGTTGGTTAAGTGTCTGACTCCTAATTTGGACTTTGGTCATGATCTCAGGGTTGTGAGATCAAGCCCAGTGCCAGGCTCCATACTATGTGAAGCCTGGTTAAGATTCTCTTTGGGGATGCCTGGTGGTTCAGTCAGTTAAGTATCTGCCTTCAGCTCAGGTTATGATCCCAGGGTCCTCGGATGGAGTCCCGCATCGGGCACTCTCGGCAGGGAGACTGCTTCTCCCCCTGCTTGTGCTCACTTGCTCTCTCTCTCTCTCTCTCTGACAAATAAATAAAATCTTTAAAAAAAGAAAAAAAAAGATTCTCACTCTTACTCTTCCTCTGCCCCCTTCACCCCTGCTTATGTGCACATGCATTCTCTCTCTCTTTCTCTCTCCCATCATATAGAGATTTGATTTTAAAAAAAGAAACAAGGTGAATAGCAACATACCACCTGGCTTTTCATCAACCCCTTCCTATGCTTGTTAGGGTGAGGAGGGCCCTGAAGCTGCGGAAAGGGCAAAAAACTTGGGTTTTGAGCCAAATATCCATGTTTCCAATTCATGGTTCATGGAGGAGATTTGAGATCTTAACAGAATGTATGAACCATTTCTATACTATAGCAAACCAGGAATGGTATTTTAGAAAAAGTCTAGACACTGATTCTAAAATAACTTGAATCAAGTCATTTAAAATCACTCAGAAATTCTTACTACCTAGAGCACTTCCCTGCTAAGAGACACCTGTTCAAAAACAACCTGCAGTTTCCTTTCAGGTGGTCATTCGTTACACATTACAGAGGATAAATCTAATTTACATTTGTGTTGTTTCACTCAAAATACGCAGGTAAGATTGAAGGGCTAGGGCTGTGCAAGAGGACAAAGCCACCGCATCTGGATCTTTCCCTATGAGATCGTGCTCCAGGTCCCAGAAGCTGGAAGGTAGCTCACCCCTGAGAGAGGAAGACACCAGCCCTGCACTGACCTGAGGGGTAGGATGAGTGACTATGAAGCTTTTGGCCTTCTGGGGGTCACCCGCATCTACACTTTTCAGGGAAGCCATCTGGGAGGGTCTTCCATGCCCACACAACCACGTAGTAACCGAAGAAGGGGAAGTTTTGCCCTTTACCTCATGCTGTTCCAGAAAAACAGGAATTGCTTTCAGAGCTTTCCAGACTACACTGAGATATAAACTTCACATGCTAAGGGTTTGATTCTAGAGACATTTACCTAGAATAGAAGCAGAGCTCCAAATTGGACTAGCAAGGTATGTGACCAATGAGAGGGTAAAGGGGGTGGTAAGAGCTGGAACTAAATACATCTTGGCCAAAGCCAAGAACAGAGGAGAGTTTTCTCAAAGCAACAAAAATGAAAAAAAAAAAAAAATCTCTTCAGGTTGAAAAGAGGAAGGTGGAGTGTGCAATGCAAGAGAGCTTTCTAACAGACAGTTTTTATCTTGACAGGGGTGTCCTCTTAACATATATTTACTTTCTAATTACCCAGAACTATGTAATTAACCTGTCAGTAGACAGTGCTTGCCACACTAATGAATGGATAAGAATTCTCAGTGTTGATAATCAGCCCAGCTGAGGGAAGGGGATCCTTATTCTTATGACTCACTTGACTTGTTTCTTTTGCAATATCTTTGTCTTCTTCACCCCTTTCTCTCTTCTATTGGGGTATTAGTCCAAAAGAAACTTCTTTTTTTTTAAATTTTAATTGTGTTATGTTAGCCACCATGCAATACATCATTAGTTTTTGATGTAGTGTTCCAAGATTCATTGAAGAAACTTCTTTTTAATATGGAAGTATCCCAGGGCCTTGGCTCATACTGAAGAGATCTAAATGCCTTGAGTGGGCCAAGCCTCCAAATGAGGTGGGCAATGGTATTATAGCTCTAGATGGGCAGGGACTCATCTCAGGGCTCTGGCCTATGACTGAGGATAACAGAGAAAAGGACAGGTTAGCAGAGGAGGGCCTAGTGGGAACTGGAAACTACAGTGTGATTCTCCTAAGGGTGCAGGATAGTTGAGTAAAGAAAGCAGCCCAGTCACAGAGTATGACCATGTAACAGGTGTGTATTAACCATGTCTTTGGTCTGTGTTCTGCTGCTTTGACATCCAGGGCCTCGGCTGACCTGAGAGACTGCCGCTCATAGGGCTAGCCTATCCTACAGATAATAAATCACTAGCCAGGGAGCATGCCTTTCAAATGCACAGTGGCCAAGCCAGTGTCATACTCTTAACCATGTCCTCCACTGGGCTCTCACCTTAACATTGCTGCCTGTCCTCATCACCAGGGGCCAGGTACCAAATAAGTAGGGAGAGCGCCCCCTGCCTCAGAGCCCACCAAACCTACTTACACAAGTTAACCATAAACTTGCTTACTCTGACTCATCCAAGCCTTCCTCCAGAAACCAGAGTAAAGGCTCTTGCCTACAGTTTTCCCCTCACTCTCTCTGCCCCGTGACCAATACCCCATAGCAGGTGTGGTCCCTTTTCTGGGGATCCATGAGCACAACTATCTTTCCAGTGATGGTTGTATTTTAGTCCTCACCATACCTGAATAATAGTAAAACCTACATTTTGAAACTAGGTGTCAGGGAAAGCTGTGACTCAACGGGCATGACAGTGTCCTAGGCACATCCCAGTCATCACCAAGGCCAGCAAGACCCATTTCTGCATGGACTGGTGGGCTGAGGCTACAGTCATCCTTCCTCTCTAGTCCAGCTCAGAGACTGAGGAGGGCTGAGTTTGAAAATAGGGGGCATTAGCAACCACCACAGGAATGGGCTGGTTGGGAACTGGGTCCAGAGAGGCCCAACGTCCCCAAGGGAAATGGAACACTTGGAGCATTCGTTGCCTTGGATTAAAAGACAGAAGGCCTTGGTTCCAACTTTGGTGCCACCACTAACTACTCCTGGTGACTTGGGAGATGATTTAAATTCTCTGACCCTCAGTTTCCTCCTCTGTCCACTGGGGAGAGTGGTGGCTGGTACACCTGAAGGCACCCTCCTCCTCCTCAACTGTGTCATGATGGCAGTTTTGTGATGATTATTCCTCCACGTTCTTGCTTTCTCAATACACCCATTGGGAAGAAACTGCGAATTGTATTTATTTGCATGTTTTTCACAGCTTCAGATTGAATTCCACAATTACTAACTTTGACCCATCAAGTTGCCCTTTTTTTTAATGTAACTTTTCAGAAAGAAGAAAGAAGAGAGCAGCATGTGGAGAACTGTAATCCTCGGGACATTCCTTCCAGGCACTTGTCTGTCCACTGTGGAGGGCTTTCACCTTGATGGCCAGTGAAAGGGGTTCTTGTTCCTCTACTCAGATAGTGAGAAAGATCTCACAGATATTTTAAATGACCCTCATCTGCCTTTTCAGGAAGAAATTTGATAATAGCATGGGTCAGTGCTGTGAGGAGCCCAGGGAGGAAGCAGGTGCCCTAGCTGTGAGCTGGCTCCAGATGAGGTCATCTAGACCCTCTCCAAGTCTCCCCAGGGATGCTGGGCCCCATTTTCTCTCTGGCTGCCCTTCTTAACAAAGCAAGTAGACTTTTACATTTTCTGCATGAAGATGCAGTCCAGGCCACATCATTTGATTTCTGGTCAGTGTCAGTGCAGAGCCATTGAAAGCTCACCAAAAAGCCTGAGCCTGGATTCATGGTTGCAAGCTGAAGTGATCCTTTCCTTCCCTGGAAGTCATCCTATAATCGCCACACCATCCTGCCTGCACTGTCCTATGAACACAGGCCAGAGCTGTGACAGAGAGACTTAGCTCTGAAAGAGAAAATCTTCTCTTCTTTCCTCCCTCCTCCCTCTTCTTCGACTCCTCCCCCTCCTCCTCCTCCTCCGCCTCTTCCCTCTGTTGTTGCTGCTGCTGCTACTTTTTCTCCTTCTCCTTCTCCTCCTTCTCCTCTTCCTCCTCCTCCATCCCCTCCTTCCCCTCCTTCTTCAACTTCTTCTTCTCCTTCTTCCTCTCCTCCTCTTCCTCCTCCTTCTTCTTCCCCATCTTCTTTTCTTCCTCCTTCCCTTTCTTCTTCCCCTCATCATTCTCCTCCTCCTCCTTCTTCTTCATTCTTTTCTCATTCATTACCTTCCCTCTGGAGTCAGACAGATGTGGTTTTGAATCTGGTGTTCATCATTTACCACCCAGACTAGTCACACAACCTCTCTAAATGCCATGTGTGCTACACAGAGGATAACACTGGTGTTACCTCATACATGTGGCCAGAGAGAAGATGTGTGGGATGGGTACAGTGCCTGGCGCATGCTAGGTGGTCCATAAACAGCACTTTCTCTCTCCTTTTTTTCAACTTCTCTCTCTAGTCTTCCCCAGTGATTTTTTAAAAACAAGTTCTTTAAATGACAGACCTGAGTATTTCTAGCCTTACAGGATCTGGGTAATGCAACAAGGGCCAATGCCATAGGTTCAGTTATTAATTCCCCCAAGGAGGGCCCAAGACAAGTTCTAGCCTCTTTGTTCCTGCTTGTGAGACACTTCTCCCACTGGGGAGCTAGCCTGAGGATTGGGAGATGCACCAAGGAGGCAAAAGAAAAGCTGTGCTAAAGTCCCTCCAGAGATCAGCCCATAAAAGTCATAGTGCACAGAGCAACTCACAGATCAGAGCAAAGGATGGTGGAATGGCTGTTTGCTGCTTCTGGGGACTCCCCGCTGCCCCCACCTGCTGCTTGCACAGCTCCTGAGATGTCCCTGGCTTCCCTGGTTCCTGGGTCTTAATACACCGGGAAGGAGACTCCCAGCCCCTTAGACTGACCTCCACACAGCTATGGGTCTGCCAGGCCTCGAGAGCCCTACAAGCCTTCCTTCATCAGCTCCCTCCATCCTCTGTCCTGCCAGGTGTGCTTTCTGCTCACTTTCTTCCCCAAAAAACACCCGCTCCATGGCCACATTGCTGCCAGCGCCCATCAGTCCCCCATGCAGGCGGGCCTCCTACAGTAGCTAATTTCCCTTCTTAGAGCTTTCTTGCCTGTCTCTTCTTCTGTTTCCTGCCATCAGCCCCCTTCTCTCCTAAATCCAAATCCCTCTCAACCAGGTGTCACATCTGAAAGAGGCCTGATAAATTAATCCCCGCTAAAATGTCCCGGCTAAAACTGACAGCGGCTTAATGTGATTTTAGCTTAATGCATTTGAGACCCTCCCCAGGGTGTTTGCATTTTATCAGGGGACTCCTTCAGACACAGCAGAATGGTCCTCAATGAAGGAAATGATGCAGATTTGCGTGCAATAAGGGAGGGCAAGGGAAGAGCTTGAGGACAAGTAGGGCTTTCCGTGGACCATGCCCAGCTGGCTATTTACCCAGTCCTGAGCATTCCTCGAACATGCAGTAAGAGAGTCCTCTCTGCTGGGCACTCTGCTGAGCATGAGGAGATCAAGAAGGCAGGGAGATCGGGAAAGCATTCACATAGTTTGTCATTTTACATTCAGCATTCATTTAGGTTTATATGACAGACCAGGAGTTGGCCATGGGCTTTATATGAAAGAGAAAATAAGCCAATTTCTGTGATCTTCTTCCGATTTATTACAAAAAGCAGAGAACCCTTAGAGCAGAGAACCACGTGATAAATGCCTACCCTGTGAGAGAGGTGTGGGTCCCTCCTGTGGCTGCCGTGCCTCCCATCTTAGCCACCTGCAGTCAGCCTCCCACTTTGGACAGACTGCCCTTCCCAAGGTCCAGTGTGCTCAGAAGTAGGCACGCACCCTCTCACGAGACATGGTGCGGCCGGGTCATCTTCAGGGCGTTAAAGGAAGGCAGCAGCAGGAGGGTTAAGGTTCACGCTGCTGGAACACGGTTGAGGACCACTTACAGGAAGGAAAGGAGAAACTAATGGGCGGTTCCCACTTGGCAGGGCTGACAGTACCCGAGGCACTCACCATCAGAGAGCTCTTAGTGCGCTACCCTTTTGGCTTCCAATAGCAGCATTACCTCCTTTGACTAGGAACAAGAACACTATCCCAGCCACCTGTTTATATGGGTTCCAAGTGTCTCCTATTTTCCTCAATTTCAAAGAGGCAGCCTTAATTTCAAATAGGATGTTCATTATCTCTCCACATGGTAGACTATCAGTCAGTCAGGTTATATGATAATATGCCCTAATTGTTGGTTCAGAAAATATGCTTAATGAACCTTTCTAACCAGATGGTGGACTTGTCCCTTTGGCAGGATACAAGCTTTCTAAGGAATGACCTAGAGGTATTTTCTCCCAGCACTTTCCACCAACATTTTCCTCCTCAATAACACCTTTTAGAGGACACAAACCCCAGGACCTGAATATGCCCACACTGGTGGGGACGAAACCCATTAGTTCAAATACCCCTCTCTTCTCACTGCTGAATAGATCCTCCTCAACCCTTGTGGGCATCATTCCCACCCTGAACTCCCCCAACAGCTCCTACTAAGGAAAGCCCTCCCCACTCTCCTGCCCTACGCTTGCAGCCTCCCTGTTACTTGCCCAGGCTCATTAGATTCAGCCCAAGTCCACGTTCTCTGCTGCACTTTCCCTCCCTGATTCCCCAGCAGGAGGACTGAGGTGACCTTTAAATGTCGCTTGTAAATGCCAGCTGATGCTAACAGGCTCCGAACCTCTGCACAGGCACGGTTTCCCCAAAAGCCAGCAGATGACAGAGCTCAGGCACAGGGCTGGGGAGGCTGCTTCCTGGGGACAAATCTGTGCCTGCAGCGGAGCACATGGCACTGCACTTGGCCAGAAAGCTGGAGTTTCCGTGGCCAGGCTCACCACACTGGGAAGGTGATATCTGTATTATTAAATGTTAGAGCTGGAAAAATCCTTAGAGACCATCACCCCTCATGGCTCCTGGGAGGAAACCAAGGTCTCAAGAAAGAGGTCAAATATATCATTTTAAATAAAACCGAGCTCTGCCAGGAACTCAATTAGGCATTCACCTAACCCTGACACGTGCTTTTTACTAAATGAATGAAAGAATGATGGATTGTTTCAGTTAATTCTCACAACAACTATGTAAGGCAGACACCATCCTCACATTAACAAAAAGACACACACACTGTATGATGTTGACTGAGCTATCCAAAGGTCACATAGCCAATAAGACATGAAGCCAGGATTCAGATCTAGGTTTGCCCAATCCTAAAACAGTTTGCAGCGTCCATTCTGCCCCCACACCTCACTCCTTCCCCTCCCATCATCAGGGAAAGATCTGGAGGCTTTTCATTGCCCCCATGTCCCCTGATGATTTTCCCAAGTTTCTGGTTTAATTGCACAAATACTTATCAGTTAGCATCCTCCTGTTTTACTGTCTGAAGCATTCGTCTCCCATTACTCAGCTTCTCTGTGTTTGTCAGACAGTCTGCCTGCAGGAATGGATGGAAGAGCCAGGGAGAGGTCTTCCTACAAGGGGTTCCCCATTGGCACGCTAGCATCACTGAAGGCAGTGGAGAAGAGCTCCCATTGTTCTCCCAGACAGGGGAGCCCCAAGACCCAGCATGGGCCCCTGAGGAAGGCCCTACAGGAGTCATAAAAGGGAAAACACTGGGGGGAGAGCACTAGGCCTGAGAAGTCAGACCTCTGAGCCAGATTCCAGTGTGACTCCAGCTAAAAATAATTCAGTTTCTTGTGAACTCAGTGAGCAAACACTGGGATCCTGGACGTGCTGTCACAAGTGAGTCATGTGGAACTATTTCCCAGTTTTCCAGCGGCATCACCTAACCGGATACAAGAGAATTCCCAAAATGCAGAAGTTGCTCCAGGCTGACAACATAGCCATGCCCGTCCTTGCCTCTGAACCAGGGCATTATACGGAGAAAAATCCTGGCATCTGGCCCCACTTTTCCATCCTCTTGAAAGGCTGGAAGAGTCACCTGAAAGGTCCTCTAAGGGAAAGAAATGACTTTTAGGGAATTTGATTGTGTAAGGCATATCTAATCTCAGCAAAAGTTGTTACTCTTGATGACTTTTCAGTGTCAGGAAATATCAAGGTTCATAGTACCCTTAGGTCCCTAAGGGACCTAATTCACAAGTAATAAATGAAATAGTTGTCACACCAGACATTTGTGAGTCATCACACTGACCACGTTTTTACAATGTCTCTTTTCTTCATTAATTCATTTGTTCTTTCATGCATTCATTCATTCATTCATTTATCCATACCCCCTGAGTTCTCAATGTGTTTGCAAGTCCTTTGAGAGAATGATAAGATGATGATGCCATTCCTGCCATCAAGAGATCCATCTAGCTCAGGACAATAACACAAGCGCTGGAACTCTCCAGTTCTGGCCAATCTCTATCCAGAGTAGCCACTGGCCTCCAAGACTGCTGGGCTCAGCCAGAAGACCTGCCTCAGCTGGGTCTGTGAATTCACCACTGCTTATCTCTACCCTTGGCCTTGCCTGCCAACTTCCATTTTTCACTCAATAATACCATGATTTATTAAAAACATTTTCCACTAAAAAAAAAAGTTTTCTAAATGCTTACACACCTACACCCTTTCTACTACCAGAGTTTCTCCTGAATCAGGGGAAAAATAATTGAAATAATGAGAAAAAGCACTTTTGGTGAATAAATTGTAGACATTTGAATTGAGTGTTTGAGTAAATAAGTGAGAGGACTCTCACTTATTACTAAGGGCCTACAGGGAAGAGCTTCCGAAGGCTGTTCTAATGAGACTGTGTCTCTTGGGTTTGTGGTGTCCCTATCATCCAGCCACTGGCCAAACAAAATGGACAGGACAGTAAAGTGATATCACCTCCCAGAAGGTCTTAACCATCCTCATGATTTTCTGATTCACAAAAAGAGAAGACTGAGACTGATACTTACTTTATTTGAAGTAGTTGGCACAGCCCCAGTGATAATCGCATGTACTGCTCTTCATATGGACTCAGTAGGTAATAGTCTGTGTTTATTTTCCATTCCAGCAAAGTGAGCATGTAGAGAAGCTGAAAAGACCTGTTCTAATTGCCCCAGGGTGCATTTCTATTTCCAAGAGAACATGCATGCATGGGGCAGTGGAGACAGAAAAGAAAAATTGGCTATTAAAAAAAAAAAAAAGACCAAAAGATATTCATTTAATAGGAGTCTTCCCAAATGTTGGAGAAGATGTGGAGGAAGGGGAAACTTTTTACACTGTTAGTGGTAATACAAGCTGGTACAGCCACTCTGGAAAACAGTATGGAGTTTCCTCCAGATGGTAAGAATAGAGCTACCCTACAACCCAATAATTGCACTACTAGGCATTTACCCCAAAAGTGCATATGTAGTAAAATGAAGGGGCACATGCACCCCAAAATGCATAGCAGCAATGCCCACCATAGCCAAACTGCAGAAGAAGCTGAGATGCCCTTCAACAGATGAATGGATAAAGAAGATGTGGTACATGGATAGAAAATATTATTCCGCCATCAGAAAGGATGAATACCTACCATTTGCATCAACATGGATGGAACTGGAAGGCATTGTGTTAAGTGAAGTAAGTCAAGGAGAGAAAGAAGATTATCATATGGTTTCACTCATATGTGGAACATAAGCAATAGCATGGAGGACCATGGGGGAAGGGAGGGAAATCCAAACATAGAGAGATCAGAATGAGAGATGAACCATGAGGACCATATGGACCCCAGGAAACAATCTGAGAGTTTCAGAGGGGGGGAGTATGGGGGGAACAGGTAATAGGGTGATGGATATTGAGGAGGGCACATGCTGTGATGAGTGCTAGGTGTTACACTTAACTCATGAATCATTGAACACTACATCAAAAACTAATTATGTACTAATTACATATGTCCAGTGGCTAACAGAACAAAATAAAAAAATAAACTAAAAAATTAAAAATTAAAAATTAAAAATATATATATTTTTTATTTTATTTTTTCAGTGTTCCAAGATTCATTGTCTATGCACCATGCCCAGTGCTCCATGCAATACGTACCCTCCTTAATACCCACCACCAGGCTCATGTAACCCCCACGCCCCTCCCCTCCAAAACCCTCTGTTTCTCAGAGTCCATAGTCTCTTATGCTTCTTCTCCCCTCCAGTTTCCCCCAAGGCACTTTTCCTTTCCTTCTCCTAATGTTATTTCCTTGTTATTCCTTATGCCCCACAAGTAAGTGAAACCATATGATAATTGGCTCTCTGCTTGACTTATTTCACTCAGCATAATCTCCTTCAGTCCCATCCATGTTGATACAAAAGTTGGGTATTCATCCTTTCTGATGGAGGCATAATACTCCATTGTATATATGGACCATATCTTCTTTATCCATTCATCTGTTGAAGGGCATCTTGGCTCTTTCCACAGTTTGGCAACTGTGGCCATTGCTGCTAGGAACATTGGGGTACAGATGCCTTTCTTTTACTCCATCTGCATCTTTGGGGTAAATACCCAATAGTTCAATTGCAGGGTCAAAGGGAAACTCCATTTTTAATTTCTTAAGGAATCTCCACACTGTTTTCCAAAGTGGCTACACCAACTTGCATTCCCACCAACAGTGTAAGAGTATTCCCCTTTCTCCACATCCTCTCCAACACATGTTATTTACAGTCTTGTTGATTTTGGCCATTCAATGGGTTTTGATTTGAATCTCCCTGATGGCTAACGCTGATGAATATTTTTTCATGTGTCTGTTAACCATTTTATGTCTTCTTTGGAGAAGTGTCTGTTCATTTCTTCTGCCCATTTTTTTGATGTGATTATCTGTTTTTTGAGTGTTGAGTTTGAGGAGTTCTTTATAGATCTTGGATATCAGCCCTTTGTAGTGTCATTTGCGAATATCTCCTCCCATTCCGTGGGTTGCCTCTTTGTTTTGTTGACTCTTTCCTCTGCTGTGAAGAAGCTTTTTATCTTGATAAAGAAAGAGTACACTTATCTTGATGAGCACTAAAAAGCATGTAGAATTTCTGATTCATTATACTGTACACCTGAAACTAACACTATATGTTAATTATACTTGAATAAAAAAAATGATCAAAAAAAAAAAAGAAGTCTTCCCCAAAAAATGTAGGAACAAGTTATGGCAGAATAGAAGAGTAAAAGCTGCTGCTAGTGATGCTTAGAGTAGGGTAACTGGTTGGGGAGCAGGAGTCTAAATTATCAGTAAACAAGGTTTTTGAGGTAGGGGGAATGTCATTTTTAATCAAAGAATTTAGAATTCCTAATCTCAAGACATAGAAAGTAAAAATTTAATTTAGGAAGAGTCTGCAGAAAGATCCAAGAAAGATACTAATATCAGGTGTCTAAAACCTAGCTGTAGGCTGAGGACTCAATCAGAAAAAAAAAAATGTCCTGCATCTTATTACAGGAGATGAATGTAATCATTCTAGCTTACAAGTCCACATGAGAAAAGGAAGCAGGACACACTTTTCTTTTGCAGGGAGAGGGAGCATTGCCAAGCATCCATTCCTCCTCCACTGATAATTTTATTCTAATTTTTCCCAGGGGATCCCTTTCCCATTCTTGATCCATGAGCTATTAGGTGGGGTTGAGTCCATCCCCAGCACCAGCTGCAAAGCATATGAACTTGGCCGGGCCAATCAGATCATCACAGATTGGTACAGAATGGGCACTTGACTTCAACAAACAGGTCAGAGGAATTATCAGGGCTTCTGTGAGAACCACCAGGAAAAGCCTTTCTCTGGTGTCAAAAATTTGAAGTGAACTGTAGCCACTGCAGTCATCTTTCAACCACAAACAGAGAGCTTGCCTGGGAATGGAGGCTAAAGAGAGAGGAAGAGAAATTTAATTGCGGTGATATTACTTGAGCCCCTGCAGCAAACCACATCTGATACCAGATGTAGAATTAAACTCTTCAGTTATGATGAAGCTGGTTTGGGTTGGATTTCCACCACTTTGAACCAAACGAGACCCAGTTCATACAATAGTTGAACAGATCTATTGCAGAAGATAGCTCAAGTTGGGGCCTTGACAAGAATATGGAACTACATATCTAGGACTAACTTACTGGTGTTTATCACACTCCAAGAATCTCTCAGATTTTAGTAGAATGACTTGTGCTTTGCACTTCCTGAACTGGAGAGGACCGAAGAAGCATGAAGAATTGTGACACAGATCTAGTGTCTCGTCAATTTGAACCTCAGAGATTCTGCATGGCAGCAAAGAATATTTCCCAAAGAACAAAAGACTCTTCAGATTAATAGTGAGCACAAGTCCCCTTTCCAGCCATCCCTCCTGGCAATAGGCAGCACATCATCTGACTGAAATTCTCAGGGAAAGAAAAATCAGTTCTACAAAGAATCCTAATCTATGAGTCAGTCAGCTCTGGTTTGCACCTCACAAACCAACAAACCTCTCTGAGCCTCAGTTACTCCCTCTCTACTTGAGGGAATAGCATGTATTCCCTCCCTGCCTCACGGCACTGACGCAGGGAAGCTAACATGAGAGGACCATGGAAAGCATAAAGTGCTGCTTAACTAGGAAGCGTTATTAGGAAAACCAGAAATCTCTTCCTGAGGACACACACATCAGTGTTAGCTTCTCTTTTAGGTAATAAACAAACAGACAAACGAGTCATTGGCATAATCACAGCTAAATTGGAAACGCTGGCATTACCCAGAACAAGTTATCTATCCAGAGAAGCCGAGAGGCCTCGGATGCACAAAATCATATTTCCCCAGGCATAGGATTAATTAAAACTATCAAGTGTTCCCAGCTTTTAGAAATTAACTTTGAAAGTGTTTGGTGTGAAGGGATAAAGGAGGCGGCTATGCATTGGGGAGGGGCAGCCCAGGAGCCCAGGAGTGTGGTGCCGGGAGACAGACATGCCAGAGCTGTGTGTTTACTGTATTCTTCTTGGGAAAAAAGGGAGAACATAATGAGGTGTAAAAGTGTCTTTTGGAAGGGCAGAGAGGCATAGCTCTGCCTCTGACCCAGACCCCTCTGGTACATACATCTCTTCTTTCTTTTCTGTGAACAGGGGCTGGACACTCAGAACAGCAAGGCCAGGTGGTATGGAGGGAGAGGGGGCAGAGAGGGATGGATCAGTACCTTTCTCTATCTCCCTTTCTTCTTGTCTTTATTCTCTTGAGTATTTACTCTTTTTCTCCCTTGTAAGTAAGCCCATCTCAGGCACTGTTCTGAGCTCTTGGATGGTTGATCGTGTTATGAGCAGAAGCAGCATAGAGTGCACTCTAGTTCTCGCTCAACCATTTGCCTGTCAGCAGTGTGACTTCAGCTAAGGCACATGATTCTTCCTAAGACTCAAATGTTCATCTGTAGGAGAGGGAGGAGGACTGAGGCATGTCTTCACCAAGAAGCCTGAGTGAGGGGCGCCTGGGTGGCTCAGTGGTTTGGGCCACTGCCTTTGGCTCAGGTCATGATCTCAGGGTCCTGGGATCGAGTCCTGTGTCCGGCTCTCTGCTCTGAGGGGAGCCTGCTTCCCTCTCACTCTCTCTGCCTGCCTCTCGGCCTACTTGTGATCTCTCTCTGTCGAATAAATAAATAAAATCTTTAAAAAAAAAAAAAAGAAGCCTGAGTGAGACATTGGAGGTGAGTCACATAACACATAAAGGACTGCCGTAGGTTCCAAAGACCCTAAGAAACCTTCCACACATCACATCTACTCAACCCACTTTAAGCTGGTGAAGCCTTGCTGGTGATGGAACCCAAGGCCTTGACAAACTCTGGACTAATAAATGGCATCCTTTCTGTTGGGATTCTGTTTTTAGAATGGCAGGGAAACACATTTTCCTTGCCTTTTGCTGTCACTGTGATACAAACCCTGGAAGCAGTTTATTTTACTCTTGATTTAGCAAGCTGGTGATCTTCTGAGCCCTCCTCACCAACTGCTTGCCTCTCAGCTCTCCTGGATCTCAGGAAGAAGTGCTAGGGATCCCTAGAACTACATACCTCGCCATCTCCCATGCCGTCCCCTGGGTCTGTACTTCCAAAGCTTAAGGACTGTGAGTCTTATGGACTCCACTTTCTGGAACTAAGAGATCTGCTTATTTGTGTACTAGATCCCTGATTATCTTTCCAGCCATGTTATTTGTCTACCCAACATTAGATGTCTTCCTCTCTCCTTCCTAACAGAAGTCAGGACATGGTCAGCAGTTTCCTACTTTCCTCCATTCGGCTCTGTGCTTCAAGAGAGAACATCCCTGTCACCTCCTCCAGGTGAAAGGGTTTTTCTGAATTGGCCTAAGCCAATCATGGTTGTCCTATCTCTTTCACCATTGGTTTGCCATTAATTGAGTCATGGATATCAATTCTGTCCAGCAAGAGATGGGGGGTGTTTTTTGAGAGCTTTGGGGATAAGTGTCCTCATTTTGAAAGAAAGACATAAGGCAAGAAGCTATTTTCTGCCCTTGGAAGTATTCAAGTAGGAATATAATGGCAGGCTTTGTGGGCACCTAAGCAAGGACAAGCTCTTGAGCTGAGGATGGCAGAGCAAAAGGAAAACATGCCCAGAACCCTTGACACCACTGAGCTCCTGAGATACCTGCTGATGTAGTCAGCCCATGAGCTTGCATCCCTGTCTCAGGACCTCTTATTACACGAGATGATTCTGTCATTGTTTAAGTCCATTCAGGTTGGAATATTCCCTTACTTGCAGCCTGAAGTGCTCAACAGATTCACCAACTTGCACCATTTTTCATGGGGGTCTTCTCAATCTATAGTCATAGTTTCGTCAGCAGGGAGGTAGAGCTTGCTGACACGACACCAGGTGGGCTGCCTGAAGATATGCTGATGCTTCTGGGGAGAGGAAGGTACCCAAACCTCACAGTCAGACCTTGAGATCCCACTGACATCCCATGGATTTCCAACACCAACTTGGTCTCTCTGATCTCCTCCCACCCTAATCAAGCTGCATCATCCTCTTGCTTGAGCTATTTACAACAGCATTTTAAACTAATTCTCCTCCTATGGTCTTGACCCAGCTCAGCTTTGTTGTTTTCATTGTCATAAAACTGAACTAAGGCCCATGGCTCACCACAGACGTCTCCTGCTTAATAGCTCCCTACGGTACACAGGATAAAGTTCAAGGTTCTTTGCAAGATAAAGAGGATTGCGGGAAACTGGAAGGGGAGATGAACCATGAGAGACTATGGACTCTGAAAAACAACCAGAGGGTTTTGAAGGGGCGGGGGGGGGGAGGTTGAGGAACCAGGTGGTGGGCACCTACTGCATGGAGCACTGGGTGTGGTGCAAAAACAATGAACACTGTTACGCTGAAAATAAACAAATAAAAATTTTAAAAAAAAAGAATTATCTCTAAAAATAGTTCTAGGCCAGTGAATATTAGCAGAAAGTACAATGAACCTGTCAAGGATTAGGTATTTTCTATGCTGTATAAACTGTTCTAGGTCCTAAGAAAATATGGACTGCTATCGAATCCATTTGTGGTAACTAGCTATAACCCCCGGTATAAAACAAACACAGTCAAGTTTGTAAAAAATAAAAGTAAACTTCAGACCAAAAAAATAAAAAAAAAAAAAATAAAGAGGATTGCTATGACTGCTCCAGTCTCCTTTTCTCTCTCATGCCCTGCATGGCTGTGCCTTGCCCTCTACTGTAATGACATCATACATGACTGCAAACTGCTGTCCCATGCCTCCACACTCTCTCCTATAGAACTCTCTATGCCTAGAAAGCTGGTTTGTTTTTTTTTTCCTACTGTACTTGGCTTATTTAAAGACCCTTTGAGATTCAACTTGAGCTTTATTTCCTCTTAAAAGTCTTCCTTGAACCTTCAGGACATTCTAAATCCTGACGTCTGAGATGCTTTGAGTCAGTCTCCCTCACATGTGTCTTCGCAGCAATTTCCTGTGTATGACAGCAAGAAAAAGAGTCAAAAACAGAAAAGAAAAAAAATCCGACAAGAGAGACTACATGAAACTAAAAAGTTTCTACACAACAAAAGAGATAATCAACAAGTGAAAAGATAACTTACAAATGGGAGAAGATATTTCCAAACCATATAACTGATAAGGGTTCTTATCTAAAATATGTAAAGAATTCACACAAGCCCATCACACACACACACAAAAAATAACAACCTGATTTAAAAATGGGCAGAGGAAGCAAATAAATATTTCTCCAAATAAAAGATACAGATGGCCAACAGACAACAGACACATGAAATGGTATTCAACATCGCTGATTATCAGGGAAATGCACTTCAAACCACAATAAGGTATCACTTTACACCTGTTAGAATGGCTAGTATCAAAAGATAAGAAATGACAAGTGTTGGCAAGAATATGGAGAAAAGGGAACCTTCATGCACTGTTGGTGGAACTGTAAAGTAGTGGAGTCACTATGGAAAACAGTATGGAGGGTCTTCAAGAAATTAAGACTAGAACTACCGAAGCGGCGGAGGAACGGAGCACAAAATCAGGACTTTTAAAAGTCTGTTCCACTGAGGGACATTGCTCCAGGGGCTAAACCGGGGTGAAGCCCACGCGGGGCCAGCGTGGCCCCAGGCCCCGCAAGGTCACAGAAGGATCGGGGGTGTCAGAGTGTCGGAGAGCTTGCAGGTATTAGAACGGAGAAACCGGCTGCAAAGACAGAGCCGAGGACTGAACTCTCAGCTCGGGGTTACCTTGAACTGGTCGCGGGCTGGGTGAGCTCGGAGCGTGGCTAGAGGCTGGGGATACGGGAGTGATTGGGTGCTGTCCTCTGGGGGCGCACTGAGGAGTGGGGCCCCAGGCTCTCGGCTCCTCCGGGCCGGAGACTGGGAGGCCGCCATTTTCATTCCCGTCCTCCGGAACTCTACGGAAAGCGTTCAGGGAACAGAAGCTCCCAAAAGCGAACCCGAGCTGATTACTTAGTCCGGCCGCCGGTAAGGGCGGTGCAATCCCGCCTCGGGCAAAGACACTTGAGAATCACTACAACAGGCCCCTCCCCCAGAAGATCAACAAAATATCCAGCCAGGACGAAGTTCATCTATCAAGGAGAAAGCAGATTCAATTCCTAAGACAGCAGAGCAATTCCAGAGGAGGAGAAAGCAAAGCACGGAACTCATGGCTTTCTCCCCATGATTCTTTAGTCTTGCGGCTACTTCAATTTTTTTTTCTTTTTTCAATTTTTTTTTCTTTTTTCAATTTTTTTTTCTTTTTTCTTTTTTCTTCTTCTGCTAAATTTTTTTAAAACTTTTACCCTTTTCTTTTTTAACGTTTTTTGACTAGTTCATCTAAATATATATATTTTTTCTTTCTTTTTTATATTTTTTTATTTGTTTTATTTTTTAAATTTTTTCTTTTTTTCTTTTTTTTTTTTTTCAGAACCTGTTTTTTATCCCCTTTCTCCCCCCCACAATTTGGGGTCTCTTCTGATTTGGTTACAGCGCATTTTTCCAGGGTCTTTGCCACCCTATTAGTAGTTTATTTGCTCCTTCATATCCTCTTATCTGGACAAAATGACAAGGCGGAAAAAATCACCACAAACAAAAGAACAAGAGACAGTACCGAAGGCTAGGGACCTAATCAACACAGACATTGGTACTATGTCAGATCAAGAGTTCAGAATGATGATTCTGAACATTCTAGCCGGGCTCGAAAAAGGCATGGAAGATATTAGAGAAACCCTCTCTGGAGATATTAAAGCCCTTTCTGGAGAAATTAAAGAACTAAAATCTAACCAAGTTGAAATCAAAAAAGCTATTAATGAGGTGCAATCAAAAATGGAGGCTCTCACGGCTAGGATCAATGAGGCAGAAGAAAGAATTAGTGATATAGAAGACCAAATGACAGAGAATAAGGAAGCCGAGCAAAAGAGGGACAAACAGCTACTGGACCATGAGGGGAGAATTCGAGAGATAAGTGACACCATAAGACGAAACAACATTAGAATAATTGGGATTCCAGAAGAAGAAGAAACAGAGAGGGGAGCAGAAGGTCTATTGGAGAGAATCATTGGAGAGAATTTCCCTAATATGGCAAAGGGAACAAGCATCAAAATCCAGGAGATGCAGAGAACCCCCCTCAAAGTCAACAAGAATAGGTCCACACCCCGTCACCTAATAGTAAAATATACAAGTCTTAGTGACAAAGAGAAAATCCTGAAAGCAGCCCGAGAAAAGAAGTCTGTAACATATAATGGTAAAAATATTAGATTGGCAGCAGACTTATCCACAGAGACCTGGCAGGCCAGGAAGAGTTGGCATGATATATTCAGAGCACTCAACGAGAAAAACATGCAGCCAAGAATACTCTATCCAGCTAGGCTATCATTGAAAATAGAAGGAGAGATCAAAATCTTCCAGGACAAACAAAAACTGAAAGAATTTGCAAACACCAAACCAGGTCTCCAGGAAATATTGAAAGGGGTCCTCTAAGCAAAGAGAGAGCCTAAAAGTAGTAGATCAGAAAGGTACAGCGACAATATACAGTAACAGTCACCTTACAGGCTACTAATGGCACTAAATTCATATCTCTCAATAGTTACCCTGAATGTTAATGGGCTAAATGCCCCAATCAAAAGACACAGGGTATCAGAATGGATAAAAAAACAAAACCCATCAGTATGTTGCCTACAAGAAACTCATTTTAGACGCGAAGACACCTCCAGATTGAAAGTGAGGGGGTGGAAAACAATTTACCATGCTAATGGGCATCAGAAGAAAGCTGGGGTGGCAATCCTTATATCAGATCAATTAGATTTTAAGCCAAAGACTATAATAAGAGATGAGGAAGGACACTATATCCTACTCAAAGGGTCTGTCCAACAAGAAGATCTAACAATTTTAAATATCTATGCCCCTAACGTGGGAGCAGCCAACTATATCAACCAATTAATAACAAAATCAAAGAAACACATCAATAATAATACAATAATAGTAGGGGATTTTAACACTCCCCTCACTGAAATGGACAGATCATCCAAGCCAAAGATCAACAAGGAAATAAAGGCCTTAAATGACACACTGGACCAGATGGACATCACAGATATATTCAGAACATTTCATCCCAAAGCAACAGAATACACATTCTTCTCTAGTGCACATGGAACCTTCTCCAGAATAGATCACATCCTGGGTCACAAATCAGGTCTCAACCGGTATCAAAAGATTAGGATTATTCCCTGCATATTTTCAGACCACAATGCTCTGATGCTAGAACTCAATCACAAGACGAAAGCTGGAAAGAACCCAAATACATGGAGACTAAACAGCATCCTTCTAAAGAATGAATGGGCTAATCAGGAAATTAAAGAAGAATTGAAAAAATTCATGGAAACAAATGATAATGAAAACACAACAGTTCAAAATCTGTGGGACACAGCAAAGGCAGTCCTGAGAGGAAAATATATAGCGGTACAAGCCTTTCTCAAGAAACAAGAAAGGTCTCAAGTACACAACCTAACCCTAAGCGTAAAGGAGCTGGAGAAAGAACAAGAAAGAAACCCTAAACCCAGCAGGAGAAGAGAAATCATAAAGATCAGAGCAGAAATCAATGAAATAGAAACCAAAAAAAAAATAGAAAAAATCAATGAAACTAAGAGCTGGTTCTTTGAAAGAATCAATAGGATTGATAAACCCCTGGCCAGACTCATCAAAAAGAAAAGAGAAAGGACCCAAATCAATAAAATCATGAATGAAAGAGGAGAGATCACAACTAACACCAAAGAAATACAGACAATTATAAGAACATACTATGAGCAACTCTACGCCAACAAATTGGCCAATCTGGAAGAAATGGATGCATTCCTAGAGACATATAAACTACCACAACTGAACCAGGAAGAAATAGAAAACCTGAACAGGCCCATAACCAGTAAGGAGATTGAAACAGTCATCAAAAATCTCCAAACAAACAAAAGCCCAGGGCCAGATGGCTTCCCAGGGGAATTCTACCAAACATTTAAAGAAGAACTCATTCCTATTCTCCTGAAACTGTTCCAAAAAATAGAAATGGAAGGAAAACTTCCAAACTCATTCTATGAGGCCAGCATCACCTTGATCCCAAAACCAGACAAGGATCCCACCAAAAAAGAGAACTACAGACCAATATCCTTGATGAACACAGACGCAAAAATTCTCGCCAAAATACTAGCCAATAGGATTCAACAGTCCATTAAAAGGATTATTCACCACGATCAAGTGGGATTTATTCCAGGGCTGCAGGGTTGGTTCAACATCCGCAAATCAATCAATGTGATAGAACACATTAATAAAAGAAAGAACAAGAACCATATGATACTCTCAATAGATGCTGAAAAAGCATTTGACAAAGTACAGCATCCCTTCCTGATCAAAACTCTTCAAAGTGTAGGGATAGAGGGCACATACCTCAATATTATCAAAGCCATCTATGAAAAACCCACCGCAAATATCATTCTCAATGGAGAAAAACTGAAAGCTTTTCCATTAAGGTCAGGAACACGGCAGGGATGTCCATTATCACCACTGCTATTCAACATAGTATTAGAAGTCCTAGCCTCAGCAATCAGACAACAAAAAGAAATTAAAGGCATCCAAATTGGTAAAGAAGAAGTCAAACTATCACTCTTCGCAGATGATATGATACTATATGTGGAAAACCCAAAAGACTGCACTCCAAAACTGCTAGAACTTGTACAGGAATTCAGTAAAGTGTCAGGATATAATTCAATGCACAGAAATCAGTTGCATTTCTGTACACCAACAACAAGACTGAAGAAAGAGAAATTAAGGAGTCAATCCCATTCACAATTGTACCCAAAACTATAAGATACCTAGGAATAAACCTAACCAAAGAGACTAAGAATCTATACACAGAAAATTATAAAGTACTCATGAAAGAAATTGAGGAAGACACAAAAAAATGGAAAAATGTTCCATGCTCCTGGATTGGAAGAATAAATATTGTGAAAATGTCTATGCTACCTAAAGCAATCTACACATTTAATGCAATCCCTATCAAAATACCATCCATTTTTTTCAAAGAAATGGAACAAATAATCCTAAAATTTATATGGAACCAGAAAAGACCTCGAATAGCCAAAGGAATATTGAAGAACAAAGCCAAAGTTGGTGGCATCACAATTCCGGACTTCAAGCTCTATTACAAAGCTGTCATCATCAAGACAGCATGGTACTGGCACAAAAACAGACACATAGATCAGTGGAACAGAATAGAGAGCCCAGAAATCGACCCTCAACTCTATGGCCAACTCATCTTCGACAAAGCGGGAAAGAATGTCCAATGGAAAAAAGACAGCCTCTTCAATAAATGGTGCTGGGAAAATTGGACAGCCACATGCAGAAAAATGAAATTGGACCACTTCCTTACACCACACACGAAAATAGACTCCAAATGGATGAAGGACCTCAATGTGAGAAAGGAATCCATCAAAATCCTTGAGGAGAATGCAGGCAGCAACCTCTTCGACCTCAGCCGCAGCAACATCTTCCTAGGAACAACGGCAAAGGCAAGGGAAGCAAGGGCAAAAATGAACTATTGGGACTTCATCAAGATCAAAAGCTTTTGCACAGCAAAGGAAACAGTTAACAAAACCAAAAGAAAACTGACAGAATGGGAGAAGATATTTGCAAACGACATATCAGATAAAGGGCTAGTATCCAAAATCTATAAGGAACTTAGCAAACTGAACACCCAAAGAACAAACAATCCAATCAAGAAATGGGCAGAGGACATGAACAGACATTTCTGCAAAGAAGACATCCAGATGACCAACAGACACATGAAAAAGTGCTCCATGTCACTCGGCATCAGGGAAATACAAATCAAAACCACAATGAGATATCACCTCACACCAGTCAGAATGGCTAAAATTAACAAGTCAGGAAATGACAGATGCTGGAGAGGATGTGGAGAAAGGGGAACCCTCCTCCACTGTTGGTGGGAATGCAAGCTGGTCCAACCACTCTGGAAAACAGCATGGAGGTTCCTCAAAATGTTGAAAATAGAACTACCCTATGACCCAGCAATTGCACTACTGGGTATTTACCCTAAAGATACAAACATAGTGATCCGAAGGGGCACGTGTACCCGAATGTTTATAGCAGCAATGTCTACAATAGCCAGACTATGGAAAGAACCTAGATGTCCATCAACAGATGAATGGATAAAGAAGATGTGGTATATATACACAATGGAATACTATGCAGCCATCAAAAGAAATGAAATCATGCCATTTGCGATGACGTGGATGGAACTAGAGCGTATCATGCTTAGTGAAATAAGTCAATCGGAGAAAGACAACTATCATATGATCTCCCTGATATGAGGACATGGAGAAGCAACATGGGGGGGTAGGGGGATAGGAGAAGAATAAATGAAACAAGATGGGATTGGGAGGGAGACAAACCATAAATGACTCTTAATCTCACAAAACAAACTGGGGGTTGCTGGGGGGAGGTGGGATTGGGAGAGAGGGAGCGGGCTATGGACATTGGGGAGGGGAGGCGAACCATAAGAGACTATGGACTCTGAAAAACAACCTGAGGGTTTTTTTTTTTTTTTTTTTTTTTTTTTTTTTTTAACCTGAGGGTTTTGAAGGGTCAGGGGTGGGAGGTTGGGGGAACAGGTGGTGGGTAATGGGGAGGGCACGTTTTGCATGGAGCACTGGGTGTTGTGCAAAAAGAATGAATACTGTTACGCTGAAAAAATAAATAAAATGGAAAAAAAAAAAATAAAATAAAAATAAAAAAAAAATAAAAGGCAAAAAAAAAAAAAAAAAAAAAAAAAAGACTAGAACTACCATATAATCCAGCAATTCCATTTCTGGCCATATAGCCAAAAGAAATGAAAATGGGATATTGAAAAGATATGTGCACCTCTGTATTTGTTGTGGTATTATTTACAATAGCCCAGATATGGAAACAACCCAAGTGTCTGTCAACAGATGAATGAATAAAGAAGATGTGGTGTGTATATCTATATAATGAAATATTACTAAGCCATTAAGAAGAAGGAAATTCTGCCACTTACAACTTGGATGGACCTCAAGGGCATAATGCTGAGTGAGGTAAGTCAGAGAAAAATAAATATTGTATGATATCACCCATATGTGGAACCTAAAATAGACAAAAATAGAGAAACAGGGAGTAAGGTGGTGATTCCCAGGGGTTGGTGTATAGGGAAAATTGGGAGGTACTCCTCAAAGGGTACAAGATCCCCATTATAAAATTAGTAAGTTTGGGGACTAGCGTATAGCCTGGTGATTATAGCTAATAACACCACATCATACACTTGAATTTTGCTAAGACAGTAGATCTTAAATATTCTCACCCCCCAAAAAGGCATTGGTAACTATGTGACAGGATGGAAGTGGCAGCTAATACCAATGGGCAGTCATTTTGCAATTTATAAATGTATCAAATCAACATGTTGTATACCTTATACTTACACATTGTTATATGTCAATTATATTGAAATAATGCTGGAAAGAAAAAAAAAAGGACAAAGCAGCTACACAGGATCCAGGCAGGGTCTGAGAATGCAGTAGGAGTAGAATTCTGGAGTGAACATTGACTAGGGAAACTCAGTGTCCATCCTCCCAACACATACACTTACCCTAATGCAATATACCACATTTTGATGCAAAATATCCAGCAGTGCAAAGGATGGGAGGCCCAAATCATTTTATTTTCATAGCAAACCAAAGGTTGACCTAAAACTAAAGGAACTAGGAATACTTGGGTTGCATATTTAAATATACAAGTGATTTTGAGTGCCATATATGTATGTGCATATGTATGTGTGTGTATATGTGTATATGTATATGTATGAACATATATATACATCATATAGTTTTTATTTTAAAACAAATTGGGGCAGGGTGTGCCTGGGTGGCTCAGAGGGTTAAAGCCTCTGCCTTCGGCTGAGGTCATGATCCCGGGGTCCTGGGATCAAGCTCCACACTGGGCTCTCTCCTTGGCTGGGAGCCTGCTTCCTCCTCTCTCTCTGCCTGCCTCTCTGCCTACTTGTGATCTCTCTCTGTTGAAAAAATAAATAAAATCTTAAAAAACAAAATAGGGGTGCCTGGGTGGCTCAGTTGTTTAAGCAGCTGCCTTCAACTCAGGTCATGATCCTGGGGTCCTGGAATCAAGCCCCCTGTCAGGCTCCCTGCTCAGCGGGGAGCCTGTTTCTCCTTCTCCCTTTGCCTGCTGCTCTGTCTATTTGGGCTCTCTTCCTATCTCTCTGTCAAATAAATAAATAAAATGTTTTTAAAAAATAAAAGTAAAACAAATTAGTAATTTGTTAACTACCGATTAACGACTATTAAGTTTTTTTTAAAGATTTTATTTGTTGGGGCGCCTGGGTGGCTCAGTGGGTTAAAGCCTCTGCTTTCGGCTCAGGTCATGATCCCAGGGTCCTGGGATTGAGCCCCGCATCTGGCTCTCTGCTCAGCGGGGAGCCCGCTTCCTCCTCTCTCTCTCTCTGCCTGCTTCTCTGCCTACTTGTGATCTCCGTCAAATAAATAAATAAGATCTTTAAAAAATATATATTTTATTTATTTATTTGACAGACAGAGATCACAAGTAGGCAGAGAGGCAGACAGAGAGAGAGGAGGAAACATACTCTCTGCAGAGCAGAGAGCCCGATGGAGGGCTCAATCCCAGAACCCTGAGATCATGACCTGAGCTAAAGGCAGAGGCTTTAGCTCACTGAGCTAGCCAGGCGCCCCTAGTATTAAGTTTTTAAGAAGTTGTTAACATGCATTTTCAACCATAAATGAAATACTAAATCTTCAGCAAAGAAAAGGTAATTAAATAAAATAACAACAAAAAAAAATGCTGTTTTCTTTCTTGATTTGTAAGTACTGAACTTGGACCCTCACCTAGCAGGGTTTGGGTTTTTTCTACTATTGTCAACTTTGTAAGCTGCTAAATTCAGAGTGGTAATTCCTGCCATTACTCCCTGCATCTCCCTTTTACAGAGTCACAAAGTCTCATATTTCCTTAATGGGAGTCATCCTTGGCCTATGGAGTAAGGATTTTTTTCTTTCTTTCTGGAAAACTTTTAAGAAATATGCTGTTCAGGCCCTCTCTTCTTCCCTGCTCTAGATGTCACAGCACCCTACAGCTTCACAGGGACAGCCGATGTTCTCTTTCACCTTTAGCCCCTCTTTCTGGTCAACTCTGCCAGAGACAGGAAGCAATGAGAAGTCAAATCCGCCAGCCCTTACTGAACGGAGATGGCATACGTGGGCCTCAACTCCATCCTGTGAGTCCACATGCCAAATGCCAAAGGAAAACCCTCTGCTCCTCAAACCCATGGATTCCTCAGTGCACACCATTCCCAACCCTTCCACGGCATACAACTGCACTTCTGCCTCTTTCCCTAGGCAACGTTTTTCTTCCCACCACCACTAGTGATGTGCCAGATCTCCAGCTCGGTTACATGGGGCATTGGTACTCTCAATTCTTATGAGTCTCTGGAATTGCTTGTGGCTTCCTACATTCTTACCAATGGCTGGATTTATGCCATTGCCAAATATCCCAGACATATAATGAGTTGGACTCTCCTTTGTGTACCTCAGACCCCCTGCATGGAACCAGAGCTTGGCATGCTGGTGGTGGCAGCTGCTGGGCCTCCCCCTGCCCCACTACCTTCTACCCATAGCTCTGAAATCAGCAACCAGCCCAACCCCTTTGCTCCAGCTGACACAGCAGATCCTGCCTAGCACAGACGAGCTCTTCCTGCTGTTTCCCTCTGGGGCTGAAAGTCTTCCTCCTCTGTGGTTTCCAGCAACATCCTAACATTGATGCTGGGGAGACAAATTAGCAAACATAGTTTGGCAACTTAGCAATTTTTCTAGCCAGACTATTATTAAAGCAAAGTTTAGCCCATATGCATAGCATACATATGTATTTACGTGTTAGATTTCTTCTCCACCCATTCCTTGTTGCTTCGCTTATCCAAATATTATCCAGGCATTAAGGCTCACATTATGAGTTGCTTCCCTTCTAAAGACTATGCTGATGATTTAAAACTCTAAAGGCCGTTTTAAACTTTTCATTGCTCAGGGCTACTCTTGGTAACATAATTTAAATGAATTCATCATTAACGCTTCTGCACTGCCCTCAGATCTTTTATATGGAAGATTGTATGTGGGTGTGCCTCCAACCTTACCTTCTTGTTTCCCCTTTCCAATATAATGTTCTTTATGTGATTATTGCCAAAGAAAGATGGGCTGTGACTCAGAAGAATAAAGTGTAATCTTCTTCCAGTGGGCAGACGATAAAATGTCCAGATCGCTGGGATACTGAGTGGGAAGGGCAACTGAATGGACTTATACAAGGCAGATGAGCTTCTTCCCAGGAGCTCCAGAAGCATCATCAGAGGGTCCTCTGCTCACTTTGGCTTTGAATCTCAGACACTATAACCCAAAGCCCAAGAAGTTTTTCCAGCCCACGATGGCTGCATTCTCTCAGAGACGATTCTGTGCCAAAAGCACATCCCTGCCAACCCCAGTTCAAGCCCCCAACCCACCATTAAGTCGCCTCCATTGCAAATCAGGCAAGGATCGGAGCCAACGTGCCTCCTGTTGGGTAGAAAACAGATGGCCGGACCAGAGAAAGCTGACGGAAGGAATCGCAAAACAAGTATCAATCAACCCAAGCAATTCGCATTAGCAAACAGACAGCTTCTCAGCGTTGGGGCAGGGCTCTCTGGTGGCGTTTTTAGCGGCTTTCCTAATTAAGGATGAGCTGTGGAGCTCATCAGCCACCCTAAGTCCCTGTTAAATGTAGCAGGTGGCATCTGAGAGCCCCCCTCCTACCATGACTTCCCAGTTGTCCTCAAGAGGGGCATATCATGCCAGCCAAGGAGCTGTGAACAGAAAGAGAACAGAAGAGGAATTTAAAGGGACATCCTCCCCTGAAGCAATGCTCTCTTGGCTTTATGGGCTGTGTCTCCAAGCCCAACACTTTGGCAACTTGTGGTCCAGTGTACTTTCTGTCTCTCTTACTGGATGCGAATTATTTCTAAAGAAACTCGCATCACAAGTTAGGTGATTCCCATAACACTTAGCATAGTGCTAGAAACCCTGATGAGCAGTCTACTGAAATGCGGCCATCTTTATCCATTGAGTTTTATTTAGGTTCCTAAACATTCCATACTCTAGCACATTTTGTATGTTCTACTTACCTGTGCCTTTATCCTTGTCTAATTTTAATAATTTATGTGTATTTCAATGGTTTCTCCTATATCTATAAGGCCCTTAGGGGAGGCTACCAGGACTTACATTTTACTGAGTATCCTTCTATCTCCGCAGCAGTTAAATAGGGACCTAGCAAATCACAGGCTCTCCATTCATGCTTGCTGACCAGATTTGGTGTTAGTGCTGAATGTGGACATGGCTGACCTGTGTGATTCTCTGAGCCCTGGGTCCTCTCCCCACACTGTTCTATGTTGATCTATTCCAGGTGTTGTGTGAGGGATGCTGGCACCCAGACTGACTCCATCTCTACTTTCCCAGGACGAAAAACCTTTGTACTTCCTGCCTTGTGATCAGAAGGAACTGATGGCCTTCAGTCAAACTTAGAATACTCATTTTTCCCGCAGTACTGACTTCTGACTCTCCACCTTCCCACTTGTATAGTCTTCACTGGCTGATCAGTTTTGTGTTATTGAAGGAGATGAAATCTATAACACATACCTTGGTAGAGGTTCAACTTGTAGTCACCATTTTAATATACGATTTATTACTATAAGCATTAAAAGACTTTTTATTCATTTTATGTAACATTTACATTTCCTTGGGGCCTTTCGCTTAGGTTCTCAGGGCTAAAAAGGAAAAGAACAGAAAATAAAGCTGCTTTTTAAAATAGTTGAAACATGACTATGACCTCACAGATTTCCTCCTAAGTGTTTGGATTTTAGACCGTAAGAATGATGTTTTGGTCACAGATGGAGCCAAGTTGATTGTTTTTAAGATCATTCTGGCTGATTCACACTCTTTTGTTGCTGGATCTTGCAAAGCATAGTGACACAAATTTGGGGACTGCCAGGGAAAACTTGACAAGCAGCCCTGAGAAATCTGAAGACAGGCAGGTGGCAGCAGGATCCCAGAGCAATGACCTTGAGGGAAAACTCTGTGGAAGCCCCTGGGAAGGGAGGCAGACAAGGGCCTAAAGATCAGAAACTCAGTGAGAATAGATCAGGGACAATTCAATGTAACCAAGACATCAGGGAAAGTCAAGTTCTACTTATGCTAACTAGGCTTCCCTCTACCTCAAGAAAAGATGTGGTTCTAAGACAAGGTTTGTGTGTACTACTGGATATTTAATCTTCCTACCGGAAGCAGAATTCAGGATACACTCAGGAAAATTATGGGACTGTTGAGAAAGTTAGAAGACCAACTCTAGATGTGCTCTGACTCCATGGGGATCAAGAGAAGGGAGCCAGTGAGGCTGGCATCTAAAAGGATGTGAGTTCCTCATCACTATGGGCTATCTGATGTTCATCCCACTAGAGACGCCAGCAGAAGGACCTGGAGACCTGCACAGACTGATTGTTAAGTCCTTCCCTTTATCCAGACTCCTCCTGCTCACTTTATTTGATTTTGAAGTTCTATCTTGGTCGTCCCTGAGAGCCTGTGGGTGGACAGGCTTTGTTGGAAGGGCAAGACATATAATATATAAATAATACATATAGCAGAGATTTTGCAGAGCTTTATGAAAAGCCATGAAGGACAGATCCATAGAGAATTATTGAAGCAAGGACAGGGAAGATCCAGTTTGGATATGTCCTGGGTTGAAAGGGCCAATGTTCGCAAAGCCTGCTTTTCTCTATGATTCTTATGAGGCCGTTTACCTAAGGAATGGATACTCAGTGAAAATTCTCAATAGAGCAGGGCCCAGGAATTTAGCGAGGAGAAAATCAAAGCTGTCCGAAGGCACTGGGAAAGATAGAGATGTTCTTAAAGTCTGAGGGGGCCTATATTCTCTGCCTCCACCTGACAGGTTTGCCTTAAAAGTAATTAAACAGTCAAATCTGACTATCATCTCAGGATATGGTGAAGGAGCAAGCTGTTCATAAAACATCTTGTGTTTGCATAATAGTCTTATGCTTTTCCAAGTCCTTTATCATCCATTGGCTCATTTGAACTTCATGACAACTCTGCAGGGTAGGCAAGGCAAAAATCACTGAGAAGTCCATAATGTTACTAGAGCCAGACCACCTAAATTCAAACCCCAACCCCACCTCTCTCCAGCTGGTGACCTAGGGCAAGCGAGTGAGTTCTCTGTGTCTTGAGTTCCTCTATGAAATGGGCACAATACAACGTCTCCATCGTTGGTTGGCTGTGAGGACTAAATGAGTTTCTATGTGGTAAACAGTTAAAAGCCTGGTAGATAGTAAGAGCTGAAAATATTTGGCTTTCAATAGTATTGGTCCTACTGTAGAGATATGTATGAGGTCTAGGAGGATGCTAGACCTAGCAAATACAGGGAGAAAAGTGCATCAGGGAAAGCTTTGATGTGGCAAAGGCGCCTCACTGTGAAAAAGAGTACTTTTTCTATGCCCTTTCAAGGAGAATGGATCTGATGTGGCCATCCTGATCTGATTCTGCTCTCAGACATTCTACAAAAGACAAGCCTAGACTGGGTCATGCCAGAGAGGAAGCTGTGAGCTTGGATCACACCAGACAGGAAGCTATGACCTGTGCCATTCCCAAAGGCCTCTGCACCCTCCACCTTCCTGCAAGACCAGCCTAGCCTCCAGGAAAGCAAAGTAGAGCAGAGGCACACAAACAGCACTTGCCCCCAGGAGCTGAGGTGTCTCCCCAGCCCCCAGAAAGACCTGCCAGAGCCCAGAAAATGTTCAGAGAAGCAGGCCCATCAGCCAGTCCTCCCTGACAACTAAAAGAATGTTCTAGTCACGGAGTATGTCACAACCTGTCAACCGCCGGCGTGATGTTTACAGTCCAGGTTGAGGCACAGGGCTGATTTGAAACAGGACAGCACAGACACACGGTAGAGCTGAGACAGTGAGAGAAGGGAGGAAGGTCTACGCTGAACCCGCCATAAGTTGTCATAACTCCTGGCCACGTTCTTTTTTAGGGAAGACACTGAAAGGGAAGCAGGGCAAAACGGCAATGTCAAATTTGAACCAATTTGATCCATACACAGAGAGGACATTTGAACTTCATGACATGTCCTCCTTTTAGGAGGACAGCAGACTCAATCCCCAGACCTGACAAGGTGGAGGGGCACATGAGTTCTCCCCGGGTAGCTTCACACTCTCTGAAGAACCCCCTTCGGGACAGGGAACGAGAGGACAATCTCTGAACCCTTCTCCCTCCTCTCTCTTCTCCCAGCAGTGGTGTCCGTATCTGTTCAGGATGCTAGGGCCCTGCATGGAAACAAGGTTCTTCAGCGACAACATCTATACATAAGTAAGTAAATGGTGAACCTCCGAGTGACCCCGAGATGCAGTGTTCTGCCCAGGATGGAGCAGCCTGGAAAGACGTGTCAGCTCCCTGACGCACAGCAACGCCCTCCGTGGGATCACCCTTGGATTCCTTCACCACCCTGTTTCTGTGCAGCAGGCACACTGGGCCAGGTGTCAGAGGGGAAACAGGTTTTAGACCCAGTCCTTGGGTGTCCTTTTAATTTCTCACAAGGTGGCTGAGGAAGGGTCTGGCTGACAACAGGAGCTGGGGCTGCCCCAGCAGACACTGACCACCACAGATGTGGTCAGGCCTTGTGTGGGAGGGAGGGATTTGAGAGCCAGGTGCCCGGCAAAGGCTTCCTACAGGCAGCGTGGCCAGAGTAGAACCTGCCAGACAGGGAGTAATTAGGGAAGCAGAAAATCAAGTGGAAAGGGGTGGCAGGAGTGGATAGTGTCTGGAACAGAGCACAAGGCTGAGACGATTGAGTATCTGGGAAGTAACACATGCATGAACCAGGAGCAAAAGACTCCTGTCAAGGGGTAATGGGGTTACAGAGAGGGTATGGGAAGGGTCATCTTCGGAGTCTATTCAGAGATTCCTGTGGGTAAAAGGAACCTGGGAACAGGAAAGCTGTGACCTGAATGAGTGACAGAAGTCGGGCTGTATTGTTGCCAACCTGGGTGGAAGGAAGAGAAGGAAGGGGAAGGGAGGAGAGGAAGAATCAGGACCAGCAGCAGGGGCTTGCAGCAGGAGCCTCACCGACACCAGCAGGAGCTTGTGGCAGGAGCCTCACGGACACCAGTGCTTCGTCTCTCACTTCCCCCCCTCCTGGCTGCACCTTACACACAGAGCCTGAGGCATACACGGCATTGGAAGGGAGACCGGAGCACAGAGGATGGGAGCAAGGCTCAGCAGCTCACTTGGAAGAGGCTCCCTGGAGAACCTGGACATAAAATGAGGAGGAAGGAGGCCCCACCAGGTACAGAGGGGCCGTTTCCTCTGAATGGGAGCCCCTACCCCACACACTGGCCTGGACCAATCAAGCAGTAAATTTCTTCTGTCCACTGTTAGGGCATCAAGATGGTGGACCAGGAGACACTGAGACCCTGGTCACTGGCAAGAACGTTGGAGGAGGCCCACAAAGATGACATCATTGTCCCCACCCACATAACTAACCCAGACTTAGAGCCATCATCCAGGAAGACCTCTGAATCCCTTTACTCACCCCTTCCTTTGTCACAGGACAGACACACACCAAAGACACACACAAAATGTGCGAGGATACCCAGTGACGGCCTCCAGGCCTCTCACACATGTGAGATCACACTGTGATCTTGCCCCCGACATCCGGGACTAACTGAGTAAGTGACAAGGGTAAATACAGATGAAATGCAGGAGGACACTCAGTTAAATTAGAATTTCAGACAGACAACAAATAATTTTTTAGTTTTAGCATGGTATATACTTACACCAAAAAAGTATTCATTGCTCATCTCAATTTACAATTTAACTGGAAATCCTGTATTTTTCTTTGCTAAATCTGGCAACCCTAAGAGGATGACAGGTGTAGGCGTGGGGGTTGCGGTGAGGAGAGGGGCGGGCAGGGAGAAATGGGCAGGCCCTCACTCCCTTTGTATAAGAGAAGAAACAGTAATAAGTCAAACACTTCAGTCAGTTGCTCAACTGTCAAGGCGGACAAGCTAGAAGAAGGCTTGGGAAAGCCACTTCCTGATGCACGTCTTTGTGCAGCAGTGCAGCAGGACAGCCTTCTGGGTCAGGAGCTGCTAGAAACGGTGACGATGCAGTGGCCCCACCATCCTCTCCTTTGAATATCTGCTTTATTTTGACACCCAGCATATTGGTATTTAAATCACTAATACTCAAAATACTACACAAAATGGTATTATATTTTCATTTTATGGAGTCAGAAAAGTTCAGTGATTTACCCAAGACACATAACTCTAAACGGCAGCTCCAGGATGGCAAGCCAGGCCTGCCCAGACCCCAAATACCACTTCCTTCCACCACCCTGTTCTGGGCGCCCCATCACCCAGCCTTCCTCACAGGACCACCCTTAGTGCTGTCCACTAGGACTTCATGCAATGACGGAAATGGTCTGTATCAGCGCTGTCCAATGGAACAGCCACAAGCCAGAGCAGCAACTGAGCACATGAGGTGGCGGAGGCTAGTGAGCCTGAACCCCAATGTCTGCTTACAATTCTCATTTTGTTTCTGCCTTGTAAGTTGCTCTCAAGGCATTTCCTGGATACAACCATGGTTCTAAGAAACGCAGAATGCTCAGTAACGGGAGCCCTTGGAAATCATCCTTATCCTCCTCCTCATTTCCAGGATGGACAACCTGAGGGCACAAAGGGCAAGGAGACAAAGGCCCTGGTATTGTTTTAGTGACAGAGCTCCTCCAGTAGGAGAGGAGGGCTGTAGACTGGAAAGGCAGAACTCGGTGGTCCCCCAGCACATACTGGGCAGAGCTCGAGGCCCCTACCAGGTCCCAAGCCCCAACGTGGGTCACCCACTGTTCTTAAGAGGGAGCGTGGGAGGACCTGCCGCATGGCCAGAGATGAGTCTTATCTGATTAATGTAGGGAATTTGAGAGACAAAAGGAAAAAAGGCAACATTAGCACAAAACCTTGCTGAGTGTACTCCCCCCATTATCTTGGAATTATAATTACATTGGCCTTTAATATCTGCACACCCATGTAATTATAGCTGGCTTATGGCTTCCCACTGCAATCGGATATTAACTTTTTATTGCGTCCTCTGAGAGCAGCCCTCATAGAGAGACAACCCCAGCATCAGGGAAGGGTAGGGTTGTCCCCAGAAGGTCAGCAGTCCTGATGACCCCCTTCAGGGGTAACCCAACCTATGCAACCCCCACCCACCTAGGACCAACACATACCCTTGTTCTGGCTCTCCCCTGCACAAGATCATCCAGCTAAGGACTGAGTGGTGAAAATGCAACCCCAAGTCACTTGCTAAGCTCAGCAGCACAAAACAGATCTGTCTTGAATTCATTCAGAGGCTCCTCCCCCCAGTGCACACATTCCCCAAGTTCTCTGGGTGCCACCAAGCTCTCAGGCTCACAGCCGGATGGTGAATGGACCGTTCTTTTGAAAGTAACAGTGACATAAAGGGAAGAATGGCACACTAGTCCTGATTTTGTCAGTTGCACAGCGTGGCCTTAGGACCACTCATTTCCCTTCCTCAGAAGTTCAGTTTCTTTGGCCATAAAATGAAGAAGAGGATACCTTCTCTGTCATCCTCTTAGTGGTGCTCCATAAATCAAATGAGGTCACGTCTTTAAAAGTAATTTCTATTCTCTACATCCTATAGGGCAGTCAGGCTTTACTAATAATTTGGCTGGCTCTCACCCCAGGGGTCTTCAGGAGGCTGAGCAGCCCAGCCTCCTGACCCACCAACCTTGGCCAGGTGCTCACGCCTGGCACATGTCAGCCCTCAGCATGCTGCAGATCTGCAAATCCAGTGGGTTCTGTGGAACTCTCATGAACCACCACTCCTGGGGGAAATATACATTTATATGTTAATTCTTCTGACTTTGAAAGCATTCACGCATATATTATCTCATTGGACCTTCACAGCCATTCAATGATTTGTAGGGAAGGCACTATCCTCACTTAGCAGAAAAGGAAACAAACTAGGAGGAGTGTAATGACTGGTTGAATTGCAGACATTTGAGTTAATATATCTGCAAAAGATCCAGCTGGGAGTGAGATTTTGTCTCTCCAGTTGCCTTACTCAAGAAATCTTGGGACCAGTAGATACTCAAGTATCAAATACTTGCTGGATAGCAAAAAAAAAAAAAAAAAGTAAGTGGATAAATAACGAAACTTCTCAAAGCCTTCTCCAACCAGCACCAAATCTGGGGTTCACACAGCAGAAGGACCTGCACACTTGGAGGGTTGGTGGGTTCCTTTAAATCCTACCCAACCTTTTTCTGACCTGTTGCCAAATCTGTGAGAGGTTACATTTGTTTCACAAATTGGAAACTCAAGCTCAGAGAGGCAAAGTAAAAGCCTCAGTGTGAACAGCAAATTCCAGGGCAAACTGGGATAGAATCCCCACCTCCAGGCAGCCAAGCAGGCTTTGGGGTATCAACTTCTGCAGCCTCAGCTTGGGGCTTGCTGAAGATCTGAATAGATGAGTGGAATTTCCATATCTCTGAGCAGGATGAGAGTGGTCCAGCAAAACTATCTGCAGACCTCCATACAGATCATATTTAAAATCTACCAACAGGGGCTCTGTTGGGAGGGGATAAAAAAAAAAAACCCAAGTTAGAGTGTGTGTAACATATTTCCCCAGAGGATTTGATACAGAGATAGTTTTAATTAACTGTGCATTTCATTTAAGCTTAGCAGGCAAGTTACTGTACATTAAATAAATATCAGTTGTTTATTAAGAATATATTTACTACCCACTTAACAACTACAGCAGGTTATAGATACAGATTTCCGTTAAACCAGTCCGGTTTGTTTGTTTGGAATAATCAATCCTTCTTTACTCAAGATATAATAATTGCCTCATTGAATCAGGAGAAGATCTTCTCTTGGTAATTTATGGCAAACAAATTTCTCCATTTAGTCACTCCACCCTTTTTTCATAGAGAAGAAAGAAGAAGAGAGAGCAGGAAAGAGAGAGATTCTAGAACTCAGATCTTTGAGTTGAGGAAACAATTTTTTTTTAAAGATTTTATTTATTTATTTGACAGAGAGAGAGGTCACAAGTAGGCAGAGAGGCAGGCAGAGAGAGAGGAGGAAGCAGGCTCCCTGCAGAGCAGAGAGCCCGATGCGGGGCTCGATCCCAGGACCCCGAGATCATGACCCGAGCCGAAGGCAGCGGCTTAATCCACTGAGCCACCCAGGCGCCCCTTGAGGAAACAATCTGATCTGATACAGATTTCCTGCAGCCTTCCCATCGAGGAGAGCTGGACTCTGGGCCAGGCTGGAAAGCCCAGAGAACTGAATTCAAATAACAAATTTTTTTTTAGTATAAAGAGGTCCCATGCAATGTTTGGGACACACTAATACTGAACAGGTACTCATGGTTTATCTGAAATTCACATGGAGGGGCAGTGGAAATCCTGTTTTCAATTTTCACTGTTGTTTGTTTATCAACTTGTTTTCTGCTCAATACTGGGTCTGTCAACCCTTGCCCTGATGGGCTCTGAATGTGATAAAAAATATGTCACCATGGACACCACTCCCACCACACTTGCACTCAGGT
This sequence comes from Meles meles, assembly GCF_922984935.1. Classification (NCBI taxonomy): domain Eukaryota; kingdom Metazoa; phylum Chordata; class Mammalia; order Carnivora; family Mustelidae; genus Meles; species Meles meles. The sequence continues at coordinate 167,153,362 of NC_060067.1, read as the reverse complement.
CCCCCCTCAGTGAGAGGTGATTTGAGGTGAGTGAAGAGCACTGCACATCACATGGTCTGGGAGCCACGAGGCCATCTTCCTGGTCCTGGTATCACCACGCATCAGACTCCTTCCTCAGCAGGGAGGCTGCTTCTCCCTCTGCCTGTTGCTCCCCCTGCTTGTGCTCTCACTCACTCTCTCTCTCTGTCAAATGAATAGATAAATCTTAAAAAAAAAAAAAAAGGAAGGCACCCCTGAGGGACTCTACCTCTAATGACAACAGCTGTCTTCTAGGAAATGGTTGGAAGTGTCCTGACCCCTCGAAGGAATGAAGTTAGGGAAGTTCTTTCTTAGCAAAATGTCCTGTGTATCTTTTTGAACGTGATGTGTAGGACACCCCCCAGGCTGCCTTCATCTGTTGGTCATGCATAGTGCTCTCTCCCCAATAAAGTGTGCTCTTTCTCAAAAATAAACAAATAAATGAATACATAAATAAGCCTCAAATCCCATATTAACTTTAACTTCAATCAGTTCGTATGACAATCAGGTTCCTGCATTTTTAAGAGTCCCACGTTCAAGAATTTTCTGACATGATAAACACAAATCATGTGAAAGTATGCACAATTCCAACATTTATGAATCCAGATTGCTTCTTCCAGCCTGTCTTCTCCAACCCTAGAAACATCAAACTATTGTCAGACAACGCTCCCCACAACTCAACCTGCAAAAAGTTAGAAAATATGGTGGCCATACATGTATGTAACCACACCATTATATACAGAAATACTAGGTCATATTAAGATGAGAATTTATGTTAGGTCTGATATTAAGTTGTACTAGAATAAATGGCCTGGTATGTACTTTCTTAGTTAGTTAATTATATCAGACTTTGTTCCAAAGTAACTGAGATAGCTTCCAATACACAAACTACAGAATGCATATCACTGCACCTTCACAAAAACAATTTGAATTTTCTAAAATGTAATTTAAACTAAGCCCACAAACTAAGTAGAAAACCTTAAAACCAATAATCAGATGGAAAAATTAAAAATAAAAGCTACCAAAGAAGTAATTAACTCTCAGAAAGTTACAATGATCAGATGGCTTTAGCAATGAACTCCATTTGTCTTTTAAGGACTAAATGATTTCCATGTTATAAAAATTGATCTGAAGCATAGGCAAAGACTAGAAGCTAACTGAGTCATTTTATGAAGTTGGCACATGCCTTATACCAAAAATGAGAAAGATGGACCAAAATAGGAAACTACAAGCTAATTTTACTTATGAATACAGATGCTAAATCCTTAAGGAGAATACTAGCATATGGAATTCAATAGTACATTAAAATAATGATCAACTGCTACCAAGAATGACTTAACCTAGGAAGGCCAGGAGAGGATATTAATAGAAAGTCAATTAATATAAAATATCACACCAGCAGGTTCAATTAGAAAAGCTTGAAATAATCTCAATGACTGCCCAAAACCTATTTGATAACATTTTCGGCTACAACTATTTAGAAAAATCAAAACCAAAGGGAATTTTCTTAATATGATGAGGACCATCAAGCTTAAACTACCTACCTATATCAAACCTGCTTAAGGTTTACTGATAACTATTGCCATAATAATGTCATGTAACAAGCTACCCCACAGTTCAGTGATTTAAAACAACCAGAAGTCATTTAGCTCATAAGTCTGAAGTCCAGATGGATGGTTCTTCTGATCTTGGCTGGGCTCACTTTCATGGACAAGGTTGACTGGTTTTTGACTAATCTAACATGTTCCCAACTGGGATGAATGGTTTAACTCACTCTGCCTCACATGCGTTGCTTTCCAACAAGGCTCCACAAGCATATCTTTTTCGTGGATAAGAAAGTGTGCAACAGTGAGCAAGAGCACTTTAAAGGCTCTCTGTGCTTTATATCTGCTGACATCCACTGGCCAAGTACATGGTTGTGTTTACAATCACAGCAGAAGAGCTCCCCACAGTTTCATGGAAAAAGATAGAGTTACAAGAGAGAATGAAGAATTGGGGCCATTTGTCAGCCCACAACATTGAGTTTCCCAGAATATCAGTTCTACTAAATGCTAACAGACTTCACAATAAAATTTTTATTTTTATGTTAAAAAATTCTACAATCAAATAAGGTTGGGATGTGCTATGTGTAGTAATAAATCACGTGTAAAGATTTCTTTACAGCTTTCTCCAGCTTTCATGAGAGTTTCCAAGTGATGGTCATAGCTTTTTCCAAACCAATTTTAGCATAGAACCCCTTTGTTTTTGTTTTTGTTTTTTTTTTTTTTCAAGAGCATCTGGAGGGTCAAATTCTTGTAAGACACACTCTCAGAAAATAAGAAGTTATAAATTTTTAATGTCATTCACTTAACCAACAAAAACAAAAAATAAAAGTAAAAAAACCATAATATACCCATAAATAACCCCAGTCATAAATGTGCAAGATTTGTGTAAAGAAAACAACAAAATTTCACTGAGAGATATAAAGTAAAGATTTAATTAAATGGAGACATACCATTTTCCTGGAAGAAAAGAATCAATATTGTAAAGAAGGCAATTCTTTTTAAATTGATTTATAGATTTAACATAACCCCAATGAAAATCTCAATGAGATAATACTCAACTGTTGGCAAGAGTACAGTGGAAACAAATGTTTTCATGTACTAACAGTAAGAGTTTAAATTTGTGCGGTCTTCTTAAAAAGTGATTTGGGGCCTTAAAATTGCTTCTACCTGTTGACACAAATTAAAATTGCTTCTACCTGTTGACACAGATCTAGAAATATACTCTAAGGAAATCAGCCAATGTGAACAAAAAAAAGTATTTGCATAAATTTTCATTACAATACTGTTTAAAGGAAAGAACATTTTTGTAATAACCTAAATGTCCAGCAATAGGGGAATCACTAAATAGACCTACAGGCTTTCATATTAGTGAAAATTACACGAGATTAAGACTCATCATTTCAAAATCTAATCAGATATGAAAATCTATTTTGAGGGGAGAAACAGGATACTAAAATGTATTACAAAATGATTCCAGCTGTATTACTCATATTCACATAGAATGAAAACCATGAGAAAACAAAACAAACTGTTAATATTTCTAGACTTAATTTTTTAATATTATAGTTTCATAAGTATAACAAACATACTGCACATTATATTTTTTAAAAATTATTCCAATAAATGTTTTAAAGAGAGAAAAATTTCAAAGATCAACTTAAAAACAGTAAGTGAGATCAGCCAAGATACTGTTGCAAAAGGAAAATTATTGGAGTGGATGGAGCATGTGTGTAAGAGACAGGACTTATCCTTATGAATAGAAAATAAATTATAAAATACTGTGGTAATAAGCTTGAAAGGTGACATGCCAATAAGTAAAATTCGCCAACCCAGGGGCACTTTTAAGAATTTGACAAATGATCACCAAAAGTGTCATAACCTGATAGAAATCACTATTTGATAAATTATTTTAGAAAAATTTACTATTTGGGGGAAAGAGTTAAATTTAAAACAATGATGTTATCAAAATGTAGAATAACAATATAGGTGACAAACTAAACTTAGAAAGGATAAAGCTTTCAAAGCATAGTCCACGTAATAAATTATCAAAGAAAATAGTGACTGATTTAATAGTTAAAAGATTACATTTAATAATTGAAAAAAAAGGAAATAGATTCTGAATGTCAAGATGATCAAATAGAAAATTAGAAAGCATCAAAACTGAAGGGAAATATTTACAACAAGTAGAACTAACAAAGGTCTAATGACTTTTGCATATGAAGGACCTTTCCAGATCCCCTAGTATTCCATACAGCCAACTCTGCCAGGAGGTAGATGTGGGCGTTTCCACCACTTCTTTGCTATGTAATCTCTCTAATCCTCAGTTTCCTCACCTGTTAAACTCAGCATAACTACCAAAGAGAGAGAGCCATTGTGAAACTTACATGAGATAAAGGATATAAACTGCTTTGCATATATCTAGTAATTAGCAAATGCTCAAGAAATGTCAACTAGCAGCACTTTCATTCATTTAGCAAACACCTGTGTGGCACCCACCATTAGTCCTGTACTAGAATAAAAAGGCACACAAGACAAAGGAATTTACACACATAAAAAGACACATAAACTTGCAAAAACCCTAGAATATAATATGTTACAATGGGGTGGGGATAGGGTGACATGGAACAAGGAAGTCTATTTGTCTTAATCTCCAGGGGGGGCATAGAAGACTCTTGGAACTGGTGACTTTAAATGGAGTTTTAAATGATGGAATGTTAGGCAGACAAAGGGAATGGAAGGGTAGATGAGGGAAAGGGAACAGCATGTGTGAATGTTGGAAAATGAAACGCTATAGAAGTAATTCTTAAGCCCCAGAAGTGGTCACCATTGCAGGAAGGTAAATCTTAAGATAGAGACTGAAGAAAGAGAAAGCTAGAGGGGTTAGTAGGGGCTCTACATGCAAGAATAGGGAGCTTACACTTTCATATCAAAGGTGATAAGAAGCCCTCAAAGTAGGGGTGTGACATGCACAGATTTATACTTTGAAATGATCGCTACAGTTGCAGTGTGGGAAAAGAGTTGGCAAGAGTCAAGATCAGAGGGGGAGAGTCCAATTAGGAGTTAATGCCCTGCCAGAGACAGATGGTAGAGGCTGGGCCAGGATAGAGGCAGGGAGGATGAAACAACGTAGACAGATTTTGAGGGATATTTAGGAAACAGAATAAATAGATGTGACTAATTGGATGTAAGAAATGAGTAGCAGAGATTTGTTAAAGATGATACTCAAAAATCTCAAAGGTTTCAGAACACAAGTATGACAACAAAAATGGCAAAGCTGAGAAAGAAAATTCAGAAAAAGATCCAGATGGGAGCATGAAAATACATGTATAAGAAGTATTAATTCAATATTAGGTATAACAACAAAAAAAAAAAACCACAACGTAGAAAGAAATATAATTTATCACCTATCAAATTGCATGTATTAAATTTACATTCCAAAAAATATGTTATTCTTATGGCTCTTTTTTAGCATGTATGTTATCTGGATATATTGGTAAAGGAGTGTTCATTTATTGTTCTGTTTCTTCTACCTGATGGGTTTACCTAACATGTCTTGAGACTACCATTGTGCACAAGCACCACGGTAAGTGCGCAGGTTACGAAGTCAAATAAGAACCCCTCCTTCCCCACAGTATAGTGCAGAATATAAGTTGTAGTTTGCCCATTACAGGGAGGGGTTATTAGCACAATGGACTAAGTTGGAGCAAGTAAAATTGGATTTGGCAGAAAAGAAGAAGTATCAGAATAGAAGATGATGGACTTAAGGTCCTTTGGTCTCTGGAATAAACATGAAGAAGAAGAATGTTAGCCATTTTACTAAAAAAAACAAGTGATTCTACTAAAATCTCTAGTCTACCCACTTCTCCAATTGGGCAAATCAAGATTCTGCTGACTGGGGAAGTGTCCTTCAGGACAGGCATACAAGAGGATACTGCCATCCAGTGGCAAGATGCAGCCCAAGTAATTTTCCTATCCTGAGTAGGTGCTGAGATTTGAGGGTCTTTCAAGGGAAAAAAAAAAAATGACTCATGGTAAATCAAAGATGGTGGCTAAAAGAAATGGGCGGACATTTTGTTTAACCTCCTACGGAAACACGTTACCTTTATTGCATATGTATTTTTTCCAAAAAGCGATAATGTGTGTAACTAAATGCCTCTCTTCTCCCATCCCCATGGCTGATGATATCAAAACCACAAAGTCTGATTTGGATAGCAGGAAAAATAAGGAGACTGGATTGATTCATAGGACATTCATCCAATAAAGTGGTAGTGTCCAAAATTTACTTCTTTGTATTTTAAACAATCTCATTCTTAATATATTATTATACTTCATCCATCATTATGACTTTCCAGCTCTAGTTATTGGTCATGACTTACACTAAATCTTGGAATAAGATCATTGGATCAGAAAGACCTAGGACATATCTATTCAACAAAAATTTTTTTCATGGCAGGTGTTATTCTAAGTCCTAGAGATATGAGCATGGGAAGATTTGTCAAGAACAGAAAAACAAACAAGCAGAATTTAAAATAGGCAAAGGACTTGAATAGACATTTCTCCAAAGAAGATATACAAATGGCCTGTAAGCACATAAAAGGATATTCAACATCACCAGCCATTAGGAAAATGCAAATGAAATGAGATACCACCTCATACCCATTCAGATGGCAACTATTTTACAAAAAAAGAAAAAATATGGAAGAAAGGAAAGAAGGAATGAAAGAAGAAAGGGAGGCAGGGAGGAAGGAAGGGAGGGAGGGAGGAAATAAGTGTTGGCGAGTATGTTGAGAAATTAGAACCCTTGTGAACTGTTGGTGAGAATATGAAATAAAGCAGCCCCTAAGGAAAAAACAATATAGTTCCTCAAAAAATTAAAAATAGAATTATCGTATGATCCAGCAACTCCACTTCTGGGTATATTCCCAAAATAATGAAAACCAGGGTATTGAAGAATGTTTGCACTTCCATGTTCATAGCAATACTACTCACAATAGCTGAATGTAGAAACAACCCAGGTGTCTTCAGATGAACGAATGAACGAAATGTGATGTATACACACAATGGGATATTATTCAGCCTTAAAAAGGAAGAAAATTCTGACACATGCTACAGCACGAATGAATCTTGCAGACATTAGTGCTAAGTGAAATAAGGAAGTCCCAAAAAGCCAAATACTGTATGACCCCACTTACATGAGGTACTCGGAGTAGTCAAATTCACAGAGACAGAAAGTGGAATGGCAGTTGCCAGGGACAGGGAGGAGTGGTCGTTTAACTGCAACAGGTTCAGTTTTCCAGGATGAAAAGAGTTCTAGAGCATGGTTGCACAGATGTTGAATATTCCTAATCCTACTAGACTGTATACTTTAAAGTGGTTAACATACTATGTTTATGTATCTGTTCTCTATCTTTAGACTCTTTGCGTTGTACCAGTGAGGAGATTTAACTCCCCAGTCTAGGGCTTTCCATTGTTATTCAGTCAAGATGATTCATCCCCATTTAGATGGAATGTCTTCTGTACAGATGTAGCTTTCCCACTTTTTCTTTTTTTTTCTTTTTTTTAAGATTTCATTTATTTATTTGACAGAGATCACAAGTAGTCAGAGAGGCAGGCAGAGAGAGAGGAGGAAACAGGCTCCCTGCTGAGCAGAGAGCCTGATGGAGGGCTTGATCCCAAGACCCTGGGATCATGACCTGAGCCAAAGCTTAACCCATTGAGTCACCCAGGCACTTCTCCCCCTTTTTCTAACAATGTGCTCATTTGGAGTATCCTCAATTTCCAGGTCAGAAATCAGAGGCTTAATGAAGGGGGCCTATTCGGTGTTAGAAATCCACCACAGAGCCCAGGAAGGCCCCAGCACATCGCTTCTGGTTCCCTTGACAAATCTGTTCTTTTTTGTCTGGAAGAGACCTTTGATCACACTGTCCCCAGCATTCCCACAAAGTCGTCAGCTCAACAAATGCACTGGCAGTTAGAGCCCCACAAAATGGGATGGCCTTCTTCCATATCCAAGCTCATTAGGATCCTCCTCCTGCTCTCAAGATTATCCAAAGGCAGAAGGTCTCTAACAGCAGAATTTCTCATTCCCCAGATGCTCTTAACTTCTCCTTTCAAATGGAGTTGAAGAGTTCTCTGGAATCTGAGCCACTGCCCCAGCCTTTATGTTGGGCTCCAGAAACAACAGTCTTCTTTTCATAAGTCTTTACACCTACCTTCAGCAAGTTATCCAGAAAGACTTGGAGCTGCTGAATCTTGGACTTAGAAAAAAACTGTTGTCCACCTTAGAGTGCTTGAGTACCAAAGGTTACAGGCAGGAAAGGGGGAGGAGAGAGGAGAGAGAGACACCTCACATCAGCTTTGGAAATGACCAGGTAATGGAGTCTCTGGTCTTCTCCAACAACCTCTGTGGGAGTTTCCCAAATGGCTGTGACATTTGATCTTCTCCACAGCCTCTCTGGCCAGGCTAACCCCAGGCAGATATGCACAAAGCCTCCTGTCAGCAGGAGCCCTCACAGCCTGGTGTCACTTCTCCCTGTTTTGTGACTTGATGTTCAGAATTCGGCCAGAGTCAGGCTTATTGGGACTCCACAGGTTACTTAGATTCTGGCGTTTTTAGATTCAATAACAAAAATAGCTCATCTTCCCCCTGAAAAAAGCTTCTCCCCCTTTTATTCTTGTACTCACTGTAGGTGGCACCATCATGTGGTGTAGAAGAGAGAGCATAGAACACAATCATGTCAGAATCCCAGGTCCCTTACAGGATGTGTTTGCTCTAAGGACGTAAGCAAGTTCTCCAACCTCTTGTAAGCATAGTGTATTACCTGTAAAGTGGGCATATTGGTAATAGCTACCCAAAGTGTTGTTGTAGGAATCAAATCAAACAATCTATATATAAACTAGACATTGCCATACAGTTGCTATATAGGTTAGAGGCCAAAACTTGTCCTCGTGGGAAATCCAGTCCTCTCCCTGCCTTGTTTTTAAACCATTTGAATGTCTTTAAACAGACGTGCACCCTCCAGGCGCCCACAGACCCCATTTCTCCATATTATCTCCTACCCAGCCTAGTTCACCCACTTTTGCTACCAGCTTTGTCTGGAAAGTTTGAAAGTGAGACCCCTGACATAGAATTTCAAAGATAAGCCACACGCAGCAATGTCAAACAGGTATCCATGCTATTCTGCAGCCTCATAGATCCAGAAATGTGACTTTGCAAGTACTTCAAGAGTCTTTTAGTCTGGGGGCAGCCTCAAACTCACTAGGCTGATAACAGTGGTGCAGAAAGTCAGTGTGACCTGTTACATGTTTTCAATAACAAACAAAATAGTCCTGAAGACTGGAACAGTCTTGTCACAATCTCTACAATGGTAATATAACTATAATTAGAGGTTCCTTGATCTTTATGGTGCTGGCATTAAAACAGACACATCAATGGAAAGCCCAGAAATACAACTAAACATACCTAGGAATTTACTATCAAATAAAGGTGACATTTCCAACCAGTGAGGAGATGATGGATTTATTTCATAGATGAGATTAGAATAATATGTTAATTATTTGTAAAAATACAGTTGCTTTACATTGTACTCTTCACACTATAAACCAATATAAACTCCAAATGGATAAGAGCACTAAAAATTTTTATTATAAAAAATTAAAGAACTAGAAGAAAATATCAGTCACTATTTATCTGTTTTCATATAGAAAAGGTACTTCTAAGCACAAAAAGTAAAGAAAGAAACTGTAAAGAAAAAAATCATAAGCCTGATTGCATAAAAATTTACATATTTCTGAAGACCCAAAGATATCACAAACAAAATTAAGAGGAAACAACAAACTAAAAAGGAAAAGGAAGGAAGGAAGAAGGGGTGGAAGGGAGGGAGGGAGGAAGGGGAAGGGAAGCAGGAAGCCAGGGGCTAGGATAGAGTAAGGAACAAAAGACATAGGAAGCTACTTTCACAGAGCTTTCAACATACTGAGCAAGACAGACCTCAAGATTCTCAAGTGAACATTATAAAAAGTGATAAGACTCTCTGAAGCCAAAGAATGGGAACTCATAGTAGGAAGATCTGAAGTCAGCTAAGACAATCAAGGAAGCTCTCTCTGAAAAGTATTATTTGCACCAAAAACTACAACACAGGTAGGAGCAAGTGAGATGGGAATTAGGGAGATGAAGGATTCAAGCAAAGGAAAGTCTTCTGTGGCAGGTGTCACAAGAAGCAAGGACAACGTGTCTGGACCCCACAGTGGAGGTGGGAACTTGCAAGAGGACAGGTGAGCAAGAGCATGGAGACCGACCCAGGAGGCTTGTGTTCGTAATTGTACTTACAGAGCTTGTCTTTGAATGATTCTTCTCTCAGTAGGATAATCCTAGTACTCCAATAGGCAAATGGACAACGTGGGCAATTTATAAAAAGGAAATATTAATTCATCTATAAAGATAAAAAGTAGTTAAGTGGTTGACCAAAGCTGAGGGAACAGGAAGTGACTGCAAATGGACACAGGGAATGTTTGGGGAATGACGGAAATGTTCTCAAATCGGATTGTTATGATGGCTGCGCAACTGTAAATTTAGTGAGAAATCATTCATTTGTACACTTAAAATTTGTGCATTTTGTGTTATTTAATTATACTTCAGTGGAACTGTTTTTTAAAAAAATTTTCAACTTCTTTAGTAATCAAAAAATGCAAATTAAATTAAATTAAAACGCAGTGTCATTTTTACCATTCAGTTTTACACAGAACTTAAGAAATAACATTTCAGCACCTGTGAAATGTTGGGAAATGGGCATTTGTATAAAATTCTGATAAATAAGACAATACATATCAAAGCCTTGTTACTTTCTCCCATATCTTAGAATTTAACATAAGGAAATAATAGTGAGTAGGTAAAAAGTTTTATGTACCAGGATTTTTATAACAGAGTTATTTATAAAGATGAAAAATATAGAAAAAAGTTAAAAGCTGAGCAGTAGACGATTGTTTAAATATGCAATAATACAATTCTCTCTAAGAGTATGTTGTAGAAGAATGCATAAATTACATAAAGTGGTTATAAATTATGTAGAAAAATTATGAAACAGCCTAGTATGATCCCAACTTGGGAAAAAAAATATATGCTTACACTGAAAAAGATTTGAAAGACAGGGATCTGTATCAGTCATCTCTTACCATGAAATGCTCTATAACAAACTATCCCAACGCATATGGCAGCTGGCATTCATTTTTTTGTGCATCGTTCGGTGTTCTGCCTTCAGGAGTCAAGGCAATGAGACTGCCAAGAAGGCTCTGATCCATACATTTCTCAGGTGCCTGTGCTATCTGGGGCATTTCTTCTCATGGCCAGAGCGTGACAGTGAGGGCAAGCCCAACTGCACAAATACACCCCAAGCCTCTGCTTCCACCACTTCTGCGCGCATCCCACTGGCCAAAGCCAGTCTCAAAGCCAAGGCTGGGGGGAAGTGTAGAGGGTACACTTGTTTGTAAGGGAAGACACTGCAAGCCATGGGAGGGGAGGAAGAATTGGGTGTGACGGTGCATTCACACAGCATCAAAAGTTTAAACGTAGTAGGAATGGACATACGTTGTATTATTCAGTTTTTTTGGGGGGGGGGCTGATTTCCTGCTCATGTTACCTGTATTCGTAGCTCTACAGCAGTTCTGCTGTGTGTGTCTTTTGTACTCGGCAAAGAGACTTCTATCTGAGACAAGCTGTGAAAAGACCAACAGCAGAAACCAGAGTCGTTCTCGAAGTTTCTGTGGGGAGGGTGGGTGCCTGTCACTTCTAGTCATATTTCACTGGTCTGGAAAGATCACGTGAACAAGCCTGGCATCACCGGGGTGGGGGTGGGGGCCGACCATTCATTTCCGGTGGAGAAGAGGCCGACATGCGATTCACAGGGCATGGATGAAGATGGAAGGCAGCGAGTAGTGAAAACAGTAGCAATCTACTGCATTATTAGCACTTCCGGCTTTTCTGTAATGACCATACAATATCTTTGTCTTTAGTCATTTAATCATTTACATATCTATTTATTTTTACTTGAAGCTGGAGATGAACAGAAAATTTATTTAGATTCTTTTTTATTTTCTTACCTTTATAAGTTTTGGGTTTTTTTTTTAAGAGACATGCATTTGGGGCGCCTGGGTGGCTCAGTGGGTTAAGCCGCTGCCTTCGGCTCGGGTCATGATCTCAGGGTCCTGGGATTGAGTCCCGCATCGGGCTCTCTGCTCAGCGGGGAGCCTGCTTCCCTCTCTCTCTCTCTGCCTTCCTCTCTGTCTACTTGTGATCTCTCTCTGTCAAATAAATAAATAAAATCTTAAAAAAAAAAAAGGAGACATGCATTTGCCCATCATTTCCTGTTTGCTTTTGCAGGCAAGCAGCAGCCTCTGCCCTCTTCCCTCTGTTTTCTCTATTGCTCAATAACCAGAACCAAACACTTCCAATACTTACAGCTGATTTGTTCAATATTCATCTCCATTCCTCTAAATTATATACATTTTTAGCCGCTTCTTGAATTTAACCAAATTTGGGCCTCTCCCCTGGCTTTTGGAAAGATGAGGCATGAGCTGGCTTCTATGCCCTCAATCCCACCATATACATACGGTTCCCATCCAGACCTCCCAGTGCTGGTACACTTAAATCTGGTTGGCAGATTCACCGAGGCCCATTACCACCACCATCGTGTAGACACCACCTGGCTGAGCTTAGGGATCTCTGTCATTACTTTTCTTCTCAGCAAGTTCTCGGTTTTTGTCTTGGGTTCTGTTTTATTTTGTTTTACTCTCTCATTGTTCATTTCATATGCTTATTCCATTTCCACTTCAAGCTGTCTTGCCCATTCTGCAAATCTCCTCTCATTGTATTGGCTCCATGAAGTACTCTATTTCCTTAGCGATTTTTCTCAGAGTCTTCCGAGCTACTCCAGTCTGGGGTACTGGGGTCTTGCCTCACTATCCCCCAAGATTCCCTCTAACTCTCCTGCACGCAGACTCCTGTTTCTGGTGACTCATGTCTTTCTCTCTCAGTTAACAGTCTCATTTTGGTGGCGCATAGCATCCAATAGCTTCCTAAAAAAAGGTGCCCTGGAGACAAACATCTTGAAACATTTCATGTCTGAAATGTCTTTATTTCTATCCACACACATAATTGATCATTTGAATGGATATAGCATTCCAAGTTGCAAATAGCTGTGCAAAATTTTAGTGGTCCTAACTTCTGGTATTGCTCATGAGAAATAAAGTCAGTCTGTGGCTTATCCTTAATATATGATCTACCTTCTCTTCTCCCTGGAAACTTCTAGGATCTTTTAGTCCCAGTGTTCTAAAATTCCTCAAAGGTGTTTCATGGTGGGGCACCTGGGTGGCCCAGTGGGTTAAAGCCTCGGCCTTTGGCTCAGGTCATGATCCTGGGGTCCTGGGATCGAGCCCAGCATTGGGCTCTCTGCTCAGCAGGGAGCCTGCTTTTCCCCTCCCCCTCTGCCTGCCTCTCTGCCTACTTGTGATCTCTCTCTCCCTCTCTGTCAAATAAATAAATAAAGTCTTAAAAAAAAAAAGAAAGGTGTTTCATGGTGTGGGTCTGTTATTCATTACTTGAGCGTTCATTGGCTCTTTCGATATGGAACCTCATGTCTTTCAAATATGAGAAATTTCCTTGAACTATGACCTTGATAATCGTATCCCTTCTATTTCTTCTGCTTGCTTTTTCTGAAACCATCATTCAGGTTATAATGTCATAACCACTGAACAATGGATTCCTGTCAGCAAAGGCTGAAAGTTTTCTATATCACTCACTCCAGTGTCCTACCTTTTTTGCTGTTGGCTGTACTTTCTCTGAGGATTCTTTAACTTTATCTCCCAATCCTTCTATTAAGTTTCTATTTCCTGCCATCATAGTGTTAATTTCCAAATGATCTTACTCTTTGAATGTTTCATTTTAAAATGCCACGTTTAGAGATTTGTTTAGAGAGTACAATGTATTCTCTTCTTTCTCTAAAGATATTACTAGTGTTTTCACTTTATTTTTGGGCTCTCTATGTAGTCTCTGTTCCATCAAGTTACTTTTCTCTATTTCTTTGTACCAGTATCTATTTTTCCCATGGAGATTTTTGTCAGATCTCTGATTCTCCTTAGTTTTCTGATAAGCTTTACGACTGGGAGTCTAAAAGCACCGAGTGTATGCATGGGCTTTGTTGACTGACCTGTCACACTAGAGTAATCTGCCTGGCCTGATTCACTGGAAAACTTCTGATTCAGTAACTTCATACCATTCTTCTTGAGCTGATTGGATCCCTAAAGAAGGTTTTCCAAGCCTCCTTCTTGAAAGATAAAGTTATTGCTGCTGGAGCATCGGAACCAACAGGGGAAGAAGGCTAAGAATGGGGGTTCACTTGATGCCCCTGTTTTCAAGTGATGCCCATACCATCAGTTGTGCTTGGGATTCCCATATCCAGAGATCTGCTATTTTATCCCTCTAGGAAAGAAACCTCTGGTCCTCTGCAAAAACAGGGGAGTCATTAGCTGGACGGAATCAAGAAAGTTCAGCATTTGGGATCTAAATTCTTAGAAAGACACTTTAAATCAATCCTCCTGGTATAGGCCTTCTTGCTATCACTTCCTTGTTCCAGGCATGCCTGCCACAGGCAATTCTTAAGCTGTTTTAGGATTTGTAAACACGGTGTTTTTGCTTCTCCATTTTCCTCACCAGCTTCATAGGGTTCTGTGTCCTTGAAGCTGCTTATTTACTCTCATCCGTAAACTCTCCACTTTCAAAGTTGTTGCTTTTATCTCCTCACCCCATTTCACTTTCCTTTTGGGTTGATGCCTTTATGAAAAATCCTTTTATTCTGAGTTCAATAGGGTTTCAGAAGGAGGCAAAAGTAGAAGGGTGCCTTTAATTTTCCATTGTTATCCTCTAGTGCTTGCTTCCATAATGAAAATTCCTTATAAGAAATTTGCTTGGTGATCCCAAGACTAAAATAAGGAGAGGGGAAACTTGAATGTTTAGTAGAATTAAGATAACCTCATACATCCAGCTACTCCCAGGGGGGAGGTGGTGCAGCCAGGAGGACTCTAACATTCAAAGTCCATGTCTCCCTTGGGATAGGACTTAGATGGTCACTGACAGCATTGTGTTCTGGGAGACTTCTACCCCTATACTCACACTTTCTACCATCCCTTTGTGACTAACACCTTTCTTTCAACATGTCAATATTTTTAGTCAAGTAATAAACAAGTCTGACTGGCCTGGGAGGCTTTTTTGTATAACATTATTAAAACCTTTCATGAATTGATGCTATGTGTAACACATAGAGGACAAACTAATTTCTAAAATTTTTTTTAAAGCAGATACTTCATTTTACAGGTAACTGAAACACCATCTTTCCCTGGCCTACCACATTTAACCACATTTGTGGTTAAATATAAGTCCGAAATTCTAATCCAGATGATTTTCAAGTTAAGCCATACATCTGAAAGGAAAGGAGCAGATTATAATCCCACTATGAGGAAAAATCCCCTGATGTTGAAATACTATAAATATAAAACATAAATTCAAATCACTCAATATTCATTGATTCGCTTAATAAAAAGCTACTGAGAAGTCACTATGTGAAAAGTAATGTCCTAATAATAGAGGACAAAGAACAAACATGAATAGGAATAGAATGCATTATCTGACTTCAGTGATATTATAATATAGTCATTGAAATAAAACAATACTGTAACATCTAATACTGAAATATCTAAAAAGTGTAAGGAAAAATCAATCAATCGAATCCATTGTATGCACCTTCTAAAGAAAACAAACTGTATGATCATATCAATTGATGAAGAAAAAGCATTTGAAAAATTTAACATGCATGCATCATAAAAATTCTCACAAACCAAAGACAAAAGAGAACTTTCTCAACCTGATTAAGGAATCTATTTTAAAAAAGAAAAAAAAAAAAAAAAACTATTGCTAGCATATTGTTTAAGTGATAAAGGATTTGCTGTTTCTTTTTTTTTTTTAAAGAATTTATTTATTTATTTGACAGACAGAGATCACAAGTAGGCAGAGAGGCAGGCAGAGAGAGGAGAGGAAGCAGGCTCCCTGCTGAGCAGAGAGCCCGATGTGGGGCTCGATCCCAGGACCCTGAGATCATGACCTGAGCCGAAGACAGAGGCTTTAACCCACTGAGCCACCCAGGCACCCCTTCTATTTCTTTTAAGATCAAGAACAGGGCAGTGATGCCCACTGTCACCACTCCTATTCAATATTGAGCTAGAAGTTTTAGTAAGTGTAATAAGACAAGAAAAGTAAATTTAAGGCATAAAGATTGTAAATAAGGAAACAAAACTGTACCTATTTGCAGACAACATAATTGTCTGCAATAATTGAAAATCTGAAGAAATCTACAAAAAAACACCATCACCATCATCATCATCATCATCATTATCATTATCATCTCTCCTAGAACTAATATCAGAATTTAGGAAGCTTACAGAACATAAGAAACACACAAAAATTTATTTTATCTTACATACTACATAATATTTTATATACTATATAATACTATTAATATGAATATATAATTTGAAACAAAACAATGCCATTTAGAGTAATTCCAGAAAAATGAAATACTTTGGTACAAATTAACATAATGTATACAGAGTCACAGAATCTTTATGCTGAAAACTACAAATGCCAATGAAAGAAATCAAAGACAACCTAAATAAACAGATGGACGTATTCTGTTCATGGATTAGAAGACTCAGCATAGTAAAATGCTTATTCTCCCCAAATTAATCTACATGTCTAATGTAATTCTATGAAAATTCTCAGAAGGATTTTTGTAGATATTTTATATAATAGAGAAGTTTATTATAATATTTATATAAAAAAGCAAAGGAACTAGAATAGCTTAAAAATTTTGAAAAAGAATAAAAGAGAAATCAAGCTACACAATTTTATGACTTACTATATAGTCACAAGAATAAAGTTAATGTGGTATTGATGAAGAGATAGATACACAGATCAATGAAACAGAATAGAAAGCCCAAAAATAAGCCCACACAAATATACAAATATGAACAATTGATTTTTTATAAAACTACAAAAACTATTCAATGGAGAAAGAACAGTCTTTTCAACAAATGCTGTTAAAACAAGTGTACATCCTTCTGAAAAATAGTAGTAATAAAAAATTCAACCTATAAATCATACCATATGCAAAAATTAACTCAAAACAGGTCATAAACCTAAACATAAAAAAATCAGATTAAAAATATTTTAGTGAAAAAACATAGGAGAAAATCTTTGTGACCCAGGACTTGCCGAAGTTCTTAGACATGACACCAGAAGCATGATCTGTAAAAGAAAAATGGTCTTATACCACATCAAAATTAAAGCTCTTAAAAAGACACTGTTAAAAAACAAAAAAAAGAAAAAGAAAAACAAGCTATAGAGTGGGAGAAAATATTTGCAAATCACATACCTAATAAAGTACCAAAATATAAAAAGAACTCTCAAAACTCCAGAGTAAGAAAGCAAAAACCCCAATTAAAAAATGGGCAAAAGACTTAACAGATACTTAACAAAACAGATGGCAAATAAGCACATGAAGAATTGTTCAGCATCATTAGCCATTAGGGAAATGCAAATTAAAAGCACGACAAGATAACACTGTACAGTTGCTAAAATGATTAAAATTAAAAATACTGACAATACCAATGCTTACTCAACCTTCTTATAAAGTTAAACATATACTCCATCTGACCCAGCAATGCCACACCTGGGCATTTACCCTAGAGACGTGAACATTTAGATTCACACAACAATCCATACATGACTGTTTATAAGGCACTATCCATAATTACAAGGGACTGGCACCAACCCACTGTCCTTCAGTGGGTATACGGCTGAATAAATTATGGAAAATGTACACAATGGAGAGATACTTAACAATGAGAAAGAGCAGACTATTGATATATGGAACACCTTGGATGGATCTCAAAGGCATTACACTGAGTGAAAGAAGCTAGCCTCCAGAGGCTACCTGCTGTATGAGTCCATTCACGTGACACAATCTGAAAGACAAAACTATGGTCACTGAGAATAAAGCAGAGATGGAGGAGGTGTGGCAAGAAAGGGAAAGCCCACGGAAGTTTTGGGGATGACAGAACTGTTCTGTACCCTGATGATGTGACGACCACACAAATGAGGACATGCATTACAATTCATAGAACTGTACACCCCTAAAACACCCCATGTTACTGAAACTAGACAACGATCAGCACTAGTATGACTAGGGAAGTGACTGGGGAAGAGGGCGTTACCAAGTTCTCCTGGCCAGACAGGGAGGCAGGTGAGGCACCTCCGCCGTTTCTGAATCCAAGCTCAAGGCAGAATCATGCTCTCTGAGTCGCCTTTAGACTCTGCGTCTACCAGGCCCACTGATTTCCGTTACACTCGCTTACCAATCTGGCCTCTCTTCTCAATACACAATTCAAAGAAAGTCCTCTTCCTGACCCTCCTCCTGTGTGCCCTGAGGTTTCCAGGAAACAGGCGCTCTAAAACAAGGCAGGGAGAGACCGGAGGTGGAACCCATTCATGCCTCCTCCCGCCCCCCCACACAGGCACTCAGCTAGACCCTCTAAGGAAACAAGGAGAGGGTGGGTGGCTGTTCGGGCTGTGAGCAGAGGAGGAGGGGAGCAGCTGACAGTCCAATCAGACTCATCCGTGAGCGTGTCTGTGGCTATTTCCGTCTGGTGAATAGAGGGCAAGGCGTGGGCCAGGCTGGGCCCGTGGCCATGTATATTTGTGTGTATGTGTGAATACGTATGTATGAGGGCGAGGAGAGCAAGAAGTTTTCCGAGAGAAACCGAGTGGGTGGCTGCCGCTGACGGGGTATATGCAGACAAATACAAAACATGAAGCAAGCGATTACTGCAATCAGACTCATGGGGTGTCTGCCTGCGTCAGCAGCACTGTCTCTGCTCCCCCACACCTGCTGCTGCGGAACTAGCATGCCCTCGGCCTGGGGAGCAGGGCTAGGGCTGGGCCTGTGGGTCGTTCTTTATACTCCTTGGGAAATGAGACCCCCTCCCTTCATAGTGGGAATGCAGTCCCTGAAAACTCTACAGGCAGATTCACTTTTCTGATAAGCAAATGAAGCCACAAGAGGAAGCTGGATTCAAGCCTGTTTTCTGATGCAGGCACTGTCCTTCTGCCTGGCCACTGACCTTCCCTTACACACCTGCCCATTACCCCTCTTCCCATCTCAAGGAGTCTGGCAGGTAGAGGCCCTTGCTTTCATCCTGTTCCTTGTTGGTAGTAAGAGCTATGGGACAAGGAGTTCATTCAGCCCAACCTGGGCAATCAGCAAGTCAGGGAGCAAGAGAACCAGCAGCAGAACCACTGCATCCTGTGGTCAGTGTCCCTGGCTGGTAAGGGATACAGCGGAGATGGGGATCCAGCTTGCATCAGAAAGCCCTTTAGTCAATTTCAGGAGTTTCTAACCTGGGAACATCGCAACCACTTAGGCATTGTTTAAAAGATTACAGACTCGGACTTTCTGGGGTTGGAGGCCTGGAATCTGCGTCTCAAGCACCCTATTCTGATATGGGCTAAAGCTTAGAAACCAACAATCTATTGAGGAGGGATACAGGCCAAGGAGACAGGAGACTGGACGACTAGGTCCAATGTGTAGACACATCATTGACTGTACGGAGAGCTCTAACCCTGCTGGACTCAGTGTTCTCATCTGTTAGATGGGGATGTCAACACTAGTCTCATATACCGCAGGAGTGCAGGCCTGGTTGTGAAGGTATCCTACGGCTGTAAGTGAAGGTTTACACTTTGACCTAGGTGGACATGATTGGAACATCCCACTGGCTCCCGCAATGGGCACTTTCAGACAGAAAGCAGCACAGCTGTTCTCAAGTCAAGTAGAGGAAACACACCGATGGAGACCTACTGTCCCTGAGGCCCAGACACACAGGTCCCATCAGGAGAATGGCGTGGTTCTGTGAGGGGACACACCCTTCACTATGGGGCTTACCCGCAGGGTCTCACAGAGCCGCCAGAGGGGCGGGGGGTGGGGGGGTGGGGGGGGAACCTGAGAAGGCAAATGTAAATGTGAGGTATTATTATCCTCCAAAACCACAGGTCCTCCAGGATGCTGGCCCCTCCCACATGGAAAGAGCAGAGGCTGCGGGAGGAGGAAGACCTCGGTGCAGCGAACTTACACCTATAATGGTCCAAATTACATCATCTGTAACCTTTTTCACAACGGGCGGATTTCAAACGGCTATAATTTATGGATGTTCTTCTGAGAGGAATTAGTCAATATATTTGTTTTCCCTTTGATATATAGCCACAGGAGCGTGTCAGGCATGAGGTTTATTAAGCCTTGCCAATTTTCTACCGCTTCTCAGCGCTATAGATTTTGCTCATGGAGTGGGCTGGTTCCACCCCAACACAGAAAAAAATCACTCAGAATACTGAAACGCCTCCCAGCTCCCTGGGCACAGCGTGCTCTAGGAGAGCAGCGGCAGCCTTGGGAACGAGAGTCCTGGCTCCGGCAGTCGTGGCTGCGGGGGAGTGAGAGGAATGTCACAGTACCAGAGAGGAGGACGCTGCGGGTCGCGTCACGTTGTCTGCGGTGCGTCTGTGGGCTGCAGACTACACAAGGCCTAAGGGGCAGGCACTGCTCCTTCCGCTGTGCGTGGCCTCAGCTACAGATGAAGCAGACCCCTAACGGAAGCAGTCTGGAGGGCGATGGTCAGCCGGAGCCCGGGGGCTCTAGCTTCCTCAGGTGGCCCCAAGTCAGGAAAGGATGAGGTCAACTCTTCCCCTGCCACCCTGAAACAGGGCGTGACTTTCAGAGTTAGCCTGGGGCACCCACAGTTCCCAAGAGAATCCCCGGGGAGAAAGCCCACAGCGGGCCCCCTCGCAGGGTAAAAAGTACCCCGTGGCTGCAGTGGCCTTCAGACTTCAGTAGGCCTCATAACGACACTGGTGTCCGTGCAAATGCAGATGCTCATCTGAGAGGCAGTGGGGGACCCAGACTCTGCATTTTATACAAGAACCTTCCCCAAATCGATTCAAAACCACGACGACCCCCGCTCAGCTTGTCACTGCGGGATGAACCAGGTTTTCCTGCATCTGAGCAGAATGCTGTTTCTTCAGCTGAGGCACGATGAAAGACATGAATGCCAGACAAAAAGCAAGAACCGTCCAATTTCCATGTTATTAGTGTGGGAGATGTGCCCACTGAACATGCCTTCCCCAGCCCCTAAACACCATCAGAGCTGTCACTGACCAAACATCTACGAGGTACAGCTCTCCAAGCTGCTGGTCCTGCAGGCAGGTTCCATTCTAGAAGAAGGTAGACAACTTGACCAAAGGCTCAGGGCTGGTTAGGAGCAAAACCAGCATGTGAGGCAGATCTGTCCAGCTGTGAACCCAGTGCCTTCCTTGCCGTGCACAAGGAAGTGGGCCAGGCACACAACGCCCCAACTCCTTAGAAACTATTTTTAGGTGAGAATCACTGCTTTCCTTTTCCTTTGCTCTCCTTTACCGGGATCTGATGACTTTCTTCTCAGGAAGCCTTTGAACAACATAGCATATTGGCTATTTTGGTCCCAGGAACCAGACTACCTGGGTTCAAAGTTCAGCTCCGCTACTGTCTAGCTTTGTGACATTACACAAGTCACTGAACTTCTCTCAGCCTTTGTTCCTCATCTAGAAATGAAGGTAATCCTTATACCTACCCCCACGGACTCTCTGGCTCACATGAGTTAATATATGCAAAACTCATATTTAGCACTTTAAAAATGTTCCTTATTCTCTCTGTCCTACTACATGTCATTTGGCAGTCATACACTGTCTGCTGTAGGTTGGTAATGGAAAGGACTCATCTAATTTATAATAATTTGGGAGATAAACCAGGACAGGGCTGTGGGAATTTAAATAATTTTGAGAGTGAAAGACACTGAATACAAGCACACATCCCTTTGAGTCAGCAAATTTGGACAGTTCAGATGAGAGGAAGTGGGTGTGGCCGGAGAGGGGCTAGTCCCCAGAAGAAGTCGGTAGACACAGCCTCCACATCTTGCTGGGCCTGAACACAGAGCCAGATGAGCGGACTGGGAGAAGGCAGATGGCCAGGAGCCAGGCTCAGGAAGGGCACACAACATGCGGATGGGACACTTTTGGCACAGGCATCACCAGGGATGGGCAAGGATCAAGGATCAGCGACGACTTAAAAGAAGCCTCATAGCCACATTCTAACTACTGCATCAAAGCAACTGTATCCAAACAACCACATCAGAGCTTTCTACATACACACGCACAGAAATACGCACACGCACAGACGCACACAGACCTGCGTCCATATGCACAGACACACACAGGTACACACACAGACATACATCCGTGTTCGAGCACAGCCTCCTGGGCCTGTCCGACCTGGGTGCTTTCTACAGGCACAGCTGTCTGAATATAAGGAAGTGGGGTAAGTAATCCAAGCTCTGCTGTTAAAATCAAGGATCAGGAAGAATCAACGGACTTCACATTTACACAGAAAACCAGAGGACTCTGAGGCTCCCAGGAGACTGCAAAACAAAAATCCACGTATGCTTTAATCTTATGCATATTGACTCTGCCAGGAGACTGACTGCAGAGGAACCGGATCCACATAGCGGCACCTGGGCACCGGGAGCCAAGGTGGTGTTGACTTATGTTAATGCCTCAAGGTTAAAGCCCCTCCAAGAAGAACTGGAGAGTGCTGGGAGAGAGAAGGAAGGCTGGGGGATGGGGAAAGGCTCACACCCAGCAGGATGCTCGTCTTTTCACAGACCTCCTTTCTCCCATCCAGTCCCTCTGACACACGGGCCTGGCAGCCAGGGCCTCCCTCTGCTGTCACCAAGATTGCAAGAAAGTAAAACGGGGTGATTATGCCCTAGCATCTCTCTCCCCAGCAAGGACATAAAATCCAAGAGGACATGGAGCGCACATGTTTTGCTTACTGCTATACTCCGAGTGCCTAGCATATAGCGGATGTTCAATAAACATAGAAAATTTTAAGTGGTTGAATAAATTAACACTGTTGGATACAGCAAAGGCAGTTATGCCAAAGTTAGCGATCAACATACTCCATAGCTGGGAAGGGTCCTGGCATCTGCAGACAGCTCAGGTGCCAGATTCGAGTCTTGGTCCTATTCTCCCTTCTTTCCCACTCCCCACCCCACCCATTGCAGGGCTCACCTGAGTCTCCCTCCTCACCCAGAGTCTTGCATTATTTCGACACCGAAAGAGAAATCCACAAGATTGTACATCAAATGTGTCAAGCTGGGGCAAAACCCTGTCAAAGGGACACACACCGTAGGGGAGGGAATAATGCCTAAAAAGATGTAGGTGGTCTCCCATCCAAGTACTAACCAGGCCCGACCCTGCTTAGCTTCCGAGATCAGACGAGATCGGGCACTTTCAGGGTGGTATGGCCGTAGACAACAATGTCCTCAGATGTGTACACAGATAAAGGAAGGGCATCAGTAATGGCAGGTATGTATGTAAATATGAAATAGTTCCATCTTTATTTTATAAATCTCTTTTGAAGATAACTGAATGATGAGGTACCCAGGTGGCTCAGTGGGTTAAGCGTCTGCCTCCAGCTCAAGTCATGATCCCAGGGTCATGGAATCGAGTCCTGCTTCAGGCTCCCTGCTCACCTGGGAGTCTACTTCTCCCTCTCCCTCTGCCCCTCACCCCTGCTCATGCCCCCTTTTCTCTCTCTTGCTCTCTCACTCTGGTCTCTCTTCCTCAAATAAATAAAGTCTTTCAAAAAAATTAAAAAATAAAGATAACTGAATGCTTAAATCAAGCATAAAATAACACAATATTATGGGTTTTATGATATATGTAAAAGTAAATATAGAACAATGAGTACAATGGCCAGATGGTAAAATTGGAGTGTACTATTAAAAAGTTTATGCACTGTATGGGAAGTGCTTTCATATTATTCAACATTAGACTATGAAATATCAAAATATATACACTATAACACAAATGTAATCACATAAAAAGGGAGAACATAGCTAATAAGCCAAAAAAAGAAGATAAATGACAAACACCACATCATTTCACTCATATGCAGAATTTAAGAAACAAGGCAATTAAACAAACAAAAAAAAGAGACAACTGAAAAAACAAACTCTTAAATACAGAGAATAAACTGGTGGCTGCCAGAGGGGAGGTGGGGGGCAGAGAGGAAATGGGTAAAAGAGAAAAAGGGGATTGAGGGTATACTTATCTTGATAAGCACTAAGAAAAGTAGAATTGTTGAATCACTATATTGTACACATGAAACTAATATAACTGTGTTAATTATACTTCAATAAAAATAAAATAAATTTTAGGGGCACCTAGGGGGCTCAGTGGGTTAAAGCCTCTGCCTTCGGCTCAGGTGTTGGTCTCAGGGTCCTGGGATCGAGCCCCGCATCGGGCTTTCTGCTGAGCGGGGAGCCTGCTTCCCCCTCTCTCTCTGCTTGCCTCTCTGCCTACTTGTGATCTCTGTCTGTCAAATAAATAGATAAAATCTTTAAAAAAATTAATTTTAAAATTAAAATAAAAGCATTAATTCAAAAGAAGACAGAAGGAAAGGGGGAAAAAGGAAAATATGAGACAAATAGAAAACAAGATAGACTTAGACTTAAACCTCATCATAATAACAACTGCATAACTATAAGTGATACAAGTATCCCAGTTAAAGGGAAGACTGCCAGACTGCTTAAACAAGCAAGAAAACTGTATGCTGCTGCTTACAAGAAATCCATTCTAAATACAAAAACACAAATAATCAAGAAGTAAGTTTATGGGGTTTAAATGCCATGCTAATATGTATCAGAAGAAAGCTAGAATAGAGTGGCTGTATCAATATCAGACAAAGTCAATTTCAGAGCAAATAATATGACCAAAGATACAGGGTTAGATAATACTGATAGAAGAGTCAGTTCATAAGGTGGACACGCATTTTATGTTTGTGCTTCTAATAACAAGAGCTTCAAAATGCATAAAGCAAAACCGGATAGAGGTGCAAGAAGAAATAATAAACTCACTATCATGGACAGAAACTTCTACACAATGCGCTGGGTTGAGGTGGAGACCCATTCAGAGCCCATTGGATCCCAGCTATGAGATCAAGGGACCTGAAGCAAAGGCAGAAAGGGGATGAAAATCAACAAGAGAAATCTGGCCCAAGGGGGAGGGTGTACTCAGGTTAGTGTCGTGGAGGAAGAGTCAACAGACAGAGGACAAACCGTCTTTATCCTTCTTTCATGGCCGTGATGGCTTTTTAACTTCTAGAAGTCTCTCCAAGCAGGGGGCCCCTAAGGGAGCTGTCACTCCAGAAACAAGGTGTGCTTCTTTACTGTCAGGACCTTCTACCCCATGCCTTGCAGCTTCCATTTTTTAACCCAGAAATGGAAACTTTATGTTTTTAGAACTTTTTTTGACATGTCATATAATAAACTGTTCATTTTTTAAATTCTAAAATTTGATACATTTTTATGCCCATAATACTACTACTATAATCATGATAATGAATATATCCATCACCTTCAAAAGCGTTCTCATTCCCCTCCCCAATCCCTTCCTCCCACCCATCCTGCCCCCACCCTCAACTACAGGCAAGCACTGATCTGTTTGCAGTCACTGTAGATTCGGTTACATTTTCTAGAATTTTATGTAAGCAGAGTCATATAGTATGTGTTCCTTTTTTGTCTAGCTCTTACACCTCAGTATAATTTTTTTGATTCATTTCTGTCACTTTGTGTATTGACAATTTGTTTTCTTTTATCGCTAAGCAATATTCCATTGGGTGGTTATAACATAATTGATTTTTAATTCATTTATTTACGGACATTTTGTTTTTGTTTTTTTCCTCCCAATTTGGGGCTATAACAAATAAAGCTGCTGTGCCCATCTGAGTGTAATTCTTTTGAGGACATAGGCTTGTATTTCTCTTGGGTATATAGCAAGGAGTGGGAGAGATAGACCCATATAATTAGGTCCATCTTTTAACTTTTTACCTTCGTTTTCAAAGTAGTTGTATCCATTCTATTTCCACCAGCAGTGACTGAGGGTTCTGGTTCATCAGTATCTTCACTGACACCCAATATGGTCAGGATTTTCTGTTGTTTTGTTTGTTTGTTTTGTGGGGGGTTGGATTTTTGTTTTTAGTCTTAAGCCATTCCAGGGGGCGTGTAGTGGTATCTAACTGGGCTTTGATCTGGCATTTCCTTAAGGGCTGATGATGCTGAGCACCTTTCCATGGGCTTATTTGCCATTCATGTATCTTCTTTTTTAAAGCACTTCTCCATTCTTTTGCCCATTTTTGCACTGGATTCTTGATGTTATTATCAAGTTGTAAGGCAGGATAAGGGGAAAGGAGTAATAAAGGGCTATTTTTTATAAGATGACTACAGAAGGTCTCTCTAGGTAAGTGATATTTCAATAGTAGCTTAAGGGAAGTGAGGAAGTAAGCCCTAAGTGTGCCTGAGAAAGAAGCTTCCCAGCAGGGACCCAGGAGGTCCAAAGGCCCTGAGGCAACAGAGTGCTTAGTGTGTTGAGGACTGGCAAGGAAACTAGTGGGGATAGACCTGAAGACAGAGAGAGAGAAGAAATTGATTAAGAAAATTTGCTTCCCAAAGCAGTAAATGAGACACAGCTTCTTAAAGTACCTACCACACAGTAGACTTTAATTTAAAAAATCCATTTAAACCGAGCGTTTATTCACAAGACTATACCCACTCTATATGTTTTTCATGCATAGCTCCTGGACTGTAGCTTGAAGCAACTCTTTACTGTTCTAGAGACTTTATTCCTTCATGCAGTCCTCCCTCAGGGCCCGTACACACGGTTTCACAGCCTGACCTAGCTGGAGGGGCAGGGGCTTGGAACGGGCAGCGGGGGGAGGATCATTTAATCAAGAATTATTTAAACTGTTTGCTGGACTTCATTTACCACTATGATGGGACATAAAAGTTTAAGGGCTTTCACCAAAAAAATCTATGATCCAGCTCTATACAAGTCCTAATAAATCTGCACAGAGGGAATTTATCATCTCTCAATAAATGTGTCTTTTCTCCAGTATCTTCTGAAAACTTGAAAATCCCAGATATAAATCTCAACATTAGGCTTCCTGTTTCTCTCCTTAGGGGGTGTCAGTGTTTCAGACTCTGACATGGTTGCCTCCAGCAACCCCCCATCTGTCCCCCATATCTCGTGCCATCCACCCCACTCGCACAACTTCTGCTCCTCTTCCTCCCGGGGAGCCCCCAGAGTGCTCTGAAGATACTGCACACATGCAAAGAAAGCCTCTCTGGGTGTCAGGTCCCTCACCTGGGACCACACGACCTGGAAGGCCCCTTCCTGTTCCCGTGACTTCGTGGTTCCCAGACTGGAGCCATGGCTGCTGTCTCTGGAGCCTCCTTGGGTGAGGGCTAAGGGACAAGGAAGTCAAGCGGGCAGGGAATGCAAAAACGCAGACCTTGTTACATGCAACAAACTGTGTGAACCTTGAAACAGGATACTAAGTTAAAGAAGGAAGACCCAAAAGGCCACATAGTATATGATTCCATTTATATGAAATGTCCAGAACAGGCAAATCCATAGAGACAGAAACTAGATTAGTGGTTGCCAGGGGATGGGGGGGAGGAAATCGGGGCTGACTTCTAATGAGAACAGTTTTTTGGGGGGGTGTTGGAAATGTTCTGAAACTAGATAGTGGTAATGGTTGCAAAACAGTGGAAATGCTGAAAACCACTGAACCACTTTAAAACGATGACTTTAATGCTACGTGCTTCATACCTCAATTTTAAAAATACACAGCTCTTAAAGAACTGCAGACCTTGGCAAGGTGAAGGAATCCACTGAGCACAGTGGGCTGAGGACCCGCTTCTGCAGGGATCAAGGAGCTCAGCCAGCTTAGGCAAAGGGCGGAGGCTCCGGCTGACCCACTGCAGGAGAAGGCGCTGCTTGGGCGCCTGCCTGGAATGGAGAGCCTGACCGAGGTCAGCAGGCACATGGCCCAGGAGGCCCAAGTCCAAATCAATCCCAGAGGCAGTGCTTCTCAAGGTGTGATCCTAGGACCACCTGTGTCAGAACTGACTTAGGGCCTTGTTAAAAAAGCAGACCCCAACCCTATCCCAGACTGGCTGAAATGGAGTTTTATTTTTAACAAGCTCTCTAGGTAATTCTTTTTTACACTAAAGTTTGAAAAATATCTTGAGCTAGAGCACTTTTCAAATTCTAAAGGGCATACCCGTCACCTGGAGATCTTATTAAAATGTAGATGATCCCGAGTCAGTGGGTGCGGGTAGGGCCTGAGATTCTGCATCCCTAATAAGCTCTCAGGCCATGCTGATGTGGCCGGTCCATGGCCTCCACTTGGAGTAACAAGGATTAGAGCTGTTTCTTGAACTCGCCTGCCTATCACAATCACCTGAGAACATTTACAAACCACTGAGGCCTGGATCTCATTCTCTGAGATCCTAAATTGGTCTTTGGGGTGGCCTAGCCATCAGAGTTTTTAAAACTTTCCCCCAAGTGATTCTAATATGTAACCATGGGTTCAGACTGATGCAGAAAGAGACTGGTGTTCTGAGCAGGTGTCCAGGCAGATTAAGGCGTGAAAATCCAGGATTTTCCTTAATCTGTCTGGATATGGGTAGGGACAATGGGTAGGGACAATGTCTATGGGTAGGGACAATGCAGACAGGGTAGCAACTGCTTTAGCTCCTGAGCTAGGAATGCAGGAGGAGGCTGGGTCTCACTCTTGGAATCCGCGAGTGTGAACGCAGGGCTAGAATGACTATTTCCAAGCCCAGCAGATGGGAGAAGCAAGGCACTCCTGCCAGTTTCCTGCCCCAGTCCTACGTGGCTCAGAGCCTAGGCCTGAAAGAGGGGTCCATTAGTCGATCCAATTCAAGGAAGCTTCAAGGGCAGAGGCAGGGAATGCCCAATTCTTGGAAAGACCTTATATCCAGGGAACCATATTGCCGGGAAGGTCTTGGACCAGAACATCAGCAGGGTGCCATCTCTTCAACCCATTCACCCCTGCCCTTCCTGCACTGTCCCCCAACAGCAACAGCAAATGGCTTCGACTTGAGAAGCTGGAGAAATAGGGACTTTCACATTTGTCTAGACTTGCATGGGGGAACTCTCAGCGTTTGGGGAAAGACACATATGCCAGAAGGAGGAAAGATGTGGAGAGCAGAGACTTGCAAGGGCTGTTTGCTGGAAAGCCAGAGACAGATGTCCAAAGCAACACAGGCACGTTAGCAAGATTGTGTCGGAGCTGCACAGAGCAGAAACACAGGCCATATTTCAGTGGGAAATAAAAATGTGTCTGTAATTAATGATCCTCTAGGAACACACGGCCCTTATTAATGTAGCAATTTGGAGAAACATAATTCACTAGACGTCAGGCTTGAATTGCCAGGATGGTTTTTCAGCTGGAGGAGTGTTCAGAGAGAGCAAGAAGTGGAGGAGGAGGCAATGGTGATGCATCCCAAGGGTCCCAAAGTTAGGGCCCTAGGAGGGGACGAGTTCTGGGCTGGGACACTGCGTAGAGGTAATCACCTTCTCACCACGCCTACGTGCCCCACCTCCACCCTCCAATCCCAGAGACTGTGTGTGTGGACTGCAGACTGCGTGTGTGGGCTGGTCATACCCAAACTCTCCCCCCTTTGCTAAGTGACCTTGGCCAAGTTGCTCGATATCTCTCTTTGTGCCTCAGTTTGCTCATCTGCAGGAAAAGAGCATAATAATTGTATGTACTCATAGAATTAAATAAAGGGCTTTAGCACAGTGCCTGCACATACTAAGTGCAAAATGGATGGTTTTTATTATCATTGGCAGATTTCATCTGTGCATAAACGGGAGTAAGGACAGCAGCATGAGGGATGACGGGGTTTTCTATAGGAAACCTTTGCTGAGCTATCTGCCCAACCAGTTGTGGGACAGAAAGTCCTGTGACAAAAGAGGAAAGAGCAGAGCATAAGTGGCCTGTGTCCCCATTAGCATACAGATAGGGTTCAATGACAAAAATGCTAGAACTACTAATCAGGGTAAGAGAGTTACCGCGTGGGTGGGACCAGCCAGTGAAGGACAAGCAGTGAGCCACTGAGCTAGCAAGACTGAAGGGCTTGGCTCCTGGGGTCCAACCCCTCCTTTCTTTACTAGTGGTGTGGCCTTGGGCTGGCTAACTGGTGCTTGAACAAACTCGCCCCCACCTGAAAACTCATCACATAGTTTCCAGGGGCCCGTGTCCTTTAACTTCTTAATTAAATTCTGTGGTTAAAGAGAGAACAGTACACAGGATGCGTCAACCTGGGGACGAGAGCGGGGGCTGACACAGTATCAGCGACTCATACATGCTCCCCGGCAGACCCCTGGGTCTACGGCACCTGCGCCCACCTTTGCCACCTTCTTTGCATATGGAATCTCCCTCTACCCTGCTCCAGGCCTGCTCTCTCAGAGAGTCTGAGAGAAGACATCACAGTCCCCTGTCCTACCTTCCCCAGCTGCACCGAGGGGCCCATGTCCTCCCAAATGGCACCAAATTGGACCTCTTCTCCATTGGTTTTAATTTTGCTCTTCTGTATTGTCAGACACTCCTAGTATCTCGGTCCCTTCAGCCTCTAAGCATGTTCAAGTCTGCCTTATCCTAAAACAAATAAACATTCCTTGGTTCTGCTCCTCACCCCCTGCTTCCACTCCCTCCTTTCCCTGGCAGGCAAGCATCGTGAAAAATAATTGGCACTAGCTGTCTCCATTCCTCATTTCCTAATCACTTCTAGAGCCATCACTCTGGCCTCAATCACTACCATTCTATGGGAACCACTCTGACCCCATCCATCATCAACATCCCTATTGCCAACTCCAAGGAGCCTTTCCCATTACTTATCCTAACACTCAGCTGGGTTTAAAAGGTTGGACACTCTCATCTTCTTTAACTCACCTCCTTTGATTTGCATGACACAGGTGCCTCCTGGATCTTCTGCTTCTCTGATTGTTCAAGATGGCTGGACCCTCCCCCGCACCCATACCTTAAATGGCTCACATTGTCTAGGATGCTGCACTTGTCCACTTCTCTCATTTTACAGCCTTTTCTTACCAGATACCATTTCTTCCCATGGTTTTAACTAACACCTAGATGCTTATGGCTTCCAACTTCTATTTCCATCCAAGACCACTCTTCTGAGCTATAAAACCCACCATGGATAGAAGTAAGTTAGAAACCCACATACCCAGGTCTTTGTATGAATTTCCCATAGATATCTCAAACTCAGTGTATCCCAGAAAACCATCCACTAGTATCTCCTCAGCACCACACTCAGCTTTCTCTCCCCTGCTCCCCATACGTGATGGATTACCCCGGGCTGTGCATCACTCACAAGTCCTCCATCCACCCGATCACCAACAATCTTCAAGCCCTGTTGACTTTTCTCATTCGTCAGTCCCTTCCGCAATCCATACTCACTGTCACTTCCTTAGTTCAAGCAAATCTCTTACCGGCAGGTGTCAATAGTCTCTCCTAACTAGCCTTACTGTCTCTCCATCCCTCCCATCCACCTGCCTCGCCACCACAAAAGTGATTGATCTGTATAGCTAACCACAGCTTTCTCCATGCAGAAGCCCTTCGTTGATTTTTCCCAGCTGCAAGATAAATGCCAAGCCCTCTCCTGGTGTATCAGACTTCTCATGACCTGCGTGGTCCTTCCCCTCTCTCCAGCCACATCACTAGCTAAAGGGCTTTCAAGTCCCCAAATGCACTAGGCAATTTCATGTCTCCAAGACCTCTTTTCAGAATACTCTTATCCCTTATCTGCTGGAAGCCTGGGTGAGGGGTCATTTACTTACTGACATTTCTTTCACCCTCTTCTGGATTTGACTCTGGCCTTTCTCATTTATGTAATTTGTCAGCCACTTTCTCATCCAGCCCGATGTCCATCCTTAACCCTCCCCCTGATGACATCCTAGTGAGACATTAGCTCTCAGAAAACTTCAGAGATTTCATTTAGGGAAATGAACACAAAGTATGTGGAAACATTGTGTTTAAGGACTTTCTTTCTTGTAAAATTATATTTATCATAAAGCATTTGTATTTATTCCTCTTATATAGAGGAAACCTAGCCATAACAAATCTATTTGTAAGTAATATAGCTTACTTTTTTGTAGGTAAAAACAAGAAAGCAAGGCTGTATTATTTTTTTTTAATTGGTCATACTTAGAAAAGACAAGGCACAGGGGCCACATACACATCCTGGGGGAAGCTCCTAGAAGTGCATACAGGAAAAGGATCTTGAATTCTAGGGCCTGGAAGAGCAGCACTGCCAGGAGGAAGGGAGAGAGAGAGCTGGGGGAGGGAGGCTGAGGCATCAGCCTGCAGGGGACACAGCTCCAACCAACCATGCTTCCGCACTCAAATATGGGCGGTGTTGCCAACTTCTCTGTAAGTTCAAAAGAAGTGAGATATTTGATTTGTCCTTGTTTTTCTGTTTGTAAGGACACCAAGATCATTGAGTTGAGATCTTTCATCTTTTCTGAGATAAGCAAATAAACCTATAAATTTTCCTCTATGCACTGTTTCAGCCACATCCCATAAATGTCAATATGCCATATTCTCTTTTCTGTCAGTTCAAATTTTTCTAATGTCCCCTGTGGATTCTTTCTTGATCTGTTTGTGATTCAAAAGGTATTCTGTTTAATTTCAAAATATTTGTTGTTGTATCAAATTTCTTTTGATTTTTTTATTTTTAATTTAATTCTGTTGTGGACAGAGAACAACATTGGAATGGTTTCAATATTTTATATTGATTAAGACTTATTTTAAGACCTAGCATATGGTCTTTCCTGGAAAATGTTCCATGTGCTCTTGAAAAGAATGCAAATTCTTCTCTTCTGGGGTGGCATTTTCTATAAATACCAATTAGGTCACATTGGTTGATAAGGTTGTTCAAGTACTCTATATCCTGGCTGATTTTCTAACTGTTTTCTTAAATATTGTTAAGTGTGGGATTGAAATTTCCAACTGTAAGTTTTGAATTGTCTGCTTCTATCAATTCTGTCAGCTTTATATTAATATATTTTGGGCTTTTTGTTAGGTGCCTATATATTTTAACTATTATAGCTTCCCAATACATTAGCCCTTTTATTATTATGAAATGCCCCTCTTGTTCTCTGATAATTTAGAAACTCTTTGATAATAATAAAGCCATTCCAGCTCTCCTATGGCTACTATTTGAATGCTATATCTTTTTTCCATTCTATTAATTTCAAACTAGTTGTGATTTTGAATCTAAATGTGTGTCTTATAGATAGAAAACAGTTGAATCTTGTTTTTTTTTAATCCAATCTGGCAATCTTTGCCTTTTTACTGGACTGTATAGTCCATCCAAATCTGACATAACTATTACACTTGGATTTACATCTGCTGTCTTGCTTTGTTTTCTGTACATCCTGTGTCTTTCTCCCCATTGATTCCCCCTTTATAGCCTTCTTCTGTTTTAAGCAATTTTTTGCTTAATTCCTCTTTTCCTTTACTTTAACTCCAGGTTTGTTTGGGGTTTTTTTTAAAGATTTTATTTATTTATTTGACAGAGAGAAAGAGAGCACACAAGTATGGGGAAGAGCAGGCAGGGGGAGAGGAAGAAGCAGGCTCCCTACTGAGCAGGGAGCCTGACAGAGGATTTTTTTTTTTTTTTTAATTTATTTATTTATTTTTATTTGCTTATTTACAGCATAACAGTGTTCATTGTTTTGGCATCACACCCAGTGCTCCATGCAGTATGTGCCCTCCCTATTACCCACCACCTGGTTCCTCAACCTCCCACCCCACCCCACCCCCTCCCGCCGCCCCTTCATAACCCTCTGGTTGTTTTTCAGAGTCCATAGTCTCTCATGGTTCATCTCCCCTTCCAGTTTCCCTCAACTCCCTCTCCTCTCCATCTCCCCATGTCCTCCATGTTATTTGTTATGCTCCGCAAGTAAGTGAGACCATATGATACTTGACTCTCTCTGCTTGACTTATTTCGCTCAGCATAATTTCTTCCAGTCCTGTCCATGTTGCTACAAAAGTTGGGTATTCGTCCTTTCTGATGGAGGCATAATACTCCATTGTGTATATGGACCACATCTTCCTTATCCATTCATCCGTTGAAGGGCATCTTGGTTCTTTCCACAGTTTGGCGACCGTAGCCATTGCTGCAATAAACATTGGGGTACAAATGGCCCTTCTTTTCACTACATCTGTATCTTTGGGGTAAATACCCAGCAGTGCAATTGCAGGGTCATAGGGAAGCTCTATTTTTAATTTCTTCAGGAATCTCCACACTGTTCTCCAAAGTGGCTGCACTAACTTGCATTCCCACCAACAGTGTAAGAGGGTTCCCCTTTCTCCACATCCTCTCCAGCACACGTTGTTTCCTGTCTTGCTAATTTTGGCTATTCTAACTGGTGTTAGGTGGTATCTCAATGTTGTTTTAATTTGAATCTCCCTGATGGCTAGTGATGATGAACATTTTTTCATGTGTCTGATAGCCATTTGTATGTCTTCGTTGGAGAAGTGTCTATTCATATCTTCTGCCCATTTTTTGATATGATTATCTGTTTTGTGTGTGTTGAGTTTGAGAAGTTCTTTGTAGATCCTGGATATCAACCTTTTGTCTGTACTGTCATTTACAAATATCTTCTCCCATTCCGTGGGTTGCCTCTTTGTTTTGTTGACTGTTTCCTTTGCTGTGCAGAAGCTTTTGATCTTGATGAAGTCCCAAAAGTTCATTTTTGCTTTTGTTTCCTTGGCCTTTGGAGACATATCTTGAAAGAAGTTGCTGTGGCTGATATCGAAGAGGTTACTGCCTATGTTCTCCTCTAGGATTCTGATAGATTCCTGTCTCACGTTGAGGTCTTTTATCCATTTTGAGTTTATCTTTGTGAACGGTGTAAGAGAATGGTCGAGTTTCATTCTTCTACATATCGCTGTCCAGTTTTCCCAGCACCATTTATTGAAGAGACTGTCTTTTTTCCATTGAATATTTTTTCCTGTTTTGTCGAAGATTATTTGACCATAGAGTTGAGGGTCCATATCTGGGCTCTCCACTCTGTTCCACTGGTCTATGTGTCTGTTTTTATGCCAGTACCACGCTGTCTTGGTGATCACAGCTTTGTAGTAAAGCTTGAAATCGGGTAATGTGATGCCGCCAGTTTTGTTTTTGTTTTTCAACATTTCCTTAGCAATTCGGGGTCTCTTCTGACTCCATACAAATTTTAGGATTATTTGCTCCAGCTCTTTGAAAAATATCGGTGGAATTTTGATCGGAATGGCATTAAAAGTATAGATTGCTCTAGGCAGTATAGACATTTTAACAATGTTTATTCTTCCAATCCAAGAGCATGGAACAGTCTTCCATCTTTTTGTGTCTTCTTCAATTTCTTTCATGAGTGTTCTGTAGTTCCTCGAGTACAGGTCCTTTACTTCTTTGGTTAGGTTTATGCCCAGGTATCTTATGGTTCTTGGTGCTATAGTAAATGGAATCGATTCTCTAATTTCCCTTTCTGTATTTTCATTGTTAGTGTATAAGAAAGCCACTGATTTCTGTACATTGACTTTGTATCCTGCCACGTTACTGAATTGCTGTATGAGTTCTAGTAGTTTGGGGGTGGAGTCTTTGGGGTTTTCCATATAAAGAATCATGTCATCCTGACAGAGGATTTGATTCCAGGACCCTGGGATCTTGACCTGAGCCGAAGGCAGATGCCTAACCGACTGAGCTACCCAGGTGCCCCTCCAATAACGACTTTTTTTTTTTAATTTGTTTATTTACAGCATAACAGTGTTCATTGTTTTGGCATCACACCCAGCGCTCCATGCAGTACGTGCCCCCCCTATTACCTACCACCTGGTTCCTCAACCTCCCACCCCCCCACCCTTTCAAAACCCTCTGGTTGTTTTTCAGAGTCCATAGTCTCTCATGGTTCATCTCCCCTTCCAGTTTCTCTCAACTCCCTTCTCCTCTCCATCTCCCCATGTCCTCCATGTTATTTGTTATGCTCCACAAATAAGTGAGACCATATGATACTTGACTCTCTCTGCTTGACTTATTTTGCTCAGCATAATCTCTTCCAGTCCCGTCCATGTTGCTACAAAAGTTGGGTATTCATCCTTTCTGATGGAGGCATAATACTCCATTGTGTATATGGACCACACTTTTTTTTTTTAAGATTTTATTTATTTATTTGACAGACAGAAATCACAAGTAGGCAGAGAGGCAGGCAGAGAGAGGAAGGAAAGCAGGCTCCCTGCTGAGCAGAGAGCCTGATGAGGGGCTCGATCCCAGGACCCTGGGATCATGACCTGAGCTGAAGGCGGTGGCTTAACCCACTGAGCCACCCAGGTGCCCCCAATAATGACTTTTAAATGATATATTGTTCACATATTTTCTCAGTGATTTTTCAGTCAGCTGTATGAATTATAATATGCATTTTAACATACTTCAAGTTACTACTGACATCATTCTGGTAAAATACAGCAAATTTGCTTCAGTATAACTCTACTTCCTCCTCCTCTTCTGTGTTATTATTTTCAACTATATATATATAGAGAGAGAGAGAGAAATGTATATAGAAATATATATATATTCTATTTGTTATGTTATATATATGTTACATTTATATCTGTATATAAACCCAAATACAGCATTGTTAAGTTTTACTTTATGAAACTTTCTGTCTTTTAAGAAAATTAACAGAAGTAAAGGAAATATTTTTATATTTACATATATTTCAAATTTATATATTATTTGTCATTTCTGAGGCTCTTCCTTTCTTCTTGTGGACTTTAGCTATGTCTGGCATCATTTTCTTATAACCCAAAGGACTCCTTTCAGTATGTCTCGTGATGCAGGTCCATGACTTTCAGTCCTGGTATTCTGGGAATGCTTTTATTTTATGTTCAGTTTTGAAATATACTTTCTCTGGGTATAGAACTCTTGATTCAAAATATTTTCCCCACCACTTAGCATATGTAATTTCACTGCCTTCTGGCCAAACTGTTTCTATTGAGAAGTCAGAAGTTCATCATATTCTTGGTCCCCTGTCTGTGAGGAGACATTTTTCACATGTGGTTTTCAAGATTTTTCTCCTTGGCTTTGGTTTTCAACAGTTTGACTGTAAAGTGTTTAGGTGTTTATCTCTTTGAGCTTATTCTACTTGGGGTTCAGTAAATTTCTTTAACCAGTTTATTAACTGTCTTTTACCAAATTTGGTAAATTTGGTAATCCCCAAATTTGGAGAGTTTTGTCCATTATTCAAACATTATTTTGTTCTTTAATCTTCTTCTGTCCTTCTGGGACTCTCATTATATGCATCTGTCTTACGGGTCTCTAGGCTCTGTGCATTTTTTTTTTTTAATTTCTACTGTCCTATGTTTAAACCCACTTTTTAGATCTCCTGCTATCTCCCATATGTTCTTGAGTCTATGGAACTTATTTTTCACTTCAATTATTATACTTTTCAACTCCAGAATTTCTATCCTTTTTTTAACTTCTTATTTCTTTTCTGAGATTCTTTGCTCGTAGAATCATTATCACCATTTTTTCCTTTAGTTTGAAAAACATTTATGAAAGCTACAGTTAAGTCTCTGTTAGATGTCTTACCTGGACCCACTTAAAATTTATTCCTATACACTATTTTGTTTCATTTTTCTGACTCTGAAACACACACTGTTGACTACCAGATCTATTTAGTGGATAGGTTGTAACAACTCTGCTCAGTGTGACCCTAGGCCACTCACTACAGGTTCCTACTGAGCCTGGCACTATCTTTGACTTTCTCAGCCCTGCTCTGGATGGAGGACTGAGTTATTCAAGAAAGGAAGGGGTTACAAGGAACGGGAAAGGAGAAGAGAAAGAGGAAGAGTCCCTTTCCTTATTTGAGCCTCAGTTTCCCATTTGTAAAACAAAACTATAATAGCTCTCTCACAGGTTGTTAAGAGGATCAAAAAGATAATATATTTGACCATTTGAAACATTATAGGAACCTGGGAATGATATTGATACTAATATTTTATTATTGCTTTCTTCCTTCAGCAGTCAGATCATTAACCTCAAAGGTGGTATCTGGGAGGAGAGTCAAAGGTAAGAAAAAAATCAGGAGCAAGCATCTAGAAGAACTAGTCCTTGACAAAGAGAAACGCACAGGAGAAGACAGAAAAAGAAGAAAAAAGCATAGGAGAAAAGGCAACTACAGGGAAAGAACAGAAAGAAGAAAGAAAAAAGAAAAAAGAGAAGTCTTCACAGTTCTCTTTTTCAGTCCAGAAACATAACCCATGGGTCATTATTAGTGCTGTTGACCTTGTAGTAAAACTTTTAAAGATCCCACGGGGCCCTGTGATTTATTCACTCTACTGCTGTTAAACAGAACCATCTGGGAGGCCAGGGCCAGTAGCTACCAGAAAGGGGATGAAACGTTGTCCTGCCTTCCATGGTGGGGTTGTGTCCAGAAAACTGTTTTACTTCGCACATGCCTTTCCTGTCCCACTCTGCTCTGGCTCCCTTACAGAGAGGCTGCCTCCCCGGCTTCCTGTGATTGGCCTCACCCCTGCCGGACCCTGGAGGCCTCACGTGGGTAGCAGAGGTCTGACCAGGGATCCTAGGAAATGCAAGACGAAATGAAACATCACCCCCACTGTGAGGATGCTGTGGGTAGTGGGAGTCACTGTCAGGAGGAGGGGACAAAACAAAAAAATATATATATATATTCTTCATGTGATATGGGGTAGCTACTTTTAGCTCACAGTCCTGTCTCAGTGATGATTCCTAGCAACTATGAACTCCTTTTAACTTTCGGAGAGCACATTCACACTCATTATCTGAGTGTTCAATTATGGATAACATTTCCAAAGATCCCAGGTTTTCTCCAAATAATTTCATCTAGAATATTTGAGTTTTTGTCTTTATATTCTAGAACAAATAATAAAAGTTCATTATATATAACTGGATAACCACTTGTACATGAATCTGGCATAGTATTTTAATGTTCAAGCTTAAATTTGTGTTGATAATAAATAAGAAATACTGTGCTAATTGTTTTCAACTAATGAGAAAAGAATAAATTACGTTTAGTTACCAGAGGCCAAATACTGTCACTCAAAAGAGCTGACGTTAAGGCGACAAGTACCATCGCAACCAACAATTAATTTTTATTTAAAAGATCCATCCCACTTAGTTAATTTTGTTTATTTTAACATTACTGGCTTTGTGGTTCTGTTTGTATTTAATTTACAATTTGATTTGCTTTTATAGTGATATAAAAAGTACAAGCAGGGGCGCCTGGGTGGCTCAGTGGGTTAAGCCTCTGCCTTTGGCTCAGGTCATGATCCCAGGTTCTTGGGATCGAGTCCTGCATCGAGCTCTCTGCTCTACAGGGAGCCTGCTTCCTCCTCTCTCTGCCTGCCTCTCTGCCTACTTGTGATCTCTGTCAAATAAATAAATAAAATCTTAAAAAAAAAAAAAAGTACAAGCAGGGATGCCGGGGTGGCTCAGCTGGTTAAGCATCTGACTCTTGGTTTCGGCTCAGGTCATGATCTCAGGGTCCTGGCATTGATCGAGCCCCACAGGGAGCAGGGGGCTCTATGCTCTGCCCTCAGCAGAGAGCTGGCTTCAGGATTCTCCTTTCCCTCTCTCTCTGCCTCTCCCTTGTTCATTTGCATGCTCACACTCTCTCTAAAACAAATAAAGAAATCTTTAAAAAAATAAAAAGTTTAAGCCCAAGGAGTTTGTGCCTAATTTGTGTGTGTGTGTGTATGTATGTGTGTGTGTGTGTATATATATATATAATATATGTATATATGTATATGTATAATATATAATAAATGTATGTGTGTATATATACACACACATATATATATGTATAATCAAAGTACTTTAAGTCAGTCATGTAGAAAGGAGGGAGTATAAAAGTCTTTTTCTTTTAGAAGTTCTATATTTACTAGAAATCTGGGGGGGAAGGGTGTGTATCATCTCCTTGTTCCTCACCACCACCAACAAGGAAAGTAAGCAGCCAAGATATGACTACTGACTACAACCGATATTCAGAGAGGTTGAATGACAAATTCAAGATGGCACGGCAAGGACGGGTTATTACTCAGGGATCAGACTCCTAAAGCAGCTCACTCACCTGTACCACCCAGCCTTTCTCTAGGCAGAGACCATGGTTTCATAGAATCTGAACATAAGACAAACTGTGGCATCATTTTGTCCTGTCCCCTCCCAGTGTAGGAATCTCTCCTACAAGACTTCTGCCAGATGGTCTATAAGCCTTTACTTAGAAAGCAACAGACACAGGGACCTAACCATCCTCACCATGAAGCCTTTTCCATATAATAATGTGATGAAGCAAAAATGGCACAGAAAATATAGTCAGAGGTCTGTAACTGGAGTCACGATTCTGCCAACAGCAGTGGCTAAGTTAGGAGCCATTATTAAAAGCACTGCACTAATTTATCACTCACAGCAACCTTATTACTCTGTATTAGTTAGTAATTTGGTGCTATTATTACTCACATTTTACAGATGAGGAAACTGAGATACAAAAGGGAAAGTGATTTTCACAAGTTTTTGTTTTTAACTAAGCATTGGAGGGAGGATGCAAACCCAGGCAGTCTGATTGCAGAGACTATGACCATGGCAGCCATGCACATGTGACCTCATGTCTCCTGCAGTACAGAGTGTAACTGATGGATGAACCTGGGGTCCACCACCCAGAGTTAACAAGAGAGCCAGAGACCACAAGCTAGGCCCATTCCAGAGAGACACGGGACTCTTCTGATAGCCAACTTTAATTCAAGACCCTAAAGCCCTACTAATACTTTCTTAGACATGTGCTACAGTCTGAGACTCTTACTATCCAGTTCTCCTTCTTTCCCTCTTTCCTTTGTAGGGGAAGGCCTTGTTGTGGCCTGAATAGTGCCCCCTTTGAATGTCTGTGTCCTAATCCCCAGAACCTGTGAGTATTTACCTTATACGGTATAAGAAACTTTGCATGTGTGCTTAAATTAAGGATTTTGAGATGAGAGATTATCCTGAGTCATCCCAATTGTCCCATGTAATTATCCTTATAAGAGAGAGGCAAAAGGACCAGAAAAGGGACTGTGATAATGGGAACAGAAGTCAGAGTGATGTGACGGTGGCTTTGAGGACTGAAGAGGGCCATGAACCAAGGAATGTAGGCACCTCCTAGAAGCCACAGAAGGCAAGGGACAGATGCTCCTCTGGTGCCTCCAGGAGGAACACAGCCCTGCTAACATTTGGGTTTTAGCCCGTGGAACTTCTGATATCCAGAACTGTAACAGAAGCATTTGTGTTGTTTCAAGCCACAATCTTTGTGGTAATCTGTAATGGCAGCAACAGGAACTGATAGGGACCTGCCTTGTGGTCTGATGGCTTCTTGCCTCCTCATTTCTTCTTCTTCCTTCTTTTCTCTGGCAGGTGTTTCCCCTCAACAAACATCCTGCACATCTCATATTTCAGGGCATCTGCTTTTAGGTGGATCCAAACTGGCACAAATGGTAGGAGAGTGAGGTTTGAGAAGACACGCGACGAGGCGGGGACTTTGAACTGGTTCCCTTCTCTATCCTGAGTAGTGAGTGGTGCAAGGATTAGCTGCAGCCAAAGGGGGTGCCCAGCTGCTAAAGATCCCACTGATGCTGAGCTGGGAAATCACCCTAAGGCAAGGGACCACACTTGCAGGGGGAAACATGATCTGGGAGCGCTATTGCACAAATGATTCAGGTGTTTAAAAATATGTGCAAACTGTGCTGACAAAAATATGCAGTTAGCTGGTTTACTGGTAAGTTGTGTTGATGTTCTGCAAAGGGTTAATGAGAAACAAGTACTTGATGGCTTATGTGCAAGTTCACCCAAACACCCTTCCATTCGGTGGCGGAAAAGCAGAGACACAGCTGAGCAGCTGGCTCCAGCACCAGCCCCATTTGAATCCTCAGACAAAGCCGGTCCGTTACATTAAGGTCAGGATGCCATAGGGGAAAACCCGGGGCTCTGAAACATCTGGATAAGTGTTCCTGAGGATATCAGCTCCAGGAACTCCCCTAAGCCCTCTGAGCATGCAGAGGGGCTTGTTCTGCTCAACAAAGAGGCAGCACTTTCACTGTGATCCAAGATGCTCCAGTGGACTCCTGCCCATAAGGCAGCAGGTGCTTCCCTTGGGAGCTACCCCTCACCTCCTGTCCCAGCTTCTAGATTGATAACTAGGATTAATCT
Organism: Meles meles; assembly: GCF_922984935.1. Classification (NCBI taxonomy): domain Eukaryota; kingdom Metazoa; phylum Chordata; class Mammalia; order Carnivora; family Mustelidae; genus Meles; species Meles meles. Next base: position 167,111,477 of record NC_060067.1, on the reverse strand, counting down.
CCGCATTATACCTGGCTACAGCCACGCTGAACCTACTGAGGGAAGAAAAATATATGTCCCAAAGGTGTTCCAAGAATTAGCTGACAAGTGTCAGCAAGAACCAGAGGGGTAACACTAGGATTGGATTTTAAAGATCTTCATCCAGGGGGTCAGAATTATAAGAATGTATAAGGAAGGATCCATTGACTTGCGGCACTCTCTTGGGAGATAGGATTTAACAAGTTCCCATAGGAGGGTGGGTAAGGAGGGGCTCTTAGAATCCTGGAAAAAAGAAAGTCAACACTGGGAAACTAGGAATGGTCTGAGATACTCTAGCAGATGCTGGGCAAAAAAATAAAGAGGTTGAGGAAAGTGGGCCTGGTGGATTGGATGCATTATTTTTGCGTCATTTAAGACAGAAGAGCCCCCAGAGGACTGTAGTTCATAGACGGTCCTAAAGGAAGCCAAGAGAATTTGACCCACAAGGGAATTGGGGACAGGGATAATAGTGCTCCATGTCCATAGGAGCAATAGAGACAGGCAGTCAGTGAGATGCTGCTCAGCATTAATAACCACAGAAATGATAACAATGGAGGCAGATGCTAATATGAGGTCAGACCACGTACTCAGTTCCCAAACCTGAACCAATATCAAGATCCAGAACCCACTGATTGAAGAGGAAGGACCCTATAGTACTCTGACAACTCCATGCTGCAAGAGGTCCCCGGTCGCTTCCCAAAGGGACCTAAGGACACCTATCTGGGTGAAAGGGAAAGTCAGGATATTTTGAGAATTGCTAGACACTGGGTCTGAGTCAACACTGACATTCAAAGACTCAAAGCATCAATCCGTTCCTCCTTGGAGGTGTCAGGGGAAGAACAAGGTTCCTGCTGAAGTCTGACCCCAGGAGGTCCCCTGAGTCCATGGCCTTGGAATTAACCTGACTGGCATTTGAAATAACCTCCATACTGGATCGTTATCAAAATGGGGAAGGCCAAATGAAAAGCTCTGAAGACGCTCCACTGCTCCATACGCTCCACAATAGTAACTAAAAAGCAATGCTGTGTGAAAAACAAGAACAAAGCTGCGTGCATCACACTTTCTAATTTCAAAATACATTACAAAGTTACAGTAACTAAAGCAGTATGATACCAGTATACAAGAAAGACATATTGACCAACAGAACAGAATAGAGGGCCCAGAAATAAATCCACACATACATGGTCAGCTGATCTGCAACAAGGGTGCCGAGAATATGCTGTAGGGAAGGGGTAGTATCTTCAACAAATGATACTACAAAAATGGCTGTCCACATGGAAAAGAATGAAACTGGACCCCTACCTTACTCCATACACAAAAGTGAACTCACAATGGACTCAACACTTAAATGTTCTATGAAACTATAAAATCTCTAAAAGAAACCATACGGAAAAGAGCATCATGACGTTATGACACTGGTCTTAGCAGTGATTTAATGAATATGAGATCAAAAGCACAGGCAACAAAAGCAAAACTAGAAAAGTGGGATTATATCAAACTAGAAAGCCTCTGCCTAGCAAAGGACGCAATCAAGACAGTGAAAAGCAACTTACAGAATGTAAGCATTTGCAAACCGTATATTTGATAAGTGATTAATTTCCAAAATATATAAGGAAGTCCTAAAATTCACTAGCAAGGAAGGGAGGAAGGGAGGGATGAATGAAGGAAGGAAGGGAGGGATGAAGGAGAAAAAAAAATGTTTTAAATTTAAAATTGGGCAAAGGATCAAAATAGACACTTCTAGAAAGAAGACATGCACTTGGTCAGAAAGTGTATGAAAAGATACTCAATTTTACTAATCATCAGGGCATGCAATTAAAACTATAATGGCATATCCCCTTACACTTATTAGGATGGCTATTACCAAAGGAAAAAAAAGAGTGATGGAGAGAAAGGAAGGAAGGAAGGACAGAAGAAAGGAGGGACGAAAACAAATATTAGTTAAGGGTGTGGAGAAATTAGAACCCTATACGCTGTTAGTAGGAATGCAAAATGGTGCAGCCACTATGGAAAACAGTATGGCGGTGTCTCAAAAAATTAAAAATAGAACTACCATATAATTCAGCAATCCCACTTCTGGGTATTTATCCAAAAGAACTGATATCAGAATCTTGAAGAGCCATTAGCACACCCACATTCATTGCAGTGTTATTCACAATAGCCAAGATGTGAAAACAACCTAAATGTCCATCAAAAGATGAATAAAGAAAATGTGATAGCCACATACAATAGCACATCATTCAGCCTTTAAATGAAGTAAATACTGCAATATGCAATATGAATGAAACTTGAGGACACCCGTCACCTGAGTGAAATGAGCTGGTCACAGAAGGATTAATACTTTATTATTCCACTTACATGAGGTATCTAAAATAATCAAACTCACAGAAACAAATAATAGAATGATCATTTCCAAGGACTGGGAGAAGGAGAAAAAGGGGACTTACCAATAAATGTGTATAAAATTTAAGTTTTGCAAGATGAATAAGTACTACAGGTCTATAGTTATAATATCACACTTATAGATAACAATACACTTACAAGTACACTGAAAAATCTGTCAAGATGGTATATCTCACGTTAAATAGTCCTAATTAATTTTAGAGAGCATCTAGTTGGAGAAATTACTAAGGGCTCTGACAGCCCAGGAAGGAAGGTGTGGTTCCAGGTAAGCCCCTAAGCTCCACTGAGACTCTCGCTAAAGCTGAGGGTGGTTTAGAATGAATGGTGGACGAGGAAGAGGAGGGGATGCCTTTGCAGCCTCCAGGTCAACTAGAGTCCTGGGGCTTTACTTTTCACACTAACCTTTGATGTCTAAGGTCATGCTTCCCATGGGACTAACACCGGTATCCTTGCTGAATGTTACATTGTATAATCTGTGGTAAGTGACAGATTTTCTCAGCACTTCAGTTTCTCTGCCTGAAATGGGAATGATAATGTCAGCTTTCCCTTATCATGGTAGGGGATACAGAGAAGGTTACATGGCATGTGAATGGCCATAGAGAATCAATGGCTGCATTGAAAATCCCTCCTGTGAAACTCTTCACTCAATCTTCCAGGTATGAACAGAGCAAGTCCAACTCCTCTCCTGTAGGTCAGCCTTTTCCATACCTGAAGACGCCACTGCTTCCAGCCACCAGATCAAGCCTTAAGCTTCCACTCTGTTCTTCGACTTCATCCCTCGTCAAGTTGCTCCCCCTTCTCTGTTGCTCCAGTTGTCAGTGTTCTTAGAAAACATGGCACCCATCATGACTCCTCTCACTCCTAGCATAGGCTGATAGGTACAGAAAGTGGATGACCTGCTCCCTCCCGGAAGCTGGCGGATCTCACTTATATTGGAGCCAGGTCTGCATTTGCTTTTTCTTTGTAAGCTCACACTATTGGCTGTATCATCGTCTGTATTTTGTAATGTATTAGTCAGCATGGGCTGCCGTAACGAAATGCTATGGGCCACGTGGCTTAAGCAGGGATATTTCGTTTCTCACAGTTCAGGAGGCTAAGAAGTCTATAGTCAAGCTGTCGACAGGGTTCACTTCCTGTAAGAGCTCTCTTCTTGGCTTACAGAGAGCCACCTTCTCACTGGGTCTTCATTGCTGGAGAAAGCGACCTCTCGAGTCTCTTCACCTTTCAGAAGAGCTATCAGATCAGGGCTTCGTTCTTGTGACCTCATTTAACTTCAATCATCTCCTTAAAGGCCCTATTTTCAATACAGTCACATGGGAGGTGAGGGCTTCAGTTGGCGGGTTGGGCAGGTGGGGCAGAACACAATTCCGCCACAGCATGTAATTAAGCAAAAAAAAATCTTAATCTTTCCCTGGAAGCACCTGACCTACAGGTGACCCCCTTTCTATCCATGTATGATTGATTTGGGGGCATAAAGTTAGCAGAACTTTAGAATCTAAGTTTTCAGTAGCTGACGGTGGGTATCTGCTCTTTACATTTCCCCAATATCCTTTCCATTTAGGGAAGGTCCTTCCCTCACTTCATGAGACTCTTGAGAGACTGTTGTAGCAAACACCAACTAGGTGCTTCCCAGCAGCCTTTGCCCCTTATCCTCTCCCTAAAGTCCTGAAATTTACACACATATCATGCGGTTCTGTGCTTGAGAGGGGTGCAGGCCCTTCATCAGCCTCTAGGGATGAAACCCGACTGCCCTCACTCTATCCCAGCTCTCCCATGCAATGACTCGTTAGGCAACAGGTATATAGTGCAATCCTGACCAACCCGGACCTACGCGACGTGGTAGGACGTCTGCTCAGGGACTCATGGGAAGAGTTCTCCCTGGTGACTTAAAAAAAGAAGGAGAGGGCAAGAGTGAGAGAGAGAGATGAAAGAGAGAAGAGAAGAGAAAAAACTTCCTTTGCAGCTTCAGGGGCTGGCTGTGTGCACATTCACCCATGGACCTGCCTTAGCCATATTAGGACAAAGTTGGGGGAAGGGAAGAGCAGCTAAGCAGAGTAGCCAAATGAAACATTTTTTAAAAGTTTTTATTTAAATTCCAGTTAGTTAAATACACTGTAATATTAGTTTCAGGTGGACAGTAAGTAATTAGATGCTTCCATGCAACACCCTGTGCTCATCACAAGGGCACTCCTTAATCCCTACCACCTACCCAACACGTGCCCCACCCCCTCTCCTCTAGGAACCAGCCATGTGTTCTCTATAGGTAAGAGTCTGTTTCTTGATTTCTTTCTCTCTCTCTCTCTGTTTTTCCCATTTGCTCTTTTTTTTTTTTTTTTTTTTTTGCTTCTTAAATTCCACCTATGAGCGAAATCATATGGATGGAGCTAGGGAGTATTATGCTAAGCAAAATAGGTCAGTCGAACGAAATATTGAGATGGCAGCATGAGTCTCTGATGAAATCACAGAGCCACTGAATTAACCAACTGTAGGGCTGCTCTGCCTGGTGAGTCTTTTAAATGTGAGGTTAAAATGGCCTTGCTATGGAAGCGGACTGCAGGCCCCAGGATTTCCCCCGGTTCCTCACACTTCCAGGGATCAGTTGTTTGGCACTTCCTTTTGTTCCATGGGCTTCCCAGTGCTGCCACCATAAATCCCTTTCCGCTTTTAAGTTTGCTGTGTTGATTTCTGTCTTAGAACGCTGACCGAGGGACTGTTTAGAAGGAAAGGAGGACAAAACAAAGAGACAAATGTGTGCCAAGAGAGGAAAGGACAGCGGCAAACATGTCACTTAGATTAAAAACAAACAACCATTTATGTATACGGAGGTACATTAATTGCTGAAATTGAACTAATGAAAGAGACATAATTAGCTTCGGAAAGCAGAAGAAAGCAAGTTGATCTGCTAATGAGGTCTGAATAGGCCTCTCATTAGCCACATGGCTGGGGACTGGCATGAGGTGGTGGATGTCAAGGAAAACAAGAGGGAACGAACAGGCTGGCAGGCAGATGGGGACCCAGGTGCCCTAGTGCTGCACCCTCCAAGCGAGCTTGTCCCAACAGGAATAGGAAAGCTGCCTAAAGAAGAGATTGCCCAGCAATGGAGGGCAGGCAGAACGAAGGACAGAGGTTTCCCAATTGCCCCTTCTCTTGCCCCTGTGTCCTGCGACCCTCTGCACATGCCTCTCAGGGCGATGTGCCTGGGTGCACCAGCCTCAGAACCACCTGAGGCATTTCCAGTCCCCATCCATACTTACTGAATCAGATCTCTGGGTGTGAGCCCCCACACCTTTGTTTTGTCATACAAGATCCCACCAAAATGTCATTAGGAAACTGATGCAAACCCACATTAACTGGCAGTTTCACAGAAGCCCAAGACAAAAGGGCAATGTTCGAGCCAAATAAGTAAATCTCTAATTTTGAGATCTCAGGCCCTGTGGTTTAAGAATGGAGAAAAACAGATCTGAGGTATATAGTTACATCTCATGGATAAAAACCGTCCAAGAATAAGGATAGCCAAGTACTTTTCTTTTCACTCAGACCAAGTTAGGGATACTTCAATTCTTCAAGCCACTTCCTATTACAGTCTGTCAGAATGACTTGACATTGACTTTTTCTGTCTCCAGAGCCCAGCACAATCCCTGGGACACGATGGAGTCTTATGAGCTCAACAAACACCAACAAACATTTCTAACACTCCCATGCTCAGCACTCTGCTAGATGCTATACACACACCAAATCATTTAATCCTTACAAGCAACTTGTTTACAGATAGAGAAAATAAAGCTCAGAAAGGTTAAGGGCCTTCCTCAAGGTCACACAGCTGGTACAGAGTGGGGGAGCTGGCTCCAGAGTACACTCTCCTCACACTGCTCACCACTGTGCTTCCTCACAGAGCCCTTAGCGTCTCAGAAAAGGCCCTTGAGAAAACAAAACCTTGTTTCCAGTTTTTAATACAGCTGATACTTTCACATTTTTATTGTTGCCGTTTATAATTATAATAAAGTTTATAATTATATTCTTCAAAACATGTGGTTTTTTTTGAAGGTTTTATTTATTCATTTGTCAGGGAGAAAGACCCAGGGAGCAAAAGCAGGGGGAGCAGCAGAGGGAGAAGCAGTCTTCTTGTCTAGCTGGGAGCCCAGTGCAGGGCTCAATGCAGGGCTCGATCCCCGGACCTTGAGGTCATGACCTGAGCCAAAGGCAGATGCCTAACCAACTGACCCACACAGGCAGCCCTCAAAGCACGTTTTAAAAGAGGCAAGGTGTGAAAGGCTGTAGGGCATCATGTTGAAGAGTGTAGATTCTGGAAGAACCTTCATGGGTTTGGATCTGGGCTTCAGCAGTTCCTGTGTAATTTTCTTATGGCTGAGTTCCCTCATACAGTTATAAAGTTGGACCCATGAAAACACACAAAGCATTTAAAACAGAGTTGAGCACTGAGTTAGCAATACTAAATGTTGGTTATTACTGTCATCTAAAGAATAATTGTGAGCCTTCCGAGTTTAAAGTAATTTTACGCAGTATCGATGTCCAACACAACGTGAGAGTGTTGAAACATGGGGCAATTATCCCATGAACACTCATTTTGCCTATCATTACAATACAGTCCACCCATGGGGGAAACTGGGATAGAGCAAAGTGGTATCAACAGTCAGGTTTGGACTATAAGCATGGATAATATGCAGTAATAGAATTTTTCAACCTTCTGGGTTTTTTTTTTAATAAAAATACAGGTTTTAAAAATTGTACCTGATTTTTAAATGTACGTACTAAAATCAGTCTTTGAAAAAATGAATAAAGAATTGTAATCTGATGTTCTTTTCATTGATTTCTGTTACTGTCACGATCTTATCTTCATTTTACCACTGGCCTTCAAATTAGTTTACAGAAACGTATTTTTCTTGACAATATGGAAGACACAACGTAAACCCTAAAACCATACACATTTGCTGCCCTTAAGAATCTTATAATGTAATGCGTGGCGGGGGGGGGCACGTGGAGGGTTGGAAAGGAGTGAGGCTAAAGCAAGAGATAAGACAAGCAGAGGGTAGAATAGAATAAATGATTTAAGAAACTTGTAAACTAAAAGCCTGGTGAGGGAGGAATGATCAATAAAAATTTTAATGGAAAAGCTGTCATTTGGGGCAAGGCTTACAGAGCCTCTTTGGAAGCCAACAGGTGGAGTTGGAAAAGTGCATCCCAGAGGGAGGGAGCAATCTGGGCAGACTGTTTCAGACTCATCCAGAAGCTACAAACTAGTCTTTACAGTTTCCTGCAAGCAGCTGTCCTCTGCCTTGGCCCAGCTGGGGCTGCAGCTAATTAAGGGGATAGCCTTGATGTTCCTTCTGGCTCCTCTGCTCTCTTTGTAAGACTCCATCCTCCTACCTCTCTTGGTCTGGCACTCTTTCTCTCTCTGTCTCTCTCTCTCTCCTCACTGAATCTGGGAATCTGAGTGATACCTCATGACTGATATTCTTTAATAAGACAGAAGAAAATGTCTTCTCCATATTAATAAGAAGGGAAGCATGTTTCCTCCCAAATAGATCTACAACTATTTGAAATGCACATACATGGTTAAGAGTTTCTCTCAGCAGAGAAATTTGTCCCTAGCAATTGGTATCACTTTTCCCCCAAAGTGATGAAGAGATAAACAAAGGAATATATTTCTTCGAGCATCAAAATTTTATGACTATCCTTATTTGCTGTAAAAATAGCATTATGCACTCTGAAAGAAATGTTAAAAGACACATTTTAAAGAGCAAAAACTCCTCCATATACCCACCTGTAACCTTAATATAATCTCACTACCCTAACAAAATCGTTAGTAGGTTTTGGATTCCCTCCCAGTGTCCATCCATATGCATGGATTTCACATAGTTGTAATCATTACTAAAACTGATTTCATGAAGAGTTTTTATCCTTACCAACAACCCAAGCTTAGACATTTTCTAAAAAATTTTATTTATTTATTTGGGAAATGCTCTCTCTGAGAGAGGGCATCCATGCACAAGCAAGGGAGAGGGAAAGATGGAGAGAGAGTAGGACAAGCAGACTCCCCACTGATCAGGAAGCCCCACACAGTCCATCCCAGGTCCCTGAGATCATGACCTGAGCCAAAGTCAGATGCTTAACTGACTGAGCCACCAGGAGCCCCTAAGCTTAAATTTTTTTAAATGACCTTAAAGTAACAAGATGGCTCTGAGTGACAGAGATTCTGAGATTTTTTTGTTTGTTTTTTTTTCTAAACTTCAAACCACACAAAAAACACTGTCCTGGACTTGGAGCAGCCCCACCCGGCCAAACCTGAAAAACCCAGGCTTTGGAGAATGTACTGCAGGAGAATCTGATGATCAGTGACTTTGGAGTTCAGAGCCTACAGGTGAGAGTGGCTTCTCATGAAAAGAGAGAAAAGTTAATCCTGCAGCTAGGGAGGATTTGAGCTGCAGGCCCTAGACAGCTCTGAGGAGAAGAACTTCCTCTTCTCTCTAGGCTGGGGGCAGAATTGAGCCAGTCCCAACACCCTGACAACTTCAAAGGGCTGCTCCTCACCACAAGGAGGCAGGAAGTGTCCTGGCGAGGAGCCAGCTGGAAGAGAGGTTGCCTCTGGGCCCATTCATGGTTGTAATTATTTTATTCTCTGGGGTTTTCTTCCTTCTATTATCCCCAAACTTTTAGTAAAGACCCTTAAAGTTTGCAGCCTGGTCTTGGATATCTGAAATAGTTTCCTAGGTCTGCTCAAACAAGCTGCCACAGACTTGGTAGCCGAAAAGCACTGGAAGTTAGTCTTGACAGTTCAGGGGCCCAGAACTCGGAAAGCAAGGTGTTGGCAGGACCGCGCTTCTTCCAGAGGTCCAGGGAGCGTCCTTCCTTACGTCTCCATCTTGGCTCCAGGTGTTCCTTGGATTGTGTCTCCACGCCTCCACTGTCTCTTCATCTTCACAGTCCAACTCTGTGAGGATCTTTTCCTCTGTTGCTTATAAAAACACTGGTCATTGGGTATATGGCCCACCTGGGTAATGTAGGATGATATAATCTTCAGATCCTTAATTATATTTGCAAGGCATTTTTTTCTAAAACAGATCACATTCACAGGTTCCAGTATTTTATTTTATCTTATTTTATTTTATTTTAGAGGGGTGACCATTCAGGCTGCTGGAGTTGTGGTGTGGAGCATTAAGGCCAGAGAATGTGCCACCTTGGGGGCAAAGTAGACAAGTGGTGATCAGTACCCTCACCCCTACAGCCAGAGGTATGGGACAGCTTCCCCAACATAGGGAACAGCAGAGCACAGTGGAGGCCTCACAGGGGCATCAAAGGTAAAAGGATCAGGGGAGGCAACATAGAACCATGACAAAGGGACCAAGTCCCGGGACCCAGGGACCCGGGATTTCTCAGGAATATCTGCCTGTGAAGGCAGTGGGGCAGCAAGAAACCACTTTGAGGTTCTGGTACTGATTCTTTTTCCATCCAAGATAGTAAAACTTTAGGAAGTATAGATCCATGCCCCCACATACAAACACAAAAATCAATGGTACTCTGGTCTAGCCTCTTCCCATACTCATTGCCTGACAATCAATATCGCTAGTAGAGAATGACACACATGCCAAAGCAAGAAGATGTTTGATGGACACCACCATTTCACAAGTAAGGGTTCTAGCACCAATTCTGATGTGTGTGTGTGTGTGTGTGTGTGTGTGTGTGTGTTTCCCACACCCACTAGCAATTGTCTGGACACCAGGTCGGTATACTGTAATTCAACTCAATTCTGACACTATCTACCTAGAGATAGCATCAGATTCCAGAGACTAAGTGTTCAGTCCTGAAAGACTGTTGCCCCACTTCAGATGCCAAACACAAGGCCAGGTTTGTCCCCTGTACTTCTAACCCAATGGCAACAAATCAGCGGTTCCCACAATCACCTCTTTGGGTTGAATTCATTTTTTAGAGTAGCTCACAGAACTCAGTGAAACATTTCACTATTAGAATGACAGTTTATTATAAAACAATAAACTCAGAAATGGCCAGATGGAAGAGATGTATAGGGCAAGGTATGTGGGAAGGGATACATTGATTCCTAACCCTCTCCAGATGCACAACTTTCCCCCAAATTCCATGTGTTCACCAACTCTGTCTCTAAACCCTGTCCTTTTGGGGTTTTATGAAAGCTTCATTTTATAAGCATAAGTGGTTAAATCATTGGCCACTGGTGATTGAACTCAATCTCCAGTCCCACTTCTCCCCCAGGAGATGAAAGGTAGGATTGAAAGTTCTAAGCCTCTAAGAACATAGTTGGCTCCACTGGCAACCAACCCCCATCCTAGGTGCTTTCCAAAAGTCATCTCATTCGTATAAAACAAGACACATTTATCACTCTCAACCTTTCAAAAATTCCAAGAGGTTAGGAACTCTGTGACAGAAACAAAGACAAAGACCAAATATATATATAATATATATATTATATATAATAAATATATATTTTATTATATAATATATAATAATATATTATAATAATTTATTATATTTAATTTTTATAAAATTAATAAATTTTATAAAAATTAATTTATATAATTTATAATAATACATATATAATAAATATATATGTATTATTATAAATTGCAGTATCACAACAAAATATATCTTGGATTACTGTGTGCACCAAAAGTAGAATAATTAGAAGAGAAGAACCAGGCAATTAAAATTAGTCTAAAAGACATTAAAAAGAGGTTGCAAAGAATAATTTTCAAAAAATTAATAATAGAGCTCTCACACAAATTATAGTGAACACATATTTTAATTCAGATTTATTTAGTTCAGTAAAACCAGCAGAATGATGAAGTTGGTTCAAATGAGAATTTCAGAGATTGGCTATATTTAGTTAGTGGAAGAAATATTGCTGAAATATGATTGCTAAATCAGATTGAAAATTGGGCTTACAGAGAAAAAGGGAAAAGAACCGTAACCTTTCAGGTTATTCTTTTCTATCAAACGAACTAACTTGTATTTATCAATCATCTCAAGTTGACCTGTAGCTCACACAGTATGAGCCTTAATCAGTTATAACTAGTAAGTGAAAGAACACAGTCTCCTAGAAAGTTAGTTCCTGACTGGGACCAGACTATATGCCAGTATAACACTGAACTATGTCTTCGTTCCAAGTTTTGTACACTTATTCTTTTTTTTTTTTTTGTACAATTATTCTTAAAAGAGGTAAAAGGAAACAGCTATATAAAACAAATTTTAAAATGCAAAAAATAGAAAAATGGAAGTATTCAGCATAAAATATGTAAATATTGTTAAATAAACCCAAAGACTGCATTGTGGAAGGAATTCAGCTAAGAATGGAATTTGAGATTTGGAAGACCAGGTTGAGGAAATGTCTCAAAATAATGAGTTACTAATAGAAAATTTAAAAGAAAAGCTAAGAGAAATGTAGGATAGAAATTAGTGTTGATATTTATGTTAGAAAGAAATCCCAAAAAGAGGGATGGACATAAATAGAAAAAATATATATATTTTAATAGTGGGGATGTATTTTCTGGCATTGAAAAAGAATGCATACCTCAGATAGAAAAGACCATAAAGGGCCAAGGAGAGGAAATAAGGAAAAACTACATCTAAACACACCACAGAGAAATATAGGATATATATTTTTAAAGGAGAGAAAATTATAAAAACTTTAAAAAAGAAAGATTTTTAAAGAAATAAGAATTTAATTGATATCATATTTTAAAATACATTTAATATTAATATTTTTTAAATATTAAATAAAAATACTAATAAAAATAAATTCCCATAATTTGAAAATCTAAAAATGCACTTTGTTGGGATGCCTGGGTGGCTCAGTTGGTTAAGCGTCTGCCTTCAGCTCAGGTCACGATCCCAGGGTCCTGGAATTCAGTCCTGCATCGGGGTCCTTGCTCAGTACGGAGCCTGCCTCTCCCTCTCCTTCTGCTTATGCACCCATGCTCTCTGATAAATAAATAAATAAGATCTTTAAAGATAAATAAACAAAAATAAAAAATAAAAATACACTTTGCTGTGTTTAAAAATTAAAGAAAGAATCATAACAAAATTTTCAAATATTCAGAACTGAGTGATAATGGATTATTAATTGATATCACCTAATAATGTGATAATGACAACCAAAACCTGTAGAGTACAGCCAAGGTAGTTCTTCACAGTAAATTTTCTGCTGTAAACTATACTGGAGGATAAAGAAGCTTCAAATTACTGAGTTTATTTTCTTCCATCTTAATGAACAAAACAGTAAACTAAAAAGTAATGCATGGAAGAAAAGAGATGAAAATATGACAAGAAATTAATTAAATGGGATATAAAGACAGAATAGAGCATATCAACAAAGTCAAAGGTGATTTGTTGAGAAATAATAACTGAGAACTTGAGAAACCCCTGCACCCCAACAAAGAGAAAAGAGAAAACATAAATGAAAAATACTATTAAAAAGAACAATCTACAAAAAAAACCATTTCAGACAGAAAGATTAAATGATAAAATAATAACAACAACTATTTGCTAATAATTTTGAAAATTCAGTTTATATTAAGTGTATAAACCCCTATAAAAATAACTTCCTAAACAACTTACAAAGAAACAAAAACGTTAGCTAGTCCTATAACTATTAAAGAAATTGAAGTTGCTTTTTAAAATCTTCCCACAAATAAAATAACTTATACAGTTTTATAGGTGATATTTTTCTGAACTTTTAAGTAATAGACAACCCTAATTTTATGTAAACATTTGCATAAAATAAAAAAAGGAGGCATATTCTCCAGCTTATTTATGAGACCCCAATACTAAGCCAGAGCTCTGATACTAAAACCACACAAAGATGTCCCAGGAAAGGAAAAAAAAAATTATGCTACTCCATTTTGAATATGGATGCAAATGTACTTAAAAAATTAGCAAATTTAATCAAAAAACATCAAAAAGATAATGCACCTTGACCAAATTAGCTTTATTCCAGGTATGTAAGGATGGTTCAATACTTTGAAAATCAAGGAATATAATTATAATTAAGAAATGAATAGGGGACCTCCTGCATGGCTCAGTAGGTTAAGCATCTGCCTTAGCTCAGTCATGATCTTGGAGTCCTGGGATAGAACCCCAGGGGTTGGGTTGGGCTCCCTGCTCAGTGAGGAGTCTGCTCCTCCCTCTCCCTCTCCTTCTGCCTCTCTTCCCTGCTCAGGCTCTCCCTCTCTCTCAAATAAGTAAAATCTTTTTAAAAAATGAAATGAAGTGAATAAGAAAAGCCATATAATTCTTCAATAAATATAGGAAAAGAATTTGATAAAATTCAACAACCATTCTTAGTTCTCATAGTTAATAATAAATAGGATCTTCTTTAGCTCATAAAGAACTTTTATTTTAAAATCTAGGGAAAATACGATCATGTGTCATTTTTATAATTGTAATAATTATAATTACCATTTACATTCCAGATTGCACTGGAAGTCTTTGGCAGTAAAATAAACCAAGAAAAATAAATTAGATTCAAAAGGATTTGCAAATGATAACCTAAAAGAATCTCTAGATAAATTACTAGAGCAAGAGAGTTTAGCAAAGTTGCTGGATATAAGTTCTTTATCTATAATGCATTAGGAAACAATGAGAAAATATAAAAAGAAGACATCATATACAGTAGTACCAGAGGATATCTAAGAATGAATCTAACAAAAGTCATTCAAGACTCTGCAAGGAAAACTTTTAAACTTTTTAAAGAGATATTTTAAAGAATTAAATGAATGGAGAGATTGATAGATTTGAATATGCTAAAATAAAAAACCCTTACTTTTCACAATGTTCTTCAAGGAAAGTGATAAGAATTAAAATAGGGAGAAGATATTAGCATTGCTCAGCTCCAACAAATGATTAACATATGAAATCTATAGACTCTTCAAATCAATGGGAAAACATCAATCTATTAGAAAAATAAACCACAAATAGATATTTCACAGAAGAAATACATAGTCAAAACTATAATAAGATGTTTTTGATCGTAAAAATGAAAACTAAGACCACAGTTTATAGTTATTTAACTGGCAAAAATATTTGAAAGCCTGACAAAATCAAGTATAGAAAAAGACATAGATCCACAGGATTAGATATAAGGGATTGATGCAATAAAGTGATGCAACCACTCTGGATAACAGTTTGGTAATATTTCCTGAATTTAACCAATTATACATTCTATGAACCCACAACTCCACCCTTAATTATATATTCAAAAGAAGTTACTTAGCATGTACAAAAAAGAGACACATATAAGAACATTCATATCATTACTGCTCATCAGGGCAAAACAAACTTGAAACTATCCAAAGGTTCATCAGTGGGAGAATGGATGAGCCCAGTGTAGATGGTCACACAATAGATTATAAGCAATAGAAGTGAATAAAGTATATCAACTTGCAATGGTACACATATATCTGAGCATTTTAACATTAAGTGGAAAAGTAACCCCTTACAATTATATAGATCATGATATTTTCATAGAGCTTAAAATAACTGAAATCAAAGTAAGTTTTTAAAGACTACACATGGGTGAAACAAAAGCAATTTAAAAAGCAAAGCAAGAAAATGATTAATGCAGGACTCAGGATAGGTTTGCCTCAGTTGGGAGAAGCCAGAGATGCATGAGTTGAGGGAACCATATGTTTGGATAGAGGTTATTGCCTATGGCCCAGCTTTCATTGGTGTTGGCGGTTTTGTGAGTGCTCCTTACATTCTTAAAAATAAATAGGGGCTCCTGGGTAGCTCAGTCAGTTAAGTGTTGGACTCAATTTCAGCTCAGGTCATGATCTCAGGGTCATGAGATTGGGCCATTTCAGGCTCCTCACTCAGCAGAGAGACTGCCTAAGATTCTCTGTCTCTCCTCTGCCCCACATTCCCCTTTCTCTCGGAGGGAAAGAAGGAAGGAAGGAAGAAGGCAACTTCGTGTTCCAGTGATGAGAGTGAGTGATGTACTAAAGATATGATTAATCCAATTCTGTGCACCTAAGATCCGTAGAGAGACTAAAAATAGGTGAAAATGGGGGACAAGGTAATTTGATGGAGATACTCTCTGATGGCAGGGAGTTCACTTGTGCAGAGTAAAAAAGAAGATGAAAAAGAAACAGTAAAATGGAATAAAAGAAGTAAGTGAGGTAGAAAGTAAAGAAGTAAATAATAGGTGTGCGGGGGTCTGCCCATCATCTTTGGAGTGACATGATGTTTTGTGTAAGACATTTGTGTGATCCACAATACCGATGAGCCACTCTTGCCTTTCACGGGAGAGCCGGTTAACATGGAAATGCTCTATTCTATTAAAAAGAGATATTGTGAAGTTGAACTCTCTTTCTAGGGCAGCTTCTACTAGAAGGCAGTTGCTAAATGTTTCTAGGTGGGAACCAGCTGTGGGAAAACTATTAATTAGCCCCAGTCATTACATGCAGATTAAGTTGGCTAACTCAATATAGAAAGCAGATAGAGGAGGTGGAGTGATGTGCTCTTGATATGGTAAGAAAAGCATGCAAGGTTTTTATTGTTCCCAGTGGACTGGAGAGGTTTTAGCTAAGAGAAGGCTCAAAGTAGCATCTGACTAGAGAAATGAGACTGGATAGTCCTTGGTTTCAAGAAGAAAAGGCAAGACTATCCCTGAAGAAAGAGGAAAATTGTCTGCCGGAGATGTTTGAAAGACTTCAGTGTCCCAATCTCCTAAAGTCAGCGTGCAGAAATTCATAGAACACTAACAACCATGATAAACTTTGAAGCGAGTTGAAACCATAACATAGGTGGTTATTTAGAAGAAATTACAGTCAGAATTTATGTTTAAATGTACCACATAATTTTTTTCATTAAAAGATTTCTAAGCCATCACAAATTTTCCACCATTAAGATTGAAAAGAGTGACTTTGAACCCCTATATGTCCAAGGACACAGGAGTGGCCAACCACAAGTGAGCTTCTCTTTGCAAGTCGGTTTTTAATCTTAAAAATGTATACAAGTTTGGCATTCTACTATATATATCCAGATTTGGTTCAATAGAAAAATATTTTTAGGGGCGCCTGGATGGCTCAGTGGGTTAAGTCTCTGCCTTCGGCTCAGTTCATGATCTCAGGGTCCTAGGATCGAGCCCCCCATCAGGCTCTCTGCTCAGAAGGGAGCCTGCTTCCCCCTCTCTCTCTGCCTGCCTCTCTGCCTACTTTGTGGTCTCTCTCTCTCTCTCTGTCAAATAAATAAAATCTTTAAATTAAAAAAAAAGAAAGAAAGAAAAATATTTTAAAATACCTTACAATTAAGCAAAAAAATAAATGTTTCCAATATGTCATGCTCATACTAAGGTCTTGCACCCCTGGCTCATTACCATTTGGAGAAGAATCGCTCTAATTATCCTTCTTTTGTTTCAAGTTTTCCATATATATTTCTGACATGTACTTGGAAATTCAAAACCATAATTTTTAAGAGTTTCAGAAACCTAGAAATGGACTCTCCAGTTTATTGATGTGCCCACTACTTTTCTTAGTTATAAAATGGGGACACTCAGACCTACCTGTGGCAGAAACGTTCCCCTTCTCTTGAAGACATAACTTGACCGCATTTCCCAGCTCCCCCGACCAGTGGGTGTGGCCACACAGCTGCATTCTGGCCAAGGAAGTGGTGCCTCTCCCCCTCTGGGGCGGCGCTGGGGCGGCGCTGGGGCGGCGCTGGGGCGGCGCTGGGGCGGCGCTGGGGCGGCGCTGGGGCGGCGCTGGGGCGGCGCTGGGGCGGGGCTGGGGCGGGGCTGGGGCGGGGCTGGGGCGGGGCTGGGGCGGGGCTGGGGCGGGGCTGGGGCGGGGCTGGGGCGGGGCTGGGGCGGGGCTGGGGCGGGGCTGGGGCGGGGCTGGGGCGGGGCTGGGGCGGGGCTGGGGCGGGGCTGGGGCGGGGCTGGGCCTGGACGGATACAAAAGCTCAAAAACCCTTAGTGATGGCTCTTCTCTCCCTTCCACACCCAGGGCCATTTGGGTGGACAATGCGCGATTCTCATCAGCCTGTGACCTTGAGTGCAGAGAAAGCCTCCTGACCCTGAGCTCCACACACTGGGCTTTCCCTGTGCAAGAAATAAAGCCGTGGAGATATCCAAGTTTATCTATTCCAGAACATTAAGCATTATATGAACTAATAAATACCTCCTGAAAACGCAGCAAGGAGTGAGATAATTCACATTAAGTAATTAACACCAAGACTATCATGGAACGTGTGCTCCTGTCAGTTTGAGGCCACAGGACCCTGGAACTACGCTGCCATCCCCCATCAATCTATTTCTTAAATTGCAGGGTAAAGTTAACCACAGATAACAAAGTCACGGAATCAAGCTGTCACAAATTGGCCTCCACGTTCCTAAGGCATCGAGTGTGTATATCGACAAGAAAAAACAGGGAGAAATAAAAGGGAGGAGAATGTAACCCGAGTCAGAAAATCATATTCAAATGTATTTGCGAACCTAGTTTGGGCCCAAAAGAAGAGTGAGAAAGAGAAGGGACTTTTGCTGATATCTATTATATGCCAGTTGAAAAATAAGCAGTTCACACTGGTTGTCTCATTTCTTCTCCAGAATAATCCTGCAGGTACATATTATTTTCTTCATTTACAATTAAGAACCGATGCTCCAAGAAACAAGATCTCACAGTTTATGAGCAGCAGACCTGGATTCAAACATGAGTTGGTCTGGTTCAATGTTCTTGCTCTTTCGATGTAAGATGTAAGCATTTAACCTTTCAACGCCTCCATTCTCTGCTGAAGGTAAGCCAACCCCTCGAGCCTGCCTGCGATGAAACAAGTCATTAAGGGAAGAGTTAAGTGCGATGCAAACATAGAGGACACTTAAAATGGGCTCTCCAAAATGAAAGCTCAGATGGAGGCCACTTTCAAGGGGGCCTCGTTTGAATGTCCAGCTGGGGGAGAAGAAAGGCTTTAGAGGAAGCCCCTTTCTGCTGGGCTTGCAAATCTTCAGGTTCCTGAATTCCAGAGCAGGAATTCAGAGGAGAAAACAAGGTTTTAGACTGCAGCCTCTGGCTTTTCCAATTGTGCAATGAAGCTATGCTATCTAGCCTCACTCCCGGGTTTTCAATTAATCAGCAATCATGAATTTAACAACTAAAATCCATTTGCTATTTAAGTTGCCTGCTGGCCAGGTCATCTCCCCTCCCCTGTCTGACAGCAAACTCCCCCCACTGTGCCAAGGAGACATTGGGTAGTAGGGTCCTTTCCCCTGCCCTCCACTGCTACCCCTGGCTAAAAGGAATGCCCAGTGGACAGGTAAAGAAGCTGTCTGGGAGGTAACGCCTCAAAATACTAAGTCACAGATGGAAATTGCTACTTGGGGCACATCCTTTGATTTTTGCTTCTAAGTGAAAGCTCATGACACGTCCCAGCCATATTATCTGTCCTCCCTTGGCAGCTGTTATATAAAGTAAGGGCATTACACTTGGGCCAGGAAGAACTTTAAAGAACAGACTGTTGTTTAGAAGCAGTTTGACAGGGGCGTCTGGGTGGCTCAGTTGGTTAAGCCGCTGCCTTTGGCTCAGGTCATGATCCCAGGGTCTTGGGATCGAGTCCCGCATCAGGCTCCTTGCTCAGTGGGGAGCTTGCTTCTCTCTCTGCCTCTGCCTGCCTCTTTGCCTGCTTCTCTCCTGCTTGTTCTCTCTCTCTCTCTCTGATAAATAAATAAAATCTTTAAAAAAAAAAAAGGGCAGGTTGACCTTGGAAATTTAGTACCTCTCTCTGTTTTTGCTCATCTGGAAAATGGAACTAATAGGACTGATCCTGGCGTCACAGTGAAGAGTTAATGAATGGGATAGGAACTCTTCAGTGTCTTATCCTCCACCGAGCATGGGGAGACTGTGCCATGAAGAGCTTGAGTGGCCGATGTTCAAAATACACTGAAGGGGATAGGAAGAAAGGGGTCTACTGGCAGACAGTGCCTGGAAAGTGAAGGGGACAGAAGAGGTGCCTGGCTGGGGAGCGGAGATGCTCATTGAAGGAAAGGAAGGAACAGGGTTGGAGAATGAGATGTAAGAAAGTGGAGAATGAAATAGGCAGAGGGAAGTGATGTTGGGCCTTTACCCTGTCCTGTGGTCAGCTTCTGCACCACCGGCAGATTACAGATACACAAACGGCCTGGACTGCAGATGATGGGCGGAGAGAAGGGCCACACAACTCTCCAAAACTCATGTGAAGACTGAGTAGTTTGCTTCTTTTCTTTTCTTTTCTTTTTTGGCAAAAGTGCCTGACAGTTTCCGCCCCCTGGCCAACCTCCCTTTGTCTAGCCTGTGCAGAGAAATGTAATCAACAAGCTTTAGGAAGTAGTGGGGAGCTCTGGACACCTGCAGCCCAGGCCATTCACCTTAACATAACACTGCCCCCAGCCACCTTGATTTAGGAAGGAAAGAAACCAGATATGAATTCATGTCCCCGGGAGAGAGCAGGGTCTTGGAACACCTGCCAAAGCACAGGAAGCGTCAGATCACTGAGCCTCAGACTCAGATTTCTGAGTCAGAACCATCGGCTGCAGAAGGGAAGGTTTGGGGGATTTGATTCTAAAAAGAATGAGGCTACAGGACAACTCTGAAACCCAATCAGGGGCTGGGAGTCAGTGAGGAAGACCCAGGGCTGCTTGCCAGCTGGGAGAATACCGGTAGGTCGGACCAGGAAAGTGCACAGTGATCGTGGGAGGTGGTTACCTTCGCTGCCAGTGACACTACGCCCGATGCTGGGTTAAGGACCATTGTCCAGGGACAGCACACTTTGGCTGCCTCCTCCCTGCTGCTGGGAGAGGTTATAAGTTACAAAGACTATCTTACTGAAGTCAGATTGCCCTCTGTGGACCTCTAACTCAGGCTGTAGGTTATCTGCTTCAGGATTTACCAAGCTTGAAATGGGGAATCAATTTTTTTAAAAACCATCTCCCCCAAGAAACATAGTTCAGATACCAGGGACATCAGAGGAAGAGATATCATGGTGGGGCAGGGGGGAAGCAGACTTAACAGCCTCGTGTCTCAAGCCTACAGATAGGTATCCAAGAATACTGGCCTTCATTCACTCATTCGATAAATATGTATGAGTATCTCCTTCATGACAGTTTTTCCACATAAAGGCTTATGAAAGAAAGAGACAAATTTCCTGTCCTCAGAGATCCAGGAAAGCAAGTATTAAGCCAGGAATCACACAAGATTGTGAGTGGCTGCCCAAGCACATGGTCTCCAGAAAGCGATGGTATGCCACAAGAGGTAGGACAAGGAAGCGTTCCTAAAAGTCCTGTAGCACAAACTCTCATTCCCCAAATACGGAAAGTAAGTCTGCAGAAGGGGAACTTGGTGAGTATTATTTCATTTGGTTGTGAAAGGATGAAGGTTCTCCCAGGTATGATCACCTGGCCGGCCTCAGTCCCTGACAGCTAAAGGAGATGGAAACTTTTGAGTCTGAGTCCTGTCTCTTCCACAAAACCATCACAAATGACCTCAGCCTTAAACAGTTCCTCCTTTCTCTGCACTGAAAGCTCCTGATTGTACGGGCTACCCAGATCTAATAAACCATATTCTGGCCAAAGTTCCCTATCTCCTGCCAACCTTAGGAGCTATAGTTACTCAACCCCCAGATGTAGTCTTACATCCCCACAGAAGAGGAAATTAATATCATTCTTAGAGAGGCAAACTGTGAGAACCATTCCATCCTCGTCCCAGAAATCTTTGAGGTAATCTTGCTGCTGGACCCACATTCAAACTCCGGACCTCTACTCCGCAGAGACTGGGCTCCAGCTTTTGCTCTTTTACATCATATCTCATTTCTCATAACCCAGGACTGGGTTCTGCTGATCCCCTGGGATTACTTCTGAGTTGGACTGTGGGCTAGGTTTCCTCTCTCTGAACTTCCACGTCCCAGAGTATGGTTAGGTTTTGTTGCTGCCTGCCCTCCCCTGAGCAGGTCATTGGTCTCTAGCCCTGCACCAAGGATCAGCCCTCTGAGCCTTGTCGCCATAGGTGCCCCATCTCAATCTCTGCTTGGATATCTGGTTATATATCTCACACATCGCCTGCCTCTCCCCTCCTGCCTCTAATCTGTCAGTTTCAGATCACTTTCGCATTTGTAATTCTCTCTAGTTGGAGACCCCCAGCTAACACCAGCCCTCCTTGGAGTCTCAGTTCTAGATCCTTAGGAACCTGCCCCTCTGGGACAAGGCTGCCTCCTGGTCCCTGTGTTCCTCTGAGGACCCCACATATAGTCGATTCTCAGTGGTCTTTGAGTGGTGGACAGGTCCTTCCGATGGGGTTCCTGAGGCAAGGGCACAGTGAATGACCTGGCCAACCTCTCACTACGTGTTGACAGAACAGGTAGCAGAGCATCCATGTCTCCTGTGCCTGCTTAGCCTGGACCGTCCTCGACTCCTATCTGGGTCAAGGCTCATGCCATCGATGTCAATTCTTAGCTGCTCTCATCTCAGGAGTTTGGGAGTCACGGGGACATCGCCAATGCGTCGGAGGAATAAAAAAATCAGTAACAGTGCTCAGGCTGAGCATTTTCCACCCATATTTCTACTACATCCCACTCTCCCTCCTGTTTTTCTTCTCATCTCCTCCCTCTTCCACCCCACCACTTGCGAGGAAGAAAATAATAACACCTAGGAAGGCTAATTCTAAGTTTGTGCGACCCAGTGTGCATCCGGGTCCACCTTCAGCCCTGTTATTTTCTCCTGTGTCTGGCTTTGACAGGACTGATGACATTTACGCTTTCCAAAAGCTTCAATAAGAGCCACTTTAGCTGCAATCACCTCTACCTAATTTCTCCAGTCAATTTTTTTGGCTTAAATCACACAACAGAACTAAGGCCTGAGCTGTTCTGACAACTTGTCACCAAATAGGGCTCAGCCCAAATGGGCTCTCTTGAAAACCAAGGACAAAAGGGAAAAAATGGACTAAGTGGCCTAAAAATGAAGTGGAATGGCTGGAGGAAGAGAGGAGATTGGCATGAGTCAATTTGGTAAAGTTCTAGAACAGGTAACTCAATACTGTTTGGGGCCCAGAGCAAACAGAAATTGTTCCTATTTCTGTAGACAGGAAGTAACAGGGTCTGGGACTGGAGGAGGCCAGTCACCCCTTTGCCCATGGGAGCCTTCATCCCAGGGAGGGAAGGTGGCTCGGCCTGACAGCTCTCCAGCAACTGGGGTAGAACCCCTCAGGGAAGGGATGAACACCGTTCTTTCCGTATGACTCTAGATAGAAATATTAGTGTCCTGGTGAAACTGGGGCCCAGATGTTTTGCCCGAAGCTGCCCAATGACTCAGCATGAAGGAAGAAGGACACTAGATGAAATATTGCATCCATTGTTTATATAAGTGTGTCTATTAAAGATATGTTTATATTTTATACATCTGTAAATGCTTATATATAAATACACATACATACACACACAACTTCATTTTTTTAAAGATTTTATTTATTTATTTGATAGAGAGAGAGATCACAAGTAGGCAGAGAGGCAGGCAGAGACAGAGGGGAAGCAGGCTCCCTGCTGAGCAGAGAGCCCAGTGCGGGGCTCTATCCCAGGACGCTGAGATCATGACCTGGGCAGAAGGCAGAGGCCTAACCCATTGAGCCACCCAGGCGACCCCATAACTTCAAAATCTAAGCACTCATCTCAATTAATTTTCACAAGATAAACTCACTCATAGAACCACAACCCAAACTAAGGTTAAAAAAATCCAGTAAGTTCCACTTAGCTCCCTCTAGGTCACTAATTCTCCTAAATGTATCATCATCCTGAATTCTAAAACTATGGCTTAGTTTTGCTTATTTCTGTACTTTATGTAAGTGGAATAATAAGTAAATGTGCTTTTCTACATCGAATCCATGTGTTTGGGTATGGCAATAAGCCATTCATTTTCGTTGCTGTACAGCGTTCCATTGTCCATCACAGATGGCTTCCCTGGCACACTTGACAGACACCTGAGTTATTTCCAGTTTGGGCTCTTGTAAGCAATGCTACTACGAAGGTTCTCCATGTCTTGGTGCATGTGAGTATTCACTTCTGCTTGGCTACGTCCCTGCGGGAAGAACTTCAGTTCCCATGTGTGCCTACGGTTGGCTTCTGAAGATGCCACCCACCAACTTTCCAAAGTGTTTGTACCACTTGACCCTCTCGTCAGTGCAAGAGTTGCAGTCACTCCACTTTCTCACCAGCACTCCCTGTCAGCCTCTCTGGATCGAATGTGGTTTTACCTTGTGTTTCTCTGATATCTAAAGGTGTGCACCTCTTTATTTGTTACAGACTAGACACCTTTGTTAAGGCTTCTGCTCTTGATTTTCCTAATGAGTTTTCTGTGTTTCCTCCTTGATTCACAGGATTTCTTTATACATTCTGAAGACAAGTCCCCTGTTGGTTATACGCACCAGACAGAAAGTGTGACATACCACTGACCAGTCTCAGCTCCTCATTCTTTCCCTCATCTGCCTTCCAGCTTTGCTTGAGGCCTGATGTCACTCACCTCATTGTCTCTCCTTTCAGCCTAGGCTCCCACAAACATTTCTCACTCTGTGTCACTCCCATGTGGTCTGGGTGCTAGTACCTGAAATTCCCCTCCCAGAAGCACTGCAGCTATCAGCAGACAGATGCACGCTCACCCAGTCCTCGTGCGCCAGTCTTGGGCTGCACACCAACCTTAACACAGCCCCAAGTCACCCGTGACTGTGACCTCGGAAGGGACCAGGGTTTAGTTGTGGAGGTGAGCTCTGTGTGGGGGTATGCAGAATACTTCCATCCTCTCTGAAGCATGACGATAGCACGGAGGACTAGTATCACTATCAGTGGGAGGGCTTTTTCAGAATCAAACAGCAAACACCTGAGAAAAGATCCTCCTGTATAGAGCATTTGTTTTTATCAGTGAAAAGGTTGATGGTCTGGCCAGAAGTCAGGCGTCCAGGATCCTGTCTCATCACTGCCTAGAGTGACCAGCCTATTTTGCTTTGCCTGGGATGGTCCCAATTTTAGCTCTGAAAGTCCTGCTCTCTGGGAAAGCCCCTCAGTGAGAGGGCAATTGTTCACCCAGTCACTGTCTCTAAATAGCTGTGTGTTTTGGAGAAAACTACTTTCCTACTCTGAGCTACAAAACTTTCATCTATAAATTGAATTGGGAATAAGATAGTAGATCTTTGGTTTTCTTTCCATATCTGACTTCTTCTTGTTGTAGTTGTTGTTCTAGGATCTTCTAGTAATATACAATCAAAAGAAAGACACAAAAATTCCTTGATGGAAGTGGGTGTATGCCCATCTCTGTGTTAACACTTCCCAAAGAATAATGGCTACCAAGTACTGAGTGCCATAGTCTGCTACGCATTGTGCTATCTGTTCCATGTTCACAATTCCCTTTAACCCTTGTGACATCCCTAGGCTAGAAGCATTACTGGCACCATTTCACTTGTGTATGTGGAAATAGAGGCTCAGAGAGTTGGGGCACTGGGCTCAACATAACACAATTTGTCAACAACAGGTCCCCAGTTTGCCTCTTTCCAGATTCTCCGAGCTTAACCTTAGCATGTCACACCAGTTCATGTCTAATTGCTCTGGGCTTTCAAGTCATCACCTGTGAAATGATGCTATTTACTTCCTGTCCTATGCCTGTCCCAGGACAAGGTGCTTTCATGTATACTGTCTCATCTGATAACCACCTTACAGGGTTATCATGCAATCAAGGAAGAGCCTTGAAAAATTAAAAACTTCCTCTAAACAAAAGAGATTGTTGTTAATAATGCCTGGAGAAAGCCAGAGCATGCTCACATGGTTTGGACAACTAGGATGTGGCAGGTCTGAACAAATGCTTCCTCTCTCAAATGAGCTTTCTAAATTTGATGTTCCATGTGCCTAAAGAGACCAGAAACTCATCTAGAAAGAGAAAAGAAGATATGAGAACAAAAGAGAAAGCAAGAGTCAGGGGACCCAACAACCAATTTCCAAGAGTCTATTCCTATCAGCATGAGAATTGACTGGAAACATTACGATCTGGACATTTATACTCTGTTTTCCAGACTATTCTCTCATTTCAAACGGCATGAAACTCTGTATCAGACCATGTCTGAATATGGAGATTAGAGTCTAGTCATTGAAAGGCTAAACAAACCTTGGTCCAGATAGCAAGAAACAGAAAACAAGAAATACCAAAAACAACAAAAATCAGGCAATAATACTACAAGAAGGGGGGGGAGGTCGGGGGGAACCAGCAGAGGGGCTACACATGGTCCAGGACAGGTCCATGCCCAAGCTGTGGACTATGAGAGGACTCCAAGAACCTCCTCTTGGGGTCCTTATGAAACCACAGACCTTTGTCCACAGAAAAATGTACAAATGTAAAACCATATTCATAGAACATTCCATATGACACAGGGGGTCCAGAGACCCAAAGCCTATCCCCAGGACCTCTAGCCATTACCAAGCCCTCACTTTTAGGGAAGGAAACTAGAAAGGTATGGTGGCTTCTCAAGATCAGCAAGATGGTGGGTGGCAGTCTCAAAAGGGCCCTCCAGGTTTCCTGTCTCTAAACTAGAACTATTCTTATGGAAGGGGGTGGAAGAAATGCCCATCTTTAAGGTCAGACTGCATCTCTTGTACTCACTGCACATGCAATAAACTGTCCTCAGCCTTGCTGTCCATATTGGAAGGTTCACTATGCCCCCAGTGTTCCCACAAAGAAGGGCATGTGTTTCTGGGTGATTCTTCATCTTGAAGATATCTCCATTAGGGTTCAGGGACTGGACTTCCTTAGGAAGGGACACTGAGCTTCCTCTCCCAAAGCTAGCAGAGTTTCTTAAGTCCTTTCATGAAGATAAAAGTTAGGAACAAACAGCAAATTCCAGAAATGGCACTGTTCATGATTTGAAATCTGTATTTCCATCATTTGTCCTGGCTCCAAGCATGGATGCTTTCCATACTCCTGGAGTCCATGTGGGGACAAGGGCGTGGGGTGCTGGCCCTTTACCCAAAGGATCTCTTGAGAACCCCTCCCCTTAATGTCTGCCTAGGTGGAGGGTGGGATGCATATGAATTGCCGTGCTAGCTATCCCAGGGGGGCAGATGCAGGGGGGATGCCAGCTGGCGGTTATCCTGAGAGTTCACATCCATAGCAGGCCCAGTGGGGGTGAGTTCCAGAGGGAAACCTTCCATCTTCATTCCAGGTTCCCTGCCTGGCTTAGCAGGAGCTTCTAACCACCCCTCAGCAGCTGGTTGATGTCCAAATGGCGATGAGCTCAGATATAGCCTAGGCCGTGGGTGACTGTTAATTTTATTATTACTCTTAACCTTGAGCATAATCCTTGGAAAGTTTCACATACTTTCCTCAATTCCCGCATCACCCCTGTGGCGGCTTCTTCCTCATACTGCCTAGCTCTCAGTTCCCTCCTCCTTTCACTTCCTTTCCCTCTTTTCACCCCTTCACACGGCTGTTCAATTAATTTACTCCCAGAAAACAAAATCCACTGTCGGGAGCTTTCGCTTTCGAAGGTTGGTTCCCTGCAGTCTTACAACTACTCCTAACAGCAGTGCATCAAGAGAAAGTCATTAGGAAGGAGAGGCAATGCTCTGCACACTCCCTCGTGGCTGTGTGCTTGTGTTCTTAGCTGGTTCTGCAGAGCAGTTAACCAGCAGGGGAGGCAGAAACAGAGAGGCCAGGGAGAGAAGGAAGGACAGGCTCTGCCCCAGAGAATGGTATATGCCTGGGGAAGAGGAGCTCCGAGGTCTGGGTGCCCGATTCCAGAGAATACAGCCGTGGGAATACAGTCCTGGGAAAACGCGCGCATTCAAGTGGAATTCATCCCTCTTAATGCAAGCTTGCATCTCCGTTACTTGCTGTTAAAAACACAGGCGTGCCTCGTTTTACTGTACTTCACTTTGTTGCACTTCATAGACATTGCATGTTTTACAAAGTAAAGGTTTGTGACAACCCAGCATTGAGCAAATCTATCGGAGCCCTGTTTCCAGCGCTGTTTCACACTTTGTGTCTCTGTGTCAGATTTTGGTAGTTCTCACAATACTTCAAACTTTTTCATTATTATTATATTTGAATTGCTGCAATCTCATGATAAAACTTGAACGGATGAGGAGTTGCTTCTTAGGGATAAGCGAACAAAGTGGCTTCTTGAGATGGAATCTGCTCCCAGTGAAGAGGCTGTGAATTGTCGAGATGACAACAAAGGATTTAGAACATTATATAAACTTGGCTGATAAAGCAGGAGCAGAATTTGAGAGGAGTGACTCCAGTTTTGAAAAATGGGTAGAATGCTATCAAACAGCATTGTGTGCTACAGAGAAATTGTTTATGGAAGGAAGAGTCGATCGACACGGCAAACTTCATTGCTGTCTTTTAAGAAATTGCCACAGCCACCCTGACCTTCAGGAACCACCAACCTGATCAGTCAGTGGCCATCAACATCGAGGCAAGACCCTCCACTGGCAATAAGATTATGACTGCTGAGAGCCCAGATGATGGTTAGCACTATGTTGTTTTTTTTTTTTTAACATTTTATTTATTTGTTTGAGACAGAGAGAGATCTTGCACATGCACAAGCAGGGGGAGGGGCAGAGGGAGAGGGAGAAGCAGACTCCCCACTGAACGTGGAGCCCAAAGTGGGGCTCGATCCCAGGACCCTGAGATCATGACCTGAAGTGAAGGCAGACACTTAACTGACTGAGCCAACCAGGCACCCCAGCAATACATATTTAAATAAATAAATATATAGATAAATAAATTTCTAGCAATAAAGCTTTTTATTTATATACATTTTTAAATACATAATGCAATTGCATGCATAATAGACTACAGTATAGTGTAAGCATAGCTTTTACATGCGCTGGGAAACTAAACAATTCATTTGACCTGTTTTATTGTGAAATTCCCATTACTGCAATGGTTCAGATCCAAACCTGCAATATCTCCTCGGTGTGTCTGTAGACACTTGATTAGTTGGTTGGTTGACCAGCTGGCTGCTAGTTGGTTGACAGGTGCACAGGTTGGTCGGTTTTAGGTCAAAGCTTATCTTTGAGCTTACAAGGTCACAGACAGGCCACCACAACTCTTACCTTGACAGCCTCATCATTTCTATTCTCTGCTTTCTGCTCAAAATTTAGCACAAAGAAAACCCTTCAAATCATCACAGCTTACTCATGGCATCAAGGACTTCATTGTGATATCTGGTGGCTCTCCACTGCCCTACCTGGGAAGGAGTAGCTTATATGGCAGCCCTTTGGGGAGAGCTCTGGGCCTCCTCCAGTTCACTGGACCCCACGTCACATGCCTCATCTTCTCCATGTCCTCTGTACCGTCTTGCCATGGATAAGCTCCTGTGTCTTTTCTTTTTAAATGTTGTTATTGTCTTTAACAAACAAATGTTTATTATCTTTAACAAATCTTTATATAAGGCTTACTATACACCAGATAATATCCTAAGTATTTTAAGGATTAACTGATTTAATTCTCATGCCAACCCTCATTGTGCAGATAGGGAAACCGAGGCAGACGTAGTTGAAGTAACTGAGTCACACAGCCACACGTGTCGGGGCCAGGATTCTAACTCAGGCAAACTCCTTTCCCAAGTCCATGCCCTCAGCCGTGATGCTGTGATGCTTTTCTCCTGCTGTGGAGACGGCCATCCCCATCCCAGGACTCAGGTGTCTCTCACTAGCGTCCCTACCTCTTCGCTCCCCATTTACACCTCACTTGCTGCCATAATGCTCTGTCATGAGATCCGTTTTATCCTGCTGATTTTGCCTGGAATTCCTGGCTCTGAAATGAACATAAACTGTCCACTTGCACGTGTCCCAGGCTTCTTGTGTCGTTGCTCCCGGGCTATACCCCCAGGGCAGATGGTGACAGAGGTACCTGGATGTGTGCAAGAGCAAGGCCCATAGACCTGCAGGGATGTCATTGGCCCTGCCTAGGATCTAGCCTCACGACCTTCTAAAGACCTACCCCCTCCAATCCAGCCACCAGCAGAGTCTGTCTCTTCCAGTTCCTCTAAACCCAACCTGCACATGCTTCATTGCACTGGACCTGTATTCTCATATGCCCTACAGCCCAAACTCCAGCTCTCCCTGCCCATCTCTGTTCTCCAGCTCCTCAGATTAGCCTGCTAGAGGCAGACAGTATCAGTGACTGACCTTGACCTCTCTCCCTACACATGAGATTTAGGGGGCTCAGCTAGACCCCTTCACATGTGGGGCCTTGTTCCTCTCATTCAGGTGCTAAAGCTTGAATGGCCCCTCTGCTAGCCCATACTCAATCTGGGCGAGGCCTCTCCAATTTAAGCGTAATTAAAAACACCCCATTTTCTAGCCTTCACTAAGCTACTGTCTGCTTCTCTTCCAAAATCTGCATCTCATTTGTTACCAGTACTTTCTCCCTTTGGGTCCCTTCAGCCTTCCAGAGCCTATTAAAACAGCCACGTCTGCCTTATTTATAGGAGGTTAGGTTACAATATATGCAATTCCCTTTCTTTCATGTCTTGGGCAATTTATTCTTCGTCTTCAGCATGTCACATGCCTCTTGTCCTTCTCCAGCATTCCTTTGTTTTACCACACCGGGGTTTAAATTTGGCGTGGAGACTGCCCCCAGTCATCTTCTATTACTCAGGTTTGGTGGGCGAGCAGGAAAAGGGATCCCCTGTTTCTGACTTGGAAACTGGGTACATGATGGAACGGGGCCCTCGCAGAGGAAAAACAACGCAAAGCGGTGACATCAGAAAGCCAGTGACTGTGGGCTGGGGACGAGCAGCCCTCGGACGGGGCTGGGGGCCTTACACTGGTTTTCGGATCCCCCTCCATCATGCCCATCTTAGAAACTAGCGCCTTCAGACACTAAATGCGGCAGAATAAAGGAAGGATGAAAGGGAGGGGGAGCAATAGGAAAGGAGCAAGAAATAAAAGTGAATTTTATGGCACGTTGAGAGTAAATAAACCTCTTCTTTAGCTGTCTGGGGAATTGGCCAAGAAAAGTTGAGCCTGAGTTAAAAAGTGACAATCCTATCTTCTAATTAGGAGCCTCAGCAATCATAATTATACTGATAGCAGAATACATGGCATCTCTATATATTCGGTTTTCGATCCACTTTGACTAGTATGGGTAAATTAGTAGGGTAAACTCTGACATGCACAAGTTTACCCTAATCTGATCCTCGCAAGACTAAACAGCTAATGTGGCCTGGAGCTCCTTGAGGCTCAGATGCTCATTCCCCTGCATCACAAAGGCCGAGCCAGAGAGGCACACCCGGGTTCTGTTCTGTGCTCTCAGGGTGGTCCAAAAAGGCCCGAAGACAGGCATGGGCAGGACTTCGGTACCCTGGAAGGCCAAGTTGGCCTTGGCCCTGACTGCATGACTGCTTCAAGTGCCCTTGTGGAAGAAAAACCTCGTAATCTGCTCCTGGAGTTCAGGGTTCTAAAGTAAGCTCTTCCAAAGAGATGCGACCTTGGAGTTATATTAAGTGACAGTTTGAGCTCACTTTTTTTTTTCTTTTTGATCCTGATAAGAGAAAGAGAGAAGAATATTAAAGTCACATTGACAGCTGAGAATACAGACTCTGGAGCTAGACCACTTGGGTTTGAATCCTTCCTATAACACCTCCTAACTGTGTGAATTCAGGCAAATTCCTTAACCTCTCTGGGCCTGTTTCTTAATCTGTAAAATGGAGTTGATCATAATGCCCTACTCATTGGGTTTGTTGTGAGGATTAAATGTTACGTGTAAATACCTGAAACAGAACTCGGCATGTTGCAAGTGTTCCGTAAGTGGAAGTGGTGTTAATCTAATTTTCATTCTTATTACATAAAATACACGTTTTTACACAGGGAGAGAATGCGATTTGGAAAAAAACACCTTGAACAATAAGAACATTTCTAAAGCACGTTGAGACATGGTATCAGCTGGTTATTGCCACGTAACAAACCACCCCCAAACTCAGGTCGATAACCCTCTTTTTTTTTTTTTTCTCAGACATCTGTGAGCTAACTGTTATAAACTGAGGATCTCTCCTTTAAGCTCTGGATCTGGCTGACCTTGGCTCTTTGCTGTGGTGTAGACTCAGCACTTCCTGTGGTGGGAAGAAGCCGCAGAAACATGCACTTCTCTTAAGGGATAGGCCCAGAACTGGTGCACTGGTACTTCTACTCATATTCCTCTGGCCAAAGCACGTGATAAGATCAGCTCAAAGTCAAGAGGTGGTAAATTCGCTGCATAGCTAGCTGGATTGGGAAAACTTCAGATGACATTGCAAGGATGTGGTTACAGGGAGCAGTGAAGAAGCAGGACCGATAATCCAGTCCACTACAAAAGGGCATACTCATGTCATTCCCTCTGTGCTCCTCCCAATATTTGTTTTTTTTTAGTGGTCTCATAGCTTTCCATCCTTCCCAGACACACCAGCCACTTATAGACATTAATTTAAAGGCCACTACCAGACGTTGATTTGAAGGATGGAGACTGGATTTGTTCTTTGAAATTTGGGCACCTCTGAGAGTCAGAGCTACACTGTGGCCCTTGACAAAAGTCCAGATCCTGAGGGTCTCTGCAGCCTACAGAGCATTCCCTGGTGGGTCAGGGCCAACTCCCACCCCAAGAAGGCCATGGTTTAGAATGTCCAGAAAGGGGGCTGGGACAATGTGCCCATGGCACCCTGTGCTTGGACAGGAGCCCTCCCATAGCTGGCCCTTCCCAAGAAACATTTGACCTCCAGCTAAGGGCTCGGCCCCATTTTGAGGACAAAGTACAGTTAATAGCTTTGAAAATGCACAGCTGGAATAAAAATTGTTTCCAAAGTGGGTTCTTCAAATTTTAGATAAAAGCAATTGCCTGTGAAAGCTTTAGTCAATCGAGCCAAGCTGAAGGCAATGAGACAACTTAATGCAGCTACGATAGAGAGTCAGGAACAAGCATAGGGAAAGGTCAAGGGGACTGTGTGTGTCTGGGAGCAAACAATATCCATCTGTGTTTTGTTTTATTTATTTATTTATTTATTTGACAGAGAGAGATCACAAGTAGACAGAGAGGCAGGCAGAGACAGAGCGAGGGAAGCAGGCTCGCTGCTGAGCAGAGAGCCCGATGTGGGACTCGATCCCAGGACCCTGAGATCATGACCTGAGCCGAAGGCAGCAGCTTAACCCACTGAGCCACCCAGGTGCCCTATCCATCTGTGTTTACCAGCAGAAGACAAGAAAGAGCTCAAGGGATAGAGATAATGGCTCCCCTCCTTCAGTTTGGTCCCACAGCACATGTGCCAGAAAGGGGCTTGATGGTAAGCTCTAGACATGGCTTGGTGGAGATGTCCCCCTGCCTGCCCTCGGATGCCACACTGCCCTGCTCGAAACCTGCCACGTCCCTCGGTGTCAACAAAACAGAATCCAGCCTGGTACCCAGTGCAATGCCTTCATTCATTTTAACCTTTATTCAGGGGCTTTGAGAGTAAGACAGATTCTTTTCCTTCAAGAAGCTCAGTCCCTCTTCTAGAAGACAGATAGGCAAATCAACCCTTCAAAACAACTTGTTTGTTGTGATAAAGTCTTGTTCCTGGTGCTGTGGGAGACTGGAGGAGAAGCACCTGGCCAAAGCAAGATGGGCAGGTCCGGCAGGAAATACTAGAGTTGCCTGGTCGAGGGAGGAACTGGGGAGCAGTCTAGAAAAGAGAACAATGCCAGCAAGTTGAGACACTTGAGAATTGTAGGTAAATGTCTACTGGTAGGATAAAAGCTGTGTTGGATGAGAAGAGAGATGAGACTGGAGGGACAGGCAGTGCCTAGTCAGGAAAAACTCAACTGCAACCCCTACAAAAGATGTTAATCCCTCCTCCTCTGTCCCCTCTCTAATTCTCACAGAAGGATCCCCTATTTCCAATCATCTTCTGATTCCCCAACCAGCACTCAGGTTCCTTACACCTTCCTGGCACAAAGAGTATTCACTCCAGGGGTGAGTCCACTATCCACTTCCAGCAGCCATGTCTCCAGGACACCCTCTGCCCTGTGCCTTGAACTGGAATCAGTTTGAAGAAATCTGCATGTCCCATTAGACTGTGAGCTCCTTGCCAGTCTCAACCAAATGCAACATCTGGCCCATAGAGGGGGTCAGATGACTAAAAGGAGGAATAAATGGTTGGTGAAAGAACAAAACAATGAAGGAGAACTTTCTCCAGCAATGTAAGATAATAGCAATGGAAATTTTACATCAAATGTCATTGGATGAAAAACTACATTCTTGCTGATAAGGGTATAAAAACACCTCATTACAGAGATGGATCCTGAAAGAAGCAGGAAATGGAGGCTTAGGGGAAAGAAGCCCTTAAAGGGTAGGCTGTCAAGAAGAAGATTGTTTATTCACATTTGTATCCTGTGGGCGGGTGACACATATACATTCAATGAGTGGTTATTTTATCTCAAGCATGACGGTATTCTGCCTGTACAAACATTCCTATAGGAGATATGGCATTTTTACCATTTTGCCCATGAGGAAACCAAGGTACAGAGAGGTTAGGGAAGTAAAGAGGAAAATGGATGGAGGAAGAAGAGGGGCCGGGTACCAATTCAGCCAGCAGACTCCAGCATTTGCCATCCTTGCCTCGTAGCTACACAGCTATGCTGTTATACACATGCACACATGCACACGTATACACACACACAATTGAGAAATGGCAGGACCTGCCCAAAATGCAGGTTATCCTTAGGATAATGCCAGCAGAGGCATAGGTATATATGGAGATAAAAGAATATGAATGGACATAATAATCATCTTATGAAGACAGATATTAGGATCCCAAAGACCTTGAACACCAATCATGTTCCATCAAGGTCACCCCTCATTTTGACAGTCACAACAGAAATTTCTAGGCAGAGAACAAGGTCAGCCAAGTTCTAGTCTATAACTGCGAGGGTTGAGCTCAAGCTCAGCCCCTTGTGTCTTAGTTGGACCACACGATGAACTCCTTTTGCCTAGACCAAAGGCAGTCCTCCATCCATCTCATCTGTATCTGCCTCTCTAAGACTGACAAGTATGTAGGAAGAGTAAGCCATCCAGGGAAAGCAAGAGCCAGAAAGGTTCACCCCACTGGCAGGGTCTCTCCATAGACCTTGGGCACAGACCTGGCTGCTGAGGTCTCTTCTCCAGACCAGATTGCCTCATGCACTGGTCTTCTTAACATCCTGTGATATAATTTATCTGAATGCCAAAAATATCTCTCATATATATTTGGTCTTTATACACAGTTCCTGAAAATACTTGAGAGCCATAAAGGTGAAATGGGTCTCTTGTGATTAATGAAGGTGACTTTTGGACCCCACCTCTAGGTAAGGTGGTTGTCAGGAGGACCAATCATGTTATTAGAAGGTTAGAATTTTCAGCCCCACCTGGCATTCGGGAGAGAGGGCTAGAGGTTTGATCAATGGCCAAGGGTCAATGATTTAATCCATTAGGCCCATATAATGAAGCCTCCATGAAAACCCAAAAGGATAAGGTTCCAGGTTGGCGAGCACACAGAGATGCAGGAGGAATGGTCCACCTGGAGAGAGCATGGAGGCTCCACACCCCTTCCCCAGACTCACTCTTGTTTTCTTCATCTGCCTGTTTATTTGTATCCTTTATCATTTCCTTTAGTGAACTGGTAAATGTGTCTCTCTGAATTCTATGAGTTTCTCTAAAAAATTAATCGAACCTAAAGATGAGGTCTTTGGAACCTCCAATCTGTAGCCAGTTGGTCAGAAACACAGGGAACAGCCTGGGGCTTGTGACTGGCGTCTGAAATGGCAAGGATTCGGGAGAGTATTGTGGAATTGAACCTTTATCCTGCAGAATCTGATGCTGTCTCCAGATAGATAGTAGTATCAGAACTGAGTTGAATTCTCAAATTCTCTTCTGGTGCCAAAGAATTACGTGGTGTTGTGGGAGGGGGACATTGGGTCTGGGAACCTTAAAAGATATCCCTACCTGGGCAGTTAAGAGGCAACTCACATTAAATGAGCCTACACCTAAAGGTAAGACCTACTCTGCAAACCAGATCTTCTTCCTGTGCTCCCTCTTTCAGGGAATGCCACCACTGCCCTACAAATTGTACAAACCAAAATATGAGAATCCTCCTTGACACCCACCTTTCCCCCACACCCCAGAACCTGCTCATCAGCAAGTTATGTCAAAATTACCCCAAACAGCACTTTGCCCCATTTCCACTGTTGTCACTTAAGCTATGTTCACTTCTCACCACCTTTGGAGGTCTCCAAAACCAGCACCATATGTCACATTGAATTCAAAATGCCCTGAGGGAAGGAGGAGTGCACGACTTTGCAGTTATGGCAATGTCCTGCTCTCACCCTCCTGATATGCTGTGGTGTTGGTGTGCTTGGTTCACCATGGTATTTTCTTAGTTGGTATTAGAATCTTCCTGATCATGGGAAGTGACCCTTTTTACCACACAGAGATTAGCACTGGCCCAAGCGCATAGGATCATCTAACTCGGTAATGTTTCTTTTTTTTACAAAAAGGCATGTGCTTCCAATTTGCTGATCTTCTGTGATGCCATGTGGCTATTGATCATATGGTTCCTGCAGTTTAAAATATAAACACACTGAATCAACCTCCTTCAAAGTTTAATGTTTTGGGAATGAGTGAGAGAAACTATTTTTGAAGAAATTTGTGCTAAGGAGAGAGCATCTTGAAATGATATTTGAAAATGTTAATATTATTATATGATTTTGTTGCCAAAAATATGTGGTTTATTTCTAAAATTTTTCATGTACACAAACAATAAAAAATTGAAAATAAACTATGCTAGTCATTAAAATTGAGCATTTAATTTTTTAATCCACTCATTAAAATTACAAAAATGCAACACTTTTTTATTCATTTTAAAGAACAATTGACTAGACATCAAGAAAATCAAAATTTATTAAACAAATCTCAACAAAAACCTTCATATATTTGGTGGATAGGACTAAAATAATGAGTATCATATTTTAATAAAAGCGGCTAATGATGTCTTTTTTGTATTCCGATCCACATATTGTTACAAAATGAAATTTCCAGCAATAAACAGACAATAAAAGTGAATATTGAAATATGTAAGTGATGAATCACTAAATTCTACTCCTGAAAACAATATTATACTATATGTTAACCAACTAGAATTTAAATAAAAATTTGAAAAAAAGAACCTGTACTTAAAAATTAAATTTTTCTATTACAAAATGATACACATAGATTCAACAAACACTATGAAGTGCATCCAATCATATTTTTGAATCACTTACACATAAAATGAAATAAAAATATTTAAGTATTATTTCATCTTTAGTTTCATCTATTAGTTTCTATTACCTATATGCATGTATCTCTTTATAGGCACATGATATATTAGTTACTTTTTAGAAATGAATAAAGAGATATATATTTGGGGTAATATGCTCAATGTCATCCTCTATGGGAGTTTGTAATCTAACAACACAGAGACCACCGACCTGGAGCACTGGGCGTTCTCCTGGGGTTCCCCACACCCACCACTCCAATCCCCTCCCCATCCCACAACCTGACTCATCCATTCAAACTTGTCTCTAATTATCGCCCTCAGGACACAGACCCACATCTCTCACTGTCTGTGGTCACCCCTTTAAGGCGGTGTTCCCTGGACCTGGAATGGTCCTCTCATTCCTCTCTGATGAAAGAGCGCTGGAAAGGTTCCTTGTTCTGCTACCGTTACCATTTCCAACCACCACACGATGCTGCTCCCGTAGACTAATGCAGCACAAAGCAAAAGGTATGTGATCACAGAGCTGCTTGACCCGGGCTCCACCACAGCAGAGCGGGGAGCCCAGGACCACAGTCTTGCTCTCAGGCTCAGCAGTGGGTCTGTGAACACAAGCATGTTGTAAACACTCCAGGGATAGTGACATACCAACTTTATCCATCAGTGTACCCACAAAGCACAGCACAGTG
Organism: Meles meles; assembly: GCF_922984935.1. NCBI lineage: Eukaryota > Metazoa > Chordata > Mammalia > Carnivora > Mustelidae > Meles > Meles meles. The sequence continues at coordinate 167,074,087 of NC_060067.1, read as the reverse complement.
CCTGGCGTATTCAGTGAATATGCAGTCAGTATTTGTTGAATAAATCAACCACTTTGTGGAAACGTAAGGTCCACGGGGGCTTCCACCACTGACCACATGTGTGTCAAAACATCCTTCCTTCTGTGACAGGCCTAGGCCCAGCCTTGACTCCTGTTTTTTCATTTTATTTCATTTCAAGGCATGTGTGGCCCTTCCTAAACCCTATAACATACCCAGCAGTGCTTCCTAGGTCCACTTGCCATTAGCAGTTTCCATCCCTTCCCCTCTCCCTGGACCCTGCAGCTCCTTACGCAAATCAAACCACTGTCAACTTTGATAGCCAGGGAATTGATCAAATTACCCAAAGTTCTATAATTCCAAGGTAAGGAAGGCCTACTAGTCTTTGCAAAACCAGTAGAGCTGCTCAAGTAATGCTTAGCTAACTGAAGAAGGTAAGTTTTACCCTGATAACTTTAGAGCTGATCTCAGACCCGGGGGTTGGGTGAGCATGCAGACCCTCCCTGGAAGCTATTGTCAACCTGTGCAGCCCACCAGCCACATGGAGCCAGGCTGTGGTTGGGACGGTCAGTCCATGGGAGCACAGCTCTTCACTGGCAGTGTCACAAGGCCTTGCTGGCTATGAGGCTTCCTAGAGGATCCAGAGTAACTTTTGAGAGTAACAGGAAGGTACACAGCAAGAGAGGAACAAAACAGCAGCCACCAGGAAAACAAGCTGAATATTCTTTCGCTATCAAAACCTAAGTGATACAGCAGCTCCAGCCACAGAACACACCAGACTACAGACCCATGGGCTGACCAGTCCATGGGTTTACTAAAGCTGGAAAGTGAAGACCACATGGGAGACTAGGCCAAGTTCTACAGCGAGAAGAAATGGCCTTTCCCGAGATGTCTCCTGCCACCACAAAGATTGGGATCTGGTAAGGATACACCTAGAATGGGTCTAAACTGTGGAAAAAACCAAGATGCCCTTCAACATCTATATGTGATAGATGATTCATCGATATGAATGGATAAAGAAGATGTGGTCCATATACACTATGGAGTACTACGCCTCCATCAGAAAGGATGAATACCCAACTTTTGTATCAACATGGGACTGGTAGAGATTATGCTGAGTGAAATAAGTCAAGCAGAGAGAGTCAGTTATGGTTTCACTTACTAGTGGAGCATAAGGAATAACACAGAGGACATGGGGAGATAGAGAGGAGAAGGGAGTTGGGGGAAATTGGAGGGGGAGATGAACCATGAGAGACTGTGAACTCTGAGGAACTAACTGAGGGTTTTGGAGGGGAAGGAGGTGGGAGGTTGGGTGAGCCTGGTGATGGATATTATGGAGGGCATGTATTGCATGGAGCATTGGGTGTGGTGCATAAACAATGAATTCTGGAACATTGAAAAGAAATTTAAAAAAATAAAGACAGGATGAATGAAAATCAGTGAATATGTAGAATTATAGAAAAACTGGAGATATGGACAGCCTGGCTAGAGAAGCAAGCCCCTCCCAAGGTCTTAATGTGCCATCCTGGGGATAGAATAAATAAAATATCAATGGCTGTGGGTAAGATTAATGGATTTCTAAGCTTGGGAATGGCCAGGAATTGGTTTCTTTATGTAAGGCTGGGTATTCCTACTATGGAACATTTTCTGTTAATTTAACTTCTAAATATAGCTGTGTGGTAAGATCTTTTTTTTTTTTTTCCCATAGTTCAGATATTCCCCAGGAGTGCTTGGAAAGGGGGAGGAGGTGTGCCAAATGGCAAAACTCCATAAAACTAATTACCTGGGAAATTTTGTGGGGAAAATGCATTGTGATACAGGTGTTACATGTAGTTTATAAGTCAGGACAAACCCTGCATTTATGAGCCATAAATGAAAATATTGAATATGCAATGTCCATTAGCCTTGCGGCTCCACAGTCTGAATCACTTGCTAAATGTGCCCTTAACGCATGAGTGCTACCATCTATGGTGATTAGACCACCAGCCCCACCTCCGCTCCATCCTGAGTCACTGGCCTCCTTTCAGTGTGCATTTCACTAGGGATTTCGGTTCTGTCCCTGGTCCAGGTCGGAGTGCATCTTCTAGACCTCCCCTGAAGCATCCCAGTCTGGCGTCTAGCCACCCTGGGCTCAGGCTCGGGGTTCCGGGCTACCTGTTCATCCCTGACATCCTCCAACACTGACTCTATTGATTTTCTTCTCCCTCTCCATAAAGATGAGAGTACAGAACAAATGAAAGGGATGATATAAATATGTATTAGCCATATGATGAGAAATAAGAACATGTGTTCAAATATATTTCTAAGCCCTCCTTCTGCATCGTCACTGTCAGTCAATGCCCTTGCTCCGTATCTCGCAAAGAACCCTGAAGTGGCAAGGAGAGAGGCCTTCCCCAAGTTCCACAATGTCATACACACAACTGCAGGCATCAGGTTACCCAGTACCCCCCACCCGCCTGCCCTCTGTAAGTAGACTGGTTGTTCTTGGAGCTCAGCTTAGTGTCTGTGCTTCTGCACTGAGCCCCATCCATCCTCAGTGACTTGAGGACAATGGTCTGGCGCCCTCCCCCTTTCTCTCCTACATCATCAAACTTTTCCTCTCCAATGCATTATTCCCATAGATATATATGTTAGACAAACCCTCTGGTGACTCCCAGTGAGTCACTTGTATAACCCCGCCCCTGGCCTGCAGGCAGAATCTGGGACTTAATTCTAGCCAATAGAACATGACAAAGGGGATGGGATAAATATCCCTGGATTGTATTGCCTCATCTGGCAAAGGTGAAAAGATCTTGTGGGAGTGATTACGTTCTCCACTTCTGTTGACTTTGAGTCAATCCAAAGGAGGGTATTCTGGGTGGGCCTCACCTAACCAGGCAGATGCCTTCCCTGAGCTGAGAGTTTCTCCCCCTGGACCTGGAGTGAGCTGTCACCTTGTGGGTGGGAACTGTGAGGGGGCATTATGGCAAAGAACCACAAGTGATAACCAGCGGCTAAGGGGCCCCAGCTGACAGCCAGCAAGGAAACAGGGACCTCCGTCCTACAACTGCAAGGAACTGAATTCAGTCAACCACCACATGAGCTTGGAAGGGATCCCCTGCTCCGGAAAGGTACAGGCCCATGAGGACAGCCATGAGAAACCCTGAGCAAGAGGCACCCAGTGGGCGTGCCTACCCTGCTGACCTGCGGAAACCACAAACTGTCCCATATGTATGCACATGTTTAAGCTGCTAGGTTTGTGGTAATTTGTCACACAGCAATGAATGTGTGCTGTTATTTCTTCCATTCCCTTCTCCTGACCTTACTTCTGCCCCAGGTAGCACCCCCTTTCTCTGTTTCCTATGATAACAAAAACCCTTGAAGGAATGGGCTGAACTGTGTCTCAGATTTCCTCCAGTTCTCTCTCCAAACTCACTCCAGTCAGGCTCTTGCTCCCATCACCCCTCAGAAAGACACCATGACCTCTGTTGCCAAATCCAGGGGATAAATTCTCAGTTCTCAATGACTGGACCTGTTTTTTCCTTGGTATCTCTAACACCACAATGATTTGGTTTTTCTTCTTATCTTTCTGCCACTCCACCAACTCCTTCACTAGCTACCCTTTCTCCTGTCCTGTAAGTCCTGAAATGCCCCATCCTCAGCCCCTAGACTGATCTCATGGAGTGTCATGGCTTAAGCACCATCTATACATTGCTGGCTCCCAAATGTCCATCTTAGCCTAAGCCTTGCACTGGATCTCCAGACGCACATACCTGATTGCCTACTCATCACCACCCCTGCAGGTTGGATCAGCATCTCAAATTCTAAAATGGAGCTCCATTGCTCACCAAAACTGCTACCCGTCTCCCCACTTCCCTTCCTGGCAACTCTACCCTTTCAGTGGCTCAGTCCAGAAACCCTGGAGTCATCTTAACCCTTCCTCTATCTCACAACCTAACCCTTTCTCTATCTCAACCTATCAACGGTTTCTGCCTTCAAAATATATCTAAAATCTGATCATCCCTCTACAACCTCTACAGTTATCCCTCTGTCCAAACCACTGTAATGTTCCCCAATTATTACAGTAGGTTTCTATGTGATTCCTCAGTGTCTGCCCTTCCCCACCAGGGTCTTTTCTCAACACACCAATCAGAATGAAATATCAAAATATAATGTCTTATCTGTCATGCAATTCCCCCAGTACTGACCCTTCATGCTCAGAGATGGAGCAGAGACGACATTTATACATTCTTCCATGGAATTCAAGCCCCCAAATGATCTTCCGCTGCTACGTCTTTTGCTAACCTCAATTTCTATCTCTCTCTGTCCTGCTCCAACCTCCCTGGCATCCTAGATGCTCTTAGTACTTGCCAGATGGGTTCCTGCCCTGGGGTCTTTGCACTAGGTGTTATGGCCTATCTTTTAGTTCTCTTTCACTAGAGAGCCAATGATTCCCTCTTTCACATCAGGTATTCTTTTTAACGAGAGGGAGAGAGGTGGGGTGAGGGACAGAGGAAGAGGGAGAGACAAGATGTTAGGTGGCTCCATGCCCACCACAGAGCCCAACATGGGGCTCAATCTCACAACTCTGAGATCATGACCTGAGCTAAAATCAAGAGTCAGATGCTCAACCAATTGTTAAGGTGCTCCTCACTTCCTTCACCTCTTTATTCAAATCTCACCTGTTTCTCCTAAATGACCTAAAATTTTACCTAAAATTTCAATACCATCCAACATTCCTTACTGCTCTTTTCTGCTTTATTTTTTTCCTTAACATACATCACTATTTAACATACTCTATACTTTATTTATATAATTTTGTTTAGTGTCAGTCTCTGATACTGGAACATAAGCTCCATGAGGGCTTTGTCTTTCTCTAAGTTATGTGTTCCTAGTGCCTAGGACAGTGTCTGGTGTGTAATGCTCAATATATATTTGCTAAGTGATTAGTGAGTGAATATGAAAACTTAAAAAACACTCTGTAGCACTGGAAGTGAAGTGTGCAGCTGTCAGAGAAGAATCCTTCTTATGAAGTAGATTTATTGCACAGAACAGAAGAAAATTGCAGAAAAGACCTTTTTCATGTTTGAAATGAAAATATAAGAGGGCTTTGCAAACTTTATAGACTATAATTAGAAACTATATGAAGAAATATAATAACTAAATTATATTCCCTGCTTGATTCACTACTGTGGAAAATCATTTAGTGGCTAAAGGACAGACTTGGTGATAATCTTTAAGCAGAAAGAAACAAAATCTATAGAGGAAAAAGGATGTGGCCCAATTATCTTTTAAACAGAGACATCAGTCTTTAAATATTCTAAGTTTAAAAAATAGACTCAAATTCCCCTTCCCTCTAAAAAAAAATTTATTTACACATATTGCATGGAGCACTGGGTGTGGTGCATAAACAATGAATCTTGGGACACTAAAAAATAAAATAAAATAAAATTACCAAAAAATAATCTAAAAAATTTTTGTTTAAAACATTCTCCAGATCACTGGAATCAATAACAGTGGAGTGTAGGAGTGGAGGGAATACTCAGAACGCCTGATGATGAACATCAAAACTAAATAAAAATAGGTCTAAATAATTTGCTTTCAGTGTGGTTATAGAATTGATGAAAAAAGACAAATTGAGATTAAAGTAATAAAAAGAAAGAAGAGGCAAGGGGAACAAATGCTCTATGTTGCTTAGGGAGGTCAGAGTTTTTATTTTGGCTTTGACTTTAAACAATTAGAAATGTAAAGGTTTTTTAAGCTTTAAGGTATCCAATACTTTAATTAATAACTGGATGTTAACTCTATTAAATCATTGTAGATGATAAAAGCAAATAATATATATACTACCCAAAAAAAGGCATGATTTAAATAACATTTGAATAAAAAGTTTAACATGATTATTAAAACAAAGTTATTTATCATTCAAACCTTCTAAATTCTTGTCATTTAATCTACTTGATCAAACACTAAAAATGGTCTATTAAAATACCCATTATGGGGCGCCTGGGTGGCTCAGTGGGTTAAAGCCTCTGCCTTCGGCTCGGGTCATGATTCCAGGGTCCTGGGATCGAGCCCCACATCGGGCTCTCTGCTCAGCGGAGAGCCTGCTTCCTCCTCTCTATGCCTGCCTCTCTGCCTACTTGTGATCTCTGTCTGTCAAATAAATAAATAAAATCTTTAAAAAAATAAAATAAAATAAAATACCCCATTATGATTGTGGTCCTGTCACATGTAAACATATTCCATATCTATTGGAGAGAATTTTTGAAGAAGTATTACAATAAAGAAGAGAAGATGTCTGACCTACCATTCACTTCTCAAGAAAAGTGATCTGTGGCCAAAGGAAGAAATGGGGCTCTCCATGGCTCAGCAATGGGACAGAAAGAGTTCCTCTAAGAGTACAGGATTACTAGAGGTCAGAGGAGAACAGAAAGTACAGGAAAGGGCGTACAGGTGGCCAAGGCCTGAGATGCTAAAAGCATGTGAGAATGATCACGCATGGTAGGAGATCACAGAGAGATTTCAAAGTCAAGAGGCTGAAAGAACTGCTTGGAGAAAGAGGTAAGAAAAAGAAGCAAGTCTGAAATTTGAAGAAGAGGTGTATATGCAGGGATGGCCTAAAAATGACCTAGATCCATGAAATACAAATGGTCTTAGCAGTGAAGCCTTTGCACCAAGTGACGTTTCATAGCAGAACAGTTAAGAGAATTCCTTTTTTTTTCCATTTTATTTATTTTTTCAGCGTAACAGTATTCATTCCTTTTGCACAACACCCAGTGCTCCATGCAAAACGTGCCCTCCCCATTACCCACCACCTGTTCCCCCAACCATCCTACCCCTGACCCTTCAAAACCCTCAGGTTGTTTTTTTAAAGATTTTATTTATTTAGAGAGAGAGCATGAGTTGGGGGTGAGGCAGAGGGGAGGGAGAAGGAGAGAATCTCTAGCACACTCTGTGCCGAGCCCAGAGAGCAAAGCAGGGCTCAGTTCCAGGACCCTGAGATTGTGACCTGAGCCAAAACCAAGAGTTAGATGCTTAGCTGACTAAGCCACCCAGACATCCCAGTTAAAAGGAAAAATCTATCAGGAGTGGTTGAGAGCCTGGAATGCACCCACTTGATCTTTCCCCCATCCAGGGGTAGCCTCAAAGTTACTTCCATTGACCCCCCTCCAGCTCCTGGAGCCAAGTTTGAAAACTGTGAGCAGGGCTACCCTAGGCAAATTTTTTTGTGGAATCATATATGTAAAATTTTTATTTTAAAATGTGCTATCAATCTATGGATCGGTTTCCTGGTTCGATATCATACTACAGTTATGTAAGTAGCTGCCATGGGAAGTGTGATGTCTAATTTGATGTGTCAATTTGGACAGTGCTTTTAGATACGATTAAAGCTTTGAGATAAGCAGATTGCTTTCCATAGCGTGGGTGGGCCTCACCTAATCAGTTGAAGGTTTGGCCAGCAAGAAAAGATCAGCCTTGTGGAGCAAGAGAGAATTCTCCCACAGACTCCTTTCTGACTTCATCTGCATCATTGGCTCTTCTGGATCCCGAGCCTGCCAGCCCATACTGCAGATTTTGGGCTCACTGTCCTCTGTAACCATATAAGCCAATTCCTTATAATAAATCACTATATGCATACATACATACATACATACATACATACACACATACTATTGGTTCTGTTTCTCTGGAAAATTCTGATTAATAGGGGAGGAAACCGGGCAAAAAATACTTGAGCCCTCTCTGTGCTATTTTCAAAACTCCCTGTAAATCAAAGCTTTAAAAAAAAAAAAAAAATGAGAGTGAGGAAAGTAAAGGAGGTACTGAGGAAGTGATCTACATGGAAGGATGTGGCAGCGAGGTACAATTGTGACCTTTTGCAACAGTTGGAGAAACTTGGAAGGAGTTTCTGTGGGAAATGTGAGAGTTGTTGCTACTACCTGTATGCTTTGTTTCCTGTCAAGTTTAAAACTGTTTTAAATAGAAAGTTAAAAATAATCCATGGATCTACATAAGATATAGTGATTTATTGATGGAGATTTAGGACAAGGGCCAGATAATAAATATTTTTTCCAGCTTTGTGGACCATATGGTCTCAGCGGCTACCACTCAACTCTGTGGTTATAGCACTGAAAGCAGCCAGACAAAATATGCAAACAAGCAGAAGTGGCCAGCTTTGCCCTGTGGTGGACACAGACTGGAGTTTGCCAACTCCTGATTCTGCATAACAGGTGTTTCTTTATTGCCCAATTAGCACACATGAAGATCCTTCATAAAAAACTACTCTCTGTGAAACTATAATGGTGGATACACGTCGTTATACATTTGTTCAAACCCACAGAATGGGCCATGCCAAGAGTTAACCTTGATGTAAGCTGTGGACTTTGGGTGATAATGATGTTCAGTGCAGATTCATCAATTGTAACAAATGTCCCCATGGGGGTGGAGCTTGTTGATAATGGGGAAGGCTGTGCATGTATGGGAGTGGTGGGGTGTGGGGGGCAAACGTGAAATCTCTGCACCTTTCCCTCAGTGTTACTGTAAATGCAAAACTGCTCTAGAAAAAATAAGTCTTAAAAAGAAAAAAAGATTCCTCACACAGCCCAGGGAAGGTCTCTTCCTTTTCTTTTCAGGTCTAGAAACCAGCCCCTCATGTTCTCTACGATCATCTGTGCCATTCCTGGCTAATTTTATATCTCCCACCTTAGAAAAAACATAGCCGTGCTGTTATTTACTCCCAATGCTGTAGTTCTTTGAAACCCATTTGCACTGAAATAATAAAGATTTTCTTGCCTCTGCAGGTCCCTAAATTTGTGTATTTAGTGCTGGTTGCATCCGGGCATATGACACTGCTTCATGCACATGCTTCCCTGAGCCCCAGCTCCCAATAACTCTCAGCATCACAGTGCCCCAGCCATGATGATCACAGATGCAAGGCTCCCCAGAGCACGCAGGAAAATGTAAATGTTAGTTCATTCTCTGGTCATGTTAGATTTACCATTTGGAGTTTTGTAGCATAAATGCAAAACAGCATGTCTTCCAACTCTATCTTCCCTTGAACTTTTGAAGCCCTAGTTACTGAATTCCTCCCATGTGATCTCTTGGTCTCATTGAGCATTTCCTGCACATCTGCCTTTCTATGTTACCACCTGGGGCAAGGGTAGGTAAGGGGCCACGGGCAGGGGAAGAAAAGAGGTCTCCTTCACACGAGATCATTGCTCATTAGGCATTGATTAAGAACAACATAACAGAAGACAGTGTCAGCATATCTACTGGAGCAAGAGAGAACATTCTCAGAACGGCCACTAGCATTGTAGAGCATAGCCCTCTGAGAAGATAGGCACAATCACCTCTGGAAAACTGCCAGATACATGGCACAGATGGGGTGGGGGGCTACCTTGCCTACCAGAAGCAGGTGTGCATGGTGTAAAAGGCACCTGCCACCGCCCCCATCACCATTGAGTGCTGGAACCCAGAGGTAGCACCATAGGCAGAATAGGTTCAGGCAAGTGTTGGTGCAAGGCCGACACATATGGCCCAAGCCTAAGAATTGGTGGTGGACCACGGGTAGCTCAGAGCCCAAAACTCATCCTGTGTCTGACACAAGATAATCTCCTAAAGCCAGGGTCTACATTATGCCATCTCAAGAAAGAAACACCATGCTGGCCTGTGGGAGAGATCCGCTCACCAGGGTGATCCCTAGAGCCCAGCTTCAGAGACCTGAGACACAGCCCTATAGGTATGTGAGTCCTAAGCTAAGTAGTAGCTTTAATCTCATGGAGAGGACAGACTAGAGGTGCACCAAGGAGGAGAAGAAAGGACTGAGGACTGAGGACCTGGTCCAGGCTTGTGACAACGCACCCAGAGATACTGCCAGCCCCAGCTGACCCTAGTATATGGGGTTGAGGGGAGTGGGACTTAGGGTACTAGAAGCAGAGATAAACAGAGAAGAGTTTTCCCAGTCTACATTATGCAGCCTTTGCTCCATCGTAAGGAAATCCTTGCAAAATGTAAGACAAAATGAATAATAACCAACAAAGCCACAGCACTATGGGGCACCAGGGATGGGGTTACTTACTTCTGCTTGGGGGATTGGGAGAGCCGTTCAAATATAAACTGGGCCTCTAAGTAGGGGCAGCATCTAGGTAGCTGGATATGGCCTACAGAAGTCCTCCTCGGTGGTGGAACTAGCAAGAAGTGCTGTTTGAAAAAAGGGAACAGGGGAGATGGGCTTGGGTGGGCCGGAGGGCTCAGGGTATAAAGGATTCTAAATACCACCAACTTCCAGGAGGGCCTTGGCACTGGATTCTGAAGATGGCTTGAAATAGCAAAAGAAGAAAATGAGCTGAGAGCATGAAGGCAGGAGGAAAACTGAGGCACAGCACCATGTGGGGCAGCCGTGACCCCAGCCTCTGCATCTGGCCAGATCTCTTTAGGACACACATCATCCACTCTGCGGGGAGGGAAGTGAGTTCTCAAAGGATTCCAACAGAAGATAATAACTGCCCAGGTATTGGGTGTAGAGAATAAGGAGAAAGGAAGAATCACTGCATTAATCATGGGATTTTTTTTTTTTTATGTTTAGGATGTTTTGACATCTTAAAACACTTGCTGGCAGGAGGAATGCTGGTTAGGGCAGTGGGTCCAAGGAACTGAAGCTCTACATCCAGAGGGAGGAGGATCTCCCTCCCAGGGCTAGCCAGTTCTTAGAGATTGCAAAGGACTCTTCCGGGGCATACACCTCTTTCATAGGAGTCTGTACCCTCCAACTCATTTCCTTATCTGACACACATGCCAATATTTCTCTAGCCCTCAGTCATCCCAGGGCCACATGCCAGGACATCTGGGACCACCTGTAGAACCTAGAGCCAGCTGGAATTATTCAAACCAGGTAATCCTCAGCTGTTTGCTTTGCCTTGTCCTGCCTTTCCCAAAGAAATGCTGGTAAGGGTTGCATCTCAGGTTTTCCCCTACTCTTGTCTTCTACCTCCTGATCAAAGCCCAGCACCTCCCGCATGGCCCTGTGTGGAGACAGCACCCTCTCCAGCAGCTGTGACTATGACAAACTTCTTCCTTCCAAGCCTGGCCTTTGTCTCCCCATATGGGAGTGCCACACTGTTGGTACCATATTTACCCAGCACGTACATTCGTAGAACAACATCTAGTCTAATTCATTGTTAAACAAGTATCTAGTGTCATGTTCTATGTGCCTAGATCCTTCCCAGTTGAACCCAAGGGCAGCTTGAAGGGGTAAACTGGACCTCCGTCCTCCCCAACTTCAAACGTGTGTTGGCCCTTCTGCGGCCCACCCTGTTCTCAACCCAACCTCTGTGAGAAAGCCTCCGTGACCCCTTACCTGACAGAGAAGGGCCTTTTGCATGTTCATCCCAAACTAACTCTCCAGCCTCTCCCCTCCTTGAGCCCTGACTCCAGTCAGACCCACTAGAACTGTCCTTCATGCCTAAAACCTTCTCCTCACCCACACCTCAGAGCCTTGCACTGAGTCCTGGAGAGTTCACTCTCTCCCCTGGGAAAATTCAGCCCATTCTTGGGAACAGATCAAATGCGTCTTCCTCTTTGAAGCCTAATTTGAGTCCTTTGGGAAATTAGTGATTCACTCTTCTCAGTGGTAAATCTACACTGATTTATATGATTCTTTCATGAGTATCTGCCTTCTGAGTCTGCACCACAATCTCCATGAAATCTGGGATGTAGAGCTTCAGTTCCTTGGACCCACTGCCCTAACCAGCATTCCTCCAGCACACTTCCTGGAACTCTCCTGGACCTTGGGACAACCTCTCTTACTACATGTGTTATGATCATTTACGCTCACCTCCTCCTTCTCCTCCAGAAACTGAACACTGCAGGCAGGGACTAGCTGTCTTTGCAGAGAGACAGTGAAGGGGCCCAGGTAGCTCCCTAGCTCTGGGCTCAGGTTCCCTGACTTTGAGACCCTTGCTCACCCACTTTCAGCTTGTCCCCTCAGGCAGGGTATTTAACCTCTCTAAGGCTCGATTTCTTTTTCAGTAAAAAAATGGGCTAATGAGAGCACCTACATCCTAGACCCGTTATGGGCATTAATAGTGACAATTGGTGAGAAGCAGTTAGCACAGCACCTGGTAAACCCTCAGTCACTAAGAGCCAGTGGTAGTCATCTGGGAGTCTGCACTCATGTTGGTGGCAGCGGGGTCTTCCCAACACTTTGCAGGGTTCAGGTGGAGTAAGCCGTGAATGACACTCGTGTGTGACTGAGTGAGATGGTCCTCGCCTCCCAGGGCTCTCCACTAGCGCAGCTCTAGGAACTGCCCTTCGTGTTTCCAGCAGCTCTGAGGGCTGGAGGGTCCCATCTGGCATCCAAGCCAAGTGTTTGCAGAGCACTCCCCGCTCCCCAACCCAGACAACAGCAACTCATGGCAGAAACTCAACGCCACATCCTCTCAGTTGACTTTGATTCCATAGATTCATTGCCCGAAAAGGTGGAAATTACAGTGTTCATATTGCGATCAAAGTCCTGCCTCCGTGCTCCTGTTATTTGTTAAAATGTATAATAGCCATCTCTGAGAGCCTTGCATGAGACCAGAAGGAGCACACCTGGGCCTGTGGCTGCTAGCTGTAATTGGAGCTCCGCTGAGCTTGGGGGAGGGAGCCGGGGGCAGGCGTGCATGTGGGGGAGGAGTGGGGAGCACACCAAGGCTATGCTGGGCTCCAGGGCTGCCTAACGTGCTGTCCTGAGTTTGGGGTCGCAGAAAAGGGGGTGGGGGGGAAGAGGTATGAAGTTGGACAGAGAGTCCAACTTCCTAGTGGAGGAAAGCAAGCAGGGCCCTCCAGACTTCAGCACAGTTGGGATGTTGGCACAGATTGTTCATTTGTAGGAATACCGGTCTTGCCCCGAACCTCACGTAGGCCTGCCTGGCCCACCAGCCCTCCAGACTTTCCCATCCTCCAGCTCCTTTGGAATGATTTGCTGTGTCATCAGCCAGCTGCCTCTTTGGAAAGCTGTCTGGTAAACTAAACTCTTCAAATAACTGTGCCAAAATTCATTTTAACTAGTAACTCCTGAATTCAGTAATGTCCCACTCAAAGGAATGACTTTCTAATGATGAAATTTTAAGCAGTAGCACACCAGTCCAGAAGAAATTTGGAAGCAGATTAGCCGTTAAGAATAGCTCAGATCACACTGGAAGGAGACCTCTCCTCCCTGCTGTGTGTTTGCCCAGCTCTGTTTCCTGCAGGGATGGCGTAGCAAGGAAATATTAGTGCTATTTTGGAGAAGGGAGGATGTTTCTATTTTTAGAGTGCCTTGCAAGATGCCCTTCCACCCCCAACCTACATCAAAATTGCAGAGCCATCAGAGAACCAAAGGGCTTAAGGGACCTTTTCAGATGAAGAATCACAAATAAGTTGTGACTTATCCAAGATCACATTACTCACTTAACTGGCGCCCTGACTCTTGGTCACGTGTTCTTTGCTCTGTGTGTGAAAGACAGGTAACACCTCCACCACCACCACCAGGGATGGCAAGAATGGAAAGACGCTAGGAGAAACTCTGTCTGTTCCACCCATTGCCTTCTAAAAGTCGTTTAGTAGAAAATCAAATAGTAAACATTTCCTCTGCCACACTTTCCTGCAAACTACCATGACTTAAAGCACTTAGGGCTAGCAAGGAAGCGAAGAAAGAGAATTCCAAAAGAGTTCCAGGCACCAAAGCAGCTGAAAACAATGGTGCTCACAGCCCATCTCTTTCAGTGAGGGGAAGAGTCCCCCTGACCCACATAAAGTGAAGAACCTGAATGTTACAACCCTGCTTTGAAGAAGATCCGCTGTAGCTGAGTTCAAAGGGAATGAGAAAATAGGTCAGTTGCCCAGGATTTTTAAAGAAGAAAAAAAGGAAAGGGGGAAAAAAGTTGTATTTCTAATGAAATGGATATCTTCCATCCTCCATTGTCTTGGTTTCTCACCAAACGAAATAAATGAACTGGTCAGGTTTGAGTTTGTGTCAAACGTGTTATAAGCCAAGAATCAATAGCTAATTGAAGTCACCTCTGCTTTGGCCCTCCCCCTCTTCCTGTAGTCCCCAGGGGGAGCAATCTGTACTAAAGAACACCAAAGAATACCCTGGTAGGTAGAAGAATTGTGCCCTCCCAGACTGGAGTGGAACCTCAGCCCCTCACCATGGAGACAACTCCCACCCACGGCGGCAGCGGCTACCGTCTCCTCTCCTTTCATTCAATCATTCAACGTGCATCAGTCATCAAATGCTAATACATCAACTGCATCGGATACGTCATATACATCGGATTGTGCCGGGTCCTTCTGCCTTGCTTAGCCTGGGCACGCCCTGCCAATGGGGGCCTTGGCCCTAGCACTTGCATGTGGCATCTCACTTAGGTCTTGAAGACAGCCTGCAAGCCAGGTGTCATTTCTCCCAGTTCACCAACAAGTTTCTAGGGTTATTAAGGACCCCAGGGCTCAAGCACATCTTCCTCCTCTAAAACCAGCATTCTTTCCACATCAGGGTCCATTTGGGTCTGGTGTATGGCTAGTGGCTTCCATGTCCAGCCACACCTGAAACACCTGCTTTGTCCCCTTCATCCGCCTCCCTGTGGAGTTTGTTTATATGTCTCTCCCACGGTGCTGTGAATAGTGACAGTGACAGCTGTGATGGAGAATAATGACATCTTGCTCGGTTTTTGAATGAATGTTTTTAATGAAATAAAAGCCCCCTCCCAAAATGTAGGTGACCACAATACAGCCAGTTAAGAATGGAGAGTGTAGGGAGGTACTCTTCTGCCCCTTGCTCTGCCTGATGTTCGGTCCCAGAGACAAGCTCAATGACACTGTGTATACCTAGGTGTTCCTCAACACTTGCCATTATTACCAAAAAATACTTGGTCCCACACTATCTTCCTCCCCAACCCAATCCCAGAAGAACAGGTGGCATACTCAGAGGAGAATTTGGTATGGGGTCTATTAGAGGGGATAGGGAGACAACCGGGAGGGAATGCACCTGGGACCAGAAACAGCAGGAAAGCTGTATGGCCCTGATGCCTGAGGGGGCAAAGGGGAAAGACTTCTCACAGGTGGCTGAGAGAAAGAAGTCACCTGGCAGGAACAGTCTGTAGGAATTCAGCCACCTACAGAAGTACGGGCAGGTTTGGAGGGATGGAGCCTGGAAACAAACTCTCTCTCGATCCACTTGCTGAGTCTACCTGAAGCCAGTCAGCAGAGGGGTCCTGGTGATGGCCTCCAGGTGAACCCAGTCCTCAGGACGCAGAGCAGGCAGAGAAAGACAGGATGGGTCAGGAAAGGGGAGGGGTTTGGCAAGTGGAGAAAACCCAGCACAGACCTCTTCTTTCCAAGGACGCTGAGATATTCCCAGATGGTGCTCCAGACCTCTTCTGGGAGGCCCACCCTCTAGATAAGACCCTCTGCTCTGGCTCTCATCTGTTCTAAATGTGCTTCTGAATCAGAGCTCTTGTGTCCAGGCCCCCACTGTCCTAACAAATGGAGCAGAAGTTAATGGAGGGCAAAGAAGCATTTTTTATCTGAAATGTCTCACATCAACAACACTTTATAGAATAGCTACTACGTGCCAGACATTTATACTCAGATAAATGAGATGCTCTGGGGTCTACATCTTTCAGGGGTTCCTGTGCTGAAACCTGCGTATAAGAGACCAGCACTCAAGGGCTCAGTTGGGCAGTGCCGCATAGGGCAAAAAGCAACGGACTTGGTTGGTTCGGGCCACCTGGAGGCAGGTCCTGGTCTTGCTGCTCCCCAGATGTATGACCCCAAAAATGCATTCCTCTTCTATTTTCCCTCCTGTTAAAAGAGGAGGTGGGCCTGGCTCTCTGGCTCCATGAGTGCTCAGAGGGCAGAGAACAGGAACATTCTGTGAATCTCACAGAACAGATGGCCTACAGTGGTCAGCAAGGCTCTGCATGGGGAGGGGGCCTTCAAGCAGGCCAAGAAGGATGGGCAGTACTGGGAAAGGTCGGGGAACAGCACAAGCAGTGGCATGAAGCAGCAGGGCACTCAGCCCACGAGGTTGGGATGGCAGGGGCATAATTCAAGTGTGCCTTAAAAGCCAAATGGGTCCTGGGGAGTTTCTTAGGTTGAGTGGAGTAGGGGTGGAAGGAGGTGACAGGTAGATAATGTGTCCCTACTGAATTATAAACCCGCCCACCACTGAAACCCAAAACTTGTTTTCCTTCCCTTTGCTTAATGAGAAGAGTGAGAAAATCAAGTAAGAGCCAACTCTGGAGAGTTAACTTGGGAATCCATTGCCCTAGACTTATATTTGGAAAACACAAATCAGATTATGTCACTCTTTTGCACATAAGCCTTCCATGGTTCCTTTTGCCTACAGAACAGAGTCCAAATTCCTTAGCTTGACATGAGCTCTTGCCCAGTCCCACCTGGCAAGGCTACTCACCCCACCCTAAGCAAGCTACTTGCTAGCCCACTCGCCATTTCCCTGAAACATGTCTCTTCAAGCATGAACTATTAGTTCATTCATCCAGCAGGGATTAATGCAGCATTTATCAAGCATCTACTACGAGCCAGGTCCTGACATTAACAAAGGGGTCAGAGCAAATATGGTGCCTCTTTTCTTGGCACTTGAAGTCTGGAGAGGGAGATGGGTTTCAAACAATAATTACAGCTGAGATCATTGCTACAAGAAGCACAGGCCAAGGTGGTCTCTGAGACTTAACCGGAGGGCCTGCCTACCCCATCAGGGGGTCTGAGAAAGCTGCCTTCTAGGTGCCTGAAGGGAGAGTTGGACTCAGCTAGGCAATGGCAGGGCAGGCGGGGGGACAGAAGGGGAGATCCTCCAGTCAGAAGAGCAAGTGGGAAGCCTTGGAGGCTAGACTGGGCTTGAGGAAGCCCATCAGCCTTCACCAGGGTGAACATCAGGGACACACGCTGGTTGTGGCTGCAGAAGTCTCTCTGCTAAAGCAGGATGTGTTATTCTGAGGGCAGTGAAATGCCACTGCGATTGGGTAATCATAGGCATGGCATGATCCTATCTCTGTCCAATTATTGTATGGAGAACAGAAAGTGAGGAAGAACAAACTGCTTTCCTTTAGAATCTGTTTCCAAGACCTCTCTCCCCATAGCAAATGGTTTGTCTTTCCAGAGTCTACCTCTTTGAGGGGGTCTTTCCTGGCCCCATGGAACCAAGTATCCCTCCTCTGTGAGCTTCCTGCCCTCACCCCACAGACTGCGAAGTTCCACTTTAATATCTATTACACTGTACTGTGAAGGCTTATTCTACCAGTCTCCCCTCAATAGATTATCACGGCAAAGACTTGCATTGTTTGGGGTTTGTTTTTCTCTTTCGTTCTTTCTTTTTTTACCTTTGTGCCATTGAGATCTAGCAGAGATCCTGGAACCCGGGAGACAGCCAATAAATATCTATTAGTTAACCGATTAAATGAATCAGATGCCCAAATCTCCACGGACGCTCCTGTGGCTGACCTCTCTCTAGCACTGCATCCTCAAACGCATACAGTAATGTCTGAGTTTTATCTCAAAGACTGAAGAAAGACGCTTTCATACCTGCACTGATGGATTCCCAGCACAAGCCAGGGCCCGCTGACCCAGAGAAAGAGCTTTATGTTAGCAGGAATGAGCAACACAGCTGGGGGGTGCCACAGGGCACGGGCTGCTTGGTTCTGGTGCAACTGAAGCCCAAAGGAAAAAAATCTTACAGTGAGACAGATACACGACAGTGAATGTGTATAGGTTAAAGACGGATGGGAGGAGGGAGTCTTTCTAGTGGCTCTGAGCAAGAAAAACAAAACGGCAGATTGCTTCGGTGGCCCAGGTTCAAGGCCACCAACCACCGCCAGCCCCTTTGATTGCCAGCCTTTTCGATCTCTGTGCGCTGTACCGAAGAACGGGAGCCGCACATGTTCACCTACACAGGAAGGCAGACACACGCCCTCCTGCATTTACATTCCTGTGGGCACACAGTGTTTTCAAGTCCTGGGATGTGATGTTGATGAAAGACAGTTAATTCAATTTCTACGGAGAAATTGATTAATGGACTGGATTAGAAGAAGTCCCTTGTGTCTGCAGCCTTCGCCCAGCATACCAATTCTGTGTTATCTCTCCGGTTTTCTCCTTCCCTCCTCACTTGACACTTTGACAATACACACTGGGCCCCAGCGGGAAGAAGGAGGGAGGAGGAGAGAGATGAGAAGCCACAGATTAGGGCTGGAGCACACCTCTATATTTAATTAGTTCTATTAATATTTTTTAAAAATAATAAAGAGCATGGTGGGAGATATACTGATCTGGGGATTGTTCTAGCGACTGACAGCTATTCTGACTGACAGAGTCCTTCAGCCTTTCAAATCTTTTCTTCAGTGGGAAGGAGAGAAGGCACATCTCTGCTCCCTGGGGATGTGGCAGAAGTCACAGCCTCCTTGAAGCGCCCACTGGTGTGAAGCCAAGTCCCAGAGTCTCCAGAGCGCTTCCCCAGGCTGCCCTCTCATACCTCCAGGCCCCAGGCTCCTGGAGATGCTTGGGCCAAGGAGGGGAAGGGAGCTCCCTCCTGGGCGAAGATTTGTCTGTGCTCGTACTTTGCTGTGGACGATGGTGAGATCGCTGGAGGCAGGGGTGGACACCATGGCCCCGGAGAGACCTTCCTGTCCTCAGCCTGGTGAGGTAGTACTTACAGCAACTTTTACTCTTAAGCTAATATTTGTAGGATCTTGCCTTTTTCACGGGCCTCCCAAATCTGTGATCACCTTTCACATTCCATTCTGAATCCCAAACCATAGCACTTAGTAGGACCACGTGCTATGGCTTGAATGTCTGTGTCCCACCCCCACCCCTGCCCCCGTAAATCCTACGTTAAAGCTCTGATCCCCAAAGTGCCGGTATTAGGAGGTGGGGCCTTTGGGAGAAGACTAGGTCAGAGGATGGAGCCCTCATAAATGGGATTAGTGCCCTTACAAAGGAGCCCCCAGAGAGCTCTCCCTCTCCACCTGACAAGGAGACTGCAAAAGAAAGCCATCTGGGAACCAGGAAGCACACTCTCACCAGACAGCATATTTGCCAGTGCTTTGATCTTGTACTTCCTGCCTTCAGAACTGTGAACAGTATGTTTCCATTGCTGAAGCCACCCAGGCTATGATCTTTCATGACAGCAACCCAAATGGACGAAGAGTCCCAGGGAAGTTATTTCACCCACGTGAAGAAATAATAAATAGGCTGTCCTTTGTGTAGGCACCTGATGTGCCTACTTTCACAATGTAACTGATTTCAAGGAAGCAAACCTGAGGATAATAACACGTGACGGGTACTTTAGTGGGCACCACCTCCTGCCTCCGCCCTCCCCACCTCCCCATTAGAAATGGGATCCATCAAGTGTCTTCATTCATAACATTGTCCTTTGTGGCTTTAGTGAAGAACACGTTGCTCTGGCTTTTGATTAATGGTGTTTGCCTTGGCTGTGCTTGTTTCCTGTACCTCGGTGGCAAGAAGGGAGTCAAAGGAGCTCCAGCAGGCAAGGGCTGGTATGTCATTTAAAAAAAAAAAAAAAAAAGCTGATGAATAATTTATTCAAATCAGCCTGTGAATGTTAGACAATATTGCATTACAAAACAAATCAATTGTGATTTTAAAATTAGAGAGAGAAAGAAATCTCAGTTTGTTGAAAAACATTGCAAACACAGGCGATTTTCTCCTTATTAAAAAAAAGAAAAGTGAAATCTTATTTAAATAGGAATCTGTTACAACAGCTACAGAGCCATTTCCGTGACTCCTCAATAGAATGCCCCCCTAAACAAACCACATCTGCCAGATGCCTGCCTTACCTTTTTCAATTAAAATTCTGCTCCTATTGTTGGAAGGTTAACTTTGAACTTACAAGGCTATGTAGCTCACTAGGGTATGGAGTTAGTTGCCTGTAAATATGCATAAATTAGCATCATTTATCCCATATGGGGTTTCCAACAAGAACTGTGAGTACCTCCGTAATATCTGGGTGGATCGCCTTTTTTCCAATACCAGGAGAAGGAAAATATCATTCAAGAATGCTAAGAATCTCAGGGATTTCCATTTTTTTGAGAGAAAAAAAATAAGAACTCCATTTTGGTTATAGTGAAAATACAGTGGGGAGTAGAGGACTCGGTATTCATTCACTAAGTAATGGAATCCCCATTCATTCACTCAAGAAGCTTTATGGCTTGCTGTATACCTGTCTAGCCTGTGAGTAACCCTGAGGCAGGCGCTAACATACAGCAGTGTGGGCCATCAGAGAGCTCACAGAGAGTGTCCACTGTGTGCCTGACGCCTGCTCTGAGCAGAGGGAGGTGCTGTGAGGTGATCTCATAAATCCTAGACATCTGCGACTCATAATTCACCCCCATGCATTGAGCAAGTCTCTTTACCATGTGAGTGTTCATAAATTAAAATGTCTGGGAAGATAACTTGACAGGTGGGGAATCACACCTAAAAATCATACAGAGGCAGGGATAGATGAAGGAAAGTCCAGGCTCACCAAAGTAAGAGCTTTGGGGCCATCGCTAAGGATCAACTTTATTTACTGTTCCATCTTGCTTCAGGTGGATTGGGTTCTCTGTGTCCCTTCTCAAAGGAAGTGACTCAAGATAACTGACATATTCTCAACCCTCATAAGATAAACCACTTGCCCCATTACGTCATCCCACCAATCAAAAGCACTCACTCTGTGTCCTGCACCAGAGGGGCAACCATGAACAAGAAGTGTGTATGCTCTAAAAAACCCTGCAGAGGTGAAAGATTCAGACAATGAACAGGTCAATCTTGCAGAAGGGGCAGCTGGAAGGAAGTCCCAAGCCCAAGTCACTGGTCTCCACCCAGGAGCCACTGCCAGAGGGGAGGCTGGAAGCACAGACAGGAATGAGCCAGAGCCCAGATGTGAGAGAGAGGTGTGGGAGGAGCAAAGCACTGGCAGAGGTAAGGGGCGGGGCACAGGCGCCCAGCATGGGTATGGGTGGGCAAGGCTCACTCTGGGAGCCAGGCAGGAAGAATACAAATGCAGAGACAAGGCCTGGGGAGGGTCTTGGATAAAAGTTTAAGGGAACTGGTTCATCTCTATACCAAGCCAACACTCTCCCCCATCTCTAAATTCCTCCACCCTGTGGGGTTCCTTTCCCTGATGGTTTGTGACAATCCTCATTCCTTTGTTTCTTCTCATCTGGATTTACCCAGAGATTCGATGGCATGCTGGAAAGCACCTAGTGGGGTCTGTGACAGATTACGTGCTAAGGAGAAGGTATGGTTCAAACAGAAAGTATGCTGGGCTCTAGAAAGCTCCCCACAGGGAGAAGGACACCATGATTTATCCTGGAGCGTAAGAGGAACAGTGAGGACTGAATGTGACCTCCTAGATGTCCTTGCAAGCCTGGCTTGATGGAGTTCAGCCAGTCATTTCCAGTTAACTGACAGGTGGGTACAGCAAGAACCAGGAGCCCTGGGTTGGGGATTGAGGGGGGGGGTCTGTCCTTCACAACAGACCTCCAATGAGTGATGAGGGATGGCATCCCAGGTCTATGCTCTGGAGAAGCACAGGGCAAATCTAGCAGACTGTGAACCTCATGGACTGGGTTCATAGCCCGGGGACACCTGGCTAAGA
Source organism: Meles meles (assembly GCF_922984935.1). Taxonomy (NCBI): domain Eukaryota; kingdom Metazoa; phylum Chordata; class Mammalia; order Carnivora; family Mustelidae; genus Meles; species Meles meles. The sequence goes on along the minus strand of NC_060067.1, from coordinate 167,052,477 downwards.
CATTGATGTTGCAAATGAGTAGACAGACTCAGAGAGGAAAAGGGAGAAGGGGATTGAGTGTGCATGTTGTTTCAAACAAACCTTAAACTCCACAAAATCAAAAAACAACCCTATTATACCTCTTTGTATCTTTATATTCCAGACACAAAATAATAATCAATAAAGAAATGTGACCTCGTCACTTTTCCTGCGTAAAATCCTCCAGCAGTCCCCCACTACCCACAGAACAAAGCTGAAGCACCTGTAATCATCTGGACTCCATCTCTCCAGCCTCAAATCCCACCCTCTTGGGCTTGTGCTTTAAGCTATCCCATCCGGGGACACGCAGTCCCTCTTTAAGCCCACCTTCCAGCCAAGGCCCCACCTTGGACATGCCACAATTTGTCATGCCTCCAAGTCTCTTCCAGGGACTCTCTCCCCACCACCATGCAACCCTTATTGTGTTGAGAAGTTCCTGCTTGTCCTTAAAGACCCAGGTCACAAGGCACATTGTCTGGGAATCATTTTCTGGGCTCTGATACCTCCTGTCCAGCCAATGCCTCCATCGCACCATTTATCCCGCTGTGCAGCAGGTGGCAGTGCTTTCATCGGTTCGTCTTCCGCAGACAGTCCTAAAGCGGGAGTCGTGCTATTCATCCCTGAATAAGCATGGTGATGGGCAAATGACGGAATGAAGGAATGAGGAGCACAAACTTTGAATTGGCTCGAATAGCCAAGGCTCCACCATCATGTGTCATCGGCGAGAAGGCAAAACTCCCCACCCACACAGTCCGGATCTGAATCTCATTCCTGTCCCCCCTGTACCAGCCTCTGGCCTCCCTCGGGGGCTCTTATGGCTGTGAACAGAAGTAGAAGGATTTACAGAGCTCTAGTTGTGCCACAGGAGCAATCCGGTTCTGGAAGTTCAAATACTGAACTATATCTTAAAAATGAGTTTGGACGCCCAGTCTGTTCCCACCAACCTTCACGGGTGTCAGGTTTAGCCGCAGACCCCAAGTCTGCAGTACCCCAGCCATGAGCTCAGATTCCATTATGGAGAAAGGAAGCAAACATTTGCAGAATAAATGAAATAGAGAAATACAAGAATTCTTCATGGGGTTCTTGAAGGAAGGAAGGATCCCTTTATCTGGAGAGCTTTTCTCCAGATCTGGAAGGAGAGGAAGGAAGGAACATGACATCATGGAACACTCCCCACGTGGCAAATGCTTTCACGATGTTCCTCATTAAGCAGTCCTTCCCACCGGCCTGTGAGGGCAGCACAGCTCTCTTCCGCAGACAAGCAAGACAAGGCTCAGTGATTCACAGGCGATGATCTCGGGGCACAACTACACAGCAGTAGTGCCCAAATTCAAACCTGGGGCAACTCCAAAGTCTAAGGAAAATGAGTGTCTCTGCCTGCCAAGAATATGGCTTTGCCAAGTGATAGGCCGCAGAGGGACCCTTTATTAAGATAAAACAGCATTTGCATCATCTCAGCCAGGACTGCCTCCGGGTGGGTAAAACCAGCTGGAGCAAGGGCTCTGGTATCTTTCTCCAAAGTACCCCTTCCTTGGGGCTCTTGCACCCTCTGGCCCACTGCTGCCACTTCACTGGCCCCAAGCAGCTGTTACCCATCTTTGGAGCACTAGTTCGAACATAGGTATAAATTATGACTTCGGCTCCTCCTTGAACAACAGAGGCAATGGGAATATCTGAAAAGTTGTTACCAGCTAGTACAGGAAAAGAGCCAAGAAAAACAGAGGAAGCACAGAAACATCGGGAGACGAGACGTGGGCTTCTAATTCTTCCAGAGTGTGTCCATATCATGGCTTATATGTCTGTCCCTTTGAGTTACCTCCAGCAACCGCGGAGGCCAGGGTGTACCAGGGAAGAGGGAAGAGAGAAATAGCCTGGAGCAGCCGGCGTCACAGGAGGCAGCTTCTCAGGCTCAAGGGTGTGGCAGGCCCTGGGAAACAGACCCTGGGACAGAGAAGATCCAGGGGTGGGAGCAGCTGATGAAGGCTCTCCAGAACCCCAGCACTGCTGCCACAGAGCCAGAAGCTCAGGCCTCATAGCGGCCTCCTAGGATTCCCCCTCACCTTAATGTGCCTGCAAGCCTTCTAGGACACCCTCTTTTATTAGTCAGGGAAACAGGACCTGCAGGGTGTGCGGACATGTGTGGAGAGAGAGATTCATTACACGGAATCTGTTCATGAGATTATGGAGGCCGAGAAGTCCCAATATGTGCAGCCATCAAGCTGAAGACCCAGGAGAGCCAAAAGTGTAAGTTCTCGTCCCAGGTCAAAAGCCTGGGACCCAGGAGAGCTGAAGGTGTAAGTTCCAGTTGAAAATCCAGCAGGCTGGAGATTCAAGGAGAGAGAGCCAATGTTTCAGTTCAAATCCAAAGGCAGAAAAAGCCCCAGCTCAGAGCCGTCAGGTAGAGGACTCCCCATACTCATGGGAGGTCAGCCATTTTGTTCTATTCAGGCCTTCAGCCCACTGGGTGGGGCACACCCATGTTAGCAAGGGCCATCTGCTTTCCTTGGTCTGCTGATTCAAGCATTAATCTCAGGAAGAAACATGCAGACACACAGTAGCTGGGCACCCTTTGGTCCAGTCCAGTTGACACACTCCAGCTTTGCAGCCGCCCCTCTTCCAAATCCCACAGCTCACATACCCTGACCAAGACACCTGATCTCATACCTCTGGCTTTACATTCACGTTTCCTTTTCTGGGACACTCTTCCCTCCATTCTCACCCCCCTTGAACTCCTACACCTACATCATGACCCAGTTCATGCAGTTCTACATCAAGACCCAGTTCTCTGGCTCCTCAGTCTGTCTTTCCCCTGTGATGTTGGAGCACTAAGTTCAGTTCAGTAAGTTTTCGGTAAAGACTTCCTACACTATGTGTTGTAGACTGAGAAATAAGCATGAGTGGAGATGGATCCCCTGTTCCCTCTGCATGTATAGTAATGGAAGAAAAAGTCATGAATAAGATGAGAGGCATCTAGCCTAGACTGGTGGAGTGGGGAGGGCTCTCTCTGGAGGAGAAGACTAACAAGCCAAGTCTGGAAGTGAGAGAGTAACGACAATGAGTTGGAAGAAAACTGGCATTTCAAGCTTGGAAAGCAACACAAACCAAGGTGAAAGATATGAGCCCGCCTGTCTGCAGAAAAGCACAAACAGGTATAGTGAGAATTGAGGGTAAAGTAGAAGAGGCTCTTAGGTCAGATGATGGTGGGCTCAGGTCTTGCAGACACTTATAAGCCATGCACAAGAGGCTGACCTTTACCCCAGCACAGATAAGGGCAAGACCTTATGTATGCTATTGTTTAAACATTTATCCCACTGAATTTTAGGATCTGTCCATTTACGTGACTTCTCCATGAGAATGAGTTTCTTAGGAACAAGGAAGCTGTCTTAGGCACTCTGCAGCCCTACCCCTCAGCCTAAAACCCAGTACAAATGAGTTTTCAATAAGGTTTTAGGCAACAAATAGATGAATGGATGGATGGATGGTAGAATGAATGAATGAAGACAATGGTCTTATTTGGTCTTTGCAGCAATGTAAGATGAGTAAGGGAGTAGTCCCCATTTTACTAGTGGGGAAACTGAGGTACGGGGAGTTAAGTGGTTTGCCCAGTCTCCTGCATATGGTTCTATCCTGACTCCCCTCCCAGGATTCCTCCTCTGAACGCATGTTGCCCCCCTTGCAGGAGAGACTCAGGAGGCACAGACCCTGGCCTGGGACCTCTCTACCAGCCAGCCTCCACCACTGGAGATGTGGCATCCACCATGATCAAACTATTTTAGGAAAGAAAGGGTCTCTGGGCTGCCCACTACTGCATTTTCTTTTTAGAGGCTAAATAGCAGAGCCATGAACATCCCAAAAACATTAAAGCCTTTTCCAGGATTTTTCTCAATGACCTCTCTGGGGTTCCCCTTCCAAAACAGGTAGATTTGTGTCAGATTTACTCCCATTTTCTTTCTTCTACCCAAGTAGCTTTTTCTTGCTTTGTTAGCTCCACCTGCCCCTGATCTTTCTGCTTCTCCTTCTCCTTTGTTTTATCCTCTTTTCCATCTCATTTTTTTTCTCTCTGACCCCTCTAGTGGGTGGGTGCAGGGGGCCTTAAACCTCTGTTTCTGTCCTAGCATTTACATGACCCTCAAGGAGCGTCTGCTAGACCTTGCTTCCCCAGAGCCCTGGCTGTGACCTCGCCATCCCTTATGGGCTGCCCCTGCCAGAACGGAGCACAGCCAACCAGGGAGGGCCATCAGCAGGCAGTGTTGCAGGGGAAGAGTTTATGCAGTCTGGTCTCTTTGTTTCATCTAGTGGAACAGGCCATGTAATTAACTTCTCTCAATGGAGCCCACTGGTCCCCAAGCTCCCTTTATACTCACAATTTTACATTTCAAGGACGTTCCAGAGTCCACATCTGCTCCAGCAGCATGTTCAGGCTATATTCCTGCCACCTCTCAGAGGAACCAAGGTTTGAAATCAGTATCTGCTCTTTGCAGCTCAGTTTCCTACCCCAGGGTCTAGCCCACCTGAGTAAGAGCAACTTCTCCCCAGCCTACGTCCAGAGTCTCTATCCAGCTCTTACCCCAAGTGAAGACAGGAGGCAGCCAGAGGCAGCGCCGAGCAATGGAGAGCAGGAAAACAAAGGACTTCAGTTCACAGAACACCCACCCTACCCAGTGTAACCCCTTCACATCACAGAAATGGACATCTCTGGGGTCTTGTATTTTCTCTCTTGCAGAGCTCCCAAGAAGACCAATTCCCTCATTTGGTCTCACTTTCTAGATCAGGAATCTTTCTTGATTCTTTGTAGCCTTAAGGGTTCAATATGAACTTGTAAGGACTAACAGAGGGTAAAGACCCATGCAAAGGAGTTAGAGGAAAAGGGAAAGCCCTGAAGTGCTATGATTGTTCCAGTTTAAAATCATGTGGCTTTCTCTCTGCATTTTTTTAATTAGAATTATACTTCATTATCATCCCCTTTGAGGGCCGAAACTGGAGGCATACTGGGCCCTATGCATAGTAGCAGTGTGTTTAAAGATGTCAGAGTTAACCCTTCAGAAGGACCTATTTTGAGGCCGAAAAGCTGTGCTCTCCTAAGCATGTAGGATAGGAGTAGGATTCTGATCTTACAGGTGGACGTGATAGGTCTTCTCACTTGTGCTGGAAGTTTTCCTCTCTGCTTTGGCTGCTGAAACTCTTAGCCAAGTCTGCAGCTCACCTTGAGCAATGTCCACAATGCTGTGGCCCGCTCAGCATTGCCTCACCAGATCCTTGTTTTCCCTCACTCCCACTGGCTTCTCTACACACACAGAGGGAGCAGGTGACAGAGTCATGGCTGCTGTGCCCGGAGGAAATCCTGGGGTGAGGGTTCAAGAGAAAGGATCCCTTTCTCTCTCACTCTGCCACATCCCCCAGGCCAGAGGATGACAAGGAGCAAAGAGGTCACAGCTAGCCTGCCCAGTCCATCTGCTGGCACAGGCTTCAGACTTCCTTTCTCATGTACTTTCCTCTTTCTCTAAACTTCTATGACAGTAAATTCTTCAAAGGCCAAACAGTGCTTGAAAATACCCCACAGGTGGATAACTAAGCTGGTCCACCCCTAAGGTCCTGTAGGCCACCTTTGGTTCACATGAGTCAAGCTTCTGAACCCCTAGAAAATCTATGGCAGGGAAGCTTCCATGGCAAGCCAAGGAAAACATGTCCCCATCTCAGTGGAGTGACAGTAACATCCAACACCCTATCATTCCAGGCCCATCCCTTGAAAAGACTGGGAGTCATGCTTCAGGACTGAGAGGGGCTTCTAGGTCTGAGTCACAGCACAGGGAGCTCAGGGAAAAAAAAAAACTGAGGGTGGAGGAAGAAGGTGGAGATCAAGTCTCCTCCTACCCTTTTCGATGTAATAGCTATTTTGGAAACCAGTTGCCAGGGGAAGGATATAAAGAACCTTTTTAGTTGTCATTTGCTTTTTCCATATCTACATAGAGTAATAACATCTTGCAAGTTTATCTTATGTATATGAATATGTGTCTATTTACACATAACCACATACACATACAGGTGAAATAGACTTGGTCTTTAATCTGCTGTTGTACATTTTGAACCTCTAGGATGAAGACAGTATATACCTCTATTATTTTACAGAAGAAGAAACCAAGCTAAAGATGATAAACATGGCTTACCAGAGTAACAGGTTTAGCTGGTGGCCAAACTGAAACTCCCTTCCAGGCTCCCTGGCTTCTACTTCAAATACACACACACCCTTACCACTTTCTCACCCAATGAAAGCTGCACTCACTTTCCAGTCTGTAGCCCTCGTGGGCAGCCCAGGGGAGAATATGTGAGGGTCTAGAAACCCGGGGCAAGAGAAAATAGATATGGAAAAGTCAGAGAGAAGTACAGAAATTCTGGAAAGAAAGTAAGGAGCCAGGACTTGGAGATCAGAGACAAATTCCTACTGGGTTATTAATGATGAATTATGCTACCCCTCCCAGGGCCTTTGGCTTCTAATCAGCAAGCAAATTTTCTATGTCATTGTTCATTGAACATCTATCTTGTATCAGGCACAGAGTTGATCAATATGGGAAAACATGGATGAATGGGGTATATTTTCTAGTCTCAAGAAGGTCATTCAAATGAAGAAGACAGATAGTACTTAGACAAAAACCACTAATTTTCCCCTTATATTAATCATCTCCCTCTTTCCTTAGAAGTATAGCTTTGGTTTTAGCTCAGAGTGAAGACTTTATTTCCCAGCTTCATGTCAAGCTTGAGAAAAAGGAATAAGCAGAAGAGATATGTGCAATTTCTAAAGAATATGCTGAAAGGGAAGGAATATGTCCTTCCTCCTTCCAGCTGCCTGGAATGTGGATGTGAAGGTTGGACCTTCAGCAGCTACCTTTGACCCTGAGGTGACCTTTGGAATGAAATGTATACACAGGAGAGCACAAAACCCAACAAGTCTGGGCCCTGAGGTGGGGGTGGGGATACCTTACTACCTCCTCATAAACTCCGGCTTCCTATATATGAGGGGGACTGTTCTACCAGCTTAAGATACTATTACTTTAGAACTTTCTGTCATACTTAATGAAATGTAAGCCTAACTATTACAGCACCCAACAGACAAATCAGACTATACTAAGACATAATAGCATTCTAAGGTGTGCACAGTGGGAGCGAGCAAGGATCGATTGACTGCCCAAGCAGGTTAAAAAAAGCATCACAGAGAAGATGTGTAAGTGAGTCTTTAAAATGAAGTAGGGTTTCCTCTGGTAGACAAGAGGGATGGAGCATTCCAGGTAGGGAACCAACATCCGGCAAGCGTATGAGGAGGGTTTGCTTAAGGAATGGGAAGTACCTGAATGCTGGGGATTCCCTGAGGGGAAAGGGGCCTCCCCAGGGCCATCAGTACCTCCCAGGCACTGCTCATGGGTACAGCCTTGATCCCCAGTACCCCTGCTCACTTTTAAGTAATTACACTCCCAGTGCCTTTCTGTCTTGCAGCTGTTCCCGCCAGCTGTTGTGACTGTTCTCGCTACACCCCTTGAGTCCGTGGGGAACAGACTGTTGGGAAGGGAGGGGTGAGGGACTCCAGGGAGAGCTATTAAACACCTGCTGGGCCCTAGTGGCAAGGTTTAGGAAGATCATTTCTGGGCTTCCAGGTATTTTGGATCTTGCAAAGAAAACTACTGCTTTCACAAGCACTGGAGAGTCTGAAACCCAGAAAACAAGGCCTCTACCCATGTCAATGATCTAATGTTGCATAACAAGCTCCTCCAAAACCCAAAGGAGTAACACAGCAACATCAGTTACTTCTTATGATTCCATGGGCTGGCTGGACTCAGCTGGGCACCCTGATCCTGCTGGCCAGAGTTACCCACATAGCTCTAGTCCTAGAGCAGCACGACTGGGGTTGGATGGTCTGAGGTGACCTCACACACCTGTCTAGTTGTTAACTCTGCTGCCAGATGGGGCCCTCCTCTCTGCATTATTTCCTCAAAGGACAACCATTCTTCTTTCCAAGGTGACTTATGCCCCCAAAAGGGGTGGGGAGGGGGGAAGTAGGCTGCAAGTTCTCTTCCACCTTTCTCTATTGGTCACAGCAAGACATAGGGTCAACTTAGATTCAAGGAGAGGGAAAATAGACTTCACCGTTTGATGGAAGAAATGGCAAAATCACTTGCAAGGCAGTAAGAAATCATGCACAACGGAAGGATTTTTATGGCCATCTTTGGAAACAGTCTACCTTTGGACCACAATGATTCACATCCCTTGAACATCACATGCAAAACACATGAAACTCTGACCTAATCTCATTATCTGCTGGAAGTTAAGAATCTTATCATCATCTGAATCAGATCCACATATGGGTGAGGATCCTTGAGTGCAATTCCTTAGACAGGAACTAAAAGACCAGTTATCTGCTTCTACGTTGCCAACATACAATGTGCCCAGGGATCGCAGCCTCCAATACCAACTTCCTTCCTCTCTTCCAGCCTCTACTAACAAATTCTTTGCTATCCTTCCAGCCTCTGACAGTCACATGTTTTAACATTAGTTATGGTAATTATCCATTCTAGGTACCAATTTCTAGAGGCTGGAAAATGTGTGGTTTGTAGATTGCTTGGCAAAACTGTGTACTGTGGTACTGTGGAGGGTAAAATTGATTCCTAATTCTATTAGTCAGTGTTCTTAGAGAAACATAAATAACAGGAGATACATACCTTTATTTAAAGAGATTTATTAGGAAGAATTGGCTCATGCAATTCTAGAGGCTGAGAAGTCCAACAATTCACAGTCTGTAAGATGGACACCCAGGAAAACCCATGGTATAATTCTAGGCCGAGTCTGATGGCCTGTGAACAAGGGAAGCCAATGGTATAAATCCCAGTCCAAGGGCAGGAGAAGGCTGATGTACAAGCTCATGCAGGCAGCTCATGCAGGCAGGCAGAAAATAAAAAGGGTGAATTCTTCCTTCTTCCACTTTTTTGCTCTATTTAGACCCTCAATGGATTAGATGAGCCCCATCCATACTGGGGAGGACAATCTGCTTTACTGAATTCACCAATTAATTTCAATCTCATCCAGAAACATCCTCACAAACATATCCAGAAATAATGTTTAATCTAGGCACCACTTGGGCCTGTCAAGTTGAAATATAATACTAACTATCACACTAATGAATTTGTGGATCTAGCTAAAGAAATTTCCAGGCAAAATGTGGAAAGTATTATTTAACTTTTTTAACTGCATGAAGTAGGAAGAGTGAAATGAGCTAAATAAGGAATCACTTTCAGTTTTCAAGAAGAATTTAAATAAAATATAGAGATCTCAAGTAGTCTCTCCAGTCAGAAAAAGACTCGAGAGTGTGACCATAAAATGCTTTTTTAAGAACACGGAAGATTTAAGACAATGCATTACATATACCCATTCAGCATGACTAAAGGATTTCTAAGGATTCACAGTACCATGAGTTACAAGAATTCACAGAACCATGACTCAGAGCTCAAGACAGAGAGAGGCCTGCCTCAGAAGAAGTGTTGGCTGTGGCATTTATCAAATGGGGTGGACAATAATCTCATACATAGAAAACTCATGAAGTCTTTAAAGGAACTGTATGAGTTCTTACAACAAAGGGACAGTTCAGAATGAAAAGTGGCCTCTATCCCCATTCTAACTTTCTAGAGGCAGGAAGCAGATTAAAAAGCTTCTCAACTAAAAGTATGAGCCACTTCTCCGGAAAAGGAAGAACATCTTCGAGGATAGAGCCAAAGGACAGAGCCAAAATGCAAAGGATGGAGACAAGAGCTAAGAAGATCCAGGGATGAGGAGACAACTCCAAGGGAGCAAAATTGGGCCTTAGTTAAAGGAAATCCTGTGCTCCTGGAGATGGGGGAACTGGAAACATGTAGATGGTTGGGTTTCAGAGTTTCTGTGAACCAGTATACACTTTCTGTCCTCCACCTTTTGTCTGGGAA